>NC_066862.1:14938029-16138029 GCF_025177605.1 Cucumis melo
AAATTTATGCAACAATATGGGTTAAAAAATAGTAAAGTAAATGCAAAATTTGATGCAAAACACAGTAAATATAAAATTTGACGTAACAATTAACAAAATTAAAACACAAAGCAAAGCATAATTTGACTAAAAAATATTCAATTGGCCTAAACCTAACAAAATTAAAACATAAGGTAGAGGTAATTTGATGTAACAGTATTCAGATGGCCTAGACCTAAACTGTTATTGGATGGATGTTTTAAATTTATAGGTTTCCAAAACAGTTGGCATCTTTCCTCACTCCTCTCAAATAATTTATCATTTCATTAATATATTTTTTCATATTTATCACAAATTTTAATTGGTTCAATTTCTTAGATTAAAAAGTTATTTACAAAAAAATGTGGATTAATTGGAATTCAAATAATATATATTTTAAGATAATTATATTTATAATAAATTATAAATTTATTATGAAAAAAATAATTGAAATGATAATTGACCTTTGTTCATATAACTAAATTACAGAAGATAGGTGTTAAAGCATTTGCACATAAAGAAGAAAAAAAGTCGTTCATTCATATTCTATAAATCATAAAACTTGATAGCCATATATATTTTTTTAAGTTGTTAAATATATATATATATATATATATATATAATAAAAAGAAATTTGGTAGGGTGTTGTTTAACCTTCCTCCACGTGAAAAAAGTCGCAAATTAAGGTGTAACAACATTTAAGAATCTCTTCATTGCAAATTGGTTGATACTCTCAATTATGACTTAATTAGGAGAGTCTTTCCAAGTCTCTATTATTATTATTTTTATTTTGTCAATCAAAGGCTTTGAGTGGGACAATTATTATTCATAGTTAGAGGGCATCTCTACCATGGTTATTATTATTATTTCTTTCTCCAGATAATTAAAAGTTAGCTTGTCCTTTGAGTAGTTCAACTATAGTAAGCCCCACAAATAATCCAATTATACTAAAACAATAAATAATATACTTCAAAAAACAAAATTTAACTTTAATTACACCACATCAATACAATAGCTAAGTAGAAGATATAGGTGATCACGTGATTGAACGACAATCATGCTTTAAGATGACATCGTTTGAGTCGAAAGAGATTGTTGTTGACTTTGGACACCGCAAACAAATACACAACTTGTCCTCTAATTGTTTTGGTTCCCACATGTTCGAGTTCTCTGTCATGCAATACCCTAAATTCCAAAAGAGGGTTGGATTCTAATATCCCATTTCAGTTAAATAGTAGGTGGATGGGTGAAAATTGGGCTTGTTTTATCTAAACTAAAAAAAAAAAGCAATTGGGCCGGAATTCTCAAACAAACTTTTAACACCCAGCAGTACCACCATCCACCTCTACGACACGTGTGCAGCCAACTTTTGTCGTCTTAGCCACGTTTCCATTAAGAAATGAAATCCCAAACTCACATTTGACCTTCCGTCTATAAAACAAAATCCACAAATTCCCCACTTTAATCTAATACGTTTCCCGAGGAGGAATGGGTGTGGGACTGGGCGTTCCCTTCTGCATCGACTGTGGAACCCACAGGAACCCGTGCAGGTGCAGGGTGGTGGGGCCGAGCCTGGGGTTCTTAGCCTTGGTTGTGACGGCGGTGGTGGAGTGGCCTGTCGGAGCTCTGGTTTACTTATTCCGCCACCACAAAGGCCGCCGTATCATGGGGCATCCGGTCACCGTTGTTTACCCTTCCGTGTCTAATGCGATTCCTATTTGAGAATTTTTCTTTTTCTTTGTTATTTCCTTCTCTTTTAGTATAAATGGGAGGGAGTATTTGAGAAGCTGCTCTGTGATCATAAATTATTAAATATTGTGCTCCTTTTTTTTTTTTTTTTTTTTTTTTTTTTTTTACATAAATAAAGTTAAATTCAGTTACTTTAGTTAAAGTAAAAAGTATTGGGAAGGCATGTTACTTTATGAACAACAAAAACATTGGTGATTGAAGGTTCAAACACACTTATTTGTTGTTACCATATGATTTTAAAAGGGTTCCATTGGAATCATAATGTTTAGCGTTGGGGATTCATTCTTGTTCCCATATAATAAATTGATGTTATTTAAAAAAAATTGTTGAAACTTGTATCACATGGTAGGGAATCGCCTAGACAAGGTGTCTAAACGGACCGCGTGATAGCTCTTCTTGTCTAGACAGAACGCCTAAATTGTTCGCTTGATGTCTCACCTTGTGTATCGCCTGGTAGTTTTGTAATACACTTTTATATGTCGTCGGTTAAAATTATGTGTATTAATTAGAACTCTAAGGATCACTTGCTTGGTCAAAATGCTTACTGGATGGTAAGTAATTAATGTTGATAATTAATAAGAAAATTTAATTATAGAAACATTGCTAATTAATAAGAAAATTTAATTATAGAAACATTGTTAATTAAGGAAGAGAACATTGAAAATTAATAATAAAACGAAATTAAAAAGTTTGATTCTTTTATAATGCGAAGCAGTCGCAAAAGTTTTGTCTTAAAGAACAAAGATATATAATATCATTATTACATCTCATCTCGCTTAGGATGGCAGTATGCGTGTGGAGATTAGCAAATCTATTCACCCACTACATGGCCTCGGATGGAACCATGCAACTTATTTGCTTATCTTCTCTCCTTTCTAAATTCGCAACTGGATGAGAATTTTAAATGACATTTTTAAAATTTTACATCAACAAAAATAATTGACACATGTACATTTCAAATTATTTAAGGAAAACATGTGTCCCAAATTAAATTTAAAGATAAATTGGACAATTCTAATAATGTCAAGTGTCTTTAATATGACAATTGGACCAAACTAATTACTTTGGTTCAATTAAATATTATTTACTTTGGTTAAAATTCAATTAAGTCATTAATTTAGCCCAAAATTAAATATGACTCAAATACATGTGATTGAACTTATTGATATGGTTCATGGACTAGACAAGGCTCAAGTCCATAAAAACCCACAAGGAACTCTATAAATAGAAAAGTTCTTGCGGTTGGAAATTTTTTATTCCAGAAGGTCTAAAAAGAATTCTCGAGCTAGAAGACTCCCCAACTCCTGAAGTTAACCACTCTCGAAGATTGAAACTCATTTGAAGTTACAAGTTTTCGTTCAAGACTCTAATTTCAAGAACATCACGTGCTCCGTTTTCTCAAATCAAGCGTAAGCATCCAGCCGAGAGAGAATTAGAGGATCAAAATCTAGAGATCGAATCACATCGCATCAAATCAACATAAATATAACATCAATAGAAGTTCAACTCCACGAACCAAATTTTTCCAGAAATCTCGTGTGAACAAAAACATAACAAGATTATTGAAAAGATGTCCGAGAATTCGAATTATGAAAATTGGTTAGGGGTAAAGATTCCATTGTTTGGTACAATATTTTATAGCTTAGGTATAAAAATAAGTAATTAATTTTTGCATCATTTATATCCAAGAACTATACTCATCTAAAATGATGTGATGTATCCATTTTTTTAATACATTTCTTTTTTCTTTCTTTCATAACCTTTTTTAAAATAAATAAATAGAAAACTTTTATAAATCTAATAAACCACTAAAATATTTACGATCTCTCTAACAAAGGCCATGAAGTTAATTATTTTTTAAATTTTCCAGGTTTGTCATTTCGTCTTTCTTCTTCTTTTCGCTGTGATTTCTTTCTATCATCTTTTTTTTTTTTTGTAATTTCTTTTCATCGTCTTTCTTCTTTTCCTTTTTCTTTTTTTTACATCATTTAAATTTGGATAACCAAATCTAAACGATCGTGTACAAAAAATAGTCAAATCTAAAGGATTGATTATAAAGAATCGTATATAAAAAATCTTGAAAAAAATCGTTTAGATTGGGTAGCCAAATCTAAACGATCGTGTAAACAAATCTAAATGATCGTATACCAGAATAATTTTAAAAAATCATTTAGCCAAATCTAAACAATCATGTACCAAAAAATCTTGAAAAAATAAACGATCGTATAAACAAATCTAAATGATTGTGTACCAAAACAATCTTGAAAAAATCTAAACGATCGTGTACCAAATTTTGAAAAACAAAGTCGTTTAGATTTGGCTACCCAAATCTAAACGATCGTCAAACTAAATTTAAAGGATCGTGTAATCAAATTAAACGATCATGTAATCAAATTAAATGATAAAATTGAAAAATAAATCGTTTCGATTTGGCTATTCAAATCTAAAGAACCAAATATAAACGATCGTGTACCAAATATCTTATGCGCGTTGTTGACGATGCGGTTGATGAGGCACTTTTTGTATTTTTCATTGTGGACCTGTGGGCTTTTTCCTTTTTCGGAATTATTTTATACAGTGTAAATATTTTGTCCATTAATTTGTTGTATTTTTTAAAAGACCCCTTAATAAATTGCATAAAAATCAAAGAGTTGATCATGCATGGTAAAAAATTGAAACTATTTACAAAATATATCAAAGAAACAAAAATCAAATGAATTCAAGAAAATTTGATAATTTTGTTATAGTTTAAAAATATTTTCAATTTTTTTACTCTACTTGAAAATGTCCCTAAATTAAATTTCATCAATGGAAATTGCATCAGATGACAAAAAAGATTTAGAAAAAAACAATCTGTAACACTTATTTTTTTACATATTGCAAATATGATAAATATGACAAGTAATTAAATATATCAGAAGACAATCAGAGGGTTAGAGAGCTATCCATTTATAAATTTTCTATTTTTGCAATTTAAAAAATGTAATGACATGGGCCTATTATCGTAAATTTTTGCAAATGTCCCTTTTAATTAAAATTAAAATGGTAGTTTTTTAGTTTAAATACTACAATTTAATAAAAATTTACTATATATACTTACCTTTTATGTAAATCTAAAAAATTGCTTCACGTACACGAACATATTAATGCTTGTTTTTTAAATAATCGGGAAAGAATTGATGCAATACAACTATCAACTAAATAATTAATTATATATATGTAATTACTTAATGATCATTATAAATAAGGAAAACTTTCGTAAATGTAACAAAATACCAAATTATTTACGGCCCGCGTAACAAAGCTTATGAAGTTAGCCATTTTTTAAATATTCCAAGTTTGCCTTTTCATCTTTTTTCTCTTACTCGCGATGAAATCGTCTCTCTCCTACGATTTCTTTCATCTTCCTCCTGCGATATCTTTCATCTTCTTTCTTCTTTCCTTTACTTTTTTTCTACGACTTCTTTCCATCATATTTCTTATTTTTCAATTTTTTATTTACATCGTTTGATCTGTCTTCCTTATTTTCCTCTCTTTTCGATTTCTTTTCACCCTTATTTTCCTCTCTTTTCGATTTCTTTTCATCGTCTTTCTACTTTTCCTCTTCTTTTTTTTTTTTTCGCTACGATTTCTTTCTACAATTTCTTTCCCTTTTCTTTTACATCATTTACATTTGGTTGACTGTGGACAAAAAAAATAGCAAAATCTAAAAGATCGTGTATAAAGAATCTTGAAAAAAATCATTTAGATTGGAGTAGCCAAATGTAAACTATCGTGTAAAAAGAAAATAATAGTAAAAAAATAAAAGATCGTGTATAAAGAATCTTGAAAAAAATCATTTTAATTGGGATAGCCAAATGTTAACGATCGTATAAAAAAAGTAAAGGATCGTGTAAAAAAAATAAATCATCGTTTAGATTGTGTACCAAAAGAATTTAAAAAATCGTGTACTAAATTAAAAAAAATAGATTGGGTCCCCAAATCAAATCTAAACGAAAACCAAATTAAACGATCGTGCAACAAATTAAAATAGATAAATTGTAGTTATATCTAAAAGATCGCGTACCAAACAATAACCAAATCTAATCGATCGCAAATATATTACGCGCACGTTGTTGACGGCGTGATTGATAGTGCATTTTTGGTATTTTACACGGTGGGTCTCTGGGTTTTTTTCGTTTTTGGAATTGTTTTATATATTGTAAATAATTTGTCGGTTTTTTTATATTTTTGAAGAGACCCCTTATAAATAATATAATATAAATTTATTTTTTAATAATTATAATTAATTTTTTATGATTTAATTAGAATTTACTAAGGGAAATTTTCACAAATATTAATTAACGGGCGAAATATAGTTAGCCATTTTTTAAATATTTTAGGTTTGCTCTTCTCTTTTATCGTCTTTCTTTTCCGTCTTTCTTTACCTCTTCATCTGTGAATTTTATCGTCTTTCTTCTTTTTTTTTTTTTCAAATTGTTATTTGGTTCAAGATCATGTATCAAATATAAAAGATTTATTTTTTACAAACTTTTATTTGGTTGTTCAAGATGGTGTACTAAATATATTTATAAGAGACTTGAAGAAAAACGTCGTTTAAATTTAGGTAGCTAAATTTGATCCCAAACGATTACGTAAAAGAACCTTAAAAAATTGTTTAACCATATCTAAACGATCATGTACCAAAGAATCTTGAGAAAATAAACGATCGCATAGAAAAAAAATCGTTTAGCCAAATTTAAACGATTGTGTACCAAATCTTGAAAAAAAATTGTTTAGATTTTGCTACCAAAATCTAAATGATTGGGTAACTACAATCTAAATGGTTAAATCTAAACGATCGGATAACTAAGTTAAAAGATCGTGTATGAATTGAAAAAACAAATCATTTAGATTTGGCACGACTATATCTAAACGATCGTATACCAAATATATTACACGCATTGTTGATGGCGTAGTTGTCTGAGTATTTTTGGTATTTTTTATTATGGGCTTGTAGGCTTTAAACATTTTCTAAATTGTTTTGTACGGTGTAAATATTTTGTCGTTTTGTTATATTTCTTAAAAAATTTTATTTATTAATTATTTTATTTATTAACATGTGAAAATGATATAGATTCATCCGATTTATCCCATCAAATGACAAATATTTGTATCAATAATTTAATTTAACATTATTATTTGATTGTTAAATAATTGCTTTTCTCAAGATTTTGAAGTAAATGGATTGTTTATGGATTAATATATTAAATTATATATATATATATATATATATATATATATTTCATAATAAGACTTGAATTTGCATTGTGAAGGTTTATTGTTGGGAGAAATCCTTAATTTGAAAGCATCCTATTTTAATTTCACTTCTCCTCTCTCACTCTACACAACCGTTAACTTAACTTAGTATTTTATGGTTGACGAAAGCAACAAAGGTGTATTTGACACAATTTTATTTTGGTGGATTGTACGCATCTAATGTTTTTATTCCACCTTCTATTGAGTTCATTTATTAGTTTCTTTTTAAATAAATAAATAAATAATAATAAAAAAAAACTGGGAATGACGAAACGCACCGTGTTGAAGATAAATTCTTTTGAAAAAGAGACACGTCAGTCTCTTCCCAAAGGTGACCCCTATCACAAGCTGACACCTTGGTGTATTTTATTTATATTATTATGACTCAATTCATAGTCACATCAACCAAACACTTTCAAATACTTCTCAAATATATTTTATTCCATTTCGTATATATGCTTTTATGCTTTTAACACTATTTTGACAAACACACATTTATTTTCCTAAACAAAAAAAACAACTCTTTCAATATTTCTCAAACCAAGATCTTTAGTTTAAAAAATAGGAAGATTTTCAAATGGGTGATGCTCTCAATTTGGTAATTGGTAGATCCATAGTTATCAACAAGAGTAAGTGTTTCTTCTTCCTCTTCTCTATAATTTCTTTATTTCTTTTGAAAGCATGCTTAACCTTATAGAAATTAGTTTATGTAATTTGTCAATATACCGGTCTTTTTATATTTCAATTAATTTGATATGGTTCCGTTAAATATTCTGCTGCATAGGGCTCTTATTTCTTTACATCTCACATTGTCATCCTATCGCTCGACCCACCTTTAGCCTTGTCCAAAAACTTGATTTTCCACCATAAACTTCACTAACTTTGGAGCTAATAACTTAAAATCTTGAATTCAAATCAAGAAAATTTTTTCTACAAACTTTTTTATAAATGTCTTAACTAGCTTACCTAAAAATGCTAGCCAAAAATTCCAAGTATTGAGTTTTGTAGCTCCAAAATATTCAACACTTTTCAGTTTTCCTTCGAGAATGACATTTGTGTCTTTCTTCACTTTAACTCCTCCCTTCCTGGCGTTTCTCTACTTGGCAATTCTTTCCTTGATACTAGACTCACAATTTAGGAGATTTTCTAACTTCAATTATGCAATTGGCACGAGTGGATTATGAACGCCATTCATCCAAAGTTGTCTTTATATAAGGATCCTTACATGCTCCTTAATTAACACCTCCTTCTTGCCTCTTACACCTCATACATGTCACTTTCCACCTCATGTTGCTTACCTTACGCTTCCTACTTGACAAAACCTAGGTGTCTTGCACGTTATCCACTTGTATTCCACCTCACCTCTTGGTTTATAATGCTTATGTCATCCTTGGCCACCTACCCCCTTTGTTTGTGAGGTTTTTTTGGCTAATTCTTGTTACCTAACTCAAGTCTAGAATGCCTACAACTTCCTTTTTCTCGCCTAACCTCTCAATCATCTCTCAATGCATTCAACAAAACATGTCATCCAAAGACTAGCATATTTCACCGCATGGCCCTTGTCTTTTGGCCGCATGTCATCCTTCTTTTAGAGGTTATCTTGACATTCCAAGAGCCTAGTTATTCTTGCCACTCATGTCCTTAGCTGCCTAGCCTTGTCCTAGAAAGGTTGTCTTGACACTTCTTAGCTATACCAAATTAACCTTTTTGACCGCATAACTTTTGTCCTTAGAGGTTTTTATGACCTTCTTTGGTCGCCTAGAAGTATGTAACAAGCCTAGTCAACACTTAGTCAAATCTTAAACATTCCTTAGGTCTACCTTGGCTACGATTACACTTAACCTTTGTTATTTTAACTTAATACCAAAATAATGACACATCTTTCATAATACTTAGCAATCATCAACCTTAGTAAAATTCCTTTCCAATTTTTCTTGAAAAACCAATCTTAAACTAATTGTTGCAACTAAAGTTGACCCCTATTCATCTCTTGAGTTTCTAAAAAAGACTTGAGCATTCTTCAGTTCAGAGTTTACGTATGGCATGTTTTGAGTTAAAGTATTTGAATTATGCTTGAGTTATAAATGATTTACAAAACATGAGTTTCAAGTTTAGAAAGAGTTTGATGAGACTTATAAATGAGTATGCATGATCTATGTTTTAAAGCATTCGAGTTGAATATGTTCCTTTGAACATAATGCTTTTAAGCAAAATATTCGAATGTTGAATTTATGAAAATGTCTAAGAGATATGTTTAAACAAGCATGATGCAAGAGTGATATCCGAATTAAAGAGCTCTAGTAGCTCAGTACAAGTTAAGCTAAGTTGAGATTTAAACAAGTATACTTGAAAGAAAAATATGATTAAATGTTCTTATATTACTAAGATTTACACTAGATGAATGAATGAGATTTGAGACGGAGACTATGATGATATTACGTGCACAGAGAAGATCTTTCTGTTGTCAATGTTGAGTGTACTCCATGACAACGAAACTGTCGTGAGTGCTGGGCTTGCCCCACTAAGACAAGAACGATGGGAGTACTTGGGGTGTCCTACTACATAGTAGAGTTAAAGTTAGAAGGGAAGATGTTGGGGGTATTGGGTATACCCTACCACAATGTAGTAATGACATGCTAGTTGATCCTAAATCATGAGTTGTTTTGCTAGAAATACTTACCTAGAAAAAGTGTGATGTAAAGGTTTCTTTCTAAGTGTTTGCATACTTGTTTTAGTAAGCATGTTTTGTTTCTAAAAGTTGTCACTCATGGGGCTTTGTAGCTCACCCTTCAATGTTTCATTTTCCTTACAAGTAAATATCGTAGTTTCGACACCTAACAGAAATCCGCGTACTTTGCTAGAAGTTGGGTTTAAGATTTTTTTAATAGGACCCATTCTATATTTGTGTATGATAGTCTGCACTTAAAGAATAGTATTGAACTTAGTTGTTGTGCATGTATTAGACTAGTAAGAACTACTTAAGTTGAGTTTGTAAAATTATAGTTTTGTGTTGTTGAGACTCCGATTTCATGTATGTCTACATAATACTTGTTTAAACAGGTTGTCCATTGGTTGGATGCTATGAAGATGTTATGAAGTTTTATATTTTTAGGTTTTAGATGTTTTTTGCAGTGTATATGTTTACAAAGAGATAGTTTTAAGTTTAGGTTAAGTAGGATCGACAAGTATCGTTAGAAGAAGAACAATGTCGATTGGCTTCACGTCGCCATCTCGGGTCTCATGAGGAGAGACTCCGAGATGGTGTGTGACACTCCAAATATGTAAGATAGTCGGAAGTAATTAAATGAGCATAGCTCAATTAACATGATGTTTGTATTCTCAATTTCGAAGTCATATTCAATTCTCTCTCCCTACAAATATAAAAGGAACTTAAAGGACTTTGAAGTTAATTGAAAAATTGAAAACATGTAAACAGAATCTTCTATACTATCTCCACTTATTATATTCGTCTATAGTGTGACTGACATCGATAAAAGTGTCCATAAACATTTATGAACAAAAATTTAGATAAAGGAATATTGCTAGAAAAATGGAATATTCTCTAAATTTAGTGGTATTTAATTTAGTTGTAGGATATTTTGGTTTTTTCTAATGCTTTAAAATCTCTATAAATTGTTAGACCTTTTAATTCAAGGTGGGGTATTTTTTATAATTTCACACTTTTACTTTCCATTGTCTATCCAATTGTGCGATTTTTATAATTAAAAAACATTTTTCTATTTATCCAAAGTAAAAGAATATTTCCACACAAAATTCTAAAACAGGATTGGGCCTACTTTGGGCCCGTTTTAAACACTAGTTGGGCCTGTCTTCTTAAACAAACTCAAGTAACCTCGGGCGGTAATACCAAGACACCTGTACCACTCAACAGCACAAGGACACGTGTCCCGAACACTCTGGCTGAAACCGTCACGTGTCCCTTAAATCCCAAATTCCCATAGACCTTACCTCTCTATAAACTAACCTCTTGAGAACCCTCAGATTCCCATATTCCCAACATTAATTTACTAACTCTCAGCAAATTCGTCCCCCTCCTATTGTCCGTTATACGCTCCGTTGTGCTCCGGTAACTTAATCCCGGCGAATGGCTGTCGGAGTCGGCGTTCCGATCTGCATCGAATGTGGGACCCACAGCAATCCGTGCAGATGCAAGGTGGTGGGGCCGACCCTGGGGTTTTTGGCTTTCGCTGTGGCGGCGGTGGTGGAGTGGCCGGTGGGAGCTCTGGTTTTTTGCTTCCGCCACCACAATGGCCGCCGTATCATGGCGCATCCGGCTACCGTCGTATACCCGTCGGTGTCTAATGCGATTCCGATTTGAGAGAATACGCAACTAATGCTGTTCCTTGACATGTTTTTCTTTTCCCAAAGTCCAATGTATATTAATAATGCATCTGATCAATTTAAGAGTAAAATTAATAGGCCAAATATATACCCTATGTCTCTTCTTATATTATATATATGTGTGTGTACCTATATGTGTGTAGCCAAGTAATAGTGACAATTGTAATCTAATAAATAAATCTAGTTGAATTGGGTTATGTATTGCAATTTATTTTACGCCTAATTAGTTAAAGCGAAGTATTGGTATAATTTGAAGGAGAAAAAATGTAGGTGTGATCTGCCGGTAGATGCAGAAATTGGTATAAAGAGAGTAAACTTGTGTTTATATGTAGTAGTATAAATTGTAGTTTGATGAGATATCATTTTGATTTGAAGGAAGTTGGTAGGTGATGACAAACTTAGAGCTTTTAGGTTAATAGGTTATTACTTGAATTGGATCTATATGTTAACCCGTTCAAGTTTCATTGGAACAATTTATTTGTTTACCATTTGCAAATTAATTAGGAGCATTGGGGGCATAAAGCCAACACTTTGCTTAGATTAAGATCTCAGGGGAAGAGGAGGAGGAAGATCTTGAGAGAGGATTAATTACCAGTTTGAGGGGAGGATTTCGATGAAGTTGCATATCAACAAATGTATTATGTTTTATCTTCTCTTTATTATTTGTGTTCTAAATTCACTACCAGCAAATTGGAATTTAAGGATGCAATATATCAATACTTTTCGCAGCACCTTCTTTAAGCTCCCGTCCTTAAAAAATTTAATGATACTTCGACAATATTAATTTTCGGTCAATAATATATTTAAATGTGTCACTACTATAATATAATTCAACACAATAAAACATGTTTTGTTTAGCTGCTAATTAATTTAGTTATGTCACTTTCTTTTTTTTTTTTTTGTTATTGACCACACCTATTTCATTTTGTTACTTTTTTGTTATACATAATTTTTGTCTACAAAGTTTTGATATTTGTTTGTTGTAAAAAAATTAATATTTTTTACGAGATGCATTTATTGTAACTCATAAAAGATCTTTACATCGATAATGAAAATTTAAATTACATTATCTTCGATAAAGATTTTACAAGAGTTCTACAATAAAATACATGACACATATCTCATTCACCTAAACTATTAAAATTTAATCCATAAATCAACGTGATCTTATGGTGTATAGATTCCTTGAAAATCTATAAAATCATCGAAAATAAATGTTAATTAACATTTCCAAACAGATTTCTATTTTTCTAATGACACAAACATCAACTTTGTTGAAAAAAATCGAAAGAACACGATAAATTGATTATGTCAGATTTGATCCCTTTACTACTATACAATAATGTCATAATATGAGGTGTATATGACGTTAAATTGTTTTAAAATTAATTTAGTGACTTAATAATTAAAATTCTAAAAGAAAAACAATATTTATTTTTATGGGAAAGCATTGTCTTGTTTAACAGTGGTTACTCGATTTCATGAAAAAGATTTAATCAAAGGTATTTTAGTTTAGGAAGTTTTCTTTACAACTTTATTTTTGAAGTGGAAATGGGATGAGGAATTTAAACAATGTCTTTCTTGTTAAAATTGACTTTTCTTCCTTACGTTAAACTTTTAATTGATAAAAAAAAAATGTTATTAATCTAATAAAAAACAGCAACTGTACTGTTGGTTCTATCTTTTCCAAACTCATATACATTACATAAAAAAATTTTTGTTATTCCAATCTTCCACGGCTCTGTAGGACATTCTCAAGATTGTAGTTTATTTGTGTGAATCAAATTTGCAATACCAATGACATTCAATTGCAATAGAAAAAAATATATATTTATATAATGAAAAAGTAAAGAGAGTAGAAAAGAATGGGACTTTCAATAATTGGGTTTAGAAAAAGAATTAGAGGATCAAAGCCCATAGCTTTTCTTTCATCTCTTTTACATTCAAAAGGGTATATGAATATGATTCCTTTCTTCTTCCCTTCTATTCTATTCTTCTCTCAACACACACACACACACATTACATATATAAGAATGATTTATTTTAATAATCTCAAATACAAAAGAATACTATTAATTCACTTGCCCATGAGGATTTAACATTTATAAAGAATTGGACATATACAATTATATTACTACTAATAACATTAATTACGATATAAATTATTTTAAATGAAAAAATTTAAAAATATTTACAAATATCGTGGACATGCAATATTGTTATCTAATTATTATCGTTGGTTTAATCTGGATCAATATTTTTTATTCTAAACTTCTTATTTCATCAAATTAGACCTTCAAATTACCAATATCTTTGTAAATCTCATAGCACTTTAATAAATTAATTATGATTTACATTCAAATTTTACTTCAAAACTTTAATTTTAAATATTTAGAGGAGAAGAGTTCTTTGCAACACCAAAATAAGAGAGCATAACCACTTTTATGGCTAATGAGCATAACACGTACGTTTGTATCATTTAAAAGTTTTAAAGCTAATAATTAGGGTTGCTTGCATCTTTAATTAGCCCTGACAAAACAATTTCTCCACTAATTATATCATTTACTTTTACATAGTTTATCCTTCCAAATTTGAATTTGATTGTTATGTAATTGCCATCAATTTCTATTTGATATTGATTATCGTATCATTGTTATCTAATTATTATTTTCTACTAAATGCACGACCCTTTTGTTTCACTCCATTAACTTCAATTCCAAAATATTCAACTAATCATTCACTTTCGATTAGTATTTTCTAATATTGTCATCATTTGATCATCTTCTATTCCTAAATTTAGTAGTTTACAAATAATTAATTCATCATTTCATAATTTTTAGGACATCATCATAATACACAGTAATCAAAACATAATGCCTTTAATTCCAATTGTACTGTGTTATATTGTGGGTGGAAACTTAATCAATTAAAAATTTTAAAGCATTGAAGAGAGAGAGAGAGAGAGAGAGAGAGAGAGAGAGAGAGAGTCCAAACAAAGAAAAAGATGAATAAATTGATACCAAACACAAAAAGAATATATTCAACACAATATGGAGAATTTTGATGCTATGATTTTGTTCCACTTTTGGTTGAGATATACATTTTCTTAGCTTATTGATATCATCAAAGAGTTAAATGCATATCAATTTTTATAAATATATATATATATATATATATATATATATATATATATATATATATATATATAGAAGAATCTCTTTCTTTCTTTCTTTCTTTCTTTTTTACTGTTTTCATTTTCATATTAACTAGAAATTAAAATATTAATTAAACCAGTGCTAGTTTAGATTACATGTTTAATCTCTTTACATGCTGGTTTATGTTTGGTAATTAAGTTACTGTTATATATACTATAGATTTGTGATTTTTGATTTTTGATTTTCGTGGAATATCCATAATTTTTGTAATTATTGTATAGGAAAAATGAATGAGATGTGATTTGAAGGGGAAAGTTGAAGAAGAAAAAGAGAATTAATTAGGTGGGGATGAGGTCCCCAACATTTACAACACCCACATGCAATTCACTATCTTTAAAGTTAAAACCCTTTGAACAATTCCATGTTAATATTCTTTCCATTATATTCTTTTTAGAAACCCACAATTTCTTCTTCTTCTTCTTCTTCTTCTTCTTCTTCTTTTATATTTTAGTACTTTAAAGATTCTTTTTCCTTCAATTTTAATAATTCAACTATGTCTCTATTTAAAACTACGTAGAAGTATAATTTATCTATCAAAAATGTTTCAGACATTTATTTGTGTTTTAGAAATTAGACACACAAACAATAACCAAAAATGATAAATAATTTTGAAACTTCCTATATACATATAATACTAAATTTGAAATTTAATTAATAAAAGTTTCCTTTTGTTACAAAAATAAAATAAAGTACTCCACCTCACACCTCATATCTATATATATATATATATATATATTTGTGATGTAATATTCTTATAAAGACAAGAAGTATAATCAATAAATATATAATGAAAAAGAAGAAGAAGAAGAAGAAATGCAAATGGACCAAAAAACCCTTTGTGTTCAAAGTATTCCCATGCACCTAACTCAACCAAAATAACAAACCTAAACTCACCTTCACATTAACTCTCTCTCTCTCTCTCCCCGCCAACTCAATCCTCATCGATTTTAGAGCTTTTCCCATTACATGAAAATGCCCTCTTCCGCCGCCATTTTACTCTCCTTTTCTTTCCTCTCCCTCCTCCTTCTTCTCGCCCACTCTCAAACCTCCTCCCCGATATCAATAGATCCTCAAAATCCCGACGCTGAGATCAAATGTGGATCATGCCCTTGTTCCAATCCATGTATTCAACAACTATCACCGCCACCGCCACCGCCACCGCCACCGCCTCCTTCTCCTTGTACCCCAACGGTGTCCTCTCGACCACCGCCTCCTAGGTTTATTTATACTATGTCATCACCTGCACCACCGCCTCCAAGGTTTACTTACACGACGGGTGTTCCCGGTAATTTATACGAGATTGATGCGAATAATAGCTGGTATTACTTCTCTGGCACGACGGGGACGCGGCCTGGCATGGCGGCGGTTGTGGTGGCGCTTGGCTGTGGAGCTTTGCATCTAATGGGGTTTAGTAAGTGGTGAAGGATGAATAGCCATATAAAGAAAATTATTGATTAATGTGTTGAATTTGATCTAATTACTAAAAGAAATATTTACTCTTAGTTCATAAAGTATTAAGTATATATATGTATGCTATATGATCTTAATGATTAGATGTCTATTTATTTACTTTTTCTCAACAAAATTTATTTAGTATATATTTTCTTTCAATATAATTTCATGGTGATATATTTTGGTGTTGATAGGAATATTGAAAGGTAAAAATTATTTTGTGGTTGATATGTATTGTGATGTTGATGGATGCTTATAGAGACATTAATATATATGAAGATTTGTAAAGATGGAACAAAGTTTAAAGGGACTTATAGAAGAATGTTTTGGAATTAGATTGTAGGCTTTATTAAAGTTACTTTAAAATTTTAATAATAATTAGATTACATACTTAATTTCTCATTACTAATTAATTACTATTTTGTTTTTCTGTTTAATTATGTGCATCCAGGCAAGGATTAGTAGGACTCATACATTCCTTTATTTGGTTGCACAAAAGGATGAGTGCAACCTTGCTTAAACCTTTTTCCTTTTTGTATATTTTTGGTTCAAATTTAAAAACAAAACCAATTTTTAAAAACCTCTTTTCGAGTTTTGTTTTGTAATCATTTGGAGTTTCAAAATTCTCTATTTTTTCTCTATTTTTTTACTAATGATTTTCTTTCTAATCTCAAGTACATAAAAAAAAATTAAATTTTAAAAACAAATACAAATTTATATATTTTTCATAACCAAGGTAGATTAATTTTTGAAAACATTAGTAGAAAGTTAACTAAACGATAATTTTTTTAATAAAAGGAAATTGGGTAATAGATAAACAAAACTATAGAAGGAGAAGGTGATTAATTATTATTATTATTATTTTAAAAGAAGAAAAGAGTGAGTTAGTAAATAGGTGTCTATGTGATTTTCTTATATATTTTTAACGTTGGCAAAAGAATAATGAATATTAAATGGGCACTAACAAAGAAGAGAAAAGTAGGGTATCAAAAATGTGTGAAGAGGAAGATTACTAATATACATACATCCATCCATACCTATTTACTTTCCCTTTCATGCCAATCGTAGGGTCGATTTCTTTGCCAAACATACAAAAGAAAAAAATGAACTTGGGGCAGAAACTACAACTAGTATTCTAATGCTAAGAAATAATGAACAAACATGAAATATAAACTAAAATTTCTCAACCTATATTACAATTTTTTAAAAATTACTTTTATATCGTCATGAGAGAAATCATTTAACAGTTAATTTTCTTTCCCCATACGTCAAAACATTTCGAAATTTAATTCACACTTTTGAAGTACTCTAGGAATTGAAAAGTATAGAATAAATTTTCTAATAGTTAGACTCATTTAATTTAACCTTAGGTTATAACAATTATTTATTTACTAATTGAGCTAATTCTATTAGTTAATCATTCAGAGTTTATTTTAAAGACTACAAATTGTAATATCAACAAGAAATTACTGAATATATTAGTTGAACATTCATTCAATTAGTGGGGGAGAAACTAGTAGTGATATTATATGGCATTGGTAACACATTATCTATTTGTATTTGGTGCAAATGATACAAGATTTTAATGTGTAAAAACTATACGAAACAGCAAACCCACATCACATTGGTAAGTTGGCACAACTTGGCAATCACAATTCCATCATTTCATAACTTCCAATTGGTCTTTCCAGGTCAGAAACTGTCACAATCTAACTTTAAATAACACAATTTGACCCTTTCTTTCATGCACTTCATATTTTATTTTTGGTTGTTTTCAGGAAAATTTGTCACCACGTAGAAAACCATTGGAAAAAGATAATCCTGTTTGATGTCTAATTAAGTTTTGAGTTGAGTTTTCATTCATTCAATTGGTCACAAAAGATTACGATTTAATTAATTACTATACATAGATTTACTAATTTTTCAACCATGGGCGTCATCCCTATTAATTAACGTCAGACACAATGAAAGGTCATATGAAGTAATATTAAGGACAAGCAGGCAGTATGAACAAACCTCCTTAGATTGCCAAATTATTCTGTTTTTCTGATTGTAGTTTTAGAACTGTGGTTGACAAACTTGGATAAACTATTTTTCTAGGTAGTTAATTATGTTCCTGTTAAATCAACAAATATTAATTTATATCCCTAAATTTAAAAGTTATATCAATTAAAAATCTAATCTAATAATTATATCATCTATATACCCATTCTCTAAATTTTGTATAACAAACCTCATTATTAATTTGAAATCAAACAAACTCTTCAACTCTAATGAGCCAATCAATTTAGACAACAATTAATTATCGTAAGCTTCTTCAAAGGTTAATTTAACAAAATTGACAATTTAAAGTAAATGAATTGGTTCATGGATGATTTTAAGAGAAAATTCTGCCCACAACTCTGAATTGGTTCATGTATGAAAGCTTATAAATTTAATTGATAAAATTATAAGATTGACACCAAAATTTTCCAAACATTGAGTTGATACATTTACAAAAGTTAAAGAATTTGAAATAATATAATTATCAATTTAAAATTTAAATTAAAATAACCCCAAACATTAATATGAACGATCATACAAATATGAAAATCCCCCAAACATCAAGATATTTATTTACTAGGGTATGGCCTAGTGTGACACAGATGAAAAACGTTAATAACCTTCTCAACTGACTTCAAAATTGTGAAGAAGAGAAGCTGTAATACATACTATTTGACTTCAATTTCCAACCTATGATGTTCCTCCAGGATTTGTGCTCTGCAGCGGGCAATAATTTTAAAAAATATGACTCCTCTTCACGGGTTATTTGAGTTCAATGCTTTAATTGTCACACGACGCCACATTGCAGTGTCGGGATCGAATCTTAATTCCCATGTAGGCCAATAGTGTAAATTCTGCTTCAGTGTTAGAACTCGAGGCTTTCCGTTCAAGTGGACCGTCCTCACACGGACAAACTCCTCATGTTCTAGTTCCTAATCCAAGCACAAAATATTTATATACTCATAAGCATCTTCACCAAAGCGTAAAACAAAGATCCATATCATATATCTAAGCATCCAAAATTAAAGAATAGGAAAAAGTATAATGAAAAAAAGAAGATGAGTAGTCTTTATACAAATTTGAGGTACTTAGAACCTCCTCTCTCTTGAGCACACTCACAAGTCACACCCAAGCCCAAACTCACTAAATCAATGCTTAACTTCATCATATAACTAATTATTACCATCATAGTAGTATTCCTAATTCTATGGGAAAAATATTCCTAAAGAAATGCTTATGGTGAATAAAGGTAGCTAGCTAAATGGTGGTGTTGTCATTTCTCCACCCAACATAAATTGATAATGCACTGGTACAAGGTCTCAAAGACTATTCCATCCCCTCCAAAACTAGGAAAAGTCTAAGTCTACCTTACGCATTACCGTATTCTGATAGAAATGTTATTTGGGGCATTAGAGGATATATTATTTAGGAAAGGAGTTAACAGTTTTTTAGAACTCAAGGACGCAGTTGTCTTAGTGCAGCAGCTTGGTACATCTTCGTAGGAATAGTTTGGTTGCTCGGCTTGTCAGCTTGTTGAAATCTTCGTGGGTGTTTTCTTCTTCTTCAATATATATATATATATATATATATATATTGTAATTAGGAGATAATCACTTTTTTTGTTAGGGAGTCTACTCTTCTATCTTTTCATATTTCTTGTTCAAAATATAAAAGCATTGACGTAAGATCAATCTCTTGAGTCTTGATACAAAGTGGATAACTGGATAAGTGGCTGACTCGTTTAAGGAGAGTGGTGTTCTTTTTTTCTTTTTGTTAAGAGAATAATTGTTATTGATGCATGTGTTCACGTGGTTGAAAAGTGAGGAAGATTATAGGTTTAGAAGGACAAATCCATGATTTACAAGTATGAATAATATTTATATTAGTACTGTGCTTTTGGTTGAAGTAAAAAAAAAAAAAAAAAAAGAAAAAAAAGAAAAAAGAAAAAAGAAAAACAATTGCATATTGCCTTTAGACCTAAAAGGGAAAAAAACATTATGTTAATATCATGGATTTAACAACACAACAAAAAGGAACGGGAGAAAAAATATTGGGTGAATGTATTATTCGAAGTACGGAACGTACCTTAGTCACATTAACAAAAGTATCTAAATCAGGAGTTAGTTTCCCATTCACTTCAACTATCCATTGAAGAGCATAAAGACCATATCTATGTACTGGACTACCATGGCACCATCTGGAAAAGTGACGATGATAGTGTTAAGGAGCAAATATGCAATGTTAAGAGAACTATTAAAACATTACGGCAGTTGATATAAAATTTTTGACTGGGTTACTACTATCCAATTAATATGATCGGAGGTTTTAACTTGAAAAAAACTTGACAACATAAATTAATTTCAAATTTCAAAGGTAAAGGTAACAAAGATTGCATGTTATGTTAACCTAAAGAAGCATGGAAACGAAAGACAAGAAGATAAGCATAGACATGGTGAGAACGTTATTTCTAAACATTTAAGAAACAGACATGACAAGGACATGATAGATGATTTTTTAAAACCATATCAATGTTTCTGACGTCCAAAACTTGTTACAATATATAATATTTTTTTTAGAAAACAAATGAAATATGCAGAGTACCCTGAGACGGTGAAGAAATTAGCTACCTAGTTTGCCTAACATCAAGAAAAGTCATTTTTTTCCAAAAAGATTTCATACCTTCTAAAAAGACACTTGGAGTCTAATAATCTTTTAAACCCATGAGTGTTAGGATTAGCTTACGCCCACCTTGACTATTCGCCCAAGACGACATTTGACAATGCTACATTTTATTGAATAGGAAATAATGCATTTACAGTCAGATGCTTAAAATAAAAATTTGTTGTTTTTACCTCACAATTTATTATTTTTGTCCTACTTTCTTTTCAAGTACATTGTTATTTCAAAAGTAAATGAATATGAATAAAAGTTTGAACACTTCAATTCAATGTATTTGCACTAATGTCCCTTGCTCATTTTGTGCTCAACAAGTGTCTCACACATGTCTAAGCAATTGTTGAAAGTTCGAAACTTCCGTACACATCAGATAAAGACTGTTATCCTAACAGACATGTACATGTTTCATGGGTTACCTACCTCTAGGGCGTTTCAAATTAACTGCTCTCATTATTTCATTTTATGCAAGGTTGCCACACAAAAAATTGGGAATATCACCAACTTATGTCCTGATCCCATGAACCAATACCCCAAAAAGCCGCTAAATAAAGCAGTACCTTGCTACATACACCCCATGACCTTCTTCAGGAAGAAACCCAAGGGCACGCACTGCTGGATGTGGATCTTGAACAATGCACCCACACCAATTTATTATGCGGGTTGTGCCATTCCCATCTCTTACATCCGTTCCAACAAGAAGATCAATTTCATGCCCCTAAGATGGCAACAAACCATATATTCAGCACATCTACTGAAGAGCAATATCGTAAATATCATATAGACTGTTAATCTTGACAACATTCCTCTTTCCCCGCCCTAATAAGACAGCCAGCCTAATTTTTTTTTAAAAAATAAATAGAATAAAATAAGGCATATCATTTAGCTCACCTGCCGGAAAATAGTCATGTTAAGTTTTCCGTCGGTGCTATTGTTTTTGTCTAATTCCTGGCAAGCATTTTCTATGTCATAGAAACATGTAATTGGCTGTTTATTTATCGCCAAAACCATATCTCCTTGCTCTAGTAAATTTTCAGCCTTTGATCCAGCCAAACAACCTTTAACTCGTAAAACCTGCCGCCTGATTGGATCCTTCTTAACAAGATCCTTGGATAAAAGTCAAGAGACAGTTAGAACAAATGACAATTGTGTTAATACTAACAATATAGTCATTTCATAACTAATATGAGTGGCATAATTCAATTCATACTCAGATAAAGAAAAAATGGACTCTAGAGGAAATTCACCCGAATTTGCAATCAGAAGTTTCGTTTCCTTTTCAAATAATAACAAAAAATAAAAAAAATAAAAAAAGAGAAAAGAAAAAGAAAAAAGATCTCACCACATTTAAAAATATTTGATATATGATGATTGATGAAAGAGTGACATGTTCTAAAAGAAGCAGCTTTCACTGAACGGGAGATTTAGGAAGCTATATAACAATTTCTAAGAATGAGATTATTAATGCTAGCCTTAATTTCTTTTCTTTTCTTTTAATGAACGAAGTTGATTTTCATTGAAAATCATCGAAAGCGTATACAAGCATGCAAAAAAGGAAAAGCACATAAAAAGGAACCAAACTACAAGAGAAATAAGACTAACCAAATAAGTTACAGAATGCCAAACTATCCCATCGTTATTAATGAGAGATCAAGAGAAAAACTTTCTTCTGCAAGGAAATAAGGCAAGGTAATATACTCTCGTCTAATTTTTTGCTTTAGTTATTGATTTGTCTTAGTCGACTATTGTCACAAGTAGATGAGAAACACAATAACTTGATCAAAGGATTTTGTTGAAGTATTGATATAATTAAATTTACCAAAATCTATCAGCTTAAGTTTTTAGGTTGATTGGTGACTTAACGTGATACCATAGGAGGTTGGAGGTCCTCTGTTCGAACCTCTTTATTGTCATTTCCTTCCCAATTAATATCGATTTTCCTTTGTTGGGCCTTATAAAAATTTCCAAGTCCACAGATGGAGAAAGTTTTGAAGTATTTGACATAATTTACCGTGAACCATCAACTAAGCTTTTGGTTCATTGGTAATTTAACAAATTTTTATATTGGCGAGGAACCATTAGCATTAGCCAAACCACCTCAAATTTCCAAATGACACTTCATTTAGATCTTTGAAAAGGAAGCACTGCAAAACAACTAAAAAGACGGCACAAACAAACAAATATTATCAGTTTCTCCAAATTGATGCTAATCAGTTGGAATTAATTGTGTCTAACTTTGATTGTAAGGTGGGAGCTTTGCTGCCCAAATCTTTCTTTGGTCTTCTCCGAAATGGATAAACTTGGTCCTATCCTATGCGTTTTGTGCCCCCAACTGTGGAGAAGGTGGAGCCAAAACTTTGACCTTCGAGCAACTCATACCTAAGAGTAGCAGGCTTACTTTAATTAAAGCAACGTTGAGCAACCTATCAACCTACCATTTGCCTCTTCATAATATGCCTAACAGGGTTGCTAAATAATTGTAACGTCTTTTAGAAACTCTTTTTCAAAAGAAAACAGACATGGCTTCCAGTTGTTGAGATGGGAGAACGTCCTCATTCAATTGTCTACAGGTCTCCTTGGCTTGCACAACCTGAAGAGAAGGAACTATGCCTTACTACCCAAATGGACTTGGAGGTTCCGTGTGGAGGAATAGCTTTATGCAGAAAAGTTATTGATGCAAAATTTGGAACGACTACTGTCAATAAGGAGCTAGGAAATTTCTCTCAACAAACCTAATGGGGTCCTTGGAAATCCAACATGAAATTCAAAAATTGGGTGCACGCTCGCAGGTTAGTAAAATTGAAAATGGGGCCATAATATCTTCTTGGAATGAC
This sequence comes from Cucumis melo, assembly GCF_025177605.1. Lineage (NCBI taxonomy): Eukaryota > Viridiplantae > Streptophyta > Magnoliopsida > Cucurbitales > Cucurbitaceae > Cucumis > Cucumis melo. The sequence continues at coordinate 14,961,674 of NC_066862.1, forward strand.
AATTACTTGAACCAAGCTCCATTGGCTTCTAGCTTCAATCGATTCAACAACATTGCCTGCCACAAACATGCCATAGTGAAGGACCTTTGGTTTGGTTTAAATAAAGGATCTCTAGGGATCTTCATCTTGGATACAATTTTTTTCTTTTCTTTTGTTGGGGGGTAATGATAAATGAAATATCAAAGAGTACAAAGGGAGATACATTCAAAATAAAGTAGATGCCAGATGAAAGGAAGGTGTACAACCTGAAGATGGTTAAGAACAAAAGAAGAAGGCCCAAAAAAAAAAAAAAAGGCGCCCAAGCATCCCTTAACAAAATTACTATTTGAAGGTTAAATATTGACCAAACTAGAAAAATACCTGCAACCATTCATCGCTCAGCCCAAAACTTCTAGCCTTTGAGAGCAATGTTGGATAAAGTTCCACTTCCAAAATTCTAACTAAAGGCATTGGCCTTTTCACTCCATTTATTAAAAGAGGAGGTCCATTTGCCCCGGAAAGAATTTTGTCAAGGACTTGGCTGATGGTGTAGATAGGAATACCTCTCACAAACTGATGATCTTCTGAAGAGCTGCAACCAAATTTCAACTGCATACGTGATCCAAACAGTCAGCTACAAAAGCAACGATCTACAACAAAGTTTAGTTGAGAGGCAAAACTTAATAACCTGAGTAGAAAAACTTCCCCAGATAGCTTGGACCCTCCCGTGCTCATCGGTGAGCACTCCCGAAAATGTACTGCCAAAATCTGATATAAAATTTTCATTGTCAGACATCATAATAACATAATTGATGGTCGATTACCATCATGTCCAAAAACTTTATTTACCTGTGTCAAGCTCAATTACTTCCATATTAGTTGCTCTATATCGTGGAGAATCAGCAGATCCAATATTTAATGCAGCACAAGGATTAGTTACAATTGATTTTCTGGAAGTTGCTTGCAGACTTCTGCCTAATCCAACAAGATAGACTGAATCACCACGTCGTAGTGCAGGCTCTGTTCAGGAAGAGTAAAGAGTACTCTGTTGAGGAGAAGTAAAGAGTTTCTTACACGATAAAAATAAAATTAAACAAAAAAAAAACACTTCTAATTGGACGAAAGAGAATCAAAGCTATAAAAATGAAAAAATGTGGATAATTTATACCAAGATAGAGTTATGAAAATGACATGATCAAAAGACAAACCAAAAGCTTGAGCTTTGTCATTGAAGGCCCAGTTGTTTCTCTCCAACCAAACTACCAACAACAATGCTCTAACGCATGGGCCCACAAAAGCCTTTTCCTCCCTTAACAGGTGGCCTACAAAGTATGAAAAAGAAGACTAAGAACATCAATGGGAGGGCCACAGCCCATTGAAGATAGAGAATTGGGAGCACCACAATGGCGAAAACCCTATGGAACTAGGCAGCGATGTAGATTATCGTGAGTAAGAACAGCCCTATGAGATAATTCCCACAGAGAAAAAAAGAAACTTAGTTTTCTTTGGGTAGAGAACAGCCAAAAAGCCGTCGTTGAACTGTGCCAGAAGAAGGCCTTTTGCTGGTGATGTCTTCAAGCAAGGAGCCAAGGACTTTAAGGAGAAAACACCATTGATACATAAGTTTCTGAGAAATTAAAATACAAATACTTTGGGGATACGTTTTCTTGTGGTTAAGCAAATACTGGCTTTTATCTCTCAAACAAGTAAATGGGTGCTGATCTCTCTGCATTTGGCAGAAGCTCTAGATTTGCAAGCTTCCTGCTTTCTTCTTTGTGGAAGACCTCATAGTCTGATTCTTAGCTATAGGAGTTATTATCTGTGGGCCTTTGTTTTTTTTTTTGGAATTTCTTTAAGTTATGTTTTGTTATTTCCCTTCTCTGGCTTCTTTGTTTCTGGTTTATTTGGATTTATATGTTTCTTGGATGTTCTATGGGATATGATGATGGCGCTATGGGGTGTTAACCTAGTTGAGATGTTCGGGTGCGTCTCCTGATCCTTCCCTCCCCTTTCTACGCTTCTCTATTTCTCTCGTATCTAACTCTCTTCTACTTTGAATTTTATATTTTATATTAACAAAGAAACTTGTCTCCATTTAAAAACAAAAAACTTTGAGGATACGTGTCATCAATTCTAGAGTGAGTTGGGTTTTAATACTACAATGCCGATTAAGTTATGGTGTGACAATCAAGTGCTCTCCATGTTGCATCTAACCCAATATTTCATGAGCGTACTAAACACATTGAAATTGATTGTTATTTTGTCCCAGAGAAAATATATCTACGGATATGGGAAGACTTGAGAACAACTAGAAGATATCTACACAAAAGTTTTGAATGGAGTTTGAATACCTACGTAACATATTGGGCAAGATTTTTTTTGTTTTGAAACAAAGACAAGCCTCTTTATTAGTAATAATAATAAGAGAAACTAACACTCAAGGTACAAGAGAGTTATACAGAGAGCAAAAGGGCTAAAACAGAAACAAACAATAGCTATATCAAACTCAGCAATAACAACGAGCTAAACAAGATCTTCTATCCTAGAAGCACAGATGAAAACTAAAAAGTAAACTAGGTAAAAAGCAATTAATTAAAATAGAAGTCAAAAGGAACCCAAATTAAGCTGACAAAATGCCCACAATAAGCTTTGAGATGAGTGAAGAGGGAACACCAAGAGAACAATGAACAGCCTTGCTGACTTTTCACTGCTGGCCAAGTGCATAAATTTTGACAATATGACTCAGGGAAAGCTATCCCTTTGCAGAGCGGACAAATATATAATCAGTCATTGGCACCTTATGGGAAAATACAGAAGCCCTTTACATGTTTGTTTCAAGAGATGCCTGTGTTGAACACCTTTTAATTCCCTAAGAAAAGGAGATAAACCTTTTAATTCCTAAGAAAAGGCGATTTATCTGAAGGTTCAAGGAAAACGACATGTCCTAAATTATCCCCCCATTCCGCAACATCACACCAGAAAGTAAGTGCACAGCCTTGATAATAAGTGCACAGCCTTGCCTCCTTTCCAATGTTGCTCGAAAGTAAAGGCCTTTCTTCACAATACTCCATCAGAAAAACATGTCTGCTAAGTAATTCAGCTTGCAAAGCAGTTCTAGAACCCATCTTTTCTTCATTTAACCCAATCTACTTAGCCACAGAATGATATTTGTCTAATTCTATCAGCAAGATTTTCTTTCTTTTAACTTGGCTTGCGCTGCAATATTCCAAGCTTTTACTGCCACTTTAACTGATCTCAAATGCTCATGAAGAATGTCCATCCATGGAAGTTTGAACTACTAACTGTTTCAGCAATAATCTGATATTAAAATCCCCACCTACACACCAGGCCACAGTCGAACAAGTAGCTAAGGAAGACAATTTGGGCCAAACTAATTTTCTTTCTCTGTATCCACAAGGACCATAGACATCTGTGATCCAGCAAACCTTTTTGCACAAACTGAGGCATTTGATAGACAGAGAGAAGCAGGTTTTAATTACCTCAGTTATCGAGATTATACTGTTGTCCCACATGATAAGAATTCAACATTTTCTGACTTGATGAAGCACTCCAGGACCAGAATTTTAGAGCTGTACACTTCCAGAAGTAAGCATTCCAGGACTAGACCTTTGGCGTTCTTGAAACGGTTAGAAAAACCGAAATCTCAAGAAACTTGACCCCCTGCACTAACAGAAAGTGAAGAATCAGGTTCTGGAACATTCTGAGACGTTTTTTCCAATAAAACTACTGAGTTGTCATCTGAATTACTTGGGCAAAATTCGATATTACTCAAAGAGTTGTTGAAATGGGCCACTGTTTCTTTATTCCCCTCATTTCATAATTCACAAAAGGCCTCTTCAACTACCGGAATAATGAAAACAGGGTTATTGAAAGTGGACCCCATTGCCTTTTTGCTACAGCTGTCTGACTAGGGTTCATCAAAATTAAAGAATTGGACCTGTACAGCTGGCCTCACATTCAATACTTCATCAACCTGACTGCCGGCTAATATATCATGGTGGAGAGAATTCGAATGGAGAGAGCTTGATAAACCGTTTTTTGAAGCATTAAATGGCAGGCTGACTGTCTTTTCTTTCTTCGAGGAATGATTTTCTCTCTCTTCTGGTGTAGCCTTTTTGTCTTCTAAGCGCATGAAAAGACCAACAGCGCACTGATTTGAATTTTTCCATCTGAAACAGGGCATTTCCGGCAGAAATTCAAGGACAGGATCATTAAAAGTGGACCCCACTGCCTTTTTGCAACTTGGGTTCAGCAAAATTAAAAAATGTGGCCTGTTCAGATGCCTGCACATTCAATTCGTCTTCAACCTGACTGCCAGCCACTGTCTTCGACCCCGGCGCCGGTGGGATGGTAAAAAAAAATTTCAAATGGATTTCTGCTTCTACGGAGAGTTGCAAACACTGATCTCGGGATTTTCTGGACTGATGGAAAGGAGGAATTAATATCTTCATCAAGCATAACTTCTCTAACTCTCAAAGAGAGAGTTATTAAAATCATCCTGAAAGTTAGGGGCTTTGAGGGGACTAGTAGGATTTAGGAATTCAAAATCTCCAAAATTATGTAGATATTTCCCTTCTTTAGATCAGTGATTTCAATCGTGAATGGCACAAAGCCACAAAAGTTCTTAACTTGAATCCAGGGTTCACTAACATTGATTAAACTCAGAGTTTTGGAGGCTATATCTAAGAGACCTCCAAAATGATCCCCAATGACCTCAAAGATAACAATTTTTGTTTGGAAAAGAACTTCCAGCCACTTTCGGATCAGTTTCCAGTCATCTGAAGCAAATAATTTTGTTATAATCCATAAATTTTCGAAATTGACCTTCACAACTTCATGATTCTTAATCAGCCAATGCTTCTGTTTTGAATGTGGAGGATGGACTGGTACTTGAACCTTCCTTTTTTGACTAGGAATCTGGCCAGTTACCTTAAATTCAGACCTTGGAACAGGGGAGTTGGAAAGACTTGATTTTACCATTTCAACATAACTTAGTTTCCTACTCAAATCCAGAGAAGGAATCTCGAAGGAATTATTAGAAAACCATCTAGCTTAATCCAGTTTTTCGACAAACTTAGAGCAAAACAGCTTCCAACCTTGCTTCTCATTACCTAAGCACTCTGATATAGAAGAGTCCCCTGAATATGGCCAGTGATCACAACTTAATATCCAACCCGACTTAGCTTGAAATTTTGAAATTCTCAATCTTCCTCTGTCAAAGTCCCCAAGTTTCCTAAAATGTCTGTCCACCGAAAATCTGATACGATCAATTAAACCTGACAGGATCCATCTAAGTTGGCTATTGGAGAGAGAGAGATGCTTCTGCCTGCTTCTACATCTTCAATAAAACAACGATCTCCTTCTTGCCAAATGCAATAGTGTGACTGGTCAATTTTACAACTAACAGCCTCCATGATGTGCTCCGAGACTTAATTAGGCATGATTAATCTATATGTTCCAGCTCGGAGGGGAGTGTTATGGTATATATGTAATTATGGGAGCTTTGACTATTGTTTAAGCAAGTTGGGTCTAATTGACATCTATGCTCGAAGTTGAGGGGGAGTGTTGGAAATTAGAAGCTAGTAGAGTGTTTAAAGCCCCAAGGGTATTTGTGTAATTTATTGTACCCTAGTTTTATTTCCTTTTTTGTCGGGGCTTATTATAGCCTATATACATTCTTCCTTATTGTACTCTTTTGATTATTAGAAAACAATAAGAAAGGCTTCTACCATGGTTTTTTCTCCCTGTACTAGGATTTTCCACGTATAACTTGTGTTTTCTCTTCTTCCTCTTTTTCAATAGTAAATATCTTTGTCATACTGTCCTTTACTATTTTTCAACCTTCTCCTAGTTAGGCGAGTCTTGTACACTTGTATGAGCGTGTATATATCTTCAGTTAATGGAATAGATTATTTTGATTCCCTCAAACCTTATGATTTCCATCTTTTATAGATAAAGCCATAAAAGTATAACAAAGGTCAGTCGCATCTTTCTTGCACAAGTTTTAGATTCGAATGGGTTCTTTATGAGAGAAATTTTTCATTCTGCTTTGTGTTTAGATTTCTACGGTTATGGTTCTGTTTAGCTTGATTTCTTTTGTTCGGAATTTGTTTTTTAGCTTGTCATCTCCTTTGTTGCCTAAGTTTAGTTTTTGTTGTAGCTGTAGAGTGAATTTATTTTTTCTTTTGCTCTTAGTATAAGACTCTTTTACTTTGAGCTTAAGACTCTTTTATTAATAATAAACAAAGAGGCTTGTCTCCCTTTGAAAAAAGAAAGTATAACATAGTTTAAAGAAATAAAAATGCGAAGCTGGAGAGGAAAATTATGTAAGACCCCCTATTATTAACGTGTACAAAAGAAAGGGCAGAAAAGTAAACTCACATGATAGCTAGGTGGAAAGGAAGGATTAAAAGTTGGAAATGCCGATGTTCTTGGGCGAAAATCCAAAATCCTAGATATACAGAGCAGAGCATTTTTTTGAGATTAATAACTTACCTGAAGCTGAGAAGGTGAAGGTGGCAGTGGTAAGTTTCGGTCAGGATGAAGTAGAGTGGTATAAATGGAGCCACAACCGGAAGAAGGTGGAGTCGTGGGAAGATCTGAAGGCTAGGATGTTTTAGTTCTTTCGGGACACTAAACAGAAAAGTTTGGGAGCAAGGCTTATTCGCATCCAACAAGATGGATCATATAATGAGTATGTAAAGAAGTTTGTAAACTACTCAGCACCTCTACCATATATGGCTGAAAGTGTCCTAATGGACGCATTTTAGACATGGTTGGAATCGACTCTCCAAGCCGAAGTAGTGAGTAGACACCCTCAAACGTTGGAAGACTGCATGAAAGAAGCCCAACTGATGAATGATCGCAACCTAGCACTGAAACTGGCTAGAGCTAAGTTGGAAATCCCAGAACCAAAAGGGGGAGAAGCGTCCACGACTAAGACCCAACCGGGAAATGACAAAAGGATATTAAGGAAGAACGAATTTCAGATAAAACAAATCAGAAATACCTATAAAAGGCAGCTACCAAAAAGGGAAACCACCGGTTAAAAGATTGTCTGATGTGGAATTTAGAGCACACTTGGACAAGGGACTATGTTTTAGGTGCAATGAGAAACACTCTCATGGACACCATTGCAAAGTGAAAGAGAAAAGGGAGCTGATGCTCTTCATCCTTAATGAAGAAGAAAGTATAGAGGAAGGAGAAGTTTTGGAAGCGAGAGAAGAAGAAAGGGTGGAACTACAACAGTTAGACACTATAGAAGAAGCTGAAGAGGAGTACCGTGCGCTTACCAGCTTATCAACAAAAGGCACCATGAAATTGAAGAGCCATGTGAAGGGAAAGGAAGTGATTGTGATGATTGACAGCGGAGCAACACACAACTTCATTCACCAAGCTTTAGTAGAGGAAACGCAGTTACCATTGGAGAAAAATACTCAATTTGGTGTTACCATTGGGGATGCCACGAGACGCAAGGGAAAAGGGATTTGTAGACGAGTTGAACTCAAGCTGAAGGAACTGACAGTGGAGGCTGATTTCCTAGTAGTAGAATTGGGAAAGGTAGATGTTGTCCTGGGGATGCAATGGCTGGACACGACAGGTACGATGAAGGTGCATTGGCCAACATTAACAATGGTGTATTGGATAGGAGAGAAAAAAGTAATACTCAAGGGAGATCCATGTCTCATTAGAGCGGAATGCTCCTTGAAAACAATAGAGAAAACATGGAAAGTGGAAGATCAAGGATTTCTAATTGAATGACAAAATTATATGATTGAAACTGAAGTGGAGTACGAGGAAGAACAAGGTCTGCGTGGAGAAGGGGAAGAGTGGCCAATGATTAAATTCTTACTAAACCAGTATGCCGACGTTTTTGAAGACCCGAAGGGGTTGCCACCCAAAAGGACCATCGACCACTGCATCCTAACAGTACCAGAACAAAAGCCAATCAATGTACGACCCTATAAATACGGCCACGTCCAGAAGGAAGAGATAGATAAGTTAGTAACAGAAATGCTGCAGGCAAGGGTGATACAACATAGTCACAGCCCCTATTCAAGTCTGGTACTGTTAGTAAAGAAAAAAGATGGAGGATGAAGATTCTGCGTTGACTACATGAAATTGAACCAAGTCACGATAGCTGATAAATTTCCTATTCCAGTGATTGAAGAACTGTTAGATGAGCTACATGGGGTCACGATTTTTTCGAAGTTAGACCTAAAGGATGATGATCTTATCACAAGATCAGAATCAAGGAAGAGGACATAGAGAAGACGGCATTCCGCATGCATGAAGGCCACTATGAATTCCTAGTGATGCCTTTTGGCCTAACTAATGCCTCGGCTACCTTCCCTCATGAATCAGGTATTTAAGCCATTCTTAAGACGTGGGCTGGTTTTTTTTTATGATATCCTCATTTGCACTGATATACTGAGCATGGAAAGCACTTGGGGATGGTGTTTGCTATGTTGAGGGATAACCAATTATATGCCAATCGGAGGAAGTGTGTGTTCGCACATTCACAAATCCAATACTTGGGCCATACCATTTCTGAGAAAGGGGTGGAAGCAGACCAGGAAAAGGTCAGGAGCATGTTGCAATGGCCCCAACCTAAAGACATAACTGGGTTAAGGGGGTTCTTAAGGCTGAAGGGTTATTATAGGCGATTTGTCAAGAGGTATGGTGAAATCATGGCTCCCGTAACCAAACTACTGCAAAAGAATTCGTTTAAATGGGATGGAGAAGCCACTCTCGCCTTTGAAAACCTCAAGCTAGCCATGACCACAATCCTCGTGCTAGCCCTACCAAATTGGTCTCTACCTTTTATTGTGGAAACGGATGCCTCGGGCAGTGGTTTGGGAGCAGTACTCTCTCAAAATGGCAATCCTATAGCCTTCTTTAGTCAAAAACTATCCCCAAGGGCTCAAACTAAATCAATCTACAAAAGAGAACTGATGGCTGTAGTTCTTTCAGTACAAAAATGGAGACGTTATCTGTTGGGAAGGAGGTTCACGATTATGTTGTATCAGAAGGCCTTGAAATTCTTATTGGAACAAAGGGAGGTTCAACCTCAGTTTCAAAAGTGGCTAACCAAACTTTTGGGTTATGACTTTGAGATATTATATCAGCCAGGACTCCAAAATAAGACTGTCGATGCACTTTCAAGAAAGGACACTACCCTCGAGTTGCAAACTATGACCACGACAGGAATTGTAGACATGGAAACCGTGGCAAAGGAAGTAGAAAAAGTTGCAGAGCTCCATAAAATTGTGGAACAACTACAGAGGAACCCTCCAATCGAAGGAAAGTATAAATGGGAAAATGGTAGACTGCTATATAAAGACCGAGTAGTACTATCGAATTCATCATCTCTCATCCCTAGCCTGTTGCACACGTTCCATGACTCCATTTTAGGAGGTCATTCAGGGTTTTTAAGAACCTACAAATGGATGAGCGGGGAGTTATATTGGATGGGAATGAAGGCTGACATTAAACGTTATGTAGAGCAATGTGAGATTTGCCAAACTAAGTATGAAGCCACTAAGCCAGCTGGAGTTCTTCAGCCTATTCCTATCCCAGATAGGGTTTTAGAAGATTGGACTATGGATTTTATAGAAGGGCTGCCTAAAGCTGGAGGAGTGAATGTGATCATGGTAGTAGTGGATCGACTAAGCAAATATGCTTATTTCATCACTTTGAAACACCCATTTTCAGCAAAGCAAGTAGCAGCTGAGTTCATCGACAAGATAGTGAGAAGACACGGTATCCCTAAATCTATCATCTCTGATAGAGACAAGATCTTTCTTAGCAACTTCTGGAAAGAGTTATTTGCCACTATGAGAACCATACTAAAGAGGAGCACGACATTCCACCCACAAACAAACGGACAGAGAGAGAGGGTTAATCAATGCTTAGAAACTTACCTAAGGTTCTTTTGTAATGAACAGCCAAGTCAATGGGATTAGTTTATACCGTGGGCAGAGCTATAGTATAATACGACTTTCCACGCCTCTACAAAGAGAACACCTTTTCAGGCCGTCTATGGCCGCCCACCCCCACCAGTACTATCTTATGGAGAAAGGAAAACGCCAAACAATGAGGTAGAATCATTGTTAAAAGCAAGAGACTTGGCCACTAATGCTTCAAAGGGAAATTTATGTGTGGCCTAGAATCGTAAGAAGAAAATGGCAGATTTGAAGAGGAAGGAACTCAAATTTAAAGTGGGAGACGAGGTATTCCTAAAGTTAAGACCCTATAGACAATGTTCATTAGCAAAGAAGCGATCTGAAAAATTAGCTCCTAGGTACTATGGCCCTATCGGATCACTAAGGAAATTGGAGCGGTGGCATACAGACTTGACCTTCCACCAGAAGCAGCAATCTACAATGTGTTCCACATCTCCCTGCTAAAACTTAAGTTGGAAAAGCAACAACATGTGCAACATCAACAACCGATATTGACTAAAGAGTTCGAGCTGCAACTATGGCCTGAAACAATGTTGGGAATTCGCTGGAATAAAGAACTTGGAGCAAATGAATGGCTAGTTAAGTGGAAGGGGCTGGCTGACAGTGAGGCTACATGGGAGTCCGTTTATTTAATGAATCAGCAATTCCCTTCATTCCACCTTGAGGGCAAGGTGAACTTGGAACCGAGGGGTATTGTAACACCCCCTATTATTAATGTGTACAAAAGAAATGGCAGAGAAGTAAACTCACATGACAGCCAAGTGGAGAGGAAGGATTAGAAATGGGAACGTGTAGATTGGGCCCTACTGGAGGAATGTTTCTGTGCCTATAAATAGAATCTTTTGGGGAATGGGGTAGCTAGGTTTTGTTTTGGCATTGTTGTTAGAAAAGGCTGCTGGAGCCGCTGTAGCCCTAGCTCATAGGGAGGGGTGGTATGATTTTCTTGTTGTTTTAGCTGTTGTTCTCTTGTTTTATCTTGTGACTATTATCATTTTGGCATTATAAATATATAATACAGAGAGCTGCCCCTGTTTTTTGCCATTAAGGTAGCAATATTAGTCCCTACTTGTTAGGAAATCTTACAAATTATCAGACAGGTTGTAAATTAACTTCTTAATAACATTAGGAAATCAAGGAAAAGAAACCCTACCAGGAAGTAATTTTGCAGCCTGCACTGCTGCGGCACCAACAGATCCAAGAGAAGAGGGATCATATGCAACTAGAGCATAGTTGTGAACTGGATGCAAGAAGACCACCTGCAAGAAAAGAAGTCAAAAAAGTTGGCAGTCACTCAATGTTGCCATAATTGTCATCCAGACCCACAAAATATTTACCTCCCCTGGAATCTCAATGGGAAAGGCAGCAAAAGATAGCATGATATCACAAGCTGATATTGCAACAGTATTCTTGTCAACGGCAACTAGTCCCATGTTGTGAGAGTGGTATATTATAACACCTGTCCCAAAAAAGTGTTGCGAATGAACACCATCAAGCATACATGATGGTGGCACATGAACCTGCAAGGTGAAGAAAAATAAAGGAAAAGGCAAATATATAACTGTTAGGTGTATATAATAAAATTACTGCAACTTAGAAGCTTGAGTTTTTGGGTTAATCGATGATTTAACATGAGGTCTTGTGTTCAAACTCCTACAATGTAGTTTCATCTCCAAGTAATAGTGATTTCCACTTATTTGGTCTTCTATAAATTTTCAAGTCCACAAGTGAGTCAAAAGTGTTTAAAATAATTAAATTTACTACAACCAATGGTTTAAGCTTTTAGTTGATCAGTGATGTCAGCACCGCCAACCTTGGTTGTAACAACATTGAAACAAATAAATATTGTTCTTGCTGTAATGATAAAAATAGAGAAGCCATGTCATTTCTTAGTGGTTTAAATTTTTTTTCTTGCATTCAACACATTCCCTTGGAGTGATGAAAAATTAGAAAATCACTACATCAAGAATAGCTACTTCCACAAATCAAGGGGAAAAAAAGAGAAAAAAGATAAGGGATAGTGAATAATAATATAATCAGCGGACACCAGTAAGTTTCAGAAGAAATGTGTTGGGTTCTCAACATTTTCTCCTTGTTTCTGGCTGTTCCCTTGATGACAACAGTGGATTTTGGTACTAAGATTGATTTCATTCATAAAAATAGTGATGGGAAGGAGCGGTAAAGTACAGAATAAATTGTCCTTCGTTAGCAGGTTAGTGCTGAAAATCCATGGGAGTACATTAAGTTGAAGAGATGGGAGTACATTAAATTGAAAAGAAGAAATTTGGCTACTTTTCCAAAATTACTCTACTTAATAAGAAGAAGAGAAAACAACACTTTAAAGAAAATGAGGGCCATAAGGAGAATGCTTAATCATTACACACAAGTATAGCAATACTACCTTGCGTTCAGTGACGTATGGACAACATTTTAAAGTATATCATTTCTTCATCCAAAAAAAAAAAAAAAAGAATTTATTACCTCAAACATCACAAGAGTGGGCTCTATAATACGTTCAGGAAATGAAGCATTAGCTGCAACTACTGCAACGGTTCCACCTTGATAATCCCGTATATTTGCAGTTTGCATAGCAGTGGCATCCTCCAAGATGGTTTCTTGAGTTTCATGAAAAGAACTGTCGGCAACATTTCCATCGGTTAATCGATCATCTTCTACTCTTCGTTTTTTAGTTCCAGCATCAGATCTATCTTGAGAACGTGCCTCTTCTGACCCATGTTCAAAATTGGTTTCCATACTAACCACGCCATCAATTATTTCAAGGTTGTTCACTGGATGCATATGTCTTAAATGAGAAGAATCATCACTGAGTACATCTGTTGGATTCATATAACCTTCTCCCACATTAGTCATTGGAGAAGACTCCAAACGAAGGTGAGGTTGAAAAGCAGGCTTGGCTATCCACAAACCAGTAGTATCATTGCGAACATATATTTGAGGAGGGGCGTACCATTCATGATGATCAACAGTGACTAGGACAGACTGCAGGTACCAAATAAGGTAACAACAAACTGATAAGCATTCCAGGAGAAGAATATGCACTATTGCGTAAGAGAACAAAGGTTCTTTTAGATATCAACTTAGTGAAGGAAAAGTGAAAGTAGAATATAAAGATTAATCAATGAACAAGCAACAACATACAGGGCCTTATAATTTCAAATTAGAACCTTCAAGCAGTTGTTTCTTATCCAAAAAAAAATTTACCATCTTCTGCATTTTATACATCAATAAAATTGTTTCTTATGACTTATCCGAAAAGTATTAAACATTTTTCCATGTGCAAATTCCATTAAAGATGCAAAGTAAAATTTTGTTCAGACTACAGGTAAACAAGAAGCAGTGGTATATCTATGATCCATCTAATAATGCTACCAAATACCTTCCTTCGGTGACGATCTGTATAGCTTATATATTCCAGTGGAACCCGAGTACCCCTAGACAGCTTAGATAACACTGAGACTAGATCCTCAACTCTTGAAATTTCTTCACCAGCAAACTTCTTGATGATAGCATGACGAGGAACTCCAGCTCTGAACAACATATATCTGCAACATAGAAACTTTACCTTTTAAATAATGAAATAATTCAAGTAAGAAACTTTCAAGTGAGTTAAATTGTAAGCGATAAAACCTGTGTGATATATTTATGAAGGTTAACAATATACAGACATACAAAAAGAACAGCCCACGGGTTGCTCATACGTAATGCAAAAAAGAAAATTTCCATCTTTGTTCGAAAAAATTTCAATTTGGAGGGTCTTGGAAAATTTTGATAAAAGGATTTGGTCCTTACAATCAACCGGCAAATTTTTAGTGAAACGCCTTACAGCCCACTTATCTCCTTCATCCCCGTTGAATAAAAGTCTTTATAAAGCCCTGTGGAAGACTAAAAGCCCGAGGAGAGTAAATGTTGTCCAATGGATTATGATTTTCGGGCTATTAAATTGCTCATACGTAATGCAAGGAAAATTTCCATCTAGCTGCCTATCACCATCAATATCTCTGTGCAAGAAGGAAGGAAAAGAATTACAGCATTTGTTCTTTGCCTGCACTTACTCAGCCAATTGTTGGTGAAGGTTCTTCTTCAATGTTACTTGGGTGTATGGAGATACTTCTAGCATAAATGTTCAGCAGATTCTAATGGGTTTTTTTTTAAAGAAGGGTCCTAACTAATTTGAGTCCATATGGATAAGGTTCTACTTGCAGAATTGTGGTTTGATTTCAGTTTCAAAGAAATCAAAGGGTATTCCACGACAAAGAAACGAATTGGATAGATCACTTTGAAACAGCACAACGAAATGCTACTTCTCGATGCATTTTAAACAAGGATTTCGAAGACTACTCCATTCAAGATTTATGATTGAACTGGCGGGCTTTTATCTTCCAAGATTGTTAGACGATGCCAATTGCTTCAACTATATTCCTGTTTGTACACTTGTCCACGGCTCTGTGAAGTGTTTTTGCCCTGTTTTAGTGTGGGTTTGGTTGCAATTCTTCATCAGTTTGTTTTTGTTGGCCTCGGCTGTAGTGACGTTTTTACCATTGCTTGATCAGTTTTGGTGTTGTGTTATAGCAGATTGTACTTGTTCTTTTTAGGCAGTGTTTTTAGTCCTCGGTCTTAATTTTGTTATGGATTGTTTCTACGGATATGTGAGGACGCTAAGGGGTATCAACCTAGTTTAGATGCTCGTGTGTGCCTCCTACCACACGACGAACTCCAACTTCATGGGAATCTTTACCACTGAAAATAGAATCACTCACTGAAGCAGGGTGGGCAAAACATGAGAAAAAAATGCTACACAAGTCTTCGGACAAACAAGGAGACCAAAGGCGTCACCTCTTAGGGCCTAGGAGAAAAAAGGTTTTTCTTATATACATCCATGAGTGGTTTTTTTTAAATGGAGACAAACTTATTTATTAATGTAAAACTCAAAGTACAAGAGAATTATATTGTAAGAACAATAAAGAAGCCTAAAAAGAGGGGGGAAGAAGAGTGGATCAGGGGCGCATCTATACATCTCAACTAGGTTGACATCCCCATAGTGCCAACATCTTATTCCAAAGAAAATCCAAAGACCTAAGAAGTCCTTACAGCGGTGCAAAACAGCCAAAATAGTAAAAAATACAACTGAAGAAAAAAACAATAAAAGCAATCAACCAAAAACAGAAAAGACTGGTTTTCCAAAACCAGCAAACTGGCATATCTCGGGAAAGTGGAAGGTGCATAAGGATCAGCAGCAGATTAATCATAAAACTTGGGGGAAGACATCCCAGTATAAACATAGATCTTGAATGGAATAATAATTATATTCCTGACTTAAAGAGCAGTAGGCTGCGCATTGCTTGTTGGGTGTCCTTAGATTTTGGGTAAGCTTACGTGCACCTCGACTAGTCTCATTGGACAACCTATTGGCCCTACAACATTTGGGTGTCAAGGAAACTCATAGAAAATAATACCTAGGTAGGTGGTTACCATGGATTGAACCCATGACCTCTTAGTTATTGAGATTTTGTCAACTCTTTTTGTCAGTAGGAGAAAAGAGGATGGCGAGGATAAAAGAGCCACGCCATTTGAACTAAACACTCCATTTTAAAGGGAGAGTCAATGTCGAACACGTGTCAGACACGGATACATCCAAACACACATCCAATATGAAAACTTTTATGTCCTATTTTATCATTATTATTGTTTTTATGGTGATCAATTCGTTTGAAGTTATATTAAGTTCGAAAAAAACCAATTTTAAAAAATAATATAGAGATCCTCATTGTTTCATATAGATACTATCATATTTCTCTTAACTTCCCAATTCTTAGCTTACACACCAATTTTCTCAATAACCAAAATTTTAGTTAAAATATAAAATCCCACAAAATTTAACAAAATTGAAAAATCAAGATCTCTTAAAACACACGAAAATGATAAATAGTCAAATAAAAAAAGTCCCACCGGCACAAAAGTACTATCGTACAATTTTGTTAAAATATGTAAGTCGTAAAATCATTTGGCGCTTTATTGATTATCTTTCTTCTTACTATAGGTCATATACTTTAAATGTGCAATTTTATTTAGCTATTTGCTTTAGATAAGCAAATGTCAAATAGTTAACAAAAAGGGTAGCACGACAGTATCGAAGAAGGGAGGGGAAAAAGATGGAAAATAGAAGGGTAAGACGGTATTAACGATTATGTTCAAAGTTCCTGTTATCCTCCCTAAAATAAGCATCCCACCCACTCCCACCACATTATGGATAAAACAAGAGGGGATAAGGAATGGGGCCCGTGCTTAATTACAACAACAACTGATGAAGTTCTTGTTTCTTCTTGTGACTCTATTCAAATAGGTTGAGTTACACTCATCCGCCCCTCCTTTCTGACAATCTCTACAAATTCAGCCTTTTAACCCAAGTAACCCCCTCTGCTTAACTCTAACGTCCCTAAAAATCTCCTCATTCAAATCCTAGTCGAACCTAAAAATTGATAATTGATAAAAATGTGGTATGGTCATGAAGATGTCCAGGATCAACTAACTAATAATAATCTAAACTGCACATGGCTATGACTAAGAGAGAGCAACATAAGAACCAATATAAGATCACTATAAACATACCCTGGTTCGGTAACATAGACAAGACCACATTTAAAACGAAAGTTTCTGGCCTGCATTGAGGAAAAGCTAAACTAAGTTATGGTGTTGTTTTAACGAAATAATAAGATAAAAAAATTAAAAGAAACTAATGTTCAAAAGATTACAAGCTCTACAAAGAAAAAAAAGAAAAAAAGAAAAAGAGAGAGAGAAAGCGGTAAAGAAAATACGAATGATAAAAGAAAAATATGAAAAAAAAATTAGAATTAGAAGGCAGCCCAATTCAAACTTATATCATGAAGAGAAAACCCACCAAAGGCTTGTATAGGAACACCAAAGAGAGACTTACAAATTGACTGTCTCAAAACAATTAAATAGTTGACTGCGCTTGTTTTTTAAAACTAAGTTATGGTGCTATTCAAAAGACATAATCATTAAAAACAAAATGATAAAGAGCGAACCAAGAAGCTAGTTAAACATGGATTTAGTACAGCACACAAGCGTGTGCGGAAGATTACTTGACAAAAATTTGATTAAAAAAGTGGTACATGTAATAGCTCCCATATTGAGTACGAAAGCAATAACCAAGCCAAAGCTTTTACAAGGAAATGGCGGGGCAGTTGATCACTTCCTGAGAAACTTTGTCACATGCTTTTTTATTTTTACAATATTTTTTTATTTAAAAGACATTTTTCATTGAATAATTAAAAGAGAAGATTCCTCAAAGGATACAAACTCCACGAGGAGGAGATGAAATTTGACTTAAAAGGTGGCAATAGGGAAACAGTCGACACAGGCAATAAAATTATGAAGCAAACGGTAACTTTAATGTACTGACCATGCAAGTAAATAATGTTAAAACTAAAAATTGTCCAAGGGGATCAATGGAAAGTCAACAATAGAATGTGAATAGACACTTTTTGCAACATGCAAAAACTGTAGTTTCCACCCACCTGCTGGTATGAAAGCGGATGTATCACTGCACCGCCTACTTCTAAAAAGTAGTCAGGAGTTATGGAATGTAGATCCTGTACCTAAAGTTCACATCATAAGCAGATCAAGTTCAATACCACATTGAGAAAAGACGACCTGAAAATACTTTAGTAACATAATCCCACAAAATGAAAGCTTGTAAAGGTGAACATTCACGAATAAAACAGTCATGCATGAGTATCATGTCATTCGCTTAACCATGTCCATTGAACACTTCCATGGAACAGGTTTTCAACCAAATTTATAATGTTTGCTATCTTTATTTATCTACCAAACAGAAGAAGCAAGCAGACTGAGTGATATTATATAGAAAATTTTTAATAAGAAACCGATCATTTTTTAAGAGAGAATATATTCAGAAAAGCAAAAGAGCAATAAGCTAAGGGCTGGTGGATGAGAGAGCCCCCACCCAAAAGAAACTACATACAAACAGCCCTCCAATCCAATCCTAAAACCTTTCCCTCTGCTCTACATATTCATGTTTTAGTACAATTATGAGGAAACCATCATAGATTGGGATGACCACGAGGTAAGTTCTCTCCATTCTCCACGACCCTCTTCGGTTCTTTCTCTCTTTCCTGTAGCTATAGGTCTACGACGATTGCCTTCCAGACCATCTCCCTCAGATCACCAACAACAACTGCTTTCCAAACCATCCTCCTAAGATCACCGGCGAACGCTAAGTCGTCATCCTCCTCAGCTTTCCAGTGAACAAAGTCTACCTTTTTATCCGAATTCAAAGTTAGAGATGGAAGTTGAAAGCTGCAAAATAGATCAAACTTATTTTCTGCATTTGGCACGAGAATGGAGTTTGCCAAGTGGAAGATGCCGAAGCCAGCATAATCCTACCAATTTTGAATTCACAGCTTATTTGGTTTCATGAAGCCATTTCAGAAATAAACCGAAGATTAGAAGATTCTTACTTCTGTAAGAATGAAAAAGATGAAAACGGAAGGGTTGAAGTTTCCAAATTCAGACCTAAAAATGGTTGGGTATTGAGATGAATTGTTTGGCCTCATACTGGTGGTAGATCATTCATCCATGTTCCCTTAGGTGAAGATAAGCAGGGATGGAAATCATTCGGCAAGTTGTTGGGTGGATTCAAATCAAATCAGGAGTACAAAACCTACTAATCTTCACAAATTTTGTCCTCAAACTTCAAAAAGATTGGGGATCAGTCTCATAAAGTAATGAAGGAAAGTTATGTCGATAAGGTGAAACCAAAGAATCATAGCCAACACTTTGTTTTAGCGCCCAAGAAACAGAGCACAAGCAAATACTGGGTTATCAAAAGTTCTGAAATTCTTTTCTTTTTAATTTGTAATGGAAATGAACCTCTTTATCAATAATAACAAGTGAGAGTCATGCTCAAAGTACAAGAGAATTATACTAAGAGCAATAAGGAAAAAATAGCCTAAAACCGAAACAAGGAAAAAGCAACTACTGAAGTGTTCAAAGCTGATTTCGACAATCTTTAGGTGGTATCATGGCTCTTCTAATTTGATAATTGGTTAGAGGTCACTGAAATATTGCAACTCTATTTCGATTTAGATGTTATCAGTAATCTTATTTGCAGAAAATGCTCGGATCAAAATGGATCGCAGACCTTTGAACGAGTTTATTGAGAACCCAGGCAAATGGCAAGAGTTTGGCACCGTCCATCTAAAGTTTGAAAAATAAAACAAATGTAACCATAGCAGAGCACTATATTCGAAGAGATAGAGAATGGATATCAATAAAAAATCTCCCACTCGATTATTGGTGTGGGCAAACATTTGAAGCAAATCGGAGGTCACTTTGAGGGATTAGAAAACATTGCAGCTTGAACTCTAAATTTCCTTAATATCACAAAACCTAAAATTAGGTGAAAGAGAATTTATGTGGGTTCATTCCTGCAACCAATGAAATTACTAATGAAAGGAGAAACATTTATTTAAAATTTGGACATATATCATCAATCGACCCCCCAGCAAGGTATGAGTAGATTTATTCATTTATAACTTTCCAAACCCAATAGATATCGTTTGGTAAAATGAAAATCAAGTTATGAAAGATGAAGAATTGGACTGTGATCCACTAAACTTAAAGTTCAAATTTCTTCTCCCTACGAGGTACCGATCTAAACTTGAACAGGATTTCTTTTGCTCCCTCTGAAAAGGACAAGTTTCAGCCACAACAATCACCAAAGACTCATCAAAAGTCCAAGGTTGCTCCAGCTTCAGGGGAGCATTCATATCAAACTCCAGTAAAGGGTAACTCGGCAAAGGAAAGGTTAGAGAAGCTCCCACAGCTGTTAAGCCAATAATCAGCGAAGCTGCCTAGAAATATTGATCTACGGGCTTCTAAGACTTTCAGCCTTCATCAAATAGTTAAGGAGTTGAAGAGGCATAAGATGGGGCTTTGTTGAAGCTTTTGGAAAATCTGGAGGAATTCTCTTTATGTGGGATGAAAGTAAAATCACAGTTACTAAGGTGCTGAAAGGTGGCTACTCTATATACGTCAAATGTTTAACCATTTGTAAGAAAGCGCATTGGATTTCAAACGTATACTGTCCCACTGATTTTAGAGAAAGAAAGTTTATATGGCCAGAATTGCAATCACTGTCGGAGATTGTGAAGATCCTTGGTGTTGGTGGAGACTTTAACATCACCTGATGAATTCAGGAAAGATTCCCAGTTGGGAGAGTAACGATGGGTATGAGGAAGTTTAATAACTTCATTGCAGCAGTAAAATTAATGGAAATTCCACCAAGCAATGGTCGCTTTACTTGGTCACGAGAAAGAAATGTTATATCTTGTTCGCTCTTTGATAGATTCTTAATTTCTAATACTTGGGACGATTTATTTGCAAATACTAGAACTGCCCGTCAAACATGAACCATTTCTGATCATTTCCCCATTTTGCTTGAAGTGGGATCCTCTAAGTGGGGTCCCCCTCCATTCGGATTTTGTAGTAGTTGGTTGAATATCAAAGAAACCTGTCATACAATTGAAAGGTCAATGATAATTGAAGAGAAGGCTGGGTGGGTTTTGTTATATCAAATAAACTGAAAAGAGTTAAGGCTGCTTTGAAGTTTTGAAATGCTGACTTTGAGAAGAAAAAGAAAAGCAGTGAAGAGGCTTTGCTAAAGAAAATAGAAAAATGTGATCTTGAAGCAGAAAATTCAGATAGTTTCAGCTTGGAAAGGAATTTGAGAATCTCTTTGAAAGCAGAACTGTTATCTCTTTTATTGAATAGATGAGAGAAAACTACGGCAAACAAGAAAGCTTAAGTGGCTTCACTTGGGAGATGAACATTCCAGGTTTTTCCACCGTTTCTTAGAAGCAAAGAAAAGGAGAAATTCAATCTTAGAGCTGATTGATGATCAAGGAACACCTACATGATCGCTCAAGGAAATTGAGGAACAAATCTTCGGTTTCTATAGTTCCTTATGCACCAAGTTACTGGGCATCAAAGTTATTCCTCTTAATTTGAGTGGCCCTTGGTTGATCAAAATCAGAATACCTTCTTACCCACCAGATTTTAAGCAGGAGATTAGAACTGCTCTAAAAATGTTGGGCAAGAATAAGCACCTGCCCCTGATGGCTAGTACGGCAGAATTTCTACTCAAATATTGGACCCAATTCAAGGTCAACTTTGAGAAACTGTTTTTCTTTTTAAGCAAACAAGCCTCTTCATTAAGAAAATGAATAGACAAAGTAACGTTTGAGTACAATGAAGAGACGAGATCAATGCCTATGAGATTAGCAAGTGCACTTGGATATCTCAACTAAGTTGACACCCGATAACACCCTCATCACATCCCGACTTTGATCGAAAAGAAAAATCAAACCCATGTGAATACAATTCGAGCAATACATCTAAAAGAAAAATGAACACCAAAGACAACAAACTACCGGAAAAAAAAAAAAAAAAGACAATCTTAAAGAATGTCACAATACAACAAAATACCCCAAACAAATAATACTACTAACTAAAAACTGTCTACTCATGTAAGAACGCCTGCCAATTAAGGCTAATGTCTATAATTGAGTATACTTCAAACACTTTAGCTAAGGAGCACCATGAGAAAGCATTGATTTTATCAATATCCAGACGATTCATTCAATTGGAGTTTTTGTTTTGAAATATTCTTTGATTTTGCTCAAACCAATTTCTAAAAGTAGGGCCCTTATAGAATTTATCCATAGCAATCTTGATTTCTCTTTTAGATTGGTGCCAATTAGGAGCTGCATAACTTTCATCTCAAAGTCGGAATCAAAGACCCAATTGAATTACATTTTAGGATAGTATTTTTAAATCTTTTTAAATATTCATATAAATGTTCACAAATTTGTTTCTTTTAAAAAAAAATGTCTATATAAATGCTTTACGAGGAAATACTAATTAAGTGCTCACTCCAAAAGCAATTAAACAAAGCTGTGGTAGAACATTTTCTGAGAAGTTACTCATTGGGCGCCGGTTTGATAGGTTATTAAGAGTTTTGCTTTTTTGGAGTTTTCTTTTCTTTGTATAGTATTGTCTACCTTTGTTTTACTTTGTTTCTCTCCCCTCTTGAAGGTTATTGTATCTTTGAGCACCGGCCTATTCTCATTTTTTCAATGAAAAGATTTGTTACATTCTAAAAAGATAAATAATAAATAAATCTGAGAAGTGTTCCTAATTAGTAAAAGCACTTGTAACATCTTGAAAATATGTTCAAAACACAAAGTATCCAACCCAAAAGCTCTTTGACGGAACCTAACTGATAGGCAAATGTTTCTTTTTTGGAAAAGGAAACGACTCTTTTTATGGAAGAGGAAAAAAGAGACTGATACTCAAAATACAAAATACAAAACAAGGACAAGTTCCACAGTGATAACATCTCACCACTAGGTGTACTGTAAATGACGCCCCACCCCTTTCAACTTGCAAATCAATTGTCTGTTTCACAGTGTCATCAAGTAGAGTCTCCATTTTCAGAAACTGCGTAATT
The DNA here is from genome assembly GCF_025177605.1 of Cucumis melo. Taxonomy (NCBI): domain Eukaryota; kingdom Viridiplantae; phylum Streptophyta; class Magnoliopsida; order Cucurbitales; family Cucurbitaceae; genus Cucumis; species Cucumis melo. Next base: position 14,984,207 of record NC_066862.1, read on the forward strand.
ACCTGTACCATTTTTCAATTAGAAAAAATCATTATAAAAGATAAATTTATATGGGCAGACTGAACAGGGAATCTAGCCAAACTAAAACCAAAACAATTGAAAGAACAATGTTTCTCATTTTCCTGGTCATGATGAATGAAGAAAATGAAACCAACGTAGTACATTCTTGTCCTCGCCACAAACAAAATGACAGAAAAGCTAAACCACTGAAATTGTCGTTAAAACTAAGAAACAACATAGGTATAGAACGAAGGAGTGAATAATTACAGATTAAAAATTCTCCTTACTTCTCCATTCATGCGAACAAGCACATCACCTGGCTCCAAAAGTTTATGGGCAGGGCCACCTGGCACCTGCAACATTGACAAAATAAGTTGTAGGTTAATATAAAGTATACCTTTCGAAAGAAAAACTGTTCACTAAAAATGAATACACAAGGGAGCTCTCTTTCTTTTTTTTTTCCCTTCTTTTCTAACAAGAAACAAATTTTGATTGGTTAATGAAAAGAAACAAAGTACTCTCCCATTCAGAGTGAAAAAAGGGTATCAAAAGAAACCAGCCAAGGAAGAAAGGGTTGTGTTTGAATCTGAGAATCCAAAAAACATAAGTTCTCTGTGTTCTCTTTCATCTCTCATCTCTCCTCCCTCTTCAGTTGTCTCTCTTTCCAGTAGCTCCACGACGAATGCATCCTCAACTACCAGCACTAGCCCTCCAGTGACGGCTGCACTCTGACCATTCACCGAATTTCTCTGGTGAGCTCAAGACATTTCATTATTCTGACAAATTTTCAGTCTACCGTTTGTCCTAATTCAAGTTAGAAATGGATGTCGAAAGATGCAAAATAGACAACCTGTTTTTTTACATTTGGCACGAGAAGGTATTTCCCAGGTGGAAGACATCAATGGCAACAAATCCTACCAATTTTGAACTCACAGCTTATTTGTTTTCTTGAAGTCATTTCGGAACTGAATTGAAGACCAGAACATTCTTATTTTTATAAAAAAGAAAAATTGAAAAAGGAAGGGTAGAAGTTTCAAAAAGGCTGGAGTAGATGCCCCGTTTGGCCTCATATGAGAGGAAGATCTTTCATTCATGTCCCCTTAGGTGCAGATAAACAGGGTTGGAAATTATTCAGCACAATGTTGGAGAATTTCAATTCAAGTCATGAGTATAAATCTTGGTACTTATCCCAAGCTTCGTCCTCAAAAAATCCCAATAAGATAGAGAAGCAGTCACATGAGGGGAGGAAGGAAAGCTATGTTGATTTGGTGAAAACAAAGAAGACCAGACAACACCCTGTTTGGAGGACGGGGAGGAAGGGTTATGGAGGATGGAAGCAATTGTAGCTCATTTTGGGGGATCAGAAAACGTTGCAGCTGAAACCATAAATTTCTTAATGTCTCGGAAGCTAAAATTCAAGTGAGGGAAAATCTATGCAGATTTATCCCTGCAACCATTGAAATAATAGATGATAAGATGGGTAACATATTTTAAAATTTTGGTGATATCTCATCAATCATTCTGCCCTGCAAGGTTTGTGGAGATCTTTTCATATATGAATTTTCTAAACCTATAGATACGGTTCAATTAAATCAGGTTATGATTGATGAAGAAATTGCTCATGATACATTAAATTCTAAGTTAGATTTAATTCAGAACTAGTTCTCCACCTAGATTCATTGAAGAAGTTTGGGCTCAAAAATTGTTTCCAACCGATTGAACAATTAAAAGTTTAGCAATTCCTGGTTTTCATCTTAGTGAAGATTCAGCAAGGATGTTGTTGTTCTCTTGGCGTTCCCTCTTCTCTCATCTCGAATCTTATTGTGAGCATCATAAGTTAGTTTTCAGCACTTCAGTTGAGTTGGTTTGTTCATTTCATCTTCTCTCATCAAGCGCAAGAATGGTTTCTTACATCAAAGAATTTAATGTTACTTTACAATTTGTTGGATTGAAAATTGTTAGCAAGTCATGGGCTCAAGATCGTTTTTGTCTCACATTGGTGTTCCATCTACTTTCTTTTCGAAGATTTTAGTGTACAATTCTTCCACACAAATTTGCTTCTTATTGAAAGAGCAATATTTTGCTCGGTTATTCTTTCTCCTTTTTGGTTTGAGTTATTTGGCTTGTTTATATTGCTATTTTTATTGTCCTTTTAGTCATTTTTCACCTTATTGCTCATAGTACATTACTCTTGTACTTTGAGCATTAATCTCATTTATTATCATTAATAAAGATGCCTGTTTCTATTTAAAAAAAAAACATTAAATACTAAGTCAGATTTCCTTCTCTTACTGAGGTTCAACCTGAATCTTCAAAGGAATCCTTTTGTCCCCACCAATAAGAAGGTTGAGCTATAGATACAGACCTCAGCAAGTCCAAGGAAGTTTCTGATTCCTGGAAGCAATCTTGTCAATCTCCAGCAAAGGTAGTTTGCCGATATTTACTAAGCTGTTAAGTAATTCAGATGGCCGTTCAAAATGAGGAGGGTGCAAAGTTGTGGAAGATGAAGAAGTGCAGTTAGTGAGAGAGGAGAAAAATCCGGCCACACCACCTGTAATTTCCATTGAACTTCCAAGAGCCACTCATGGCAGTCTTTTTCGGTGCCCAATAAGAAGTTAAAAGTTAATTTTTCTTTAAACAAAAAATTAAATGCCAAACTGCCCAATCTTTTTGTATTTTCATCAAAGGCAGCCCATCAGTCACAAGGCCCTCGTACAAACGCTTCAAGCTCCTCTAACATCAGAACGTTGCCTCAAGTTTATTCAAATCTGTTAGTTCCTCCATCATTTGATGATACAAAATCAAGCAAGACCTTGTCTGGAAAACGCTCAAATAGCTCCTCTTTCCTCTCAAATTCTGATTCTTCGTTTTCTTCCTTGGGCAGGGATACCTGTAAAAAAAGGACCAGCACCAACCAAAAGTGAGGAAATATTCTCACTTATTCAACCCTTTCCCGAGGTATTTTATTAGAAGAAAGAGACCAAAGGAAGTAACTAAATTGAGACTCATCAAGGAGAAGTTTCTCCCTGAGCAGAATCCTGATGTTTTAGAAAATAATTGTTCTAAAATCCAAACTCCCTCTCAAGCTAATAGGTCAGATTCTGAATCCTCTCATCTTCAACACTTTGAATACTCTAGCTTCTCAATGCCTAATTCAAAGGGGAAATTCCTGAGAGGTACTCCAACTCATACTCCCATCATTCTGTCCAAAAAGAAGAGCAAGACAACTTTCGATTCTCCATTCAGTGTGAGTAGTGAAGAGTATGAACACTTCGAAAAGACAGATGGAAATGAGGGGCAGTTGCAAATGGAGCCCTTTTCAGATTGATGATGAATTGGAAGATGAATCGAGCGTTGATGAGAAGTGTTTGGTTTGCCCACCATCAGTGCAGCCCATTGGAATCCCAGATCGTTTAAAATCGTTTATAGCTGATTGTGGTCTAGTGTTCATTTGATCATTCCCAACAGATTTTGCGTCCTCCAAAGGCTTCATGGACTTTCGGCAGGAGTGTAAACAGTGAAGAGTTATGCTTTAGGGGTTTTTCAACAAGATACCCTGTCAAATGGCCCGCCTCTTCAACCGAGGCTTAGAAGTTTTCTCCTCAAGTTTGGCACCTCAGTTGTGCATCAGAAATCCTGGTAGCAGTTTGTCAGCTTGTGCAGTCTTTGAACTTTTTTTGAATCAGATGTTCTTTGGTTGGATCCGAGATAGTTCAGCTCTTTCGTTTCGTCCTCTTCAGATGCATCTTCTTCAAGCTTTTCTAAGATTACATCTTTCATGGTTATGGTTTTTTGGAGCACTTTTGTTTCCTTTCCCAACATTTCATTTGTCTTGAATCTTTTCAGCTGTTGTTTTGGTTGTTTTTCTGCTTTGTTTCGAGTTTGTTAAGCTTGTGGGCCTCGTTTTATTTGTCCATGTATTTGGTTTCTGATTTTTTCCCTTAGAGATTCAAGCTCTTTGTATATTTCTCTTGTACTTTAAACATTAGTCTCATTTTATTAGTGGAATTAGTGGTTTTAGCCCATCGGGAGATTTTCCCTAAATATTCTTTTCTTTTTTATCTCTTTGTATTTTTCTATTTATTCCCCTCAGCTTTTACGTAAATTTGTGTTTTAATATAGTATCAGAGCAGATAGTCCAAGGAGGTCCTGTGTTCAAGCCCCCGCATTGTCGTTTTCTCTCCAATTAAAATTAATTTCCACTTGTTGGGCCTTTCAAATGTTTCAAGCCCATAAGTGAGGGGGAGTGTTGATGATATATAATTAAATTTAGCTTTTGGGTAAATTGGTGGTTTAATACACTATATTAATGAAGAGGCTCGTTTCCATTTCACAAAAAAAAAAAATCCAGCTAAGGAGGGGATCTAAAGAACCCCAAAATCATTCAAATATCATTATAATAATATAAAGTCTAATTGTAAATTGAAATTACAAAACAAAGTAAATATTATTACCACAGAGTCTACAACTAGCATTCCTGTTTCACCGGATGGAGAAGCCAGGCGAACCATCTAAACAAAGAGTCATGCAAACAATGGTAAAGCTTTAATTTGTTTTTCAAATAATTCTGGAAAAGAAAGAGTAGTTTGATCATGAATTAAACCTGCTCTGTTTCACTTCGGAGGCCAAGCCTACGTATCTCATCAAATCCTTTGTGTAGAAAGGTTGCCTGTAAGAGGGAAAATAAATGAAGATGACGCTGCTGATGACGATTAATAATTTAAAAATGTGAATTTGTGAACATAATGTAAAATCAATGCCTTTCACCTGCATAGCAGCTATTAATATAATCAGGCATAGAGTACGGCGTGCCCCATTCTTGGAGAAGGATTTCAGATACATGAGTTATGTACTGGGGAGTGGGGAGTATGATAAAAACAACTTTGCTGATATTGATAAAAACAACTTTGCTGATATTGAAATGATTCTCGGTCGAAGGATTTGTACCTATCCTTTCAAGGATATACCTGGCGAAGGAATTTATTGGGCCTTTCTCTTTAATTGATACAAAATTACAAACTAGCACTAAAAGCTAGTAGGTGGATATTTGGCCGTTATAGGCTTCTCTAGCCACTTGTAATTAGATAGCTGTTATTTCGCCTAAACTGGTATAAATATTAGCTCTCTTGTAAGTTGTAACCAAGCAGATTTCAGTTTATTTATTATATACTGATGTGTTATATAATTAAATTTACTTTTACCCACTAGCTTAAGCTTTCGGGTTGAATTGGTGATTTAAGATGGTTTTAGAGCAGGTTGCTTCAGGATGTTCTGGGTTCAAGCTCCTTCCTTGTTTCCTCTCCAATTAAAATTCATTTCCACCCGTTGGGCTTGTGTTGGACTTTCAAGTATTTCAAGTCCACAAAAGAGAGGGAGTGTTGTGATACATAACTAAATTTACCTTCACCCACTAGCTTAAGTTTTTGGGTTGAATTGGTGATAAATTACATCAAATGGTGTTAAAACACCCTATCCGAGTTCATGATAATATGATATTAGATAATAGACATTTGTGGGCTTCACAAAGTTCAGCCAACCATGGATTGCAGAAGCCTCCTCCAGAGCCCAACTCTAGACCAATTTGCAGTCAGTTGAGCCTTCAGTGGAAGAAGTTTGGACGGTGGAAACTACCGAAATGGTAGTATTTAATAGTGATGTATTTTATTTTTCAGAAAAACAATTTGATACGTGCAATACAACACCACCAAGCCATCAAAACCACTAATTTCTTGAGAAAGGAAAGCTAAAAAAGCTTCTAAGCAAACTTTAAGATGTTCCTTACTGGTTTGTATTGGCTGTGTTAAGCTCCAATTGGACTTTATTTAATAATTGTTTGGTCCTTTATTTTGTTGGATATGATGAGGGTGCTAATGGGATGTCAACCATGTCCGGGTGCACCTCCTAATCCTTGTTTGCGATGTTTGCTCTTGTATCTCTTGTACTATGAGCAGTTGTCTCATTGGATATTAATAAGTGAGATTGTTTCCTTTTAAAAAAAGAAAAGTAGGCAGAGGATGAAAATCTTTGTATTTAAATTTTATAAGAATTATTTCAACAACAAACCTGAAGCGTACCACGGGGAATGGAAACTGCTTCCCATTTATGATCGTAACAATCTCTACCCATCTGAAGAAATGTCAACGCTCTAACAACCTGCATCAAAGAAAATATTTCAATGTATCCTTAGTCCTAAGGAAATAAACCCACACCCAAAAAGCTGCACACTGTGCCGCCAATATACAAAGGACATACTCTTTCCAAAGGTAAGAAAAATGCTGACGCACTTGAGGACTTGCTTCCAGCATTCAATGCCACTGCCCTGCCTTGCCAATCAATTACTGGGGAACCACTTGACCCACCTTTAGTTCCAGATGCAGCCTGAAAAATAAAGGTACCTTAGGAGATTAGACAGGCATGAATCATTCTAAAACTTAAAACACATAAGTCGGCATCCTCAGAAAATAGACATGAATATAGGGTGTAGGCACAAAACCAATATGATGATACAAGACTGATTAAAGAATAAAAACTATCTATAAGGCCAACAGAGCAACCTTAATCCAAAAACACATCAATGGTTGAAGCACCAAATGAAAGAAACTTTCTGGAAAGATGCATGTGATGGAAATCAAATTTCTTAATCATTAAGTTGCATATTTTAAAAGGTCAAATAACTTTGGAGTGATTGGGCAGTTGTGAGGATGAAGTTGAAGTTGGCCTTTTTCCCTTTGCTTGTAGAGAAGCTCTTGCTCCATTGAGTGCGTTTATCTTTAGGTTGGTCTTTGTGAGTTTATTGTACTTTAGGTTCTTCATTGAGTTGTTATTGTTCTATTGTTTTTTTTTTTTTAATATCAACGAGTCAGGGCCAGCTTATACTATGTCAACTAATCTCATGGTACAACCTATCTACCTCTACACCATTTGAGCGTCTATAAACTCCTAAATATCAAATCCTAGGTAGGTAGCCACCATACATTAACGTATCCCTTCTTAGCCCTTTAGCAAACCCATGTCTTTCATTAACTACTAATGCTCCAAAATACAAAATTCATCATTTCACTGAAAAGTTATGTTTTCTTTTCCAAAACAAATAAGAAAAACATAACAAATGATAACAGTTGATGATGATTACAAGTCGAATAAGGCAAAAGGCCTACAACTAAGAAACACCAAAAGCTTTGACCAACCAAGTAACAAGATTGCACAGCTGGAAAAAAAACGTTTTTTCAAAAATATCACCATGAGAAGAAAACGGACCCAAAATGAATGGGACTTTATTATTTTGATGACTTAAATAGGTTAGGATCATACACCTAATCACCCACACATTTCTTCAAATCTTTCTCATGCAATACATTTATTTCCAGTTCATTTAAGATCCCTTGTTAAACATTGTGATTTGACTTTTCTTTGAAGCTGTTCATTCTTAGGTAAGACATTCGTATCCTTGAAGTTTAGATCATAAATCCTCTCTGGCCTTGTTCGATCATTCCTTCAGCGGTTTTTGCAGTGAAATTTTGTTTTAATGTACTGTTTTGTGTTTCGATTGCTATTCCTGTGGTTGTATTTGTTAGTGGTTGTCCGCTTGTTAGGTTTCATTTGTTATTTTCTATTTTAGTTTGTTGAGCTTCAGTTTAGTCGCTTTTGTATCCATATTCTGGCATCTTTGGTTTGGGTTTTTGTTGTCTCGTTGTCCGGTAATCGCTATTCCATTTCAATATATCAATGAAAATCTCAGTTTCCTTTTCAAAAAAAAAAAAAAAAAATCGGTTCTAATTGACCAGTCCTTTGAAAATAAAAGAGGTTTAACTTAACAACAAAAATCCAATCAAAAAAAGCTATCCAACCAGAGCACTTCTCCTCTCTCAAGTACAGCCACTTGTAACGAACTTCTATTCTCGAGATACTATTTTGTTTGGGTAAGAAAGGTAAGTTCTCTGTTCTCTCCTCTCTCCCCTCTCTCCAGTCTCCCCTATCCTCTTCCCCTTCTCACTCTCTTAGATTTTAATTTTTCCGGTGAGTAAGTTAGAAATGGAGGTGGAAAGATGCAGAATTCTGGACTCTCCCTAGTCCCTACAATATTTGGTCCGAGAATGAGTTATTTCAAGTTGAAGATGTGGAAGCAAAAAAAAATCCTACCTTTATCGAGCTCCCAACTCTGCTGGTTCCAAGTGGCTATTGAAGATCTATGTCAACAATCAGAAAAGCGATACTTTTACAAGAAAGAATGAGTAGAAAATGGCATAACTGAAGCCTCAAAGTTCAGAAAGGGTGGGTTTTAAGATGCAACTTATGGCCTAGAACAGGAGGAAGATCATTCATACATATTCTATCGAACAAGGAAAAAAAGGAATGGCAAACGTTTTTGAAAATGTTGGAATGCTTCAAATCCAAGCATGATTATTCAGCATGGTTTTCAGAACAGATCAAGCCAAAAAGCAGTCACTCTGAAGTTTTTGGCCATCCACAAAATGAGAAGAAGGTTAGTTATGCGGACAAATTTAAGCAGAATAAGATCTCCCCTGTTTTGGACATGGAAAAACAAAACAATCACCAACAGTGGGTTATCAAGAATCCAAAGGTCTTTCGAACAGATTTCAACCATCTTTGGGTTGTCGCACGTCTTTCTGAGTTCAATAGCTGGGTTAAGATTAAAGAAAGTCTACCAACTGCCTTCCAATCGGAGGTCTTCATCGATCCATTGTTTGCAGCAGTTGCTCTAATTGATATTGATCAACGATCTTTGGATGAAGTGATAGAGCAACCTGGGAAATGGCAGAATATTGGTGCCTTCCACTTAAATTTGAAAAATGGGACAAGTTAATTCGTAGAAGACCTTTGTATGCAAGAGGATATGGTGGATTGATCTCGATTAAGAATCTACCTCTAGACTACTCGAATATTCAAACCTTTGAAACTATCGGGGCCTACTTTGGTGACTTATCAGACATACCCATGGGACTTTGAATTTTGTTAATGTATCAGAAGCTAAAATTCAAGTTAAAGAGAATTCGTGTGGGTTCATTCCAGCAACACTTGAAATTGTTGGTGATATATAATTAAATTTGCCTTCAACCACCAGCTTAAGCTTTTGGGTGAATTGGCAGTTTAATATGGTATTAGAGCAAGTGATCCAGGGAGGTCCTGTGTTCAAGCCCCTGCATTGTTGTTTCCTTCCCAATTAAAAATTAATTTCCACATGTTGGGCCTTTCAAACATTTCAGCCCACAAGTGAGGTAAAATAGATTTCTACTTGTTGGGTCTTTCAAATATTTCAAGCCCACAAGTGAGGAGGAGTGTTGGTGATATATAATTAAATTTGCCTTCAACCACCAGTTTAAGCTTTTGAGTGAATTGGCAGTTTAATAGAAATCAATGATGAGAAAAGAGGAAATATTTTTTTGAATTTCAGCGATATTTCTTTAGTCAATCCACCCAGTAAAATCAGAGGAGATTTATTTGATTATGATTTTTCAAATCTGGTGGATGTTGTTAGATTAAATCAAAATCGGAAGGATGAAGGGGTTGAATGTGATTCATTAAATGATCAGTTTGAGTTTCTCCTACCAAATAGGATGCGTGCACAGTATACCAGAAATCCATTTATCCAGTCAAAAAAGTTCAACTAGTTGAAACTTCACATGCTTGAATTTGCTCCACCAGAGCTGGAGAAGGTAAACTCAAAGGTTATTGTGAGTTCTCTGTTGGAATCCGGAAAGGTGCAGTTAAAGAAGAGAGAGAAAGCTATCTTGGGCTCCTCGGTTTTCTTAATTGGGGAAAGCAATTCAATGCCTCGCAATCCTAAAGAAGGGTTGGTTTCTTTGGTACAGCCACCTGACACTACTAAGGAAATCAATCAGCCGATGAGGAAGTCAAACACTCCAAAAGGCATAATCAATGCCGATACAGTTGTAAAGCCCACTAAGAAACACAGTTTAATCTACAACCCTTTCATTTTTGGAGGGAACACTAAAGTGGAAGCCAAAGGGGTGCATTTAAAGAGAAAAGAGAGTTCTCTCGCTACTCCCTCTTTATTGCCCATTGAGAACCTAAGAGTCTTTCACCATAACTCCCCAGATTTAGTCCAATCGGCTAATTGCCAGAATTATGATGCTCCAAATTCCGTCATTAGAATGTTCCTCTCTCATGTGTCTTTAGCACCGATTTCCCATACTGCAAAGGCTGAGTCAGTGCCCATTGCAGCTCCTTCTAAAAAAGCCTCAAGCCTCTCCTCTTCATCTGCGTATTTACCTTCTTCATCTCGAGTGTCTTCGGCTAGTTCCGATCCAAGAGGTACTTCCAAAAAGCATAAAAAATCAAAGAAACCCCCGCTTCCCTTCAAGATGTTTCCCAAGCATTGTGTTAAAAGGAGGCCGAAGGATCTCTTAAAAAAGACACTTGTAAAGACAAAGATGTTGCCATCCCAAATTCCTCAAAATTCTAACTTTTGAATGGTAAAAGACACTCAAGGTCAGGCTTCCTCATCTACAATTAAGGTAAATACCCTTAATACAAAAAAGTGTTCCTCAAGGGCGGATTTGATTTTAAATCAAAACCCTGATGCTTTGGAGGTTAATTGTACACAAATCCAGCTCCTTCTCTTTCAATCAGATCAGCCCCTCAGAGATCCAACCTTCCACATTTTAAATATTCTATTTTTTCCCTACATTCCTCAAAAGTAAAATTGTTGAGAGGCTCCCCTTGCCGATCTCCAAGCCCTCCATCTAAAAAGAAATGTGATTCAGATTTTGACTCTCTGAGCAACACTGTAGATGATCATTTGGGGAAGCTAGATGAGTTAGAGGACCTTTCTTTAAAGGATCCATAGAAATTGATCTCAACAACTTGTTTTAAAATGAAAAAAATTTGAATGATGGAAACCAAACCTCTAGAAACCCCTCCGAACCTAAGCATTGTGAAATTCCAGCCCATTTAAAGTCGATAGTAGAAAAATGTAAATTAGTTTTTGTTTGAGATCTGATTTCAGCCACCTTTTGGTCCAATGATTGGATACTTAGATTTGAAGGTTGTCGATAGTGTTGGGACTCAAGTCTCTTGAACACTTTCAGAACTAGTTCTCTCATATTCAAGAAGAAGAAAAAAATTTCTAATTGATGGTTTTTGGATGTTTTGTCTTCGTCGTCATGATTTTCAGTGGAGGGCAAAGATCTTTGGACAAATTTATTTGGGTTGGATAGCTTTGAAGCAGTTGATTGCCTCTTCTTGGTTTTCCCTTTACCTTTCAAATTGAAGCATGTGAAATTCAAAATTTCAGCTGAAGTGGGTGCTTTTCATCAAAGTGTTTATATTTTCTTTGCATAAAGCTCTTTAATAATGTCTGAACTCTCCGTTGCTTTGGTTCTTTTGTTGTTTCTTCTTTGTGATCCTTTTTTTTTGTCGTTTTCCCTTTTGTATTGCCCGGGTTCATCATCGTTTGGATGATTTTATCTTTTTCTTATTTTCCTCTTAGTATAATACTCTTGTACTTTGAGCATTAGTCTCATTTATTATTAATAAAGAGGACTGTCTCCATTTAAAAAAAAAAATTATCCAAGAGACATCCACCAAAGGGCAAAACTTAAACCTCAAAAGAAATAGAGCTCTGAGGCTTGAAAGTTTTTTTTTTCTAAATGGAAACAAGAATTTTCCACTAAACTAATGAGATATAATATGAAGCTTAAAAGTGAAATCAAAACATGATTGACCCGCCAGAATCTTAGATAAAAGCCTTACTAGAAGCCAAAACAGCAAAGGATAAACTTCTAAAGCAACCAAACATAAACTTCAAAAAACCAATCTTCAAAATCTGGGAAGAAAACTTGCACAAGCTAAACCATAGGGGCAATCTTCTAATCGGTTCTAATAAAAGACAGAAAAGATTTGTCGACGTACAAAAAGTTAAATCACTCACTTGCATGTAGAATGTATTGAAATCATTATATCCATCTCTGCAACAAGCATAAAAAACAATCATTATGCTACAGAACGAAAAAATATTTGATAGATCTGACAAAGGGCAGGCTAGAGGTCAGACAACAAACAAAGAAACTATAAAAAATAGAATAAACTTGGGTCCAAAATTGAAATAGCATCATGCTAATAATGAATTTATCAGGGGAAAAAAGAAAAAGAGGGAGAGAAAAGCTTCTTTCAGATTTCAAAAAGAAAAATAGAACATAAGAGAATGACAGGAGCTACTTCTATTCCAGACTTGACTTCTTTCTTATTATAAGAAACAAAAACTTTAATTGACTCATAAGGAGAATGTGCCGAAGGACCAGGGAAGCGAAAAAACCCATACATGAAATGAGTTACAAAAAAAAAACATCAATCTAGATTGGTCAAAGACCTTTTGTTTGTCATTGAAGAGCCTAGTGTTCATATTCCAGACATTATATGGGGCAAAGGAGCAGAAAAATATATAAATATAAAAGCCTATTAACATACACACTGTTTTTTCTAATAAGAAATCTAACTTTCTACATTGAACAAATTAAATGAGACTAACATACACGTTGTTACCAAGTTAAATTAGTGTCCCTTTTGAAGATTGTTATTTTCTGAAGAAATTATAAATAATGCACGAAATAGTAAACCCAGAAGCTTAATCCCCCATAATAAGTCTAAAAATCCCATCTTTTTAGGGAAAAATATTACATTAACAAAATCAGATTAGAAATGTCTAAAATTGTAAATATATTTCTGGTATGGCTTGAGTGTATGTTAATTTTTTTATATTCCTATCAAAATCTAAAGTAGAATGATTGATCTACAACATAAAATAAAAAATAACGATGTATAAAACCAGGATAATAGATTTGATGTCATCATTTGAAGCGAATATAACAGCCAGGAAAAAGCAATTTATGAAAACTACAATTAACAACATACTTCTTATAGTGAGGAGCCTCCCGATCCAGCCGAGCAAGGGTACCGGCTAAGATAGAAACCTGTAAAATTATTAAGACTCAATTGGCAAAAACACACAAAAAATGAAATTATCTTGCAATGGGAATTCATTAAGGTTCATTATGGATATGAATGAAGTTCAGTAATAATGATATGTTAAATTAAAAGCTTAAACATAATTAACTATTAAGAATAAAGGATCATTATGGATGTAATGGTTCTGGTAGTTTCTCCCTCTCTATCTACCACTCTCTTTTTCTGTAATATGTTGGTTAATATGAACCTATGATATAAACAGATCATGTATACCTACAAAAGAGCCTGTGCCAAAATAATATAATTCTTGTATATTTCACAAAGAGACAAGGGTTTTCTTAAGTAGAAGAACAGCCCATTACAAAGAAGGAAAAATAAATTTGGCAAATATAATACAACCAATACAATAAAATATAATACAAGAAAGGAAATAAACAAACACTCTCCCTTAAGATATCAGTCATTGCCAACTAGTCAATCAATTTTTTGAATTGCCACTTTGGAAGGGCTTTAGTTAACACATTTGCAATTTGTTCTATTGTCAGGAGATAGGGTATGCATATTATTCCGCATCGATCTTTTCCTTTATAAAGTTTTTACAAACTTCAATATGTTTCATTCTGTCATGAAGGACCGGATTGTGGGCAATGGAAATTGCTGGCCTTGTTATCACAGTAAACGTGCATGGGCATTGTTTGAGTAAATCTCCATTCTTCCAACAATCTTCGGATCCATATACCCTCAGAAATACCAAGGGCTAAAGCTCTAAATTCTGCTTCTGCTCTACTTCTACTTCTTGCAATTACACTCTGTTTTTTACTTTGCCAACTAACAAGATTTCCTCCACCAAAGGAGCAATATCCAGAAGTGGATCTTCTAAGGGTCGTGCTACCTGTCCAATCAACATCAGCATATACTTCAACATTGAGATGGTCATATCTTTGAAACAATATGCCTTTTCCTGAAGTACCTTTCAAATATCTTAGGATTCTATAAATTGCATCAAAGTGAGAGGGCCCATGAGCATGAATGAACTAACTTACCATATTAACTACAAAAGCGATGTCAAGACGTGTGTGAGAAAGATATATGAGTCTCCCCACAAGTCTCTGGTACTCTTTTCTTTCCTTTATTTCATTCTTGGTTGCAACTTCCAATTTCAAATTCTACTCAACAGGAGTTTCTACTACCTTACACACAAGTAAACCAGTCTCTTTTAGCAGATCAAGAACATACTTTGGTTGACAAGAATGTCACTTTTGGACCTGGCAAACTCCATGCTTAGGAAGTACTTTAAAGTTCCTAGGTCTTTGATTTGGAAATCATCTGCTAACTTTTTCTTCACGAAAGTTAGTCATGTCTCATCACTGACTGTAAGAATGATATCATACACCCAAACTATCAAAACCACAACCTTGTCATTTTCTGTATGTTTGTAGAACATCGTATGATCGGCTTGACATTTGACTAAATCCATAGCTCGTGACTACTCTTTTAAAGCGTTCAAACTAAGTTCTAGGAGACTATTTAAGATCGTATAGTGATCTCTTTAACTTGCACACTTTGTTAATCCTGAGATCTACCTCAAACTCAGGTGGCAAGTCTATAAATAGCTCTTCTTCCAATTCCCCATTGAGAAAGACATTCTTAACATCCATTTGATAAAAGAGGTCAATCAAAGTTAACTGCGACAGACAACAAAATTCTAATAGGATTTTAGCAACAGGAGCAATTGTTCTTGATAATCAACTTCATAGATTTGAGTAATCCCCTTAGGAACCAATCTGGCCTTGTACCTTACTATGCTACCATCAACTTCACATTTTACCGTGAACACTAACTTGCATCCAACTATTTTCTTTTCTTTTGGTAGTTCAACTGCAATTTTGTTTCAGGGATTCATCTCTTCCATCACTACTAATTTCCAATTCAAATCGTTTAAAACTGCATGTATATTCCTTGGAACAAACAGGTTCACTATTTTGGATGTGAAGGTTTTATGATTGTCAGACAATTTATCATAAGAAAGATAGCTTGTAATGGGATATTTGTCACATTTCCTTCCCTATGGGCAACTGGAATATCAAGATTAGAAACATCTGGCAAGGAATTATAAGAACTCGGAGAATTAGAAGAAGTAAAAGGAGAAGTGCTTTGAATTAGTAAGGAAGTTTTGTCTCCTTTCAAAAAAAAAAAGAAGTAAAAGGATAATGTATGTTACCTAGATCTTCAAAATCATTTATCAGGGTGTTAGATTGGTTCTATGATAGATCAACTGTTTGTTCTCAATTCCTTTAAGTCAAGTCTCTTCTAATATAAACCCGAAGTTCAGGTTTTCTACTTGTCAAGTCAGTCCATAGTGTTTCTCCCCCCGAAGAAGATCTCTCCATACTTGGCATCAAATCAGACAATACAAACAATAACTAAATCAAACTCAACAATAACAATAAGCTAATCAGAATCCTCTAAACTGGAACCACAAATGAAATCTAGAAAGTAAACTAGGTACAAAGTAATTAAAACAGATGTCAAAATAAACCCAAAGTAAGCTGACAACTTGCCCACAAAAGCTTCGAGATGAGTGTAGAAGGAGCACCAAGAGAACAACAAACAACCTTGCTGAATCTTCCCTAAGATAAAACCACAAAACTGCTAAAAATCAATAATTGTTCAACCGTGAGCCCAACTACTTCTTTGATCCTTGGGAGAGTACTAGTTCTGAATTAAGTGTTTCAAGAGACTTGAATGCCAATCTCATTATTTGCAACCTTCAAACCACACAAGTTTCACTATACAAATTCCAATGCAACCAATTATTGAACCAAAAGGTCTGCGCCATTAATATCTTCATGTGTGAACATTCCACGATCAATTAGAAGACCTTCCAAATCTTCGCTGCTTACACTGAATGGTGAATCCAGCTCCAATTCTTTCTTTCTAAAAAATGGATGGGCCGACTGGGAGAACCAAGGAACATAGGGAGCCATCAAAAACCCAAGCAATTTGAAAATGGAGAAGAATCTATTCCAACAGAAGGAAGAGAAAGGGCATAGCAAAAAAGAGATGGAGTAGAGTCTCAATGGCCTTCAAGCAAAAAGGACAAACAGAGGGCAGTAGACACTTGTTAGAGGCCTTCTGTTAAGGGACCCAAAAATGAAAACCCAAATCAAAATACTTTGTGGTCTTTAGAATCAAAAACTTTTTCAGATGAGAGGATCGAGTACAAATTGGAATTCTGCAATTTCAGCTTCTTGCAAGTGTCTTCCAAAATTTCTGCTTGCATAATGAAAGGCATTTTATTGATAAGGAAAAGCGCCCTTCAGTTACCTCAATAACCGAAATTGATAACCGAAATTGAACAGTTGTCCCACATAGTCAAAACTCCCCATGATGAGTTCATTGATTCCACAAAGTCCCAACCAATATCTCTAGAGCTCCATGGAGATTTTATAAAGACTGCATTAATAGCATCCATTTTGATATCTTGGGTCAAGACAATGTCCGAGAAGCAATTTTTTATGAATTTGTTTAGGGCTGCTCTCTTGGAGGTAACTTTTAGAGCCCTTGTATTCCATGAAATAATCTTCAGGGGGCTGAGTGAGGGAAAGTAGCGAGCTGACCCCTTAGACCAGAATTACACCACAATCATTGACTAAAGACAGCAGCTTAGGCAATTCCGAGAGAACTTTAAAAGGGGGGATGACAGTTTCATCAAATAGTGCAATAAGATCAGCCCTTCTATCTCTGAAGTAATTTTATGATCAAAATCCCTTAGGAAACCCACTGATTCTTCATTACTGACACTGAAAGGAGAATCTATGTCCTCAACAAGATGCTTCTCAGATGAATTGATAATACGACAGGAGGAACTTCGCAATAAAATTACATTAGTGTTGGGGTTGGAGAGTTTGGAATAGTGAAAAGACTTGGTAGGGGAGCCTACAGATACTGACCTTATAAAAGCATCAGAGGACTGAATTTTGGTGCCGCACACCTCCAGTTGATCAGGATTTTTTTTTATGAGAGGGAAGGCTCTATGCGGAGGATCTGTGAAGAAGCAGAAATTGGAACTTTGAAGGGAGCAAAAACAGTTCAGTTCTGATTTTAAGAGGACTGTCCATAAGTTGTTGAAAGAGGTTTGCTTTCTGATGTAGTGTTTATGGATTTTTGTAGCTTAAAAGGTTTTACCTCTTTTGGATGAAGAAAACTTGTTGGAGATACCAGAATCTTGGTGGGCCCTGAGGCAGAAAATAATAGGAAGCAGTAGACGGTTCAGAGATTGGTAGCTGTTTAGGAGTGGCTGAAACCTTAATTACTGTGGAGGGTAAATCATAATTACTCTTGGTAATAATTAAGGGGGCTTTATCTTTGTTTCTCTCTCCAATTGAATCGTTAACAACTGTATTAAGGAGGTTTAAATTAATTCCAGTGGGCCCCATATCATTTTGGAGCTGTGCTGCAACAGATTGACGTTTAACAGAGACTGTTCAGTTGCCTGCCCAATTAAATTATCAGCCAACTGTACAACGGCCCCTATCTTCTCCTCCAACAAAGGTGAGCTGACCGGAGAAAGCTTCTGGATGTTGAATGGACTTCTAATCCTGGGGAATACAGCCAATACAAATATAGGTACGTTTAAAACTGGTGGAAAAGAGGAGAGATCAAACCCTTCATCACACAAAACTTCCCTCATTCGCAGTCGGTCTAGGGAGTTACTGAAATTATCAGCTGGGGTCTTTGCTAGGGCTAGGCAGGTTTTAAGAACTCAAAATCACCATAGTGTAGAAAGATGTTACCCCTCTTTTGGTCTGAGATTTCTATTGTTAAAGGGACAAAACCACAAATATTTTTTTCAACCAGAATCCGGGCTTTGTTGCAATTAGTGAGGTTTAATGTTTATGTGGTTATGTCAATTAAACCTCCAAAATGATCTCCTATAACTTCAAAGGTGCTTCTTTGCTAGAAATCCAATGGAAGATTCTTGATTTTGATCCAGCCCCCATAATCTTTTATCACAAGTGGCCTACTGTGTTGCAAAGGATTCCATTTTCCAAATTTGAGAAGGAAGTTAACCCGGGCCTGCCATTTCCCCTCCTCGCCAATGAAGTCTTTGATTGAAACTTTGTCAAAGCTAATGAGGGCATTATCATTATAAAAGGGGATTATAACGATTCTGGTTTGGGAAAGCTTTTCCAGCTGCTTAGAGATCAACCTCCAATCATCTGATGCAAAAAGTTCTGTAATTATCCATAGGTTATCAAAGTCTACCTCGACCACTCCATGATTCTTAATTAGCCATTGCTTGTGTTCGTGGGGGAAGGATGGTCAAAAACTTGATGGATTTCTTTTTGATTGAAAATGAGCTGGGATCCTTTTTTCTAGGTCTTGTTTCTGGAATGCTAGAGCTACGAGACTTGACCATCTCTACGTAACTAGGTCTATTCACCGAAAACTGAGGGGATGTCTTTGATGAGTTGCCTGAGAACCAGTTGGTGTAGTTCATCTTTTCTACGAATTTAATCAGCATCTTACAGAAGGACCACCAACCTTGCTGGTTTTTCTGGAGCAGACTCTTACAATGGAGTGTCCTCCTAAATAAGGCCACAAGTCGCAAGCTAAGGATCCATCCAGATTTTGCTTGAAACTTAGAGACCTTCAGCCGGCCTCTATCAATGTTAGCTTGCTTTTGGAAGAAGTGTTCAATTGGAGAATTGAGGAGTAGTTCATCAATGGCATCCTGAGTCCATCGGAGTTGATCATCAGAAAGTGATAGAATTCTGTTGCCTTACATGTCTTCAATGATACAGCTTTCATTTTCCTTCCAAATGCAATAGTGAGATTGGTTGATTTTGCAACTAAAAACCTCCGTTCTAAGAGATTTGGAGGTGGCCAGAGAGGACTGGCTGCCAGGGAAGGAGGAGGAGAGAGGAGGGAGGGGAGAGAACTTACCTTTTTCGTGAGCCAAAAAACAATTTTTTTTTATGGATTTTTTTCTCCCCCACTAGTTAGACTATGGATTGAGTTAGTAATGCCCAAGAAAGTGGAGGTTCGAAGTATCTTAGATACTTAGCACTACATTTTAATTTTGTTGTCTTTTATATTTCAACATTTTTTACCCAAAAGCATACTTTTATTGCAAAAAAAGAAAAATTTAGAGAATGCTAATCATCTGTTTCTTATCAATATATATATGTATATGTATGTATATTTCAAGATGCTTGGATCCTATCACAAATTTGTCCGTGCATAAGAACTTCTAACCCTACAGGGTTTGAATCTATAAATTGGTATTTGCACATGATAGGAGCACCAAACATGCCAACTTGAGTAAAGTAATCTAACAAGTCCACTGTCACATTTAACCTCAAAATCATACAAAGATAGCATACTAAATAATGAAGGATTAAATTTTTAATTGCAACATATGCGAGAAAAGCACTTCAGCCTATTTTGGCATTCAGCAAATAAAAAAGATAAAATGGGACTAAAACAAAACATTCTTTCCTTTCTTTTCTTCTTTTTTTTTTTTTAAGAGAAAAGGGAAAAACACTGTGACTGTACCTTCTCTCCACTATCATTACCAACAACCCTAATCTCAAGTCCAACATAAGCAGCCTCTGGAGCCAGGGGAATCTCCTCATAATTAAGAAATTGAATTGCACCAGGGTCATAGCGAAAGAAGCCAAAGTCATGAACCTAATAATGATGATAGTGATGTGCAACAAACTGTTAGTGTTCTCTTCCATCTCACCATTGAAAGAAAAGAAAGCTATAAAACTGCAAAACAGAGTTAAAAATAAGTTAAATCTCTATAATAATGTCTGGAGTCGTATCACAAAAAATACCCTTCCACCAAACTTTTAAAACTATATTCAAAACGTATAAGGGTTTAGGGAATCATAACTTTTAAATAAAAATAAGTACCAATGGCTATTCGGAAAAGGAGTGGAGGGGGGTGGTTCTAGGTGCCTTATTGTAATAGGTTAAATATGCTTGAGAAGAAGTCTGAAAGAAAACTGCTTCGTCCAAGTTGGTATGCACCGTATTTTCATTTTTTCGATACGGAAAATGCCCTCCCCCTTTCCAAAAATGTAACCGGTAAGGGAAGCATGAAGATGGTGGACATCGACGATATGGTGTGTGGGAGAAAGGTGTGGTGTAGTTAGAAGAGAATAGGTTGGGGACTGAGAGATTGGAGTTGGACCTAGTAACAGTTGCTTGGATTAGGGACTGTCTAGTGGCAGCATCTAAGGCAGAAAACTGTTCTGATAACTACAATTCGCCAATCTTGTTCATTGCAAAGTTGGCAAGTATAGAGAACATCAGCTAAAGTGAGAGGGATAAGAACAAGCACTGCAATTCTACTTACTTCCATAGATTGGCAAATGGTATAGAAAACAAGAACTTCATTGGTTCCTTGGAGAACGATAGAGGGGAGAAAGACAGGGAGGAGAAGGAGGTCGAGGAGGAGATTCCATCTTTTTGCTTAGGCCCTTTGTGCTCTGGATGTGGTTCTCAAACACTTTGTTGAAGATCTAGAATGGTGAGACAAGTGTCCTATTAGAGTGCAGACTGAGTTGGACTCCTTTTTTTGTTGGAAGAAATCAAGAACACAGTTGTTCGCTTTGATAGAAACAAGTCCCTTGATCCTTATGGACTCTCTTTAACCTTTTTCTAGGATAACTAGGAGAACATTGAGAAGTTTTGAGTGGGATTTTAGAGAGTTCTTCGAAAGGGACATCTTGGACAGTTTTCTAAATGAATTTTTTGTTCATCTCATTACCAAAATGGAAGTATGAATAGGGTTGGGATTTCACGTCCATCAGTCTAGTTATGAGTGTGCATATGATTATATCTTAAGTGTTGGCTAAAAGACTGAAAAAGGTTCTCCTGTTGCCAATCTTTTAGGCTCAGAGTACCTTCATTGGGGAGAGACAAATCTTACTTCAGGTTCTCATTGCTAACAATGCTACCAAGGATTATAGAGGTCAAAAATAGGAGGTCTCTTTGAGTTTGAGAAGGTTTGTGATCATGTGGATTGGAACTTTCACGATAAGGTCCTCAAAAAGAAAGGATTTCAGTACAAATGAAAAGCTTAGATTCTTTTTTCCCTTCTGGAAGAGAAACAATTTCATTGATAAGTTAAATGGCAGAGTAAAAATTCAATCAAAACTTGTTTGCTTTCAGAAAAGAATTAAGTTGATTTATTATTCTTCTTCAGTTTTTTGTCGTCGGAAGCTTCTCGGTTGAAGTCACCTTTGAGGCCTTCGCGGGTGTTTAGCACGTGATAAAAGCAGAGTTGAGTTGAGTTGGTAATTATTATTTAGAGAGTTAAATTATCTGGAGAGTTAAATTGTTTACGTTCAGAGTTGACTTAAGTTGGTAATTGTTGTCTGTGTTTGGGGTCGTAAGTTGAGTTGAGATATTTGGTGCAGTTTTTCAAAATAAAATTGATTTTGTATTGGATTTTGTTTCTTTTTTTTTTTTTTCAATTCAATTTCCAATTATACACATATTTTTCTAAAATTTTCAACACTTAAAAATGCTCAATTTTTTTTCCGTTCTTAAGCATAACAAATGCCTACAAAGTAAACATATACTATACACAAATTTTATATTCAATTTTTTAATACTCATTTGCATAACATTTTTTTTCCATTACTGAACACTAAACATATTATGAAAAAATGAAAATTTTTTATAGCTGCTTAGCCCCTCATTCATAATTAAATACCGAAAAAGCTTAAAAATTGAAACAACTTTTTGTTTTTCTTTCTTGAAAACTATAACATATTTTCACCACACAATTTGAACACTCAATTGCATAACAGTTACGCCTCCAAAGATATGTCAGATTTCAATAAAATGAACATTTTTCTCCACTCTCTAATCTTCAATTAATCTTGACTCAACCATAAATGTTAGTTAAAAAAAAATCAATTCTTGTCATGTTTTTTGCCTATTAGTTGGAGGAAATGTGCAATTAGCTTGGGCACTACAATAAATATAACAAACTATACTTAGATTAGATTGTCTTTTTGTTTTACATGTATTGATATCTTATGTCGTAAAGATTGTTTGATGAGAGCGCTAAGAGGGGTGTCAACCTAGTAGAGATGTCCCGGTGCACCTACTGATCCTTAGGTTATTTTTCTCATTGTATAGTTGTCTTGTACTATGAGCTTAACAGCCTTAACTCTCATTTTTATCTAATAAAAGAGTCTTGTTTCCCTTTCAAAAAAAACTAAATGCAAATAAAATTAAAATTAAACATACTAAACTTATCTCAAAGGCCCGAAATGAGTTAGATCAAAACACCAAGACTTAACAGAAGCATAGAGAAAATGAAAAACAGACTATGTTCTTCTCTCGATATCATCGGCAAAAAGGGTAAGTCCTCTCTTCTCTCTCCTCTCCCCTCTCCCGTTCCTCCCCTTCCCAACCCTTGATACCAGTCTTCGATGGATAAGATCAATTGCACCAGTTTCTTCGATTAAGAGCCTCTGCAGCCCTTGTCCTTCAATGAAATCTTTTGTCTGGGAGTTCGCTTAGCCCTTCGTCTACCGTAGAAGCTACCTTTTCGTTCATTTCTCAAGCAGTATTCAGTTAGAGGCTTAATAGCAATGGAAGTAGAAAGTTGTCGAGTCCTCCAAGTGCATTATTGTATTTGGTTTGAAGATGATAAGTTCCCATTAGAAGATGTGTAAGCACAAAGAAAGATGTCAGTATCAAAGGCACAACAGAACTAGATCCTAGAAGTTATATCGACTCTTATAAGAGGTCCAGAAGATGGTTTCTTTCATAACTTTGGGGAGCTAGATCAAGGAAGACCGGAAGTGTCGAAATTCATTGGTAAAGATGGGTGGGTGCTAAGTTGTGATTTTTGGCCCATGTCAAGTGATCACCCAACATTTGAGTGTGCTTAGGGGTGGTCAGCTTTTCAACTTTTCATAAAATAATGAATAGTTTCCTGACTAAGGTAGATTATATATGGCGGTTTGCGAATAAAAGTCCCATGCCTTGACTTCCATCAGAAAACAAGAGTATAAGCTACGTAGAGAGGGTATCATTGAGAGAAGTCATATCACAGGATAAAAAGAAAGGAAAACAAAGGGCCAACCACGTTGAATGTTTGAATGACTCCAAAGTCGAAGAAGAGAGAGATCTCGGGACTCCTCTGTTTTGAAGGTAACAAGACAGACCAATGAGTGATAAAGAAGACAAAAGTTATCGGGGAAAAATTCGATTATCTATGGATTGTCATGAGGATCTTTGCTTTTGATGATTGGAGGGAGATATGAAAAATTTTGTAAACATACTTTGGAACAAGCATCATCATTAATCCTCTGTATGACAAAAATGCTCTTATTAGTATTGATCAGGGTACGATAGAGGATTGGCAGGCAATGGGGTCTTTTCATCTCAAGTTCAGAAATTGGGATAAATTCAAGCATAGCAAACCTTTAGTAGTAAAAGGTTTCAATGGTTGGTTGAGAATTCGAAACCTATTGTTGGATTACTGGTGGAGGAAAACATTTGAAGCAATCTAAGATTATTTTGGGGACTGGAAAATAGCCACAAAAACACTCAATCTCATGGACTATAGTGAGGCTCAAATTTAGGTCAAACAGAACTTATGTGGTTTCATCCCCACCATTATCACAATTACAGATTCCAACAAGGGAAATATTTTCTTGAACTTTGGCGACATTGACCTCATGAATCTCCCAAGCAATACCAAAGGAAGCTTAGTTGTTAAAAACGTCAAACAACCAATTGATCAAATAAGAGTTAGACAAGTTATAGAGGATGAAGAAGATGACGTTTCTTTCTTCTCTTCTAATCTAGACGATTTCAAAGCCATGAAAACGGCCCCTCTTTCGCACCTTTGAGGCCTTGAATCTCATCCACGACCCACCTTCGGCATTGGAGAAGAAGACAGACAGCGGTGATCAGGCCAGCAGCGTGCCTTTGTTGTCAGAGTACAAAAAGTCGCAATTAAAGAAGAGAGAGTGTGTAGCCAAAGACAGCTGCGTGTTAAATGATGTGCACCCCGAACTCCCGCCCAACAACCATGTTTTAAATACTATGGAATGTGAAAAGGCAAAGGAAGGAAATCAAAAGGCACCCAGCATTAATTTAGAAAATGACTATGTTTTACCTCTAGGAATTAATGGTGCCAAGCTCCATCCCTTGAAAACTTGCGGTAATGGCCTATCTTCCCTTAGCATGGTAAAAGAGGTTTGCCTCTCTCACTATTCCAGACACAGAGCATCAGAATCCACCTAGTACCAAAGGAAACATTCGCAATTCATCCTCAAAAACCTGAAAAGCAAATCCAAAAGGAAATCCAGCCCCCCAAAGTTCTTGAAGCATTTTATCAGGAAAAAAACCTCCTTTAATAACATTTGAACGACTCTCCTAAGATCTGAGTCTTCGGGAGCATGTTCTATTAAGAGACAAGATAAGCACCCCAACGTCGAACTATAACCAGAACCTCAATTACAAATGATAATCCAAATCTTCTAGAAAACTGCAGCTCTCTCATTCAAGCACCCTGTTTTGAAAAAACAGGTCAGTTACTACTTCCTTAGCACCTAAAGTATTCAATCATACAAGCTTCACCTATCCTAATTCAAAGATCACTTTCTTGAGAGGTTCACCAAGTCATCCGATTGGCTGTAACATTGAGGAGAAAGATGTTGTATTAGAATCACCCATCACCATTAGCAGTGAGGATTCCGAAGAATTGGTCGGCGGCCATGATGAACAAATTATTGGGGATATTAATGGCAAGGACCTTAATTCCTTGTTTGCAACAGAATCTGATCACAGTAGTTCTGCATTGGAAGCCCCCTGGTCTTCCCAGCAAAACTTTCAAATCTACCGGCCCATTTAGTTTCTATTGTAAAAGACCGGCCCATTTAGTTTCTATTGTAAAAGACTGTGGGTTAATTCTTGCTTGATTCTTTTGCCCAGCTTTCTCCGTAATTTGTGATAATTGTCTTATCTTAGATGAAGGTGGTATCCTGAAATACATGGGGCTTGAAGGACCCGTCTAAGCATTTAGCCCTTGAGAACTTTGTGAAAAAAATTCATCTAGAGGTGGTCCTATTTCAGGAATCCAAGATGAAGTGGGTTTCATAAAATCCCTCTGAAGTTCCAAGGAAATAGGCACTAATTTTATGGCATCAGTGAGTTTCTTTGGAGAAATTGTGACCATGTAGTATATGAGTAAGGTGATCGTTGTTGAAACTATTAAAGGCACGTACTCTTTGTCGGTCAAGTGTTCCATAGCCTGTAAAAAGACATGTTGGAGTACCAATCTGTACGGGCCTTGCAACTACAGGGAAAAAAGACTTGTGTGACCAGAACTTCTCTCCCTTTTGGGTTACTATTTTGAAGCTTGGTGTCTATGTGGAGATTTCAACATCACCCATTGGACATGCGAGAGATATTCGCTAGAAGCACACAAGGAATGTGGTAGTTTAATAAGATCATCAATTTGGCAAATCTCATGGAAATCCCTCCCCAAAGTGGAAGATATATATATGGTCTAGAGAAGGAATTTGGTTGCTAGATCCCTTTTGGATTGTTTCTTCATCAATAAGGTGTGGGATTAAATCTTTGACAACACAAGAATCACCCGACAAGCATGCACTTTCTTTGATCATTTCCCAGAGTTTGGAGAAAGGTGGAAACATTGTCCTTTTTCAAGCTTGGAAATGGTACTCGGATTGCTTTTTGGAATGATCTGTGGGTTGAAGATATCCCCCTTAGATCTCGTTTTCCAAAGCTATTTAAAATCACTCAGTTGCCTAATGGATCAGTAGCTGCACATTGGGACCAATCCACCCTATCTTGGTCTATAATATTTAGAAGACTCCTTGAAGAAGAGGAAATTTCAGAATTTCAGCAACCGCTTCATCTCCTTTCGCAAAGGCACGTGGTAGAATCTACGGATAGAAGGCTTTGGTTTCTAGAATCATCCGGCAAGTTTTCAGTCAAATCCCTTGTGGATCACCTTTCAACACCATCTCCGATGACCAGAGAGACCTACAAAGCCTTGTGGAAATCCAACAGCCCTAAGAGAGTCAAAATTTTAGTAAGGATTATGTTATTTGGGCTACTAAATTGTTCTTTGGTCATGCAAAGGAAGCTCCCAAACAGTTTTCTTTTGCCCTCTGTACGCCCTCTTTGCCTCCATGAAGAAGAAGAATTGCAGCACATGTTTTTCTCTTGTCAATATTCAGCTAAGTGTTAGGGCAGTCTGCTCTCTTTATTCAAAGTGGGCTGGGTTTTTGATGGAATATTCAGCTGTAATGTTAGACAGATTATTTTGAGTCCACTCACGAAAAACGGGACAGTTACTCTGGACTTACTTGTCCAAATCACTGCTTGAAGAAACAGTAGAAATATGGTTCAAACGAAACCAAAGGGTTTTCCATGATAATTTCATGGTTTGGTCAGGTCTAATGGACATAGCATAAAGAAAAGCAGCTGCTTGGTGCACACTAAACAAGGAGTTTAGAGCATACTCTATTCAAGATTTGTGTTTGAATTGGTTGGCTTTTACCTTTTACGTTATTTGGATTCGTGCATTTATCTCCAAATCAGTACATTGAGCTCTTATCTGCCTTTTTCTCCTATGTATTACCCTGATGTACTTCTTTATTATTAAATTTTATATTCTACTGGTATTGTATGGACATGATGAGGCCATTAAGAGAGTGTCAACCTAGTTGAGATGCCTAGACGCGTCTCCTAATCCCTAGGTCTCTTTTTTTGTACTCTTAGTATATATCTCTTGTACTTACAATTTGACATAAAGCACATATGTAATCTAAAAGAAGATGATGAAACCACATCAATGCAATATCTAATTTATTATAAAAGATGGGAAAAAACAGTACATTTTCTAGTACAATCTTTCTTTTAGTAACCACTTTTATATGAACTTAAAAAATGAAAGTAATAAGTTCAAAGCAAAAAAGTTAAAAAGGATTGTAGAGTCCTTTTTTTTTTATAATCACCCTTCTCTACATACAAATATTTAATTTAACGTAGACAAAATATTATTATTTATACTTTAATGTTTTGTAGAACGTATGAGTTGAGCATGTACAAAACTAGGGTTGGCATTGAGGGTCCAATTAGGCATGGCTTTCACTAGAGTTAGTCCCCTGAGTGAATGTTAGTATTGGTTATTAGAGGTGGTTGTCAATGAAGTTTCATCAACCAAGGTGGTTTTCGTCGAAGGTGGTTGGCAGAGGCCAGAGTTAGCCATCGAAGT
The DNA here is from genome assembly GCF_025177605.1 of Cucumis melo. Taxonomy (NCBI): domain Eukaryota; kingdom Viridiplantae; phylum Streptophyta; class Magnoliopsida; order Cucurbitales; family Cucurbitaceae; genus Cucumis; species Cucumis melo. The sequence goes on from NC_066862.1 coordinate 15,011,445, forward strand.
TAGCCGCGCGAAGGTGGATATCCAAGTATGTCAGCGGGGTTGCTTGTAGAAAGGTAGTCGTCGAAGGTGGTTGGCGAAGCCCAAAGTTGGTCGCAAAATATTTAAGTCGGAATATGTCGTCGAAGTTGCTTGTGCGAAGGTAGTCATTGGAGTTAGTTGCTAGAAATTGTCATCAAAGTGGTTGACAGAGCCTGGAATTGGTTGTCAAAGTTGGTCATGTGAAGGTGGAAGTCGAAGTATATCATTGGAGTTGCGAGTGTAGTCGTCGAAATTGGTCATCGGAGTTGTAGTCAAAGGTGGTTGTTGAAGCTGGTTGCCGGAGTATGTCTCCAAAGTGTGGTAGAGGTAGTTGCCGATGGTGGTCAATGAGTGGAGCTATTAAAAACATTGGAGGAATGAAGAATTGGGAAGAGTTGGGGTGAATTGGGGTGAATTGAGTTAAGTTGGTAAAATAGCCAACTCAACCAAACCAACATTTAAAGGTGGTGGGCCAAACATTGAGTTGGTACTCCCCTTAATAATTTGTTGGTTGCCAAACACCCCCTCAGTGAATCTACCAACGGTTGTAGTTTTAGGCATTGTTTCTCCTTTCTTCTCTTTCAATGAGTTTTCGATATCTCACTTAAGGCCAATGGTTTCCAATTTGGTTGGGCTCTTCAGAAGTTCTCTCTCAATTGTTCTATGTTTGATGATGAGAAGTTTTACTTTGGAAGAATTCTTCAAACTTTTTAAGATTGGTAGCTATTTGAATTAGCATTTCAAAGACCCAGAACAGATAAGTGGCTCTTTGGCTTTTCATCTGAAAAAGAAAAATCAAAAGACAAAAAGGTTGGTATACACAGTGCCACTTCTTTTCAAATTGATGAAAGAAAATGTTGAAAACCCATCCTTCATTGCTATGAAGCACAGACGGATACATTTTCATGTCTATGTCCGACATCCATCGAATACTTCAGCACTTGAATACTTGTAGAACATGAGCCCGACACTATTTAACCAAACTTGAGTTTGATGACCATGTGAGACATTCGTGAACATTAAGTTTAAAATTTAGACAACATAACAAATCCAACAAACTTGGTTTTTAAAATATTATCCAAAGGTTTTGACTTTCATTGGAATTCATACGCATAGATTTAAACAACTTCTTGCAACAAATAGCTATTGGGGAGTGTTTTTTTGACAAAAGTCTAAACTTCCTGCTAAGATCAACGGCCTTTTCCCACCATTCCAACACAAAAGCTTCAGTAGTAAACCAAATTGATCGACGAAAAGCCACATATATGAATAAGAACTGCAAGCACTTCAAATCACAAAAGACTTACTGGATCTCTGTATATAGGCCGTACAGGAACTTCTTCCCTATTCACAAACATAGCCTCTGCTACTACAGGTCCTGAAACCAAAGAGTGCAAAATAAATAAATAAAAATAACATGAAATGATAAAATTTACAAGATTCATGCAACCATAAGTGAAGTGACATTGAACAATTTTTTATGTATAAGAAACGAGAGGGATGTGTCAATGTTTCAAGATCCATGCAGCCTAAGGGCTGGGAGAAGAGAGAATCCCCACTCAAGAGAACTACCCACAGATAAAGGGTTCCAATCCAAGAGGATAGTTACAAAAAGATCATTGAAACAGTGACACCACCAAGAAACATAAAGTTGTACATAATCCCAAAAAAAACACTGAAGGGGTGATTTTATCTTCAAAAATTCTTCTGTTGTGTTCCAAGCAAAGACAGAGAAGAGATCTTGAAGCAAAGGACCACAAAGACAAGAAGCAACATAAAATTTGCATACATTACCAGCATCCTCAGATTTATTTCTTGGCTCTTTCTTAGGGTAAATTGTTTCTCATTTCAACAAATATAGCATTAATTAACTTACAGCCAGTTGAAATTTTTTTCTGAAATCTTCTCTGGCACAGGGCTTAACTTTCCTCCCCTCTCACATATCATCTAAGAGATCATTTAGCATCCAAACAAACATTTTCTGTATAGCAATCAAAACTTCAACAATAGAATGACGTCTGAAGTTTCATATTCCAATATATTCTTCTATCTTCTTGAGGTCACAAAGGTGTATTCTTTGTAGAAAGACGTCTGAAGTTTTGTTTTTCCTTATACAGGAAGAAGTAGGCATCTAAAGATTTCCATCATATCCTTTGAAAATGCAAGTTTCTCCCTCAATTTGTGTGAGACCCGTGTCTAGAATAGAAGGGTCATTTTGAAATAAGTGTGAAGAAAGCGTTTTGAAGATTTAGGCGTTGTAGAAGTTTGCATTGAAGTTGGGCGATGCAATAAAGAAGTACGCATTCAACGTATAGAGTAGGGCGTTTTGATGTTTAATGCAAGAAGAAAGTAGACGTTGAAAGTTAAGTATTTCAAGGAAACTTCAAATCTAGATTAGACAGCTGTTTACGTGTTGTGTTAAGCTTAAGCAGTGTTTGAGAAGCTAAGTTTACTAACACGTGTAAAGTGCTAAGTAGAAGCTGGCGAGCTAAGAGAAGCAGGAGGATGACTATCTGATTTAAGATTAGTTTAAATAGGATTGAAGGATCTAAAGAGAGTGTTGTTATTCTGGGAATTTCCTAAGTGTTGTGTTGCTTGCTAAGGAAGCATTAGGCGAGAAGAGGGGATTTGGAGTAGGCATTCAGGCTAAGTATTTTAGTGGGTGATTTTCTAAAAGAAAGAAGGGTTTTGAAAGCATTCTTTCTGAGTCTCATGTTGTATTTATGTTTAATGCGTATTGGAATGGCATTGATGTTGATGTTGTTTATTGAAAAGAAAGTTTCTAAACTAAAGTTTCCCTAAACTAAAGTTTCTATGTGATGATTGTGACGCTTGTATGTGAGTAAACCGTTATCCTTATTCCTATCAATGAGCAAGCTATTATGTGCACATAATAAGTAAAGGCAACCATGGTGGTGCTGCGAACCACATGGCGTTGAGAAGTTGGCCAAATATGTTTGAGTCAACAGCCTAAACAACGAGAAATGAATCTAGAATTCCCCAAGGGATGCTGGTGAAAGGAATCCCCAAGTCTATGCGTGGGCATGGTTCATGTTTTCGGCGGAAAGGAATAAGTAGAGGCTAATGTATGATTTATATGTTTTTATTGAAATGAGTCGTTGAGGGCCTGTTTATGAAAATGAAAATGAATTTATGAGATTGAATTGTATTCCCCAAAAGGTTTTCTAAATCGATCACTCACTAAGTATTTGACTTACGTGTTAAGTTTCCCTTTTCTAGATGACAAGGCGTTTTGGCCAAGTTAAAGAAGGGTAAGGTGAGTTGCTACGCATTGAGGCATTAGTTAGGTGTTTAAAGTTGGGAAAGTTGCGCTAGGCGTTGGAAGCCTTTTTCTTATAGTTCTTTGTAAATGAGAAAGCATGTATTGTATATAGAACGCATGTTATTAAGTTAATAAAGAGAAGTTTGTTGTTATGTTGCGTTGTGAATATTCTTATCGCTTAGTAAGTTAAGGATTTAAGTTTAAACTAGGCGATAAAGCTAAAGATTCAATTTGTGTTAAGATTGGTAAGTTGAGTTAATTCCGGTTACTAGGAATTTAGCATGCTATCTCGCAGGGGAAATATGCATTGAGTGTCTAGATGGCCATACCTCCATTTGATCGCAGAAAGTGATCTTGGCACAGAGCATGACAATTTAGAAATATCATCTTGGAGACATATGGCGTTTGCTTGGCTAGTAACAACGATTTTTGTCACAAGATCAGAAGGCTCTATTCCATTCCACCCTTTCATGATAAAGGATGTACTCTCTGGCATGCTAGTCTTTCTTCTTTCTTAATGGAATATTTGGCTAGATTTTAGAGGAATGTAAAATCTAGGAAAGTGGTGTGGGCACTTGCCAAGTTTAATGTTTCTTTCTTGGTGTCTATCTCTAAAAACTTTCATAATTATCCCCTCCGTCTTATAATCTTGGATTTGAGCACTTTCTCAACTTGTTGGGTCTTTAGTTGTTGTGTTTATGCTCCCACTTTTTGGTTTGTGATTTTTGTTAACTTTTTTGTATTCTTTATTTCTTTCTCCCATATTTTTCATCAAAAAAGAAAAAGAAACTTTATTCATTAAACTAACCAGGTTTCACTTAAACAAAATACGAAATAACTTGAATTCTAATACCAGATGAACACCAATTAACTATACAACACCTCAAATGAAATCCCATCTAACAGTTGAAGACTTAACTCACAGAGCTAATCAACATCGAGATAGGAGAATTGAACATCACTCCATTCAGCAATTGGACAAGTAAGAAAAATAAGGCAACAGAAATGAAGGTCCAACAATACCTGGCTTAACAACATGACGATTGGTGAGGATAATCCCACGGCGCTTATCAACAACGAATCCAGTAGCATAGCTGGCACCAGCGGATTCAGTGTCGAAGGCCCGACAGGCGGTGGTGCGCAAGACAACGACGGCTGGAACAACCTTGTTCAGGGCTTTCCTCCAGTCATCAGCAGTGGCCAAATTCTCGCGGAAAGGTGGGTCGATCTCCATGCAAAGGTCGTCCTTGGTGGTGGAGTGGATTCCAATTGCCGCCGAATCTGAACCCAAGCCTTCGGAAGGATCGGCCATAGAAATAAATAATGTTCGGAATTGGTAAATGGGGGAAGAGAGAGAATTTAGGGTTAGATTGATCTGAATTGGGTTTTAGTTTTGAGAGAAGAATCGAAGGGGAAAGTCAAAAGTTCAGTCCATGAGTTCGACTGAAGGAATGATGATTGCCGAATTGGGAAGAACGAAGATCTCTCTGAGTTGGTTGGTCGCTTCGACCAGATCTTTCATTTCTCTATTATTTTCCTATTTTTATTGTTATTATTTGGTAATAAATTATTATTATTATTATTATTATTATTATTATTATTATTATTATTATTATTATTATTTATGAAAACTGAATACTCATTTTCATGAGCTGACATTTCGTGTCAAGACAATCTTTTTTCTTGTAAGAGTATTCCAAAATGGTATCTAATGATAGGAAAACTCCAACCAATTGAAATCAAAAACCTTCTTTTAGATATGAGAATGATTTCAATGCTAAGCTTTGGATTATACATGGATTGCATTAAAATATCTTGAAACAAAAACAAGCTTTTTTTGCATAAATAATCAACACTCCACGACCAATCTCACTTAATGACTTGGCATGTAGCTCATCTACTGCTCTCTTTGCTAAACTTCAAAAAGCATAAAGGACAAATTTGATTTTTCATCAAAATTCAAAACCCCAAAACAACTTAAAGAAAAGGCTTTAAACAACCTTCTACTAAAACTCTAATCCAACCTAAACAAACTAAGCCTCTCTTTGGATTGCGTATAAAAAAATGCTTGTTAAGAACACATTTTTTAAAAAATATTTTTTGTAAATTGAGTTTAAAATTTAAATACTCACATGTTTGGTTTGCCTCGTTATAAATGTTTATATGCAAATTTGTGTTTGGGTTGGTTTATCCTATGCTAACAAAATGTTTATACTTATAAACTAATTTCATAAAGAAATACACACATTTTAAATCTTTTTTTCATAAATACATTTTAAAATTAATTGTACGTTATCATGAAATTATTGATTGTTTTAGTTATCTTGAAATTATTGATTTTTTTAGTTACTTGAAAGTTTGAAACAAAACATTAGTTTCATTTTTTGTATTTTTTTATAAAAAAAAATCAATTTTAGAAGCACAAATATCTTGAAATGTAAATACATAATCATAAAAAAAAAAAAAAAAAAAAAAAAAAAAAAAATTGATTTCCATCGACAAAATATAAATAAAAAAATAAATAATTTTTTTGAGATAATATAATATCAACTAGACAAAAGGATGTGTAATTCGATCATGCTCTTCATTCATCTTTATTTCACGAACCGAACGATCATGTTCTTCACTAATGTCCTCATCATTTCTTTCGTAGATGTTAAGGCAAAGTAGATTTGACTAAGAGAGAAACATTTGCTAATCTCTATATTTAAATGTGTGTTCATATAGATTGAAAAAAATATTCAAAGTATTTAAAAATAGAAAAAATAAATAAAAAACGACGGAGTGAAAAATAGATAGTAAAAAGGAATAGAAAAATAGAGGAAGAAAAATATATATATATTTGGAAGGAATTTCTCGTTAAACATCAAATAAACATTTTATTCTAAAATTTGGTTACATGTTTTTTCTCTAAAATGATTTATTTCATAATCTTATTTTTCTAACAATTATTTCAAACAAAGGTCAAACACCTCAATTCAAACGCACACTAAATTGTCCATACTTAAATATCATAAAAAGGAATAATATTGAAAAATATTAAAATTGCACAAAAATTATTAAGTAAAATATAAATAATAATTTGATGTCATAACAATTTATATCATTATCTCCTTCTTTTGAATAATTTGTTCTTTAATTCGAACAAAAACCTTATAAAGTAGTTTTGAAGTCGTGAATTTTCTAACACTTCTCTTGAATGGTCTTCTTGTAAAGCAACAAGATGTCAAATGTTGATATCGTCGTGAATTATGTTTATTTTAAAAAGAATATTGGTTCTTCCAAGTCTTGTTCAATTTCTGACTATTCAAACTATTTGCTAAATAAACCTTTCTTACTTTATTAATAAAAGAAGGGGGCATATATATAGTCACCTTATTACAAAGGAGTTATTATAATTGTAATACCCCGTCAAGATGGATTTAAAAAATTAATGGCACCTATCTTGGATAATAGGGCAAAAGAAAGTAAAGGCTTTGTAAAACACATCAGCTAATTGTTGATTACTTCGAATCAGCAGTAGGTGTTACAACGTGAAGAACCTCTTTCCTAACGAAATGACAATCAAACTCAATATGTTTTTGTACGTTTGTGAAAAATGGGATTAGAGATAATGTGAATTGCAGCATCATTGTCACAGAAAATGGTGGCAGACCGAGGACATGCAGTATGTAAATCATTCAACAATTGTCTTAGCCAAACGAATTCATTGATAATAGCTGCAAGGGCATGGTATTTAGCATTTGCTAAGGAACGAGAGATGGTTGTTTTCTTCTTTGCTTTCTAAGAAATGAGGGTATCGTCTATAAAAAATACAAAAGTTTGTAGTTAATTTACTTGAGTCTAAATAAGAAGCCCAATTTGCACCACTATAGGCTTTTAGATGAAAAGATGATGACTTCGAAAGAATAATGTCTTGGCTAGGACATTCTTTAAGGTAGTACAGCAAAGTATGAACTGCAAGCAAGTGTGAGTGTCGAGGTTGAACAATATATTGACTAAATTTATGAACAACAAACGTAATATCAAGCCTTCAAGTTTGGATCTCCATTGCAAACAATGTTAGTTTGGAAGCAAGAAAACTAGTGTCTTCAAGTGATTGAATAGTGTTTGTTGTTGAGAAAGAAACAAATCAATTAAAGACCAAGCAAGTTCTAAACCAAGGAAATATTTCAATGCGCTAAGATTTTTGAGTTCAAAACGACTATGTGAAGGGATAAAAGTCTTTTGTAATAGAATAATTTAACAGAACCCTAAACTCAATTTAATTGGGAAATTAAAAATACCATTATATTGAAAAATATACAAAAACTAATTTTCTATAACATAAAGGTTAAGCATGCTTTTAAGGAAAAAAAAATAGAATTTACAGAGAATAACACTTACGTACGTTGAAGTTTCTGTATTTGCCAAACGTAAATTTTTTTGGCACCAGTACTTAGAAACTTCCATAATCTCTAAGCTTGAGATCTTGGTTCGTGGGAACCAAAATTGGAATGAGAGTATGTTTTTTAGAGAGATTTGAGAGAATACAAAGTTACAGAAAAACCACTTTTCGATTGTATCCTTACCTCCCTTTTTCTTCAGATTAAAGAAGAAAGAGTTAGAGAGAATATGAAATCCGTGTTAAAACCATTCATGTTCCCTGAATAACTCCCCCTTACTTAAAAGAGTGATTAAATTAAATTAAATATTAAAATAATTAATTAATTTAAATTTTTAAAAATTAATTAAATCATATTTAATTAATATTTCGTTTTAATCATATTTAAATGAATATATCTCATATAACCTATAATTCTAATTTAATTAATTAAATAAAATTAAAATAAATTATTAATTAATTGCTAAATTAAATATCTTATAGGGGTCTTTTAAAAAATATAAAAAAGTGGCAAAATATTTACACTTTGTAGAACAATTCCAAAAAGAGAAAAAACCCAGAGGCCCACCGTGTAAAATACAAAAAATGTCTCGTCAACCACTCCGTCAATAACGCGCGCATAATATATTTGCGATCGTTTAGATTTGGTTATTATTTCATACGGGATCATTTAGATATGGCTACAATTTATACGCGATCGCTTAGATATGGTTCAATATATACGCGATTGTTTAGATATGACTATAATTTATACGCGATCGTTTATATATGGCTACGACGCGATCGTTTAGATATAGCTACAATTTATACGCGATCGTTTAGATATTGCTACAATTTATCTTTTCAATTCATTGTATAATTTTGTTACACGATCGTTTAGATTTGAGGACCCAAATCTAAATGATTTTTTTTAAAAAAAATTGGTACACGATTTTTTTAATTCTTTTGGTATACGATCGTTTAGATTTCTTTACACGATCGTTTAGATTTGGCTACTCCAATCCAAAAAAAAAATTCAAGATTTTTTATACACGATCTTTTATTTTTTACACGATCGTTTACTTTTTTAAACGATCGTTTACATTTGGCTACTCCAATCTAAATGATTTTTTTCTTTCAAGATTCTTTATATACAGTCTTATACATTTTGCTATTTTGTTGTATCTAGTCTTATACACAGTCGTTTAGATTTGGTTACCCAAATGTAAACGCGTAAAAAAAAAGAAGAAAGACGATGGAAAGAAAACGAAGAGGAAAATAAGAAAAACGATGGAAAAATTAAACGACATAAATAAAGAATTGAAAAATAAGAAAGATGATGGAAAGAAATCGCAGAAAAGAAAAAGAGAAAAGAAAAAAGAAGAAATCATAGGGGAAGACGGGGAAGACGAAATAACAGGAGGAAGACGAATCACGAGGAAGAAAAGAAAGATGGAAGGGCAAACCTGAAATATTTAAAAATGGCTAACCTTATGGGCTTTGTTGCACGAGCCGTAAATAGTTTACAGTTTTGTTAGATTTATGTAAGGTTCCCTATCTTATATTTAATTTAATCCAAATTTGAATCATATTCAAATATAAATTTCTCTCATAACTTATAGTTTTAATGTGTATCTTATACACATTAAATTTTAATCTATAGTTTTAATATGAATCTAATTCACATTAAATTAATATTTGAACTCATTCAAATATTTTATTCTCTATTAAATTAATTTTGAATCATATCCAAAATTAAATTTATATAATCAAGTTTAGTTAAAATATAAATACAATAAACTTTAAGAATCAATATAATGTATGTTGATACATTGATACATTATATTAATTTTCAAAGTAAATTTGAACATTTCAAATTACAACCAATATATATAAACCTTATACTCTTTACGAGTTAGGAATGGGATCTAATGGACCTACATATTAGAAGTTACAACGATATGAGATTAATTGGCGGAACTCATTTACCACATTAACCAATATTCGTTAACTATGTACACTTCACTAAAGACTCATAGTTGAACTTTTCTCACTGTAGATATATTTTTGTGTCCACGAATATCGACCAATATGATAGAAAACAAACATGTGCAGCAAAAAAGAGAATCGAAAAATACCCTAATGGAACTTAATTAACATGCAACCCTAAACTAAAAAAAATTATGGTTTAAGGAAAGTTTTACCAATTCTGAAACAATCGTCTACTCCTCGATCACAAACTTGAACCACCACTAGTAATTACCTACTATCCTACGAAGAATTGGATTGTGGGACCCAAAGCAAGAAGGATTTGACTGAGAGAGTGATGGAAATTTTAGATAATTAGGAAAAGCTTTGTGGTGATTTTAAATTTTTTAAGTGAAAGTCAAAGTGGATTTTTTTTTTTAATTTTGAAAAAATATCATTTTATAAACAAATTACATGCTAAATATGTATGTAATTGACCAGAGCTCAACACCTCAAAATCCACTAACCATTAGTGAATTTATTTACCATTCCATTTTCTCTTAGTGGGCTTGGTGTCATCACCATAAGTCTTCACTTAGCCCACTAAGAGTTAGTGGGATTATCCAACAAAATGTTGGATTTTTCCACTAACTTTGGTTAAAAGGCAAAATGGTCATTTGACCTTTCTAGTCAAAGTCAAACTTTGACTTTTCATGTCAAAAGTCACATTTTAACTTTTTACCATATTGACCTCCTTAACTAATTCTGATCTCCCGAGCATGAATCTGCATTCATTTCGTTAAAATTCAAACTGTATTTGAATATATTATCGGTCAAAAGTCAACATTTTGAATTTTCAAAGTCAAAAGTCAAACATTTTGACTTTTTACAACTTTGACTATTTCCATCTCTTTTGAGATTCCGAATATGAATCCTCATTCATATCTTTAATATTTGAATCTCATTTAAACATTAAGTTCTATCTGTAATCTAAAATCTGACGACCATATCGCATATAATTATCGATGTATCTCTCATCTTCTAATTCGAGCAATTCGACTCATTCCATCATACTATTCTAAGTTTATTCCATATGAGCTAGCAGGGGAACCTAATGGACCTATGGATCATGGACTCTAACGATCCAAGATTAACTGGCTAAATTCTTTTATACCAAGCTAGTCAACATTCATTACCTAATCGGTCATTCCATTAAAGTCCTATAGTTGGACTCCCTTCACTATAAATAAATTTGTGTCCATTTGATATAACCATGATCGGTAAGTTAATCCTTCACATGTTGTTCATAAGGTCGACTAGGTCAAAATATTGTTTTATCCCCGAGAGTACATCTTGCTCTTTAAGTCCCACTGATCCACTATTGAATAATTGGTTTAAGGTCCAACCTATAAACCAAATCCCTCTCGGGCCAATGAGAGGGTGGGGCCCCTTGTTCAAGACTTGGATTTAGTCTTTAAGGGAACAACCTATCTACTAACCCTAAAGCGAGTAGGAGTGAATTTCGTCTTGTACCATATGTTTCCAACTATATTACCCCTGAAATGGGAGGCTTATTAGCCAATGCTAGTGATCTGCCCTAACTTATGCAGATCTAAGGATAATCTCATGTGAATAGAAGTTCACAATTAGCTCAAAATTAAGATTAAGTTACCTAGGTCATCAATAATCGAGATAGTCAGTTTCAGAAAATAAAGGACATTATAACGTAAAAGTGACTACTTCATGGTTTAATCTTATATAAAACCCTTTACATAGGATGCCCCCATTTTCATGTCTCTATATAAACGATTCAGGATTACAAAGCAGGCTGCATCCATAGTTTCTCTAAATAAGACACCCAACATTTATTCATATACTATAGACTATTTAGGCTATATACTCGAACTTAATCGATGTTATGTCTCTACATAAAATTCAAGTTTACTCAAAATAGCATCGGGACCTTAGTTTATTGGATTTAAGATTACAATATTCAATTTCTCAATAACGACTTTATTGAGTAGAATATGATTACAAACTACGAGTTTTAGGACATAAATTCGAATACAATAACAATAAGTTAGTCCTTCACAAGTGTTCGTAACATCAGTTGGGTCAAATTACCGTTTTACTCATGGGTTACTTCTAGTCCTTAAATACAAATACTCCTCTAATGAACAACCTTTTTATGGTTCAACCAATAAACAAAATCCTCTTTCGTGCCATACAGAGGGTATGATCATTTATTCAAGTCTCGGAGACACCATTTAAGGGAACACTCATTTACTTAACCTAAAGTCGGTAAGAAGTGAATTCCATATTGTGTGATTATGTTTCCAGCTCCCCACCTGGTCTTGTCCCTAAAATGATAAGCATATTGAGTAGACAATCTGGTCACTCTCACTCGTACAGATTAATGGACACTCCATCACGAACTAAGTTTCTAATACACTCAGAATTAAGACTAAGTTACCTAGGTCGATCATCCTAATGAAATAGAAACTTGGATAGTTAACGAAGTTACATTTAGTGGTTACTATTTCGTTGTCCGATCTTATGCAAACTTATTACATAGAATACTCTCACTCGCATGTCACTTACACGAATGCATTGGATCATTGTATTTGTATCAAATACAAAGTGAGCCGTATCCATAGTGTTACCAATAAGGTAACTAGCCTAGTAAACAATATTAGTTTACCTGGATAAAGTGAGATGTATTTTTACGAGCAGGATAAGGTGACCATACTTATCCCTATACTATAGATCTTTTAAATTGTATCTCGAACATTATTGATCCATGTATGTCTCTACATACTATTCAAGACTCATCAAACAACTTAAGATGTTAGTTTATTAGATTTAGGTTATTAAAACAAAACTAATAATATAATCGATAAAACTTTATTGAAATTATAATAACAAGAATTTATAATAACAGTCAATGGATTACATTTACTATTTATGAGTTTTAATACATAAAGCCCAACAAACTCCCACTTGTACTAAAACTCTAGTCTAGTGGTCGTTTATGGGATGTACATAATAAAGTAATTTTCAAACATTGGAAATGGTAAGATGTACAAGTATATTATATAAAATGTATATATACAAATACAATAAACTAGGGCATTCTCATATCCATTACACATTTCTCACTTGTCCTATATTACCTAATGTACATATCTCGTAGACCTAGACTTTCTAGATGAGTCTCGAACACTTTAGTCGTGAGAGTCTTCGTAAATGGATCACCAATGCTGTGCTCCAAAGCGATCTTGGTTACAATCACATCCCCTCGTTGCACAATCTTCCGCATCAAATGATACTTCCTCTTTATGTGTTTCCCTTATTTAAGGCTACGAGGTTTTTGAAATTGGCCACTACCTCACTCTTGTTACGATGTAAAGTGATGGGTAAGTTCATGTCTAAAACAACTTCTAAATCTTGTAGGAACTTCCTAAGTCAAACTACTTCTTTTATTGCTTCGCAAGCAGCAACGTATTTGACCTCCATAGTAGAGTCTGCAATGCATCCTCGCTTAATACTACGCCATACTACAGCTCCCCCGCTTAGGGTGAATACTAATTTCGACATGGATTTCCTAAAATCCTTATCGGTTTGGAAATTAAAGTCAATGTATCCTATAAGGATTGAACCTTAGCTCCATACAGAAGCATGTAGTCTCTCATTCTTCTAAGATACTTGAGAATATTTTTAACCACTGTCCAGTGGTCTAGCCCTGATTGGATTGATATCTACTAACTATTCCCATTATATAACAAATGTCTGGCCTAGTGTAGAACATAGCATACATTAAGCTGCCCACAATTGAGGCATAAGGAATATGTTTCATATCCTCAACTTCTTAAGGTTTCGTAGAACACTTTTCTCGACCTATACTTTGGAAAAATATGTAAGGGACCATACCAAGAATAAAGACTGAAGTGTTTGGAGTTTGAAACCCAAAGCAAGAAAGACTTATGACGAATACAAAACAAAGAAATCATTGAAGGATAACTTTTTACCCTGAAAAAAAATAACTGAGTCTTATGCATTGTCCTTTGCATTTTTTGGGACAAACACAAAAACTTCTTTAACTTAGCCCATTTTCTTTACTAGAAGTGCATTTTCAGTGGTTTTTAACACCAGACAAACATTCGCCAGTTTTTTAAAGCATTGACCATCTTTTTACCTTTTTGGGTTGCACCTTAATTCTCCTCCAATGAAGTCTCTTATCAACCTGTACTTTGAGAAAATGTGTAAGGGACCAAGGAAAGAATGTAGACTGAAGTCTTCAGAGTTTGAGTTTCGAATCTAGAAAGACTTATGACCAATACAAAATAAAGAAACCATTGAAGGACCACTTTTTACCCCAAAATAAAAAAATTGAGTTCGAGGCATAGTCATTCGCTTTTTTTTGGGATGAACAACAAAAGTTTTTGAACTTAGCCCATTTTCTTTGCTGGAAATGCATTTTTAAGTGGTTTTTGACATTGGATAAACTTTCTCCACTTTTTAGAAGCATTTGTCATCTTTTCAACCGTTTTGGGTTGTACCTCAGCTTTCCCTCCAACGAGCTCGCTTCCCGACCTATACTTTGGGGAAAATGTATAAGAGACCATGCTGGGAATATAGAAAGAAGTCTTTGGACTTTGAGTTCGTAAGCTCGAAAGACTTATGATCAATGCAAAACAAAGAAACCGTTGAAGAAATACTTTTTACCCCAAAATTAGAAAAATGAGTCTGGAGCATTGTCGTTCGCATTTTATAGGACGAACACCAGAAGTTCTTAAACTTAGTCCATTCTCTTTAAGGGAAATGCATTTTCAGTGGTTTTCACTACAAGTAATAACATATATGATAGCTAACGAAAAAGGCTATAATAGACTTTTTATATCCTTTTTCGAAAGTCCGACAGCTTATTATTAAAAGTTTGGGATTTTATAGCGTTTTTCCAAAGCTATAATTTGTGCTATTGTAAAGTATGAAGATATAGCTTATATATATTGCTATAAAAATATTTGATAGCGGTTTTCATTAGAGCTATAATAATTTTATATAGCTTAAATAATGTGCTATTGTTGACATATAATAGTTTTTTTCTAACGCTATAATATAGTATTTGTAGCTATAATATTAAACTATAATATAATATTTGTAGCTATAATATTAAGCTATAATATAGTATTTATAACTATAATATTAAGCTATAATATAGTATTTACAGTTGTAATAAAGCTATAATAATGCTATTTAATTGTTTTAAATTAGTATAATAATTATAATAACCTTTTGATACCATTTTGTTTCATGCTATTATAAATCTTTCTTAGCGTTAACTTATGGCTATGAAAGAGGAAACTTTTTTCTCAAAAATAAGTTTTGAATTAATTAGCTTTTGATAAATTTTAGTTTAAGGACTCAACTTTAGTTAAATCTACACACATAAATACTTCATAGAACAATGAATACTAATAACTTTCATCCATAATGTATTACAATTGCAAAATAACGTAGTTAGTAATTTACTTAATTAATGTTGCAGTCTAAATGATACGAAGGTAAATAAAGTATTTAGTAATTAATTGTACCAACCACCCAAATAATTAACCCTCAAAATACAAACAAAGTTCAACAAGATTATATGAGCTAACTGTACGTCATCGTTGGTTCTTTAGTCCTCTGGTTAAGACTCCATTTCATTGACCTATATAAATTTATAAAACACATATGAATTTATGATTATGTAGACACCAATAACAGTGGATATTAATTAAACGAGTATAAAAAATCTTTAACAAATATAGACAAAAAAAAAAAAATAGAATTAGACAACATACCAACGATCACTTTATCAGATGACTATGCAATTGTACTTCCCAAAGCTTCTTCAATACATACCATTTCTTATGTTGGCCTTCACATATATTCGTTCAATTTCTTTGCTGCATCAATCCATACTCTAATTGCATGTGGACCAATAAGAACATGATGAACCAGAGTAGTTGATCAGTAGAAGACCATCTTCCTTTAGCAATAATCTCTCTCGAGCCATACCAATCTAATAAACTTGCACTTAATTTGGTTGTTGTTATACTCTATCAAAAGACAAATATGAGATACTAGAATAAGAAAATAACTACATCATAAACAATTTTCATCCTATTACAAATAAATTTACCGATAGAGAAGACATTGGACATGTTGGAGGAATATTTAGTCGCTTAAGCACACTTGCAGTAGCATTTGAAAGTTCCTCACTTGGTTCAGCCTATGATAATCTCATATGAAACCAAAAATATAGTTAACTACAACGAGGGAAAAAAAAAGAATATAAGTTAGTAAAAGAAAAAGAGGAAAAAAGAATATAAATTAGTAAAAGAAAAAAAAAGAAATATCTGTTTCTTTAAATAAGATGACATAAGTTCTTTCGTTTCTATCATTTCGTCTTTCATTGGTTTCATTTCCATCATTTCTTCCTTCATCTTCAAATATTCTTTTCCAAGAACCTTACACATGTGATCTTGTTGAGACAAAAGAGATAGTTTTGAACGAGTCACATCAAACCCAATCCTCTTACATGACTACGATCAGGGCCAAGAACTTTACTCAAAGCATCATCAACCATATTTGTTTTTGAAACTGTCGTCTCCGCCTCAGTTTGTTCAATGTGCTTTTAGTAACAAGCAATATATAAACACACTATTCGAAAGCAACAACAAACATCCAACAAGCAAACCAACAACGTACAATATTCCAACCAATTTCAAAAAGAAAGAAGATTGTAAAGTCTAAGGCCTTAATCTTAACCCGACCTCCTCCCCCATCTCAAACTTAGTACCCTACCCTTCTACGTAACTACTCCAACAAAGTACAAACAAAGTACAATATTGTCGACCACTTTAAAAGAGATAGAAGATTATAAAGTCTAACTTTCACATACTCTACATATGTAATTAAAAACATTCAATAACAACAACAAGAAACATCCAATACATAAAGCCTTAATCTCAATCCCCCCAACACGATCTCAAACTTAGTACTCAATTAACCTACGTAACTAGTCCAACAAACAAAGCATAATATTGTCAACCACTTTAAAAGAGATAGAAGATTATAAAGTCTAACTTTTACATACTCTACACATATGTAATTAAAAACATTCAACAAGAGCAACAAGAAACATCCAATGCATAAAGCCTTAATCTCAACCCCCCCCCCCCCCCACACACACACAATCTCAAACTTAGTACCGAATTAACCTACGTAACTACTCCAACAAACAAAGTACAATATTGTAAACCACTTTAAAAGAGATAGAAGATTATAAAGTCTAACTTTCACATACTCTACACATATGTAATTAAAACATTCAACAAGAGCAACAAGAAACATCTAATGCATAAAGCCTTAATCTCAACCCCCTCCCACACGATCTCAATACCTTTCAACACCTAAGTTCCAATTAACCTTTAAAATTAGAATCTTGGGTGCCTAAAAGAGAGAAAAACAGAGAGGGTTATTGAGATTGATCGATGGGTGAACGAAAAGTCTGAGTTTTTCGGGTGAATGATGAACCAAAACTCAAAAGACTTGCTACCACCTGACTGGACTGTGAAGGTAAAAGTGAGGAAGAGTGGCAAAAAGGATAAGGTACTGATTTTTCTTGCAAATGAGTTTTTCTTTCCCATTGATTTTTTTTTACTTGTATTTCGTAAATCTTAGCTAAGTTTGTAAGTTTTATGTTCTACGTTGTTGTTACACCAATAATGCTTGAATCAAGTTTTTTGTTTACTAAATATGATCTAGCCTTTACCAAGATAAGCTTTGTAACATTTGTTTTTCAGCTACGAAGAGTGACTTTTGTATTCTATTCTTCTTTTTCTATAACCATTGTCTCAACTCAATTATTGATAGAAAAAAAAAGTCATATTATAGTTTCATAACAAAAAAAAAAAAAAAAAGAAAAAAGAAAAAAGAAAAAAAAATAAGATCAAAACTTTCAAACATGAAAAAGTCGATTGATATTGAGCGAGGCATTTCATCAAACAAAAGGTGATCAGTAACACTGAAGTAGCTTTAGCTAGAAACTTAAACCAAGAACATTCTTCATATAAAGCTGTGTAGACAGTTAAAAGAAAGGAGATAGGTGACTAAATTTTGGGGAGAAAGTATGTTGTTAAGCCCTTTCTGTTTAGGCTTATGTAAAACAGCGAACTGTAATATCATTTTTCATTCAAAAGATGCAAGATGCAACTAAAGCTTCCATTAGTGTAACTTCCATTAGAATTTTACAAAAGGACATGTTTCTTCCTATCCTAATGTCTTCTGGTCATTTGCTTTTGGTATTTAATATGCATTTAATAACCTTGAATCCTACTATCATGTGGAATGTTAATATGAAAAGTAAGTCTGTATAAAGATCAGATTACTGGTGGTGGTCAATAATGTTTTGTTCATTTTAAGATAAATAATTAGTTGGATCTTTGTGTTTAATTTTAATGTTGTAGTATTATTTTCAACCCTCAAGTCAAATGAGATTTAATTTTAAGGCAGAGGTTTTTGTGTTCGAATTTGCTTGTATAAACAAAGTACAATTTTGTCAACCTAAGTTCTAATTAACCTGTGTAACTACTTTAACAAAGTACAATCAAGCAATACCTTTCTATAGTACCCCTTGATTGTTGCATCAAACTTACAGTACCCTACTTCAAAAGATTATCAACTAGCAAAGTTACAATTCTTTCAAGTACATCTACCTTTTTATAGAATACCTTTCCCATCATTCAATGTATGCTCCTAAGCAAAAGAGAATGGTAACACTTGCAAGTCACATTCTTTTGAAAGAACGTTAGAGTTGATTTATGACATGTTTCAGAGTTATTTTAAATATCACAAGTCTAAAGATTCTCGCACACAGAAAGATCCAACAATCTAAGAAACAAAGGCAAATGCCCTTTGTACAACATATATAATCAAAGATGCCAACAAGATTCAGCAAGGTTACAACTATAATCAAGTCTAAGAACAAGAACATAAATTCCAAAATACAAATGCTTGGATGGAGAAGATAACTTATGCTTTGGATGGTGTGGCCTCTAATCATTATGTTATTAGTAAAGAAAATAGACGAGTGTCTTGGCAACTTGTGCATTCACCGGTTGTCTATCCATCCTTTTATGTGCTTTAGTCCATAATGCAACCCTTACGATCGAAGTTGGATCCGAACTACTTTTTCTCTACAAAATGAGATTTATACAATGAAACCAAATATATGATATGGAAGCAAAATTGAAATACAGTAACAAACTTTCCATCTCTTCGGCCAAATGAGCATACTCTTTTCTACTATATGTATGTGGGAGTTGTTTTTTCTTCATGGCTTGGTACTTCTCACTTTTCAACTACTCAAATAAAAGACATTCAATATTCATAGAAATTAATAATAAGAAAATGTAAGTGTATATGTTTTGAAGTAGCCATTTACATACCTTGAAGTTTGCACTAGTCTTCTCACTCACAAAGTCCATCAAAACATCTACAGATTGCAAATTATCAGGCATCAACTTCAAAATTGCATCCTTCGTTGGGGCATCTTGAATTTGTTTTACTAAATGAGATTTTCCATCTCTCCATAATCTACCCATCTTTTGGAAGATTTTTTTTTGTTTTGCCAATCTTCCGAATTGTACTTGACTAAAGTATAAAATAGTTAGAAATCAAAAGTAATGAACTTATTAGAGAAAAAGAAATGTGTCTTCTATCTAAGCTATGTAAGTGAAATAAAGTAACTTCATACCTGGATAGATTTTCATAACACTACTTTCAATCTTGTTAGTAGTTCTAGCAAATTCTCAAGATTCATTGGTTCAACCTCTCTCACTAGTGATCCAAGAAAAGAAGCCAATTCTACTGATTCATCACCAATGGTTTGCCCATATTCCTTGAAAACAAGGTTCACTCTTGATTGCTTTTCAACGGCTATTGTTTTCATTTTTGTAGGTCCTCTTGTTTTTTTTTGGCAAAGTCATGGTTTCAAATGGGGGTTCTTCATTGATAACATGATCTTCAACTGTCTTCTCATTAGGCAAAGTCGTTGTTTCAAATGGAGGTTCTTCAAATCCATTCATATTAGAAGTTGTTGCTTGCCTAGGAATTGCTAATCTTGTTCGAGCAGTCAATGAGTCTAATGTAGGATTACCTTTAACTGCCTTCTCATTCGACTTGGGTGATAAACATTTGGGGTGGAATCCAATAGGAGAACTTTCCATGTTCTACTCATTTGGAAGAAGCAAACTATCGATAAGAAGCTTCATTTGTGTAGACCTTCACTTTCCTTTTACTTTTAGTTCCATGGTATCTTGTAAATCTCTCTCCATTTCAACCTTAAAGCATCAATATTAACTAATAATCAATATAAAATATTTTATAATATAAATATATAAAATTGTTGCACTTACTTTATAATATAGATATAAATATATATCATTTCAAACAATTTTCAATGTACTTGCAGCACTTCTACTTTAACAAAGCACTGAAATTCAACAACATTCTTCAAGATATAAAATCAAGAACTAAATCTGAACCAAATAGGGACAAATACCAACTCCACAATTTGTTGTTGGGTGGACACATGTCTGACCAGCTAGTATTAATCGATAACAATCTAAAGTTGATTTAAGGAATCCAAGTACAATGGGTATTTAAATAAAATGTAAAAATAACTTCAACTGCAACAGAAAAACTAAAAAATGTAAAAATCATTGGCGGCTCCATAATCATGTATGGATAAACAAACACCCTTGATTAATCTGCTTATCTAATCCATGATAATACTTGAAAATTTTTATTAGTGCTAAACATATCTAAAAAAATCATATACCTCAATGCAGTAGTTACAGGGAAAAGGAGCTAAAAGCAAAATTTCCAACTTGATTGGAAGAAGAAAAGTTGAAAGAGAGATTTTGATTCATATTGCAGATGCATTAAGTGAAAACACCATAAATTTCTTTATAACACGAGTATGCTACATATTTCTATTTAGTGAGCTTCTGACTATACAAAAGGATGGTATCCTTTCCATGGAATATCTTTACTACAAACTTACCACCTTGTTTAAGTATGTGCGTAACAATTGTTAAACCCTGAGAAGAAAGGGAAAAAGAGTTCAAGTCATCTTTGTAAAACTCATATATTCCTACTACACTGAGAATTAGCTGAAGGAAGAGAGTAGAGAAAACGAGGCAGAAATAGAGGACACTGACGACAGCAACAAAATTCAATCCATAGAGGAAAAAAGGTCAACAATAGAAAAACCTTTAGAAGATTTCGATATAACTTCATGATTACAACAACCTTATTGTTTGGTTCGGTTCGGTTTATATGACTCGTGTGAATGATATGAAGGGCAATCGTTTACAAAATAAAAGTTTTTAGTACAAAATAATCATACTTATACAGTGCATCAAACTACTTTTCAAATGAAAACACCTTCACAATCTTGTCTTGCATAAGTAAGCTCGTCACTTTCATCAACATCTTCAACTGCATTATGTATGTTTTCACTACTAATCGAAGCATCATCATATTTCTCATCGTACATTTCAAAGTTGTGAAACCCTCTTGGTAGTGCTTTTAATACAACATACCAATTTGAAGTGTCATTTTCACTAGCGTAAAACATTGGTTTGGCTTGGGAAGCAAGTATGAAAGGCTCTTGTACAAACTTGCTTTGACTTTAATGTAAGTTAACAAGAGTGAATCCTTCCTCAATTTTTACTCCATTGCGAACATTTGCCCAATCACATTTGAAGATTGGAAGCTAGTAGACATAATAGTCTAACAAGATGATTTCTTGTAACACTCGTAATAAGCAACTACATCCATAACTTGAGATTTATCTTTGGCACTAGATCTACATAATGTTGTAGCATCGATAGCAACACCACTGTTCTAAATTGATTTTTCAACACTTTTTATGTGAAATCTTTTCCCATTTATATTGTATCTAGTGTAAGACATTACATTCTTTTTTGGTCCATGCAAGCCATTTTAACAAGTAAGAGTAACCTTCAACGAATGAATCTAATTCAATCTGATAAGAATAAACATATTAGTTAAAGTATCTTACAGTCTTATATCTAGTGTTTGATAGGATGTTTACAAATTAGTCAGTATCACTTTAGATTTCAACCACAATGGAAATTGTTCTGTATGAATCTTCCAAAGTAGATTGGAATCTTTTTCTAGTCTTCTATCTAAGACCTTGAGTTCATTCATATGCATCTTGCTTAAATAAACTGTCATTAAATAATAGACTTAAATTACAATATTAAGTAATATTGTTTAGGGTTACATCTCACTCTATAAATGGTTCCACCTCTGATATGTTGAATAAGACATATCAATGTGCATTTTCAAGTACATCATCGGATAGTTCAATTTAAGTTTCAAAAGATATAGGACGACCCTCTAAGATGACATCGTTTTGGTATTCTTTATTACGTTGTTGACTATTCACTACCTCAACTAATTGTTTAAAATACTTGTTTGAAAAGCCAACACATTTATCAGCTAAGTAACATGCTATAATGCACCCTTTGGTCGTCCTTTGTTTCGTACATAACCTTTCAATACCTTTATGCATCTAAAATAAATGTTATTAGTACACGAAAAACCATAATTATCAATAGACCAAAGACATGTACCTTTAAAATGGGTACATCATACGAAATTAAACCAGTCCATATATGCAGGCTTTGCGACCCAAATGAATTAACAAATATGTCATTATGTAAAAAAATAACGGAGAAAAGTACCTTTCAAAAATATCTAAAATGTCCACCACTTCTTTTTCAAGATCTAAGATAACCTCTTTATCAATTATATATTGGCAAAGTTTATTGAAATATGAGCATAGCCTGTATATTGCATATCTTGGACCTTTTGGGAGCAAGCCTTTAAGCACCACTAATAAAAGTTGTTGCATCAACACATGATAATCATGAGACTTCAACCCTATCACTTTGCATTCATCTAATGATACACACTTTGAAATGTTTGAACTGTATTCGTTAGACAACTTCAGTTTGTACAACCTTGAACAAAATAATTTCTTCTCGAACTTTGACAATATGTGTGAAGCAGGAGGTAGATAAGTTCTTCCTTCACAGTCTTGAGGAAACAAATCAGGATGAATTTTTAAAAGTTGTAAGTCTTTTCTTGCATTAACCCTATCTTTTGACTTTCCATTTGTATCTAAAATGTACCTATAATACTCTCACGTACATTCTTCTCCACGTGCATGACATCTAAGTTATGTCGTATCGGTAATTCCTTGACAATCAAAGTTTCAAATCATTTATGACGTAGTTCGAACCATAATAGTTTGAAATGTAATAAGATACACCATAAACTTCAAGTTACTTTACCTTCCAATATGGTAGATCGAAGAAAACTGGTCGCTTCTTCCACCTTTGATTTGACGATTGTTTATGACTTTTGCTTTTTTTTCTTTTCACATTTTCCCCAACAATTATAAAAAATTTCAAGTTAGGCATAAATTGCACTACTTGTAGATATTTTGGGAGGTAACTCTTCTTCTATTCTACCGTTAAACCATGCCTTTTTTTCTTTAATGTGGATGATCCCTTAACAACAATCGTCTATGACCTATATATGCAAGTTTTTTACTATGTTTCAATCAATAAGAACGAGTACTATCTCCATATATTGGGGCATGCATATTTACCTTTTATAATGCATTCGACAAGATTTTCATATGCTGGAAAATGATTTATAGTCCATATAAGAATTGATCTCAAATTAAAATGTGTGTTACCTACGATATCATAAACTTGTATTCCTTTCCACAGTTGTTGTAAATCTTCCACAAGGGGTTGTAGATATACATCGGTATCATTTCTGGGTTGTCTGGGACTAGGAATCAATAGTGTCAATATTATGTTTTCCTTTTTCATGCGTTACCAAGGAGGAAGATTGTAAGTAACAAGCATGACCGACCAACAACTATATCGACTACTTAAATTGGAGAATAGATTAAACCTATTTGTAGCACGGCCTAACCTAAGATTACGTGGATCCATAGAAAACTCATGCCATTTTTTATCAATTATTTCCCATGCAACAGAGTCAGCGGGATGTCTGATCTTTCCATCAGTACTTTTATGGCTCTAATACCACCGTAAACTTTCACTAACTTCATTTATTTTAAACATTCGTTTAAATCGTGGAATGATAGGAAAGTATCTTAATACCTTGGTGGGCACACCTTGTTTGATTTGGTTTGTTCGTTCATCAATCTACCATCTTGAACTCGCACAATGAGGAAAACTTTATAACTTTTCATTCTTATTTCTAAATATGCAACAATCTTTAACACATGCATGAATTTTTTGGTAACCTAGATCAAATTCCTTAAATAATTTTTTAACTTCATAAATAGATCTTGAAATAACATTGTCCATTGGGAGCATGTCATGCAAAAGCCCCAAAAGGCTAGTGAAGCTTGTATCTGACCAACCATTAAAAGTTTTCAATTTGTACAATGCTACAACTATTGACATCTTTGTATACTTCATACAACCACCATACAATGGCGTATTTGCCTCTTCCACCTTTTGAGAAAAATTGTTTTCTTTTCTTGATGTGGAATGGTCATGAATGATGTCCTTTTCTCCCATATATGTGCTCTCACAAAAATTGGTTGCTTCACATATAAAACTATCATCAACTTCATTCTCGATTTCATCTCCTTCAAACACTTCCCCATGGTGGTACCAAAAGTTATATGTAGAGTCCATTCCCTTAATGACCAAATGCTTGATTTGAAAATTACAATGTGTCATGTTTCTATAGTCTTTACATGGACACAAAAATTTGTCGGCATTTGGCTTCCTTTTCTTCTCTTCTTGTAGAAAATCCTATGCTCTTTCCATATACTCATTAGTAGTATTATAAAATAAAGTTAATTTAGCTAAATATACATTAAAGGTTAACTTAATATTAAAAGTTAGTTAATTTCATACCGATTTAAATGTACCTAATTTTTGTTAAACATTTTTGAGATGTTGGTGCCCTTAATTGGATGACCAGTTCAATTGTCAATGACTTGGTCAACAAGCACTACTTGAGAAAAGAGAATATCAAAGGAAGTGAAGGAAGAAACGAAAGTCGAGAGCAAAAAGACTACTTCTTTAGACATCTACACATTTGTTTATACAATCTCATGCTCACCACAAGCAAAACAGACCAAACCAAACAAGGCTTAATCAAACCAAAGAAGACTTAACCAAGCCATAGGACATATATTTATTTGTTTATACAATCTCATGTGTCACAGTGCCACTAGTAGAAGAAGGTTTTGAGTTTTATACTAGTGGCGTTAAAACATCTTATGAGTTCGTTTGTTTGTTACTCTTTCTAAGTTTTCTTGCTAAACATCATTCTATATGCAATGGTAAGTGTGTGGCTAGTTAATATGCACCTTGACTAACTCGAAAGACACACTTTAACATTGATTGTCAAGTAAAATTTCAGAATTTTAAATCTTGTATGAGCAATCATTACGATTTTATTTTTGCTTCTATTAGCTATGAGGCTAACCCAGGGTGGATTTAAAGCTTCTTAGTCGTCATTTAAAATAAAAGAAAATTCATGGTTTTGATAATTACAGGGAATGACTCCTTGGTTTCATTTCGGATTGGGTTTCGGTTGAACGACAAACAGGGTGGCCGATTACATTTCAACGACAACTAGGAAAAAGGTTGGTTATGTTTCAGTGGCTGGTTGAATGATGAATAGGCCGGTTACATTTTGGTGGCTTGTTGAACGAGGATCTTGAATAGGTCGGTTACTCTACAGTTTATTGATTAGGGACATTTAGAATATAATAACATATTCATGGATATTATTATACAATAACATGCAATTGAATAATAATGAGAATAATAACTTTTATTAAATAATTAAGCAATAAACCAATTATCAATAAAATTATTGTAGAGCACAATAAATAAACCAATAGGCTAAGCGTTTTGTTGTGCGTGTGAAAGAGGTAAAGAGCTTATTTGAGGTGTTGAGCAAGTGAAAGGCATAACCCAACGCATAGCTAGATGGCACGAGGTGCACGCCAGGCCTATACAGCAAGCCATACGAGCATGATGACACATGGATGCGACAAGGCTAGATGGTCATAGGACACGTAACCAAGCATCACTCAAGGTTAGCACGAAGCCAAGTACTTTAATGGGCCTACACCGCATATGCATCCTCTGCGCCAACTATTTCCTAAGTGTCGTTTTAGGCCATTTTTGGTGTTCTTACTAGTGTTTAGTAAATTTTGGGATATTTCTAAATTAAGAGGATTTGTCACACCCATCTCACACGTGTCCTTAAACTTCACTATGCAGCATGCGACGCGACTTAAGCAGCCCTAATGCCTCAAGTAAAACACCAAAACACTCACTTAATTCCTAAACTTATACTTAACTTTAACATGCAACGAAAAACAAACTAAAAAACTTCAAACATAACCGATAAACAAAGCATTTCTTATTACTTGAACCAAGCATTAAACAATAACACTTTTCTTACTTCTTGAGTACAAAGATACATCTTAAACTTAAATGCCTTACCTAGTTCTCACAAAATTGAGGTGCAGCTCCTTTAGTACAATGCTTTAAAAATAAAATAATTTTCCAATTATAAGTAATACAAGATAAAAGAACTTAGATAGCTTTCTCAGCTTCCACGCGTAGCAACTCATCTTATCCTTCCTTACTTGGCCTTAATGCCTGATCACTTGGGAGGAAAAACTTAAAACGTAAGTAAAAAACTTAGTTCATGATACTTTTAGAAAACCTTTTGGACATACATTACATGAAATCATCTTTATCGAATAGGCGCCAATGCCTCATTTCATAAAATGGTAAATACGCATTAGTCTTGAACCAATCTTTCACCGAGAACATGAACCGTTCCCATGCATAGAATATGTTGATGTCCTTTTCATCTACAACATTCCTTGGAGAATATCATGGTTCATTTTTCGTTGCTCATGTCGCTAAGCTCAACATGCTTCTTTTACGCATTGGCCAATTCCACTCCATTATGCAGTCCTTTTCTGTCACAACCCCCTCTCTGACTACTTGCTAGATCAATCCAAAAAACAGCGTGAAGTCGACTAGCGTCAATCTCTTCTAACAATATTTGTTGACTCTGCTGAACTCTTGAACCTAATAAACATACTAATCTTGTTTATAAACTATTTTACATGCAACACAACACAACAAAACTTAGACCAATCATAGAGATACATGAAGTACAACCCTGAAATAACTAATTTAGCAAGTAAACCTGATGGAGACACCTTAACCAAAAACATAACCAACAAAGGTTTAGATAACTGCAACACCTAGTGCTTACACAAACTGTAGAGTATCTATATCTTACAAAGACATATACAACATAACAAAACAAACTCTATGTCAACTCCAACCACGTACTGGCAATCGATATGGGAGCTTCAGCAGACGAAGACAATTTATCAGGCACCCGGTGCTCGATCTCTACCTGGAAAGTGGGTAAAACATTTTGGAAGGATATGCTATAAAGCTTAGTGAATGACTCAGTTTAAAATTATAAATCTAAAGATAAAAGCATGTGAAAACTTTATACATATAAATCTCTTTAATCAAGCTGTAAATATAAATGCATATTGATATGAATAGCTTTCTCAAATAATACCCAGCATGTACGCCATTGAAATCTAGCAAGACATATCAAGTATATCAAAACATTTTAACTAACATGACAAATCTACGTTGTGTAAGCACACCCAGTACAACCAACATTTACAAGCTGTACGATGTAGTAGGCTCTGCCCAGCACTCCTATCATTTTTGTCGTAGTGGGACCTGCCCAACACTCATGACAACATTGTTGTTATGGAGTACACTCAACATCAATAACGGAATCTAACCTGTGTGCACACAGTATCATATAGCCTCGTGCTCAACATATCAGTCATGTAGTTAACAGAAACATCAGAAAATCAGTAAAACATGTTTGCTATCTTTATCTTTCGTAAAGCTTAAGCTTACTCAAATTGTTCGTGGAAAACTAAAAATCTAAAAGCAATACTTGCTTAAAATGATATTGTTTCAACTACATTTTAGAAAGTCGATAATGACGTGCTCATATATAATTTTCATCATAAAACTTAAGCTTGAACTTATGCTTGAAACATTTCATAGAAATCATGTACTATTTATAAAATTGTAATCATAGATAACACTTTAGAAATCTGTCTTGAAATATGTTTCGTTACTCACAGCCTTAGGCTAGTTCCCTGAAGTGTAGACTCGACTTATTTCCTCTTTGCCTGTCAAACAAACCAAAACTGAGCGTGAAGACCTTATATAGTTTGGTATCTTTATACTAACTTTTGATGACGCACAAACGATCACATTCAACTATTCTAAACTTAAGTATAAAAGAGTATTTCTCATATTTTCCTATAATTTTCCAGATTTAACAACTTAAATTTAAATATTCATAACTTTCTCAATACTTCACCAACATTAATGTAATTTATATCAAACTCTTTGTTTTAAACTCCTCCACAGCTTACTTGAAGAAAGAAAAATGAGCATTCTAATAGATTACTACAGAATTTGCCCAAAATGGAGAGACTCCAAAAATCGAGTCTTCTGCTATCTCCTGACTTGCTTCTGAAATTAAGCTTACTTCCAATCATATTTAACTCCCGCTTTCTTCACAAAGGTTGTAGGAAATTTCATAATATTTGCAACCATATCTAATAGAGCTTCTAACTTCCTCTGTACGAATTGAAAAACGTGAAAAACCAGAGCATTCACGAATTCGCATCCAAATTTATGACTTGAATGCCTCTTCGAAAACATCAATCTAAAATCAGAATTTGCTCATGGTTCCTTCACAAAACCTGTTAGAATTAAATGAAATTTCTAAAAAAAAAAAAAATCTCACCTTTTAATTCTTTTTGAGGAGTTCAAACGGATACAAAAACCAGAAGATGTCTGTGAACACCAAGCTTTTGTCATGGTTGTCTATCCCCTCATGATTTTCTTCATCTCTTTCTCCTTAATTCACAACTCTTTTCTCTTCTTCTTCTTTCTCAGATTTTACCTCAATATCTCTCTAAAGTTTAAGGACCCAAAGGAGATGAGAAAATGGGGAAGAAGGAGAAGAAGAATGAGAGAGGAAAAAAAAAACCAAAAGCCCCTTTTTATTTCCCATCTTCCTTCCCACTTTCTTTTTCTTTAATTTTCCTTTTAAATTAACTTTTCTTTTCTTTCTTCTTTTTTACATAAACACACAATTCCACCTTTGATTTCTTTTTTCGTTGCTTTCTTTTCATTCATTTTTTCTTAAAATTCTAAATTAACTAACACAACTTGAACCAAAAGCTTTGTCATTTTCTTTTTCAACAACTTGAATTCAACTTCCTATATTATATGACTATAGCAAAGAATCCAATGAGAATCACGGGTTTACATTTTTTACATTGCTGCCTTTACTCCTCATGCATACATAATAGTTAGTTTCATTGATAGGAATAAGACTAATAGTTTTCAATAAACATAATATACAATACAAAGCATTCATCGCATATAAAACTTTACTTCACATAAAAGCTTTCTTTAGAATAATCATTCCTTTCATAAATGTTAAACATGTAGAAACAACATTACATTTGAACAAGAAGTTTTAGAAAGGATCTTTGAAAATATTAAACATTTGAAAGTCGCTCACGAATCTTAAGTTTTTCTTTAGCTTAGAATGCCTCGTCTTCAAGCTTCTTCTCTCCTAACTTCTTCTTTTTCCAACAGAGTAACTATGGATTTTTGCTAATAATTCTTTTACTGTCCCTTCTCCTTTATTTATACTAATCCAAAAATAGACTAGTCATCTTTAGGTCTTTATTAACTTACCAGCTCCTACTTGAAACTCCACATGTGTAAGCTCTATGTTTATCTTAATCATGCTTTAGCTTAAACTTCTACACGTAGCCCATTAAGTATACTTAGAAAATTTCTCAGAAAATTTCTAATCCTTCACTGCAAAGCTTATGTCTCAATGAACTCCAAATTGCTTATCAGTCTTCACTACTACAAAATCTACTTTACTTGACATTAGCTACTTTTACATACTTGACGTTTTTATTAAAAAACATCAAGTATTGACCATTTTAAAGAAAAAAAGTCAAGTATAGTCTAAAAAAGTGAAGTTTTCATGGAAATTTTCGAACTATTTTATGTTAGCTTTTACTTGACGTTTTTTTTCGCGTCAAATATAAAGGAGAGTTTACTTGACATTTTAATTTATTCATGTCAAGTATAGCGGGCATTTACTTGACATAAAAAACATGTCAAGTATAGTTTGAAAAAAACAAAATTTTCGAATTATTTTACGTTAGCTTTTGCTTGACGTTTTGTTTTGCGTCGAGTATAGTAGAGATTTTACTTGACAATTTTTTAATGTCAAGTATAGTGCAAAGTTTACTTAGCATTTTTTTCGCGTCAAGTATAGTTAACATTTTTATTTAAAAATGTTTTTGAAATGTCGTATAAAAAATATAAAAATATAAAAACAAAAAGTATAAAAATATTCTTATTTCCATCCTTTCATTAAATAAATTTATTAAAATAAACTTAATAAAATAAGCTTATTAAAATAAACTTATTAAAAATTATGTTAATAAAGAACTTTATTAAAATAAATTATTTTATTAAAACTATCCCTCCAACCCTTTTATCTCCCCCTTTCTCTTCCAAAAATCCTCACCACACGCCTCCATCATATCCTTACACCTCTCCACACTACTCTGTCTATACTGGCTTGTCCACCTTCTCATTCTCCTCGCATTGCCTAAACTTATTGTCAAGTTTCAAAATGCATCTTTTTTCTTCGCATCGCCTAGCTTTACGCGTTTCAACAAAACACTTAGCTTCTTAAAGCCTTCTTCAAAATCCATACTAAAATATTTATTTTTCAAAATTGACTCTTCTATTCAAGCACGTGTCTTACTGGATTAATTAGGAATTAAATTCTCTTATTTCAAGTCAAGAGGAAATTGGGAAAATTTATAGACCAAGGAGTTAGCTACTACCTGTGAGTGAAAAAAAATGAGTTTAAATGTTGATTTCTAAACATGATTACTAGCTAAATATTTTGAGCATGCTTTGAGTTAAATGTGTTTGTTTACATATTTGTTTTAGAAAGTTATTCCAAAGCATGAGATTTAGTCAAGAAAGATGTTAAGTATTTTAGCAAGAAAACTGTTTATAAACAATAACATGAATTTACTGATTTTACCAAGTCCTTTGTTTAAGCTTGAGATATAAATAAGAGCATGTTTTAAACCTTATGAGATTTATAAGTATTTCAAGCAAACATGAGTTTATAGTTAAGATTTCTAGTATTAAGCATAAGTTAAGTTGAGCTTGATATTTAAGCAAGTATGTCTATAGCAAAGCATGTTTTAAAGTTTTCATGAGTTTATGAGATTCTTCTTAGCTGCATTATTGAGATATTGAGCTTAAAGTTAGTTATTATGTGTGCACACATAGATGATTTATCCACATCCCACCCCAACTGTCACTTTATGTGATCGGATAGAGGTGTGCCGCCTAGACACTCAATGTGTAGCTTCTACAAGGTTAGTGCTGAATGCCTAGTAAGCAGTGAGGAATATGACTACAATTTTAAACATAGGATACGAACATGAATGGAATGAGACGATTTTTCATTTCAAAATAAGTGAGTACATGTGGTGTTTAATACAAGTTTCTTGACAGTGGCCATTACCAAACTGATGCGATCATAAGGTACAATATTGCTCCACTACGTACCATGCGCTTCCGATGCGATGGGCGGCAGAGTATAATCAATCAGTCTTGGGCAGTCCAATCTTATAATTAAATGCAAGGGTAGGGATTTGAACTTGCGACTTCTTGTCCACAAGTACATACAAGTGCCAGTTGAGCTAAATTTATATTGTCTTTAGTTTCCATTTTAGTATGTCTTGCATCTAAAACATGCATGTTATTTGTATGAATATACATAGCTATGTCTTAGAGACTAGTTACCTGAAAAGTGAGATACTCTCTATAAAAGACTTGTTATAACTTAATTGTTCTTAGTTATGGGCTGCTATTTTTATATAAAGTTCGTTTTCACGTATAAGCATGTATGTGTTCAGCGGTTTAATGTAGAGATTAAGTTCTAGTTTTAGTTAAGAGTCAGCAGATATCATTCAGGGGAGAACAATATTTGTTGGCGTCACACCATCTCTTAGGCTAAGAGAGAGTAGTTCTAGAAGGGGTGTGACGGTTTTAGTCTATCATGCTCGTCCCTATTTAGGATTAGAAGTTTAACTAATAAAACTATAAATTAGTGTCTGTATATGGTCTCTAAACTTGTAAACGTGTATAATAGATTGTCAAAGGGGTTTATTAAAGTTAAAATTTAAAATTTATAGATATTTTATCGAAAATTTTCATAAATATAACAAACCACTAAAATATTTACGGCCCCTGTAACAAAGCCCATGAAGTTAGCTATTGTTTAAATATTTCAGGTTTGCTCTTCCATCTTTCTTCTCCCTCTTCGCTGCATTTTCTTTACATCCTCTTTCTTCTTTTTCTCCTCTTTTTTTACCGTTGCGATTTCTTTCCATCATCTTTCTTCTTTTTCTTTTCTTTTTTTCGTCGTTTAGATTTGGGTAACCAAATTCTAAATGATCGTGTACAAAAAATAGTCAAATCTAAAGGATCGTGTATAAAGAATCTTGAAAAAAAAATCGTTTAGATTGGGCTACCTAAATCTAAACAGCTCAATCTAAATGGTCAAATCTAAACGATCTTGTAACCAAATCTAAACGACTGAATCTAAACTAATGTACCAAACAATAGTCAAAACTAGACGATCGTGTACTCGTGCATTATTGACGGCGTGGTTGACAGAGCATCTTTGGTATTTTCTATTGTGGGTCTGTGGACTTTTTCTGTTTTCAAAAGTATTCTATACAATGTAAATATTTTGCCCCTTTGTTATATTTTTTTAAAAACTCCATATTTTATTAGTCATATTCTTAGAAACTAAGAATTAAACTTACCATAAGTTGAATTTAGTGTTCTAATTTAAAATAAATAACAAAGGAAAAGAAATTATATGTGAAAATAGTGTTCTAATTTAAAATAAATAAATAAGTAAATAACCAGATAATTAATAAATAACCATAAAAAAAATGTAAATAAACATGAAAAGAATAAAACTTGTTATTATTTTTGTTTTATTATTAATTTTTCGACAAGGTAACCAAAGTTAAGTAGAATTTTTTTAAAAAAATAATTAAGTGAAGCTTTTTTTATCTCTTTTCTTTTTTGGGAAAACCTAAATTTATTATAGAATTTAAGTAGAGGTGGAGTAGATGTTAAATGAATTAAATTCTAAAAATGTTAGGTCTGGAATTGGACCCACGACCAACACAATATCAGCCAGCACCCTCGAAATTTCTTTATAATTGTCATTTTATTTAGAAAATGAGAAAATAAAATTCATTTTTATAGATATTTTTATTTGCTAACTTTGTACTAAATAACAAAATTTGTTTTAGAGTAAAAACGTAATAATAAAAAAAATGTATTATCTAATAAAATTAAATAATTTTATTTTTAGATAACAATTTAAAAGCTTGTTAATCAAACTCACTCATTTCAAGGAAAGACGTACATTATTTGGAGCATACGAAATACAAAGTGCATGTAATTTTTAAATTTATACAATCTAGATAAGATTCAATAATATTAACAAGATAATCCTAAATTTGAAAATTTTTCTCATCTCTTCTATTTTACTTCGTTCGCAAACTCCTTTTTAGTAGCCCTGTTCTTGATTTCAAAGAGATATGTTCATCGAAAGTACATCATTGTCTGGTAATCTCCCTGCTAGATGTTTTAACTGAATGCATGGAATAGAACGTCCATTTTATGTTTATGGCATCAAGTCAAATTAGAAGAAAATAAAATAAAATGATTTTGTAACCCCTATTAAAGAAAGATAAAAAGAAATTAAAGGAAACTTAAGTAAGTACTTGGAAAATCAAAGCATAAAACTCACTACACATTATCATCATCTCGGACTTCTCCTTCATACATGCAATTGCACTTCAACCTCCACACACACCACCCATTTATATAACATATATAAATATTATTTGTCTTTTCTTATGCTGAGAGCCTTTTCATATTTGAAACTTATCAAACTTAATTAGTCATTTTATACATTTCCAAATAATAATGGAAATGGGTTTCAATTTGTAATAAAAAAGTGTAATTATAGTATATGATTTTTATCTTACATATAATTATAATTAACCCTACCATTACGATATTAATAGTTCATTAAACAAAGATAACATCATTGAGAAGATATCCAAAAGTCTTATGAAAGTTGGAGGAACTACTTTTAAATTTGATGCAAATATTATTTTAAAACCACCTTATTAATCTTGGTGAAAGAGTAAGAGATAAATTATTAATAAAGAGTTTAATGAAAAAATTGCATTTAGAATACAAAATAGTGATCTTTAACATTGAAAATTTTCATATTTTTATATAAAAAAAATTTTATGATTCACATTAGCGTTTACAATAACAAATTGAATTTAATAAATAAAAGTTGATTGACTTGACGAAATTGTCACATAAGTAACAAAATAAAAGTTTGCATTGAAAAGAAAAAAAAAAAGTTTCTCCAAATCTGAAAAAGCAAAGTGAGAGATAATCAATTAACCCTTCAGTCAGTTCTAAAGTTAATAACTTTTGTAACAACTTGAGGGACAGCAGAAAAGAATAACACACGATACTTTGGTAACCCAGTTCGGCCAATGTTGCCTATGTCTGGGGAGCTGTGCACAACCCTGATGAGTAATTTTTATTAATATTCACTTAAGTCAAGATAAATCAATACAACATATAAGCTCAGTTTAATTATATGACTTAGTAACATGTGTCTCGGCTTCAGACTCTAGGCTCCTCCTGAATGCATGAATCACTTTTCTTCATGAAGTCTGACTTCAGGCTCCCCCTGAACACATAAGTGAATAACTCCGATGATATCTTTATATTCTACTAAAGATCGCAGTAACCACACATTCCACTGTCTCGTCTTTTACGTTACTCATCAATAGACACAACTTCGATCAACATATTGATCTTATAGTCATAAGATCATAATATCTTTTTAGTTCCAGCAGTTTCTGTGAATCACTCTTCGAAACCCTTCAGCCATAGATCGTTCACCTCTAGTCTTTTTTTTCACACGAATGAAGTATCTCAACGGCCTATTTATACACATAATAATCGAATGTATAAATCCCCCTTTTTTAAAAATATAATTAATAAGATTCATAAGATAACGGGGAATCTTTTATCCTTTTAAATATCTTTATCTTTTTAAGATTAATTAATCCATTAATTAAAAAGATATTCTCAAAGTCTTTTAGACAAAATCTCCAACAAACTCGCCCTTTTGTCCAATAGAACTTTTTTTTTCTGGTTCAACACAAAGCTTCTACAAGACAACTGTTGAGACTAACAGATGATAACAGGTCATATCCTTTTTCTTATATTAAAAAATTCGCACACCACAAACGATTAACTAAATTGATTCATCATTTCAAAAGAAAAACAACTTCCACATAACATGAGGCCGAAGTTTTAGTAGGAACTACTTCTCTCTCAAAACAACAAGAAGAACTTCCAACTAATTAGTAAAAAAATACATTCAGAAGAAAAACAAGCAGCCAAAACAACCAACCAAGTACCCTGCTGCTGTTACTCCCCCTTTGAACCAGAAAAAAAATAACATCATTTAGACCCATGTCCTCTTCTACTGGTAGATGAGGCAAAAACCTTTAAATGACGAATGAGAGCATCCACCTCTAAACGCCATTTGGATAATAGATTGATAGAAGTGGACAAGGCTTGAGATTTAGCAACAAGTGAATTAACAATACTAGAAGCCAACTCCCTATCAACAAAGAAACCTTCAGCAGACTCAACCAAATCACTTGTATTGAAGATGCGTGGTCCGCGAGATGGATGCATATCATGATCAATATCAGGCACATGACTGCCCTGAAAAAGTCTGTAACTGAGTGATAAGGTTTTAGGATCAGGTCCAGGAGCATCTGATGCAATTAGCACGACACCATTTAAGTGGAGTAGTAGACTCGAGAAAAATCGTGGCAGAGTAATTGGAACTTTTACCCCAAATGATCCAACATGCCTTAACATCTTATTATATATAAAAGCACCTGTATCCACTTTATTGTCAGAATTGCAGATGTTGGAATTTATGTCCTAAAACTCGTACTTTGTTATTCGATTCAATAAAATTTATTATTGAATGCTATAATCTTAAAACCAATAAATTAAGGTCCCGAGGCTATTTTACTAAGTTTGTCAATACACTTGAATTTTATGTAGAGACATAAACATGGATTAAATTCGAGTTAATAGCCCAAATAGTCTATAGTGTATGAATAAGGTTGGGCGTCTTATTCTGGAAAAACACTAAGGATGCTGCTCCGTAGTTAGTACAAACGATGCAATCCGTAAACTATATCGCCGACCCAATAAGCCTCCCATTTCAGGGATAAGATCGAGTGGATAGCTACAAACGATGCAATCCGTAAACTATATCGCCGACCCAATAAGCCTCCCATTTCAGGGATAAGATCGAGTGGATAGCTAGGGACATAGGGTGCAAGATGGAATAGGCTGTTCTTAAACAAGGGGCCCCACCTTCTCATTGGCTCGAGAAGGACTCAAGTTTATAGGTTGGACCTTAAACCAATAAGATCGAGTGGATAGCTAGGGACATAGGGTGCAAGATGGAATAGGTTGTTCCTGAACAAGGGGCTCCACCTTCTCATTGGCCCGAGAAAGATACACAATTATTTACATTTGGCTACTCTAATCAAGATTCTTTATACACGATCTTTTAGATTTTGCTATTTTCTGCAACGTAAAAAAAGGAAAAGAAGAAAGACGTTGGAAAGAAATCGCAGCAAAGAAAGAGGAGGAAAAGCAGAAATACGATAGAAAAACGAAAAAAAAGAAAAAAAATAAGAAAAAAGAAAGACGAAATCGCGAGGAAGAAGATAAGAAATAAGAGGAAAAAAGAAAGATGGAAGTGTAAATCTGGAATATTTAAAAAATAACTAACTTTATGAGTTTTGTTATACGAACTGTAAATAGTTTGACGTTTTGTTACATTTATATAAGTTTCCCTAAGTTTTATATAAAAATGAAAAAAGTGATAAGTCGATCCTGACCCAATATGGATCTGCCAGTGAAGCGATGAGCATGGATTAGATTAATTGATCAGAAATTAAGAATCCAATAATTTAATGACAAAAAACAAAAAGCCCTAGATAAGCATCATATGATCAAATAATTAATGGATTGGGTAAATGGTAAAAAATTTCTAAAAGAAGGACAATTGACGGAGACAACAAATTATATACATAAATGAACGACTGAACAGTGTTCTACTAGTTCATATTGTGGTGGTGAAGAGTGAGGCCGGCGGTTATGATTTCAGGGTGCCGGTGAGGAATGAAGTGCTTCTGGTAATCTCCCGCAGCGGCTTGTCTGTGTATCTCATTAGGTTATAGACAAATCCACCGGCGACCGCTCCGATAAAGGGTCCTACTATGTAAACCCATAGTCCTTTAAACTGCCGTTTCACTATGGCTGGTCCAATAGTCCTTGCCGGATTCATAGAAGCTCCAGAAATCGGCCTACCATCAATTATTCCAATTATGTTTAACTATCATCATTTTGGTTCATGCATCCTACATTTAATTTCATTTTTTGTTTACCTCTACTTTCAATTCTGTTTATGTACTCTTAACTTTTACCCAATCTAATTTGGTTTTCTGTAAATATTTCTTTTTTATTTTCATTTTAAATTGAATAAACTTTTTTTTTTAAAAAAAAAGTCAAAATAATATTTTAACTTTAATTTTTTTTTAAAATAACATATCTTAACTTATATCTACTACGTTCAAACTTGTCACTTGGCAAGTTTTTTTTTCTTTTCTTTTTTTACTGAATTCATGAGGGCTGCATGAAAATATGTATTATTGTCCTAAATTTAGTTAGAATTTAAGATTAATTTTTTATTTTTTAGTTTTAATTGCGAGACATTTTTAACAAGTAAATTAATTCATTTGATTTTTTTTTCTATATTTGTAAATAGTTTTAATATAATTTTCCTTTTAATTATTTATATTTTTTAAAGGACATAAACTAAAATTTGGTAAAATGTAATGTACCCGGCGACGAAAACATTCAAGAGAATGGTCATTCCAACCACAATTCCACCCAATTCTCCTACCTGTTAAAAAAAAAAAAAGAAAAGATGATTACTACTATTTATATGGTAATTAATGGTTTTAACATCAAAAAGATGCCATGGATGACAATTTACGAATTAAGATATTTAAAATATGTCATAAATCTTTTTTTATTTCAAACATCTTTTAGCATAGGAAAGATATTAAATCGTATTAATTATATATCAATAATATATCAAGCTTATTTTAGTATATCAATCATATCAAGATGACGCGAGTGTATATATGTAGTTTTTTAGGGATTGTTCGCTCACAATTTTCACTAGCATGCTCAATAATTTAAAAGTAAAGAAAAACACAAAAAAAAAAAAAAATCTTAAGGGGTGTATGTTTATAGATGACATACGGCTCTTTTATCGGTGGAGACACCAGAGATGACAAACATCAAGAGAAATGTGATGATAATTTCAAGAACCAAAGATTGAACATTGGATCCAACGGGCACTGTTCCAAAGAAGGCTTCTGGGGTCACTTCAAACATTAGATCCAATGTGCAGCTTGCGAGA
Organism: Cucumis melo; assembly: GCF_025177605.1. Taxonomy (NCBI): domain Eukaryota; kingdom Viridiplantae; phylum Streptophyta; class Magnoliopsida; order Cucurbitales; family Cucurbitaceae; genus Cucumis; species Cucumis melo. The sequence continues at coordinate 15,050,081 of NC_066862.1, forward strand.
AGGGACCCCATTAGTTGAGCTCCTGTGTATATTGGCACCTATACAAACCATTTCATATATATCTCATTATCATTATGTTAGGTTACCAATTCTCCTGAAATATTTTAGGAAAGGTAAAAAAGAAAATGTAGATGAAAGTTAGTTACATGGGCGATCACTAACCTGGTGATCAGTTAGCTATCAAATAGAATAAAGAATATAATTAGGGCAGGTTTTTAGTACTAGTTAGTAGTATGGGGAGAAAGAGAGGTTTACTAGAGGTATTTTGTAGCCTTAAGGCATCCTTTTATCGGTAATACTAAAGTTAGTAAGGAGATACTTTGACATATTTCCAAAAACCTTCTTTTATCAAACAAAACAAAATTTAGTTTCTAATTCAGAACCATGTCTTTGTTTTATGCTCCGACTAGTCTGTTTTTCAGTCTATTCAATAGGGGTTAGAGAAAAACATTGGGAACCGAACTGTCTACATGTGCAAGTTTCTTTGAGTTTTCCAACGGTATAATCTCCTATCTCAAACTTTTTGTTTGAACCGAATGCTCAATTGGCCTGGAACTCTAATACCATATTTGAGAATTAGATTCCAATCACAAAATCATCATGCTACGAAAGAGTAATTTCTATTTGACTATTTCTATATCTTGTAAACATCAAGAGTCCTTTTGACTTTTAACAAAAGCTTTGATTAGGGGTTAATACCAAAATTAAAATCAAGGGCCTCAGAGATATCAAGAATTTTGGTATATTGTGAGTATAATGAGCTCCTTGGTTGTATAAATTATTTTGAAGCAGGGGTTGAGAGAGAGTGGAGTTGTGAACTCCACTTTGTTTGGTCCAAATAGTCTGAGCCAACTCTTCACGTTGTAGGCTTCATAAGTATTCAACTCTTCACATTTCATAACTCCTTGGAGTTTACAACTCCACTTTTTATCCATAAATACCTCCAAGTGAGTATAACTAAGAGACCTCAATCTCTTGCCAATAAAATTGTCTCATGGAAGTAACCATCTAAGAAGTGTTTGGTCCAAGAAATTCGAGAAGTGTGCTTGTAAACGCTAAATGAATTCTTAGAACTTAGGACTAAAAAGTAACATAAACTTTTTCACTAACTCCACTCTTTGCTCAAACTCTATGATATAACTTAAAACCAATGGTTTGCACTTCTCAAACATGGATCCTAAAGGTTGGAGTTCTCAATCTTGGTTTGTAATATTGAGAAGTATTGATTAGAAAGAAAGAGAAAAAGAAGTTAGAAATGAGAAGAAGAGAAACCTGCCAGAAGGGGAAACGACGAAAAAGGGCGAAGGTGAAAGTAACAGCAGGGTTGAAATGCGCTCCAGAGACATGTCCCACCGAATACACCATTACCATTACAATCAATCCCCAAACCACACAGATTCCCGGAAATGTCACTGATCCGTATATTTTGTTCACCGCCACCGCCCCACATCCGCTGAAGATCACGAAGTACGTCCCGATCAATTCCGCGATTACCTGCCACAAAATTTCCCCACAACCAAACACTTGTTATACACTCCATTCATCACATTCATGCCTCTCAATTTCCACATAAACAAACAAGTTCTATACAATCCATTGATACATAATCCAAAATTTCCAGAGAAACAACAAATTTCTATCCAGTCCATTGATAAATAAGCCCGATTTTCATGAGAGACAAACAATTTCTACAAAGTCAATTGATTCATGATCCAGATTTTCCAGAGAAAAAAACGTTTTATACAGAGTTGATTGATGGATTCATGAGTCAGACTATACAGAGTACCAAACAAGTTATTGAATGTCGATTGATTCATTTACAAGAATTTACAGAGAAACAAACAAGTTTTTACAGAGTCGATTGATTAATTAATGTCCGCATTCTCCCGACGCATTTCATACAATCTACTAATTCATATGTCAAATTTTCACTAAACAAACAAAATTTACACTCAAGTGATTGATGTGCAGAAGAGTGAAAGAAGAGAGAGACATGAAATTGAAGAGAAGTACCTTTTGGATGATGACGACTGAATTGGAGGGACAGAGGCGAGCAATGGCGGAAACGACAGTGCCTTCTTCGAGCTTTGAAATTTCTTCGTCTTCAATTCCGTCGATCTTGGTTGCCATTGAGTCTCAGAAAGAAAGGCTTCTGAAATGAAGGTTGAATTTGTGGTTTTTGATTTGATTAGTTATCGTTTATGTTCTTCCTTTATTTGAGGAAAGTTCTGTTAAGTAAAAACTCCAACTTTGTTTGTTTAGAAAACCTCACGTTTTTATAATGGACCATTTACATTTTCTGAAGTTGAATGATGTCGATAGGCGTAGATTTAGATAAAACTTGGATCTACAAAAGTGATACATCCGTGGAGTTTTTTAACCAAATCTAACTAATCGGTTTTATAAAAATCCATGATAACCGGTTGTTTGTTTACACAAACAATGGACACGAGCCATGTTAATCATTTAAACTAACTCAAACACTTTATTTCATTAGTTTGTTTCGGTTTTCATTGGTCTTTTCGGATAAAAAATCATTTCCAACCAATTCTTTTTTGAGTTTCTTCCAAAGAAAACCAATATGTCCAATTTTATATTATAAAAATCAAACTTAAAACGTTGGATTAGTTTCTTAGTTTGATTTTTCGATTTTCCTTTTTCTTTTGTTGCATCCCTAACTAAAAATCATTACGTGGTCCTTAATTTTCTTAAAGAATTATTACAACTTTTTATGTCTTCAAAGGAAGGAGAAGCATGGACTTAGGTCATATTTACCAAACTTTTATGAAAATTGTTGTAATCTTCATTCATGGATCACTTCTAATAAGCTTGAACCATATGCTTATGCCGGTGAAGACAAAACGTGTTTGCTCCCGAAATTGAAGAGATTTGATGATTTTTAGCACTCAAATTTCAAGAAGTCATCCTCAAGCTTAAATCTATGAAGGTAATTTACTTTGAATGATTTCATAGTTTACAGCTGGATTTTAAGTTTAGTTATACTGTTTTTTGTGAAATCTAAGGCCGATGGAAAAATATGTAATTGGTTTTCTATTGTAGTTGGATATAAAATTAGATTTCAAGTTAATGTAGGTGGTTCCGTTTGATTAATCTCAACAATTTGATCAATCTGGACTCGTGTAGATGAAGAATCTTGGCCGAAATTTAAGAATAACCTGAGATTTGTTGTGTTTCATATACATTTTGTGGGGTAATCTCGGGAACGATTTAGCCCAAGATTGGGCTGAGATACATCACATAATGCATATAAAACACTTATCTTGTGGCATTCCAAGTGCAATGTTGCTCGAGTCCCATTTTTAATTCATGCTATTCTTGGTCGAGATTAGCTTGAGAATGCCCCGAGTTTTAGGACATATATTATTAATTTTGTTTTGTTATGTGTGTTTTCTATTTGGCAGATGCCTTTTGTGATCATCACCAAAGCCAATACTAAAGACTTCTTAGCTAATTTGACTTGTTCGCACTTAGAGAAAACCATCTTAAACATTAAAAATAATCAACACCTAAAGAAATATATATGCTTAGGAAAAAGCTATTTGGTCATTTCTTGGACGTTAACTGGTGTTTAATGAACCTCTAAGTCATTACGTCTTGTTGAGAGAGGTTGAGGATGAACGAGACAACGTAAATAGTTTTAAATTACTCTCGATTAGAAGGTCTCCTTTGGGTGGTAGAATTTTGACATTATCACGGGGTTGAGGTTTAGATCGAGACGTGCCGTTTAGTTAGGACATGAGAAAGCCCTTAAATTGAGATGGCTATACTGTTGGAAAACAATTTAGGGCTAGATGCAACAAAATTATCATAAAAAATTTCTCTAACCCATAGAATGTAAACAGACCATGCATAAACAATTAAATCATGAATAAACATACCTTTATGTCGATATGAGTAACTCTCCAAGTTCAAATTGATAAGGATGATCCTCTAAGATCATATCACCAAAGTGTTGCAAAATCACTAACGTTCTCTGACAGTATCCACACATGAACCATGAATTCGACTCCTCGAATTGGGGTCTTCTAGAACCTCACAGAGTGAGAATTTTGGACTCTCCAAATTCTCTCTCTATGATAAATGAATTTTTTACCTTTTTCTATGTGTATAAAATAAAACACCTATGGTCTTATTCATAGGGTTTTTAGAGTTTCCTAATAACTTAGGGATTCCTAATAACTTAGGAATTCTTAATAAGCTTCCAATTCTCTAATTGGGACTATTAATTACCCAATCCAAAGTCAAATTCCACCCGGTTCTTTCGTGTGCGATCCATTAAGTTAATTTAACATAGCAATGGGCCTATATATAACTCATTTTATGGCTCATAAGTCATAATTGGCTCCAAGACATTATGGCTACCCATATTAAACTAAGTCGGTGATCCAACATAACCTAATATAATTATTGCTTTAACCTTTTTATCACGCGATATCTATAATTGAATATAAGGCATGGACAAAGTCACCTTATCTAATTCAATTGATTTCCGAATCAATAAGCATACTAAAATAACAAATGACATTAATACCCTTATTAATTCATTTATAACACGACCTTGCATTTCTAAAGTCACGCTTAATCGAGGGGCCCAAAGATATCTCTCCATAACAAGAAAGAAAAATTTCATCTTGATTAATCATTGTCCACTACATAATTCATAACGTATTCAAGTACAATAACCTTTATAATTATTCGGTTAAAGATAAAATTTGATTGCATCAGAATAGATTAATTCTTATGTTTGACACTATGATAATTTCAAGTCTAAGGATAAAAAAACAATCAATTATGTGAGATTATTTATGACACATGTTCATGTAATAATCTCTAAAGGGGTCAGTCCAATTCTTATTCTCTAATAAGAAAATATGATTATAATTTGTGTCTTTACATATACAATCATCCTATGATTATCAATTACAACTCATAGTAATCTTTATTTATTATTGTTCCCACAATAATAATCGATTAGGGATACTTAGAATATAATAACATATTCATGGATATTATTATACAATAACGTGCAATTGAATTATCATGAGAATAATAACTTTTATTAAATAATTGAACAATAAACCAGTTATCCATAAAATTATGATATAGCACAATAAAAACCAATAGTTCTTCCACTTTCTTATACATAATCAGCTAAGTATCTAATACCTATGCCCCAAGTATGATAATCATGTTTTGAGCCTTAGTCAAAGAATCTGCTGCATTATTATTCGTAGGTACTCTGCATATTTTCACATCTCCTTTTTCAACAATTTCTCTGATGAGATGGTACCGTCAAGTATGTGCTTGAACCGTTGAGGTGATCTAGGTTCCTTTGCTTGTACAATTGCCCCATTGTTGCCATAGTATAAGGCAGCAGTGCTTGCAATACTAGGAATTCAACAACACGTAGATCCTCGATGAACTTTTTTATCCAAACAACGTTCTTAACTGCATTCGAAGCAGCTATGTACTCAACTTCTATAGTAGAATCGACAATAGTTAGGACATGAAAAAGCCCTTAGATTGAGATGGTTATACTTTGACAATAGGAAAAATATGAATGGGTCTGAGTTGGATAAAGATTACCTGACCCTAAATTTTAAGAGAGATAGGGATGAGGTGAAAATATTTCTATTTTATTTCATTAAGCTAGCGATGATAGGGAGGGAGAGGAGGCAGCACATGGACTGGACCATGTTGGGCCTCATAAATGATTTTGTGAACTTAATTAGCTACGATTGAGGTGAGTTGATATAGGTTAAAACCTTGGTAGTTTGAAAGGGGCACTGAATGGAAAAGCAGCCTTGCACAAGAAGAAACTTGCAAAAAAAAGTTCTTGGAGTCATATAGCATATATAAATTTCTCTTCACCTTTCAGGTTAGTAATTTTGTGGTTTTCCATGTTTTTATTTTTCAGTAAATCAATAATTTTGTGCTTATTATTCTTTTGTTAAATGTTGTTGTTGCATTTTTAGGTTTGGGCATATGAGATAGTATCGTCCATAAGTGGGCCGGTAGCCAATAGATACTACTACAAATTTGGGATACAATGACACTTGAAATAAAGAAAAAAAAGGTATGGATGAAGTAAAGTGTTAGAATTTATGTCCTAAAACTCGTAGTTTGTAACCATATTATATTCAATAAAATCATTATTAGAAATTGAATAATATAATCTTAAATCCAATAAACTATGGTCCCGAGACTATTTTGAGTAAACTTGAACTTTATGTAGAGACATAAACATGAATCAAGTTCGAGTATATAGCCTAAATTGTCTATAGTATACAAATAAGGTTGGACACCTTTTTTAAGGACACTATGGATGCGACCCGCTTTGTAGTTAGTACAAACGATGTGATCTTAAATCGATCATGTAGAGACATGAAAGTCAAGGTATCCTATGTAAAGAGTTTACATAAGACTGAACTATGAATAGTCATTTTTATGTTATAAAGCTGTTTACTGTTTAAAATTGACTTTTTTCGATTATTGATGACCTAGGTAACTTAACTTAATCCTGAGCTAACTAACTATGAGAAAAGATGCTTTTAATAGCTTTGGAGGATAGTCAATTTAAAATGGGCTATTGAAAAGAAAAAAAAGTTCGGTTTTTTAGTATCCTACCGAAAAATTAAAGGGCCAAAAAACCCTTTTTCAATTCTTTTGCTCAATCTCTCCAAAAATCCCACCCGTAACTGCCATGCCTTCTCCCTCTCCCTCTCGTGACTGTCGTTCCCTCTCCCTCTCCCTCTCCCTCTTACAACTATCGTTCAACTTTAAACTCTTAGAACTGTTGTTTAACAGTTATAGGTGACCCCCGACTTTCTAACTTGTTAATGCTTGACTTCTCCAAGAATCCAATGGAAGTTTTAAGGTTTTGCCATTTCTCGCCAGAGGCTTCTGTTTCATATGGCCTCAGAGATCTCTGTTTTTCGCTACTGCCTTATCTAGAGAGAGATTTGGTGTTTTTAGTTCTTGTATTTGTCTTTTGTTTTCCTTCTTTACAGCCTAAAAATGAAACTTAGTATGGTGGATATAGAGTGGCACGGGAGTCTTGATGAATGCTCTAAGCTTATCAATCGGATGAACACTCCAAGGTTTCTTTCTTTCTTTCTATCTCTTGAAAATTTCTCTTGCCTTCAGTCCCCAACTATCCACCCAGTCTTACCCTTGAAATGTGAGGTATATTGGGCCAGCGCTGATGAGCTGCACTCACATATACAGATCTAAAGATAATCTTGTGTGAACAGGAGTTATAGTTAGCTCAGGATTAAGGTTAAGTTACCAAGGTCATCAAATTAAAAGAAATAGTTAATTTTAAAATGCAACGGTGTTATAACGTAAAAATGACTATTTAATGGTCTGGACTTATGCAAACTCTTTACATAGGATGCCCCTACTTTCATGTCTTTACATGTCCAACCTTATTCATATATACTATCAACCATTTAGGCTATGAACTCGAACTTGATCCACGTTTATATCTCTACATAAAGTTCAAGTCTACAAGATATCCTTTGAACCTTGGTTTATTGGATTCAAGATCATAATATTCTGTTTCACTAATAAATATTTCAATAATCACATTATGCAATGTAATCTACAAACTACGAGCTTTAGGACATAAATTTCAACAAGAATGCCTCTACTATGCCCTCCTCCATCCACCTGAAAATCGATGTGCCCATTCCTCCGTCATTCCCTCCTCCATCACAGTGTCCTCTGTCCCATTGTCATCTCTATCCACCTACCATCTCCTACCATTTTCATCTGTCACAATGCCCTTATAGGAATAGAATCGTGGTTTCTATTTGTTTCGTTTGTTGTTTTATTGCAGTAAACGTCATCAGCAGTCGTCCAAACGTATAGAACCGATAGGTTGGTTTTGAAACTCCCTCGTTCATTAACCAAAGATTTCTTCAAGTCGATTTTTCTAGCTTCAACTATAGACTCTAAACTTGCTAAGAGTGGAGTGGGCTTCTTGTTTGGGGCCCATATTATGGAAATCAGGATTTTCATATGTTGGAATTTATGTCATAAAACTCGTAATTTGTAGTTTAAAATTATATTCTATTCAATAAAGTTGTTATTGAGGACTTATTAGTCAAAATAGAATACAATAAGCTTGAATCCAATAAATTAAAGTCCTGAGGCTATATAGTGTAGACTTGAACTTTATTTAGAGACATAAACAAGATCAAATTCGAGTATGTAGCCCAAACGATCTTTAGTGTATGAATAAAGTTAGACATCTTATTTTGAGAACACTTTGGATGCAGCCGGCTTTATTGTATGAATATAGTGTAGACTTGAACTTTATTTAGAGACATAAACGAGATCAAATTCGAGTATATAGCCCAAACGATCTTTAGTGTATGAATAAAGTTAGACATCTTATTTTGAGAACACTATGGATGCAGCCGGCTTTGTAGTTAGTACAAACGATGTAATCCTGAATTGTTCATGTAGAGACATAGAAGTGGAGGCATCCCATGTAAAAAGTTTACACAAGACGGGAACCATAAAATAGGCACTTTTAAATTTTAACACCGTTGACTGTATAAAACTGACTATTTCAATTATGGCGTAGGTAACTTAATTTTAATCATGAGCTAACTATGAATTTCTGTTCAAACCAAATTATCCTTAGATCTGTATAGGCGAGGGCAGCTAAGTGTCACAATCGTAACTTTCAAACACGATTGTGCGGCACTTGTTCTGCTCAGTCAACAAGTCAGCCGTTCAATATTTGAAACCTGCGGATAAACTCGCGGTATGATGTAGCTTCTCTCTACGTTCTTGGGAAAATGTTTTTATAAAACGGGAGAGAGAAAGTAAATAGTTGAAAACATCATAAAGAAAACATTGAAGACTGTCAATTCCAAAGAAAATAGTTTAGCTTGCAAAGAGTGCGACAAGGCTTGGGACGGGGTCGGACTACTCACGTAACCCCTATAGTACATATTGAGATTTTTGGCCTTGGCAAGCTTGCATACGAAAAAGCCGAAATGTCACACTGTGGCTCGGCGACACGAAAACGAAAGAATTAACCTAGACTACTTTCAAGACATAAAGATAAAGTGATTTAGGGGTATTCGGGCATACGGCCATAGGTAAATAATACCTTGGACAAATATGCCCTTGACACTTAGCAGCACTAGCCCAATAAGCCTCTCATTTCAGGGGTATGATCGAATGGAAGGTTTGGAACATAAGGTGCAAAAAGGAATTCACTCCTACCAGCTTTAGGGTTAGTAGATAGGTTGTTCCCTTAAGGATTGAACCCAAGTCTTGAACAAGAGGCCCCACCTTCTCATTTATTTGAGAGGAATTCGATTTATAGGTTGGACCTTAAACCAATTGTTCAATAGTGGATTAGTGGGACTTAAGGAGTAAGATATGGTCTCAAGGGTAAAATGGTATTTTGACCCAGTCGAGGTTACAAAAAATTTGTGAATGATTAACTTACTGATTATGGTTATATAATATGGACACAAATATATTTATAGTGAGGGGAGGCAACTACGGGACTTTAGTGGAATGATCTGTTAGTTAACAAATGTTGATAGCTTGATCTAAAAGGGTTTCGCCAGTTAATCTTAGATCGTTGGAGCGCATGATCTACTGATCCATTAGGTTCTCCTCCTAGCTCATATGGAATTAACTTCCAACAATATATTGGAATAATTCAAATTATTCGAATTAGGTCAAGAGGGAGAAACCAAAGAATATATGTGATATAGTCGTCAGTTATCAGTTTGAGATAGAGTTTTATACTTAAATATGATTTAAATATTAAAAATATGAATGCATATTCATATTTGAGAGATATGAATTGATGGAAATGGTCAAAGTAGTAAAAAGTAAAATTGTTGACTTTGACTTTGGAAAGTCAAACTTTGACCCGCTTTTATATTCGAATGTGATTTGAATTTTTGAAAAAATGAATATAGATTCATGCTATGGAGGTCGAAATTAGTCAAGACGGATAAAATGGTCAGATGACCATATTGTTCTTGGACTAAAGTTAATGGAAAATCCAATATTTTGTTAGATAATCCCACTAACGTTGTAAACCCGATATTTTCTTTGCATTTTTTTTAAAAAAATGAAAAGAATAAAAGAAATTGGAAATTAAGTATATAATTTTTTTTATATATTTAATGGTTTTCATAATAAGAAAAAAAAAAGAGAAACGAAAGGTTATAAAAGAAGAAAAAAGAGTGGAGAAAAGAGAAATTCTATTTCTCTTTTTCTTCTTCTCTTTCCCTTCACTGCCAAGCTTCCCTCATTCCATTCTTCACCATTTTTTTTCACCATTTCCTCATTAAATTTCTGGTTTTTTATTGATTTCGAGATATACAAAAAGAATTAAGAGGTGAGATTTAAATTTAATTAAAGCTAATTCATTTTTTAACAAATTTTATGAGAAAGCTTGAGTAAATTCTAATGTTCATTGGGTAAATTTTGACAGAGAAGACAGGGCATATTGATTTCACGCAAAATCAGGAGATCTCTTGTTTTTTTAGTAGTTCAGGGTGTACCGGTGGAGTTAGGCTCTTTATTTGGTATGTTTGGAAAGCTTATTCCATTGACTACAACTTTCATGAAGAAAGCGTGAATAAAAAATGACTGAAAATAAGTTAAATTATAGGGACAAGTTAAAGGGGTCGTAGTGTATGCCATTGTTGGAGTAGTTCTATTTCGATGGATGTCTGAGATTATATATAGAGAATCAGATTTACATGTCTTGAGGTAAGTTATAGAGGATCTCAAGATGAAGATTTTGACATAAAGAACTCTCACTGTGGTTAAGTATTGGAAGAGTTATGATCATTTGAATGTCATACTTCGAATCTAGAAAATTTTGAGAAATGTGTGGAATATGGTTTTATTTCTTAAACTTAGACTTCTTAAGCATATCATCTTTAGTGAGTCATATCAAGCATAACATTTGAAGATCATAATATTTAGGTTTCTAATACTTGGTTTTGGTTGTTTGACAGGCTAAGAGGAAATAGGTCGAGTTTACACATTAGAAAACTAGTCTAAGACAGTGAGTGACAAAAAGAAGTTTTGAAAATGATTTTTTTTTTAAAAAAAAACTGTTTCTTATAACTAAATGTTTAACGTGCTTGACTACGAGTTTATAAATGATATATGATTTCTATGTTTAGTTTTCGAGTATGAGTTTCGAGCTTAGATTTTATAATGGAATCCACATGTTAGCACGTTATTAATGAGTTCTGAAAAGCAGTTGAAATGGTATTTGTTTAAGCAAAAATTATTTTAAGATTTTTGGTTTTTTCCACAAATAAGCTGAGTAAGTTTGAGTTTATACAAGATTAAGATAAGCATACATGTTTTAATGTTTTCATATGCTTTATGATATTTTCATTGACACGTGACAGAGATCTTGAGCCTGAGGCTAGAGGATATTGTGTGCACACAGGTTACGTTCCGTTGTTGACATTGAGTTTACTCCATGATAACGATGCTGTAGTGAGTGCTAGGCAAGCCTCGCTACGACAAAGATGATGAGAGTGTTGGGCGGACCCTACTACATCATAGAACTAGTAAACATTGGTTGTACAGGGCGTGCCCTACATAACGTAATGAAGTCATGTTGGTTAAATAGTTTATAAACAGGAAATGTCTTGCTAGATATTATAGATATACGTATCGAATGTTTGAAGGAGCTGTTTTCTGAAAATATTTTTAGTTAACGCTTTGCTTGTTAGATTTATAAGTTTTCAATGATTATCATGAGTTTCTAATTACATTTTTAAAGTATTGTCGCTCACTGAGCTTCATAACTTAACCTTCCAAAATGTTTTACTCACGTTCCAAGTAGAAATCAAGTTCCCGATGCCTGATAGACTGCCTGAGTCTGTTGAAGCTCTCTGATATCGATTGTCAGTACGTGGTTAAAGTTGTGCGAAGAGTCTATTGTGTTATGATATGTATATTTGTGTATGATATAGATACTCTATAGTTTGTATAAGCTTTAGGAGCTACGGTTGTGTAAACCTTTGTTGGTTATATTTTGGTTAAGGTGTCTCCAGGTTTACTTGCAGAATCAGTTATTTTCGGGCTACATTTCATGTATGTATATGATTCGTCTAGATTCCACTGTGTTGTGTTGCATGTATAATAGTTTATATACTAGATTAGCAAGTTTATCACGTTAATGAATTCAGCAGAGTCGACAGATATCAGTAGAGAAAAGCGTTATCGGTCGGATTCATGCTTCTTTCGATCTAAACTAGCTGGTAGTCCGGGAGGGGGTGTGACAAACGTTTAGTGGGATAGGTGGCTACATGAGATGTAAACACCTAGTCCAACCACCTATCCCACTAAGTTCCACTAACGGTTAGTGGAATGTTAGGTTTTGAGATTTAATAAACTAATTATTACATGTAATTTTGCGTGTAATTAGGTTATTCAAAGACATTTTTACACATATTGAAAGACTTTTGAGAATTTTGATAAATGTTTTTTTACAAAAATTATACCAAATTGATATTTCTCTCCCAAATCTCAAACCTAAAATCAAACCTCCAATTTCCATCTCTCTCTATTTCCTTCACTTATCGAGTCACACTATCTGATTCTAAGTTTGGAGAATAGCGGGTCAATTCTAATGGTGGTTTCAGGTTCGTGTTCATGAAGAGATTACGAGAAGAATGAAGCTTCAAAGGTATGATTTTTTCCTCAACACTAATTTCATATAATTAGGGTAATTTGTTGCATGTGAATTTCTAAATTGTTTAGATGCAATCAGAGTAAAATTGAACCATTATTTCCACTGCCATGATTTGTTTTCCTTCATGTGGAATCAAACCATGCTAATTTTATTCATTTGCATATGGTGGGTCTTTCAATTTATTTGATAAATTTTTTGGTTGAACTAAAATGGATATTTTAAGGTTTTAACCATAAATTAGGTGTTTTTTGTATTAATCATTATAATTGTCCCAGGTTTTGTGGCTTAATTGATTTGATTGAGGATATGTAATTTTCCTAGAGTCATTAAAGTCCAAATTAGACTGTAATTGCATCAATCGAGGAGAGAGAAAAGTTAAGTCATGATTTATATCTAATCATTTTATAAATATTCTAAGTTGTTTTTCCTTGATTAAGGCGGGTAATCTATCGGTGCTTTTGCCACACACATTGTCATTTTTGCAATGTATGTAAATAGTGAACTTGGCAATAAGAATACATCGCTACAATCTTCTCACCAAACTCGTAGTTAGGTATGTGTTCTCATTTGTCACCTGATTACAATCAAAATCATTGTTCTTTTGAATATACAATGTTCTTGGCATCCATACTTAACTCAACAGAGCTTAAAATATAAACATCATGATTCTCTAAGAATTGAAATACATTTTATCACAAGTTAATCAAACATATCAAAGAAAGGAAGAAGCAAGAATAAGGAAGAATGAAATAAAAAGTGCAATGTATTGAACAAAATAACCTTAGACCTTTCAGCCATGAAGTACATTATACAACACAGTACAAATATAATAATAAAATGGAAAGTAGAAGAAAAAGCTACGCCACAGAGTATGATTTCTCATCCTTCTTGGCTCTGATTTTTGTCTATTGATGATGGGAAAAATGGAAGGGGGAAGAAATCTCTCTCTTTTTTGTTCTAGGCTCTCATCTAGAAACCCAGGGAAAGGGAGGATGGACGATATGTGAGCTTGCTCTCCGATCAAAATAATGCACACTTTGTTCTAAAGTGAGATACACTATTTATAGGCAAGAGTTGATATTGAAAAGAGGTCACGCACCATTAATATTCTGAAAAGTTGTAGCGGCATTGCAGACTATCCTCTTATCCTTTTTCAGACTTTTACGCCAACCTATTTTGTCTGCTAATGCTCTAAACGCCTAGCTTGTTTCTTTGTTGAACGCCTTGGTTGGATGCTTCATCTTGCCGAGACGTTATATCACCAAACTTCACTTTTTTTGCCAAGAAATCTTGTGAAGTAAACATTAAAACGCAGTAAAACAAGGATAAGGCTCTTCATGTTACATTATTCACAAGATAACCAAATCCCCTACTTTTTCCTTTGTTTTCTTTGATTCTTATGCGTTTAGACCTCATTATTTTATATAAAATGCAACAATAACTTGTATTTCTACAAGTTATTATGCATTCAGAGTGTTATCTCACGGAGAGATATGTAATGGATGTCTAAGCAACACGTCCTCGTCTGGTCGCGAGGAGTAGCCTTTGGGGCGGGGTATGACAAATGACCTATTTACTAACACTAAACTGGGTAAGAGTGAATTTTGTCTTGCACTTGTCCCTAGCTATCCACGTAGTCTTACCCTTGAAATGGAAAGCTTATTGGGCTAGCATTGATGAGTTGTCCTCACCTATGCAAACCGAAGGATAATCTCATATGAACAAGAGTTCTTAGTTAGCTTGGATTAAGATTAAGTTACCAAGGTCATCAATAATCGAAATAGTCAGTTTTAAATAATAAACGGTGTTATAACGTAAAAGTGACTATTTCATGGTTCAGTCTTATGTAAATTCTTTACATAGGATGTCATCACTTTCATGTCTCTATATGAACAATTAAGGATCACATCATTTGTACTAACTACAAAGTGGGTCGCATCCATAGTGTCCCTAAAATAAGTTATCTAACCTTATTTGTATATTATAGACTATTTAGGCTATATACTCAAACTTGATCCATATTTATGTCTCTACATAAAGTTCAAGTTTACTCAAAATAGCCTCGATACCTTAGTTTATTGGATTTAAGATTATAGTATTTAATTTTACTAATAATTTCTTAATAACAACTTTACTGAATAGAATATGATTACAAACTACGAGGTTTAGAAAATAAATTCCTACAAATACTAGTAGTAGATGATTCAAAGTCTGTCTTAACTGAGGAACATCCTCAGGCCCCGACCTTAAATGCTAACCAAAATGTTCGGGAAGCATATGATCGATGGTTTAAGGCCAATGAAAAGGCCCATATCTATATTCTTGCATGCATGTCTGATAGTTCGATTCTGCTATCGTGCATTCCTTACTAGGGGATGTCGAGTCTCGCGATCATTTGTTTTTCATGTCCTTTTGAGGGGATGTTTGGTCTCGAGTCCTACATGTCCGGCTTACTCTCACAAGATTGGGTATTGGGGGTTAAGTTGTCTTTGATTTGTCGTCAAGGTATTGGGAAGAGTGTGAGGAGGAAGTTGTGGTGCGTTCTCTGGTGCACAACTATCTACTTGATCTGGAAGGAGCTTAATCATCGTCTCTATGGTGGTTAGACTCGTGATTCCGTTGTCCTATTCTAGCATTGTACATGTATTCGTGCTCATGCTATTTCTTGGCATGAGGATGCTCAAGTTCTTATTTAGCTTGTTTTATTTTTTGTTTTTATCTGCTTGTCCCTGAGATGTGAGGTTTTTCTTATTCTTTGTATTGTTGTTTTCCCCTATTTGGTGGGATTGTTTTGAGTTTGTTGTTTTTGTTTCTTTTTATGACTTTGATGTACTTTTTTTTCATGCTTTTGTTATGCTTTTTGTTTCTCCTTGTTTTTTTTGTGAGCGTTTTCTGCTCCGTTGCCTTGGCCTCAGGTTGTAAGGTCCTCCTTGTTGTTGTATAATATATTACATTTTCAAAAAAAAAATCATTAATCCTTAGCCATGACTAAAAAAATTATGGGTTCATTAAGGGAGATGTTTGGTCAGCCTTCATGGTCCCTCAGACAAGAAGCTAGCACATTTACACCAAGCGAATGAAGGAAGGGGCCTCTGTTAGAGAACATGTCCTGGACATGATGATGCACTTCAATATCGCTGAAGTAAATGGCGGTCCCATTGATGAGGCAAATCAAGTGAACTTTATTTTACAATCTCTTCCGATGAGGTACCATTTCAGACGAACGTGTCTCTCAATAAGATAAAGTTCACTCTGACCATCCTTCTAAACGAGCTCTAGCGATTCCAGAACCTTACCTGGAAAAAGAAGGAAATGGAAGCAAATGTTGCTACTACAAAGGAAGAGTTTATGGTTGGGGGTGGATAGGACGACATGCTTTGGTTAATAGACAAGATGTATCCTATGCTGACGTGATTTGTAAATTTATCATTGGTGTTCTAAGTATGCGCCTTTATCTAAGGCGATAAAACATGGCTATGCATAAAAAAGTGTTGCACTATGCCTACATGTTGCTATTTCTAAAGATAGTCCACGTTGAGTACAAGTTTTTCTCTCGCTTGCCTAAGTGTAAGCGAAGCGAAAGGTTTCCTAAGTAAACCAAGGTCGAACACAGAAAATTTCTCATCAAATCTAGTAATAATCCCTAGGTTATCCACATGCGCTTTGTTACTTTACGGTATATTATATTCTCATTTTTGTGTAATGTAAATTCTATTATTTACACTAAGTGCCTTTGTAGAAGAGGGAGTGGAATGGAGGAAGTGGAATGGAGGAACATTGACTATGAACTAACTTGCTAAAAGAATAATGTAGGAACGTCTACTCATTGTATACAATATGAGTTATAAGTTATGTTTTTGACGCGATATAGATAGTATAGCCATCCTCTAATTAAGGCGAGCAACCTCTCGATGCCTAGATGCCAACTTGTTCACCTTTCGGAATACAAATGATGAGAATGCATTAAATGATATATATCTAAGTTTCTTTATGTGTAAGTTTCACACTCTTTTCTTTAAGGCAAGCAACCTCTAACCCCAACAACAAATCGACCTTTCTTCTTCTCTAACGAAATTTCATCATTTTCTTTGCATATTTAGCTAATTGTTCACCCCACAAATAAATGGCCATCCATTCGTTCACTTCATACTCAAATGAAAATGATGTATAACTTTTCAAATAAAAATCCACTTTTTTAACCACTTAATTTGTCTCTCGAACACTTCAATTAGTTAATCAAACACACTTTAAGTCATTAAATCTAAAGTCTCGTTTATTTGGCTTAGTGTAAATCTTTAAGCAAGAATAGTAAAATATAGGTGCTTACAAAACATTTCTTAAAATATATCCTGAATTTCATTAATTAATATATACGAAAAGTACTTAAGATATAAATATCGTTGACATTTTTTATAAAAAATATATATATACACAAAAAAACTAAAAATTAATAAGAGAGAATGTTCAATGGGGTTAAATTTGTCACAAATTTGTGTTGGAATTTACCTATGCAATTTAATTTTAGTTAATGTCATCCGTAAAGTATTGCCATCAAACTAACCTAAACCTTTCAAAAATTAACTTTTTCTAAGTTCATTATCAATTGTTTTCGACCTTCTCGGTACATCTAATTACATTTTGAAGAGATTACAGTTCTAGTAAATTTCTAAATATTTATGTCATCTTTCCAAATCTTATACCAAAATTTATATATTTTTTAATTTTATCCAAATTCAGTTTTCTTTATAAAATATTATATCAAAATCTTATGTAATTTTTTAAATCATCAGCACAATTTCTCATTTTCAAAAAAAAAAGAAAAAGAAAAAGTTACCAATTATCCAAATGAATTTCTTTAGATGGATCCCTGAGTGATTTCATTTTCATTCTAAAATTTTGGAAAAGATTAAATTTTTCAAAAACATTAGGTATTAATGTAAGGGTAGATCAACACCGAGATCGGTGAATGCTTGAGCAAATTAATACCCAGATTTTTTATATTTTTCATATCTTACTTTTTTTGTTTTGCAAAATATAATCTTTCCCAAAATTTAAAAATCAAGATATAATAAATATATTTAATTTGTAAATTATATTTGGAAATTTGGAAATTCAAAACAATTAAACCAAAATATTGAAAAAAATTACATAAGAATGGGATACAGTATTTGCGAATGATAACTGAATGAGGAGAAAATTTGAAAATATATAAGATTTGGTATATGATTACGTAATATTTGAAAACAAAATAGTAGAATCTTGGTGTGTGATCTATCATAGATCTACCTAAGGCAATTGATAAGTAAAAAATAATATTTTTTAACTAAATTTTGGTGTTCGGTCTAACTCAAGATGGATCTAGAAAAATTATTTGAACAAGTTTTCAAAATGGGTGCTAGATTTGAGTTTTGATCTTTGTGGGCTTTTTTTAAGTTTAGTTATGAGAACTTCTTAAGTTATGTTATTAATGTGTTGAGTTTCCTTGGCGTTGAAATTATGTCAACATATAAATTTTATGAGAATTAGAGATTTTCATATCAAAAGAGTTCTTAATTTCAATTTGATAGAGTTTTTATCATATGATAGGAAAACTTCAAACCGTGTTTACTAGTTTTTATAAGATGTTAAAACATTCGCTTTGCAGCTAATTTAAAATTTGTTTCGATTGATTATAGGTCACAAATTAAATAAGAATTGGAAGGACTAACGTTGTTTACTAAATAAATGGAATCTAAAACAACTTTCGGAATTGACATCTCATGACTACAAAGTGGGTTTACAAAAGAGATTATCAAGGGAATCCAAGAACATAGAGTAATGTCAATTTCTTCTCATCACTTAAAAACTGCTTCACCTAAACCACCTTGAGCATAAAATATTTTTTGGGTTTTCTCGAAAATATAACAAACGGTAAATTATTTACATTGTATAGAACAATTAAAGCGAAAAAAACCCACAAGTCCACAATGAAAAATATTAAAAATGCCCTAGTCAACCGCGATTAATCGGCACATGCACACACACACGCAAGTGATCTTCTTCTAAAGAATCATGTACTACAGTCTAAACAAATGTCTACAGTATAAATGAATAGTATACGATTATTTAGGTCATGATACACAATCGTGTAGTTCTTTTTAACGATGGGAAAAAACTTTAATTTTAAACGATCATGTTAACCATGCTAAACAATCGTATTGACTATGGTAATCGATCGCATAGTTAATTCTTTTTAAATGATGAAAAAGGGTTTCAAATCTAAATGATTGTGTTGATCATACTAAACGATTGTATTTGACTATGGTAAGCAATTATTTAGATCATGTCAACATGATTATTTAGATATTTTTAAATGATGGAAAAAATGCTTTAAATTTAAACAATCGTGTTGACAATAGTAAACGATTGCTTAAATCATGTCAAAATGATATTTAAATGACTTTGATATTTTTGAATATGAGAAATATGAAATAGTTTTAAGGAATCTTGCAAAAAACAGTGGAGATAAAATAGGAGATTTAAACAGAAAAATGAATTGCTTATAAATAGAAGAAAGAAAAGAGGAAGAAATCTTGGAAGAGAAGAGGAATAAATCGCATAGAAAAATAAGAAAGAGAAGTTACGAATCGTCTACGATATTAAAAGGTAAATCTGAAATTTAAGAAAATATTATATCGATTTTATAAGCTTTTACTTTTTGTTTTACGGGTCATGAATATTTGTGTGCTTGGTTACATTTATAAAAACTAACCAACATTTTTATTTATTTAATTTAATAACTTTTTTTTTGGGTACTTTTAACGTTTTCCATTTTAATCCTTTATATGATATATTAAGGCTACTTTTATTTTACTATGATTTATGATGTGACATCCGGTTTTCATTGGAGGCTAACTAAAACTTTGTCATGTTGATATTTGTGTTTCTCTTAGATTTAGTCGGAAAAAATTCTTAAGCTCAATGCTAAGAATCAATTTTCGTATTAAGCTCAATGCTAAGAACATTCAAATGTGATTCATCCTTTTATTTTGTGATATGTTCGTGTCTAATTCAATTTTTAGAATTGAAATCATATCAATTTGAATTCTTTCTAGAGCCAATTTGAAGTATTGGAACTTGAGAATTATGAATTCTTATTCTAAACAAAAAAGTTACTAATTCCAAGTCATTAGGTTTTTCAAATCACTATCTTTTTAGTTTTTAAAATAGGATTTTTCTTAAAATAAAAAAAAAACAAATAAACTATTTACACTCCATAGAACATAACAAAAAAAAGACAATATTAATTGTACTTAATTTGTTAAATGTTTTACTTTTGACAATTTCCCTTTCAATAAAATTGGATCAAAATAGAAAAAAAAAAAAAAAAAAAGAAACATACATGCAATCGATTAATGACTATAAATAGCATTTTCCAATTTTCAAATTCAAATAGTTGTGAAACAAAACTAGTTATCCAAAAACAAAATTGATAACAAATTACATAATTCATTTGCTTGGTAAAATTAAAATCTCAATTTAATATAAAGAAAAATTATTGTAAATGATAAAACTGTTGAAAATATTTACGAAGCAAAATTTCATTGATAGGCATCGATAAACTTCTATTAATACATTGATAGATATCTATCAATGTATTTCATTAGTAGAATATGAAATTTTGTTATATTCTGTAAATACTTTAATTTATTATGTTATATTTAAAAATGCCTCATAAAAATATAATTTTAAATAATTAGAACATATTAAAAAGTATTTAAATTACAAACTATTCCTATTCAAGGTAAAAATATATATATATATATGGAATTATGGTATATTTGAAGAATAAGAAAAAATCTTAAAAATTTATGAGTTTTAAAAACTAAATATATTTCATCACAAAGGGAGATGTGTTGATTTCTGTATGGGGAATAAGGTGATGTGAAACTACGACCTGAATGAAGCGGAGAATGGGGGAATGAGTACAAAAAACACAAGAAAGGCATTCCTCACTTCGCCCTATTCCTCGTCCCCGTCTCGGTTCTTCAGTTCTATTTAATGTTATGCTCTTATCTCATTATTATTATTATTATTATTATTATTATTATTATTATTATTATTATTATTATTATTAAATTACATTATTTATATTTACCCATGGATTGTTTGCTCATCAACATAACGGATATGTTTAAATTTAATATTTAATTTTATATTTTATTGATAAATAATTTGATTTATATTTATTTTCTTTTTTCTTTTTACCAAAAAGATTGATTAGTTTTTTAGGCCAAAATCTGAATAATTTACTTTTAAAATTCTAACTGTCCAGTAAAACTAACCCTAATAAACAACTTATCCATATAATTAATTGTTTAATTAAATTTTCCCAAAATAGTGGTTTAGATTAATTGGTTTTTCAAAAAGGAAGACTAACGAGGAAAAGCAAATAGATAAAAGAAATAAGGAATTTCAAAGTTGAATGTAGAAGAAATGTTCATAAAATTTTCAAAAACTAAAGTTAAAAACTGACTACACCAAACCCAACCGAAATGGTCAACAAAATTTAAGCTAACCTAAAATCCAACCATTACTTGAATACAACTAAATCTTTCACAACCCAACATTTCTTGCCTTCGCTTCTAAAGCTTCCCAAGTCTGCAATAAAAACAGACTTCTAAACCTAGAGCTGCACCAGAAACAGGTTTTTAAAAAACCTAGACTGCCTAAACCCTTATTCAAGTCGTTAATAAACATGCTTAGTTTTTGTGAACGCAATTACAAGAACCTTTCTAGTGGAGCTATCATTTGACATTCCCAAAGCAATTGCATTCTCTCTTCTAATGCCAAAATCGCTTTTCCGGCCAAAAAGCCCAATGCGATATTATTTCAAACCCCTGCATTGACAGATACTAAAGCAATGAATTTGAAGCATCATATTAATAACGAAACAGCGAGGAGAAAGCTTAATGTTAATAGTATGATTATCCAAGGACAACCTACAAAGCTACCTTTAGTATTAACATTTGAACTGACTGGTTGTATACTCGCACGGCCAGTGTCAGAGAATTATATGAATGACGAGACCAACTTAACCTAAAGTCTTGTAGAAAACATGGACCTACTACAAAAATGTGATCTTGAATTCATGGTATTTATGCCCAAGAACTACTCTAAAATGTTACCTTTGAAGCAGATGAGTACTTATAGTACAGGTCACTTCACAGTCATTGAGCTACGGAGCAAGGAGCAGCAGTTTGACTCGTTTCGGTAGCCACCCTGATCATTTTTAGCAAAAAGGAGATTTAGTTATACGATGGAAATAACTTACACATATGGAACCTAAGTTAATATAATTTAAGAACACAGCAATAGCAGAAGTCTTGCGGGGACATGCCATCTCTCCTATCATATAGCCCAATAATACAAGAGTAACTTCTCTCCAACTAATCACACATTTGAATTCATTTACTATCCATACCACACATCATATTGTAGACAAAACAAAGGCCCCTCAGTTTTTGTGCATTTTTAACAACTGTGGGCACCAGAATAAGTTAAACAAATCTATATTAATCATAGGCACAACTATCAAATCTTACTCGATACTACATTGAGAATTAAGAAAGTTGTAAGATATTATAGTATCTTAGGTGACTACCATCATGATTTAAATCCACACCTTACCTTGAAAGGATATCAATCACTTCACTTTTTCATTGAAGTAAATTGCAGCCTAGTAGTCCTACCACAGAAATTTAGATTGATTTTCTTGTATCCATGAACATGCAAATTGATTAGCTCTAGTTGTAACAAGACTGGTGTTTATTGTAAACAATTATGTAATAAAAACCATAAAATAAATGCGCAGTGGAGTTCTTAACTGTAAATTATCAAAATTTATAATTACAACGACAACAAAACCCCCAACCAATGAAAATATACATGTTGGATGAAGTTTCATGAAAAGAAAATTACCGGTTCTCCATACACAGTTTCTTACGTGCCTTTCTCTTGTTCTTAGATCTCCTTTTAGACCCAGTTGTTGCATGATCACCAACAGGCACCTCTAAAGTTGAAGGCACAAATTCTATTGGGAGTCTCACTAGAGGGGATGATCCTTCCGGTTTTGTTGAACTAAATTCAGGTCGAAATAGAGAAGTTGGACAAGCCTCTGAAATTGCACCACATACCACTCCACTGTCTGAAACAGCATCTTTAACATTTTTATCTTCATTAACTGTCATTGCAACACGTTCCACTGTATTTTCAGGCATGGATTTCGGTTGAATTTGAGAAAAATGTGAATCTTTAACCTTTTGCAACATTGCATGGAATCTGACTTTAGATGCAATGATGTCCGCAAGAGTTTTTTGTGATTTAATATTTATTGCATCTTCTACAAAATAATAATAATTGTTATCCTTATAGTTGTTTTTTTTTTAAAAAAATAATAAACTTATTCAAGGCACCAAATATTTCGAAATAATTTAGTACTAGTTTACAACAATTAAATACCATGAAGCGAAAGAATAGCTGCACGTGCTGCCAATTGCTCTGCCTCTTTCTTAGTCCTACTAAGATCACTAGTATAAACCACACCATCAAAAACCAAGGTGGACTGGAACAATGGAACCGAGCCTTTATGGTGTTTAGTTGTGTATATAGGTCTTTCCAAACCCATTTTGTCCGTATATTCAGACAAAATGGACTTACATAATATCAAATCCTGAAAAAAGAACAAGTGACATAGTATGTATATGAGATATGAAGTTAGTTTGTATATGAGATATGAAGCCAATCAAATCAAAAAGTACTTCAACATCCCAATATATACGTTTTCTTTTCAACGTGTCAATATTTAACCTCAGTATTGGTAAAATGCTAGTATTTAACAATGTTTTCAAACTGCAAGGGGTAATATTAATATACGCTGAATATAAAAGGGGCTATTTCTCATAAATGGAGTTACTTCTCATTAAATGTCTTAATTTCCACTTAAATTTAAATACAAGGATAAAGCCGTATATATAGGGTGGAGAGAGAAAAACTGATCTTGATAACTAATATGAACAACTTAATCACAAATTAACCAATCCTACCAGATTAACGACAATTAATGAAAAGTATTGAAAGCAATTAACAACAACCCGAGACTTACGTGGAAACCCGAGAACCGGGAGAAAAACCACGATACTTTAGTTTTTATTATTTTTCTTATGAACCAAAACAATAGGTACAAAGGGAGTATAAATAGAGTACAATAGGAATAAGAAAGGAAAAGATTTAGGAAATATTTAGGAAATAAAATCTTATATTTTATTTTTTCCAAAAGTATATTTTATTCTTTCCAAAAGTACTAATTCTAACACTCCCCCTCAAGTTGGGAGGTAAATATCAATGAGTCCCAACTTGCTAACGCAAAGGTCGAAGTGTGGTCGGAGAAGCCCCTTGGTAAGAACATCAGCAATCTGTTGGCTTGAAGGAATGTACGGAATGCATATGCTTCCACTGTCAAGTCTTTCTTTGATGAAATGCCGATCAATCTCAACATGTTTAGTTCTATCATGTTGCACTGGGTTGTTAGCAATACTAATAGCGGCTTTATTATCACAAAAAAGCTTCAATGGTGTCTCACATTCCTGATGAAGATCTGACAAGACTTTCTGGAGCCAAATTTCCTCACATATTCCCAGACTCATAGCTCTGTATTCAGCCTCAGCACTGCTCCTGGCCACAACACTTTGCTTCTTACTCCTCCAAGTTACAAGATTGCCCCAAACAAAGGTACAATAACCGGATGTAGACTTTCTATCAATAACAGATCCTGCCCAATCTGAGTCAGTATATGCCTCAATGGTCTTTCTATTTGTTTTTCTAAACATCAACCCTTTACCAGGTGTATTTTTCAAGTATCTCAGGATTCTGTTAACAGCTTCCATATGTTTCTCATAGGGAGCCTGCATAAACTGGCTGACAACACTCACAGCAAAGGAAATATCCGGACGAGTATGGGATAAGTAAATTAATTTACCTACAAGGCGCTGATATTGTTCTTTATCAACTGGAACTTGATCATCAGAGTTTCCTAGTTTACAGTTGAATTCAATAGGAGTATCAGCAGGACGACATCCCAACATACCTGTCTCGGTTAGCAAATCAAGGGTGTATTTTCTCTGAGACACGGAAATACCTTCTTTTGATCTAGCCACCTCCATTCCAAGGAAATATTTCAGATTGCCCAAGTCTTTGATTTCAAATTCATCACCCATTCTCTGCTTTAGTTGACTGATTTCTGTTTGATCATCTCCAGTCAAAACAATGTCATCCACATAAACAATTAGAATAGCTATCTTTCCTGTTTTGGAAGCCTTTGTAAATAAAGTATGGTCAGAGTGCCCTTGACTGTACCCTTGGGACTTGACAAAGGTAGTGAATCTGTCAAACCATGCTCTCGGAGACTGTTTCAGACCATATAGAGATTTTTGGAGTTTACACACCTCCTGACCAAATTGGGCTTCAAATCCTGGTGGGGGGCTCATGTAGACTTCCTCCACAAGGTCTCCATTCAAAAAAGCATTCTTAACATCCAGCTGGTATAGAGGCCAATCTTTGTTCACAGCAACAGATAGCAGGACTCTAACAGTATTCAATTTAGCAACTGGAGAAAAAGTTTCCGAATAGTCAATACCATAGGTTTGAGTGAACCCCTTTGCAACTAACCTTGCCTTGTGTCTATCAAGCGTACCATCTGCTTTGTATTTGAGAGAGAATACCCATTTGCATCCTACAGTTTTATGTCCCTTGGGTAGAGCACAGATCTCCCAAGTTCTATTCTTTTCGAGAGCCTTCATCTCTTCCATAACAGCATTCTTCCATTCAGGACACTCTAGAGCAGTGTAGATATTTTTCGGTATTATGGTAGAGTCAAGGTTTGCTGTAAACGCTCTAAACTGTGGAGAGAGATTATCATAGGAAACATAGTTGCAAATGGGATGTTTAGTGCATGATCTGGTACCTTTTCTCAATGCAATTGGAATGTCAAGAGAGGGATCATACTCATCAAGTTTTCTTGTATGACCCTGTTCAGCTTCATCGTTACTGGTTTCTATTCTAACCTCAGTCTCATCATCACAGTTCTTTTCTTCCATATTTTCAAGAACAGCAATATCAGACTTGTCATTCTCACTCATTGTATTATTAGTACAAGGTTTTGTAGGGTTTTCCATACCTTGGTCTCGAGGAGGTTCGAAATTTTGGACTGGAGCCGGCGGTTGACTAGTAGGGGACCCAACTTCCTTTCTGAGATTCCTCCTGTAATATGTTTTCCAAGGAACTTGGTTTGTGGGTAAGATTATGGGATGAGGATCAATGTCAGACACGGTAATAAGAGTAGGTTCAACAAATTCAAAGGTGTTGTTAGACTCTTCACTCACATTCTCCCCCTGAAGATGGCTAACAGGAAAGTAGGGTCGGTTTTCACAGAAAGTAACGTCCATAGTGACAAAATATTTCCTAGACGGCGGGTGAAAACATTTATAACCGTGTTGGTGAAGGGGATACCCAACAAACACACAGGCCTGAGCCCGAGGGGTAAATTTAGTCTGATTAGGGCCGAAATTATGGACATAGGCGGTGCACCCAAACACACGAAGAGGAACCTCAGAAACAAGACGAGTAGAGGGGTAAGACTCCTTAAGACAATCTAAGGGAGTCTGAAGGTGGAGGATACGAGAAGGCATTCTATTGATTAAGTGAGCAGCTGTAAGAATAGCATCTCCCCACAGGTATGATGGAAGGGAAGTGGAAAGCATAAGTGAACGGGCTACTTCCACAAGGTGTCGGTTTTTTCGTTCGGCCACTCCATTTTGTTGAGGAGTGTAGGCACATGAGGTTTGGTGAACAATCCCCTTGGAGGCTAGAAATTCACTAAGGTTATGGTTTTGGAATTCCCGACCATTATCACTTCGAAGAATTGCAATTTTTGTATGAAATTGTGTTTTGATAGTATGATAGAAGTTTTGGAAAATGGATGGAACCTCGGATTTATCTGAGATAAGGTAGACCCAGGTGAGACGGGTATGGTCATCAATGAAAGTTACAAACCACCGCTTTCCCGAGGAGGTGGTGACCTTGGAAGGACCCCAAACGTCACTATGGATGAGGTTAAACGGTTGTGTAGGTTTATATGGTTGTGAGGGAAAAGAGACTCGATGTTGTTTTGCCCGGATACACACATCACAAGATAGAGAAGAGACATCAACTTTAGAAAAAAGGTGGGGAAATAAATGTTGCATATATGTAAAGTTTGGGTGGCCCAGTCGAAAATGCCACAACATACAGTCTTGTTCAGAAGTGCTAAAGTAGGATGACAGTAAACTAACCCTAGACAAACTACTACATGAGGTATCATCATCAAGGATGTAAAGTCCCCTGCTATGCCGGGCAGTGCCAATCGTCCTCCCCGAGCTCATGTCCTGAAAATAAACCGATTCAGGTAAGAAGATAGCTTTACAATGCAACTCACGAGTGATCTTGCTTATAGATAACAAATTGTAAGACAGTTTAGGGACATGCAAAACATTCTGGAGAGCAAAACCGTCAAAGGGAACTATTTGTCCTTTGCCAGCGATCGGAGCTAGAGAGCCATCGGCTATTCGGATTTTTTCATTACCGGCACACGGGGCATATGAGATAAAGTGTTCTGAAGAACCTGTCAAGTGATCTGTAGCCCCCGAGTCTAAGATCCAGGGATTCTTCCCATCAACGCTAATAAGCCCAAGGGACTGAGGCATACCTGACTGAGCAATGGCACCCAGAGTCGGAGTCTTGGTCTGGCTCACAGTAGGATCAGTTGATTGAGAAGTGCTAGCAGGTGTAGTCTCACTAATGTAGGCACGTCCTGAGTTCTGTTTCTCGTTGGAGGACCGTTTCTTACCTCCTGGGGGACGACCGTGGAGTTTCCAACACTGATCCTTGGTGTGCCATTGTTTCTTGCAGTGCTCACACACAGGAATTGACTTCCCATTATTCTTGTCACTGTCATGATTTGAGGACCGAGCGCTAAAGGCTGCGGAGTCGATGGTAGGGGTAGTCAATACACCCATGGCATTAGTGCGATCCTCTTCCAGGCGGACTTCAAAACAAACTTCCATTAGGGAGGGAAGAGGTCTTTGTCCGAGTATACGACCACAAACATTATCAAATTTGGGATTAAGTCCTGCAAGGAAGTCATAAACACGGTCAGCCTCTTCAAGTTTAGCATATTGTGTACTGTCATTTGGTGTGTCCCAAACTGTCTCTCTGCACAAATCCATCTCTTGCCAGAGGAGAGAGAGCTTGTTAAAATAGGTAGTTACGTCCAGGGTCCCTTGTTTGCAATTATGGACCTGTTTTCGCAGTGTATATAACCGAGAGGCATTCTGTCGTTTCGAGTAAAGGGTCTGAGTTGTATCCCACAAATCTTTTGCTGTGGCTGCATATAGTAAAGGCTTGCCGATCTGTGGTTCCATACTATTAATCAGCATGGACCGAATAAGTGAGTCCTCTCCTTTCCAGAGTCGTTCCAAGGCGTCTCCTGGTGGAGGACGTACAATCTCTCCAGTTAAGAATCCGAACTGGTATCGACCTTCGAGGAACATCTTTATTGATTGTGACCAAGAAAAATAATTTTGACCATTTAATTTTTCGCCTGAAAAATTCCCTGTAGACGAACCCAAAGAGCCAGTTATATAATTTGACTGTGAATTAGGGAACGAAGTTACCGGGTTCTTGGAATACATCGGCAACTCGGTTGGTTTGGAATGCGTTGAAGATTCACCCGCTTCAATGTCCGATCTGTTTTGGGGTTGATCAATTCCGTTACCAGAAAACAGCGGTTGCTGTAAAGGGTCAACGTACAGCTGCTGCTTACTATACTGATTTGACAGATTTACGGTTGAGGGATGCTGTCCGGAGCTCGTAGATGGCGCATGAGGATGCGGATGGCCGGAAGGGTTTGACGGCTGGACATCCGACGGCGCGTAGAAGGGAACGGGATGGGCGGTGACGTGAAACGGCGGCGGCGCGTGGGCCCACGCGCCGGACACGAGCGGCGCGTGAATCAACTTCTGGTCAAACGGCGGCGCGTACGGCTGCGGAACCACTCCCGTTGGGTAGATCGGCGGTTTCTGTAGGTTCTGGAGCAGTTTCTCCATGGCGGCGGCGACGGCGGCGTCCACGGCGGCGGAGATTCCAGCGGCGGCGGCGGCGGCGGCGGGTTCAGTTTCGATCTGGGTTTCTCCTAGGTTATTTTCTAGGGTTTCGTTATTGCTTTGCTCTGATACCATATTGAAAGCAATTAACAACAACCCGAGACTTACGTGGAAACCCGAGAACCGGGAGAAAAACCACGATACTTTAGTTTTTATTATTTTTCTTATGAACCAAAACAATAGGTACAAAGGGAGTATAAATAGAGTACAATAGGAATAAGAAAGGAAAAGATTTAGGAAATATTTAGGAAATAAAATCTTATATTTTATTTTTTCCAAAAGTATATTTTATTCTTTCCAAAAGTACTAATTCTAACAAAAAGAATCGATTATTTACAAGGCATCATTTTAATACTCCTCAAGTTGGAATATGGACATCAAGGAAACCCAACTTGAATAAAAGTTTTGACAAAACAGCGTCTGGTAATGCCTTGGTAAACATGACAACGAGTTGTAAGGATGATCAAATTGGCAATACTTTCAAGAAGCCATCAAACGATCTTGTCTCTTACAAAGTGGCAACCAATTTCTATGTGCTTTGTCTGATCATGGAAGGTAGGATTGGATGCAATAGCAATGGCAGCTTGGTTGTCACAAAACATAGTTGTTTATAGTTTTTGGTAACATATCCTGAATGTGTAGATCAATTAGAAGTTGAGAAAGCCATATAAGTTCACTCGTTACAGATGCCAAGGCTCTATATTTTGCCTCTGCAAATGATCTCAAAACAGTGACTTGCTTCTTCATTTCCATAAAACTAATGAGTTTCGTAAGAAAATACAATAGCCTGAAATGGATTGTCAAGTGTCAAGGCATGCCCCTGCTGGGCCTCCAATCACCCAAGTTTACCAAAGGAGGGGTAAAAAGGGTATTTCAACCTAAACAACATGGTTGTTAGGATGACTAGCGGTCCTAACTATACGTGGCAGCAGCAGAAGAGGGTATATATTTAGGTTTTTGGTGCTAGGGTTGATCACCAAAATATTTTGGTATTTTTAATAAATGTTGTTCATTGGGGAGAGAGCAACCCTCTTATTTGGCTGATAACTATTTTGGAACTCTTTTTGTGGTTTGATTATCCATATTGAGTATATATATCTATATCTCTTCTCCTCTCATAACTAAATTGTGTGTGTGGCAGTTATACTGTTCTGTGTTCTGTTAGTGTGTTAGATATATTTATAGCAGGAACCTGAAACATAACATTGGTTATGATCTGGGGAGGTGGAAGAAAATGACGCAAAAACTGATAGAGGAACGTTTGACCGCTTCAGAAGCCGAGATTGAAGCGATTAAACAAGAGGTTCAAAGGCTGCCGATCTTGGAGAAAAACGTGGAGAAAATGCACACAATGTTGACAGCGATGTACGAAGACCGTCAGAGGCAACTGGGAGGATCGGAACTAACCGAGATAAGCACCGGAAAGAGGAAGGTCTGAACTGAAGAAGTTGTCGAAGAGGACGCGGATGAGGGAGAAACATCTATGAGCATAGAAATAGGGCCAGACAAGATCGAATCAAGTTTAAAAAACTGGAGATACCCATTTTCAATGGGGAAGACCCGGATGGTTGGTTCCATAGAGCAGAGCATTATTTCCAAATGCATATTCTGAATGAACTTGAGAAGTTGAAAATCGCTGTTGTGAGTTTGGAGGGAAAGGGCCAAAGCTGGTCTAGGTGGGCAGAAAATCGGAAGCAATTCAAATCATGGAAGGAGTTGAAGGAAAGAATGTATAACCGGTTTCGGAGTAGAGAACACGAAACGACGTGCGCGAGATTCCTTGAGATCAAACAGGAAGGGACGGTGAAGGAGTATTTGCAGCGATTTGAAGAATTATCGGCACCATTGCCGGAGATAGCGGAAGATGTATTGGAGGGAACTTTTACAAATGGGTTGGATCCAATAATTAAGACAGAAGTGTTCTCCATGTGGGCCGTGGGCCTTGAGGATATGATGGAGGCAGCCTAGTTAGCAGAGGAAAAAATTGAGATGGCCAAAAGCAGTCAAAGCCTGTGTATGAGAGACGGAAATGGCCCAGAAACCTACACCAAAAATTTCGAAAAACCCTACCTCAAAAATGGTAACAATTGCCAAGAAAATCTCCCCCTATCAAAACAATTCAAATGCGTTACAATCTAACGTAATCGAAGGAGGACGCCGACGCCAGCAGCCTTTTCGACGATGGACAGATTCGGAACTTCAGGCGAGACGAGATAAAGGCTTGTGCTATAGATGTGACGAACCATTTAGTAAGGGACATCGCTGCAAAAACAAGGAACTTTGATTCTATGTGGTATCTGAAAACCTTGAAGACACTGAGATGGAAGGTATAGTGAACCAGGGAGCCAAGCTGGAAGTCAGTTTCAGTCCCATCGTGGAGTTATCTATGAATTCGATGGTGGGTCTCACGGCGCTGGGTGTCACAATCGTAATCTTTCAAACACTATTGTGCGGCACTTGTTATGCTCGATCAACAAGTCAGCCGTTCAATATTCGAAATCCGCAGACATACTCGCGGTATGATGTAGCCTCCCTCCACGTTCTTGGAAAAATTGTTTTATAAAACGGGAGAGAGAAAATAAATTGTTAAAAACTTCATAAAAGAAAACATTGAAGACTGTCAATTGCAAAGAAAATAGCTTAGATTGCAAAGGGTGCGACAAGGCTTAGACGGGGGTTCAAGTAGTGTGCTACCCTCTACAGTATATATTGAGATTTTTGGCCTTGGCAGGCTTGCATATGAAAAAACCGAAATGTCACACTGTGGCTCGACGACACGAAAACGAAAGAAATAGACTAAACTACTTATAAGACATAAAGACAAAGTGATTTAGGGTTATTCGGGCATAGGGCCATAGGTAAACAACACTTTGGACAAGTATGCCCGGGACATTCTCCCCCACTTAAACGGTTGACGTCCCTGTCAACTGGCAAAGCTGGAGCTCTTCGGTCTTCTGCTTCCACGCTTCAAAAATCTTCGACATGTTCTCCGCTTGTTACCTCCATGAGGGGATTCTTCCACTTCACTAGGAATTTATGTATCTCTCTCGTGGGCCTTCTACCTTTCCTTACTCTGTTAGCAAGGACTTCCTTGACTTCTCTATCTTCTTCCTGTTCCAGGTTGACAGATAACCGTACAACGTTGTTGCACCCTTGATAGGAAGCTTGGCCATCCACTCGAACTCAAGAGGGCATCTTCTAGGCACACTCGAGCGATGTCAGCATCGGTTCCCATTCCTTTTCAACTCTGTGAACTTGAGGGTTGTTCCCTATATAAGGGCCATCAGCGAGTGGCGGCAATACAGAATGCCTACTACCATTAATCTCAAACTGAATTCTTCTGATCAACGAATCTATCTGAGTACTGTGACTGAATTGGACTACATTCAGTAGCTGAACCCCATTCCATTGTCTACCATCAACAAAATGATGCAAATATTCTCCAAGCATATAGTTGAATTGCTCGGCTTCAACTTTGGGAGGCTTGGTCGCATCGGCGATCCCAAGACTTGGCCCCTCAATCGTGGCTTGCTTCAAACCATCGAAGGCGACCTGACACTCGAGGTTCCTACCCCACTGAAAAACCAAGACGAGTAGAGGGATAGGACTCCTTAAGACATTATAAGGGGTAAAGGTGGAGGATACGAGAAGGCATTCTATTGATTAAACGAGCTAGTATAAGAATAGCATCTCCCCACAGGCATGAAAGAAAGTAAGTGGAAAGCATAAGGGAACGGCTACTTACAGAAGGTGACGGTTTTTTCGCTCGGCCACTCCATTTTGTAAAGGAGTGTAGGCGCACGAGTTTTGATGAACAATCCCCTTGGAGGCTAGAAATTCACTAAGTTATGGTTTTGGAATTCTCGACAATTATCACTTCGAAAAATAGCAATTTTTTTTATGGAATTGTGTTTCAATGATGTGATATAAGTTTTGAAAAATAGAGGAAACTTTAGATTTATCGGTGATAAGGTAGACCGAGGTATAACGAGTATGATCATCAATGAAAGGTAAACCCAGGTAGACCCAGGTAAGACGGGTAGTGTCTCCAAATTTGTGGAAGGGAAACAAATCTACGAAGAATAGGACATCTTTGGATACAAAGAAAGAATTCTTAGTCATATCATAGAGCTCATATCCCATTATTACCCGAGGATACCCAACAAATATGCTAGATGAGCTCTTAAGTCAACTTTAGGCCGATGGACAGATAAATTTGAAGCATATAACTAACCTAACAACTTGATAACAAAGTATTGAAAGCAATAAACACAAAACCAAGCTTACATGGAAACCTGAGAACTGGGAGAAAAACCACGATGTTTTTATTTTATTATTTTTTGATAATCATACAATAGGTACAAGAGGGAAAATAAATAGAAAAGTATAAAGAGATAAAAAAAAAAAAAGGAAAGACTATTTAGGGTAAATCTCCCCAATGGACTAAGCCCACTAATTCTTACCCAAAGTAACCAATCCTACCATATTAATGAAAATTAATAACAAGAATCAATTAACAAAGGGCACACCTTAAGGTGACAAGTTTCATAATCGCCTTTATGCAAGAGGCAACATAAGACATTGCAAGTGAGCTGTACTAATAAAATATATAAATTTTGATCTAAAAATTGCTTTCATTGAGAGAAAAAATATGAAAGAACACAAGAGCAACAAAAAAAAAGCAAGTCGACAAACCCCCTCTAAAGAAAGAGTTTCCATGTAAAATGCTACTTAGAGGATACTTACAAATAAGTATTTGAGATCAAGCCCAAAAAGAAACATCAAACCTCACCAAGGACTAGAGTGCAAGGACAAATTGAAAACCAATAAAAACCGATAAAGGTTTGGTTCTGGCCAAATAAACCATAACCAAGCTGACTGAAAAACTATAACTATATTAAAAATCAATATTTTAACCAATGCAAAGACGCATCTCTAGTAGCAGTGCCATTCAATTAAATGCTCTTATGCGCATGTTCAAGTCTGGGTGAACACAAATTTTTTATTTTTTAATATGCTTACACACGAGTTCCACAAATTTCCTTGACTTTCTTTGGGCCTGATCCAATAACATGAAATGGGCTTATGGGCCCTCGCTTGGAGGGACAAAACCAGTCATTATTAATGAGAACCAGAAACCGAACTAAAGAAACTAGTTCTCATCAGTTCGATTAGTATTCATAGGCAGTTCGGTGAGATTTTCCCATTTCCATAGTAATATATGGCAGTTTGGTTTCAGTTCGAGACCCAAGCCGAGCTAAGTCGAACCGATTGCATCCCTACCAAGAACCAAACATCACCAGGTAATGGAAACATAAGACAAGCACAACGAAAACTGGATCAATTTTACTCTAATTGCACTAAATTAACATGTAGATTCCCTAAATAAAACCAAAAGTAGGGTTAAGTGAAATGTCACCTTTGTAGCTCTGTAATCGCTCGATTCTCCATCCAAAGACGAACCAGACCACCACTAAAGTTGACCTACTATTCTCCGATCTAAAAACGGGATTTTGGAACCCAATGGATGATGGAACCAAGAGAGAAAGAGATGGAAATTGAGGAATTGGGCTTAGGGTTTAGAGATACCTTGGCGAAGAAAAATTGAATTTTACAAACCAAAAGTGGAAAATCCAGCCCACTTCAGAGAGTAACCAAAAGGGCCAACCCAAAAATCATTTTGAAAACACAAATTATAAGAAAAAACCATGCAATATGCATGTTTGTTCTTCAACAAAGTCCAACAACACATAGCCTACTAACAAATTTGTTGGATTTTCCCACTAAGAGCAAAATGGTTTTTTCTTAAAATTAGTCGTAGTCAAACTATGACCAAAAAGTCAACATTTTGACTTTTTACGATTTTGTTTGTCTTGACTAATTTCAACTTTCCGAACATGAATACACATTCATTTTCTAGAAATTCAAATAACATTTGAATATATCGCCGGTTAAAGTTTGACTTTTCAAAGTCAAAAGTCAACCCTTTGACTTTTTTCAATTTTGACCATTTCCATCATTTTCGAGCTTCTAAATATGAATATGCATTCATATTTTTTATATTTAAATCACATTTAAACATAAAACTTCATCTCTAAACTGATAACCGACAATTATATCACATTTACTTGTCGATTTTTCTCTCCTTACCTAGTTCGAATAATTCGAATCATAAACATGGACTTAGTGCATAAGGGAACAACCTATCTACTAACTCTAAAGTGGTCAAAAAAGAATTCTATCTTGCATCCTATGTCCCCAGCTATCCACCCGATCTTACCCCTGAAATGGAAGGCTTATTGGACCAACGCTAATGAGTTGCCTTCAGCTATGCAAATCTAAGGATAATCCCGTGTGAACAAGAGTTCCTTGTTAGGTCAAGATTAAAATTAAATTACCTAGGTCATCAATAATCAAAATAGCTAGTTTTACACAGTAAACGATGTTATGACGTAAAAGTGACTATTTCACTATTCAGTCTTATGTAACACTCTTTACATAGGATGTCCCCACTTTCATGTACATGAACGATTTAGAATCAAATTGTTTGTACTATCAACTTCACTAATAATTCTTCAATAACAACTTTATTAAATAGAATATGATCTTAAACTACAAACTATGTAAAGAGTGTACCGCTCCACACCCTCCCCTCCCCCCCACCCCAATATCCTACAAAATAGCATATAACTCAACTAACAAAAGAAATTGGTTTCTCTCTAAAAGGTGAATGGAGAAGGAACTCCCCGATTGTCTCCCAAACATCTCCCCGACGAGCAAGCTCAAAATCAAACTCCTAAAAGATGCAACTCTAAAGAATGTGATTCGAGTCTTCATTTCAACAAAGAATACAACAAAAAGGTCCCACTAGCAAAGACTTCTTCCACAAAAGCCCATCCATAATTAATATATATGGTAGAGAGCTGGACTCAAGGGAAAACATCAAAGCCACCGATGAATCTTTGTTTTTCTCCCAACATTTGGCCTCTCACTTGCTCGACAAAAAGACACCAATGATATAATTAAGAAGTTCCTCCTCCATTCGTCCTTCGAAAGAAAAGTTGGTTCTCATGGTTTTCGAAAAGTTGGTTTTCGAAAAGTTGGTTCTCATGGTTTTCTGGGGTGTGCACTATATTATGGGATCTTTGGGGCAAACAAAATAACAAAGTTTTTTTAGGATTGGAGAGGGACCTCTAGTGATGTTTGTTCTCCTGGTACTTTTCATGTCACTTTATTTGTTCTAGTTTTGAGGATCTTTTATAATTATTCTATAAGTACCATTTTAAGTAACTCAAGCCCATTTCTCAGGGAGAGCTTCCTTTTTGTGAGCTTGGTTTTCTTTTCTTTTTTTTTTTTTTTTGACGTCCTTGTATTCTTTTCTTAATAAAAGTTGTTGATTTCATAAGAAAGTAAATAAATACAATACAATAATAACCAACAGTAAATTTTTAAAAGAATTTTTCTCGTAGCTTTAGGTATTTTAACGTGTCAGCCTCCGTAAAAAAGACGACCTAGTCGAGATGTCCGGTGCATCAATTGATATGTCTCTCTTTTCGCTCACTGCAATCCTTTTGTACCATGAGCTTTTGTCCCTATATTATTAATTTATTAATAAACGAAACTTGTTTCTACTTAAAAAAAATATATGAGCCTCTATACATAGAATCTACTGCCATAATGAATTTTTCTCTCGATTATCTCAGGGCTGTGATGCATATGTGGTGATCAGAGAGGCCTCATCGTTGTGTTGGAGAAAGGGTCTAGTAAGACTGGGAGAAAGGGTAGGAAGGAGCAACATCGAGAGAGATTAGGAAATATTCTTTTAAGATCATTGGTGCTATGGTAGGAGTTACTCCTCTTATTGTTGGTAGATTTTGAGATGGAAACTCACGTTATCTAATACGTTTTTCTTTTTTCTTTTTTTCTTTTTCTTTTCTTTTTTTGTTTCCTTTTTCAATTATTTGTGATATGTAGCTCGAAAGAAATAGTAGAATTTTTAGAGGGAGAGGAGACCTTCGAAGAGGAGTCGTGGGAGGATATTACATAATAGCTTGGTTAGGGGCTTATTCTTTTGGATTTGAAACCTTGTAGTTCTTGCATTCCTATCGAGGCTACTTATTTGTATGCACTGTCATAATTCTGAAAGAAAGCTCAGATTTTTCTCATAAAATAAATAAAACTAAACTATTCTTTCATTCTCGTACATTTGAATCCTATCCCTATTCACCACGAAGTACAAACAAAAGCATTCAGCTTCCAACGACCAAATTTCCGAGGGCATCATTTCCAAACTTCTTATTCAGGCAAACTAAATGCTTTATCACTAAAATCAATTACATAAATTCCAACCTTTGAGGTCTATGACTTATGACTACGACAATGAGAAATCTTACCCAACTTAAGTGATTAAATGCAATGCGACTATTAAAAAGAATTCTTCATCCAAGAACAAGAAGAAGATACATCAGGCGGAAATGAATGCTTCTGTTTGCTTCAAATAAGTTATTGTTACAACAAAAGTTTTTTCCATGCAGAAAATCTTATTTGTAACAAACCACCAATCCATATAGGAAATCTCATCGTAGAATTGCATTTATAATCAACTAAGCAAGCAAAATTATGGCCACGTGAGCATAATATAGTGGTGAAGGCATCTATTCCTTCCATTACGGTCAGAAGGCTTAAATCTAAAGTTTCCACCACATATGTTGTACTAAAATTTTAAGAAATGAAATAAAGAAAGAAAGAAAGAAGCACAGTTATACGCATATTGAAAATTAAAGGCCACAAATCAATTTTCAATATCACTATATAACTTGTACCTCACGAAGTAGAAGAAAGGCATCGTCCTTTGTCTTTTTTGATATGTACTCAAAAGCAATTCTCGCAGCATCTTGCTCAGCCGCCCTTCGATTACGGAAGGTATTAGGAGACACATAATGTACCTCATCAAGCAACACAGTTGACCTGAATTTAGGCAGACCTGGGGACCCCTCATCAATAGTCTGGTATACTGGTACTGCAATCCTTGCCTTTTGAGCATACTCGTGCAAATGATTTTTGTACACGAAGATTTCTGCAAAACCATAACATTGGTTTCTCTTCCATTCTTATAAAGAACAAAAATCCACCAAATAACAAATTTGTGCACAATAGAACTGAGGGGACCTTTGTCTTGTATTACACAACTAGAACAAAATATGAATAAAAAAAATACTCATGTGCATCTAGAAAAACAGCTATCTGTGTACACCCCACCAAATTCTTCTAACACCATTTTTGAAATATTTTAATTCTCTCTGTTTGTGTGATGAGAGTGTGATACATAAAGATGGAGGCATTGAAGTAATACTCAAACAAATTGAAGCCCAAAAGTGAAAGGAGGAACATTAGAAGAGTCCACGTGTACGAACGACGGTAGAAAATTACAGGTTTCTCAATTTGCAACGTCAGGTTACAAGTACTCAGAAAAACCCAATGCAAAACCCTCCACTTCAGTTAACAACTATTCTTTTTGCCTTTCATTTCTGTTATGGTCATTGAGGGAAATGGAAGAACAAAAAGACCATACAAAAGCATAGCCCTGAGTGCCTAACCAACAAGCAAATCTGGCAAAAGAAACTATAAGAAAAGGATCCCACATCTTTAATTATAGAGAAAGAAAAATCACGTGAGGAAAAAGAAATAATATCAAATCCACCAAAGAATTGTCAAGAAACTGGTCTGCAAAGATAGCATCCCCATTATAAGTCAAATCCACCAATGCCTGAAGCGACTAATCTTTAGTTTCTCCATCTCCCAAAAGGCACACAGCAGAATGTAGAAAAAGCAGCCTTATGAGGTGAAGGTGAATAAATAGTCTCACTATTCTTCTTGCGAAGAACACACCACTAAGGATCGAGGGCAAGATGATAGGCTAGAACTTTTTTTTATATATGTGGGTGTGGGTCAGCTTATGCACACTTCGACTAATCCACGAAACAATCCGTCTGACCCTACAACATTTTGGTGTCAAAGAAACTCGTAGTAAATTAATTTCTAGATAGGTGGTTCCCATGAATTGAACCCATAAGTTCTAGCCATTTTTTTGATATTAAGTCTTCTTTTTTTACCATTAAGGCAATTCATTATGGTTAAGAAGCTAGGCCAGAATTAAACCCGGTAGAAATTTTTTTCAAGAGAATTCTCCAAATTGTTTTCTAAAGACCGAACAAGGAAGGAATATCTAGATCATCGCCACACAACTACCAGTATTCTAACTTACAAAATAACCTACCATCCAAAATTTGTGGAAAGAAGATGGAAATGGAAGTAAAACATAGCAACTTATGATTGAATTCTCAGGACCTCATAGACACATACTGAGAACAAAATAATTCTTTCAACACACACAAATGGCTCGCATTTGCTTCTCTCTCTAACAGAAAACAAAAACAGATAGAGAATTTAACTACACGAAATGTAGAGGAAATCCATCTAATATAGCAGATATTTGCTGAAATGAAAACACTAA
Organism: Cucumis melo; assembly: GCF_025177605.1. Taxonomy (NCBI): domain Eukaryota; kingdom Viridiplantae; phylum Streptophyta; class Magnoliopsida; order Cucurbitales; family Cucurbitaceae; genus Cucumis; species Cucumis melo. The sequence continues at coordinate 15,089,559 of NC_066862.1, forward strand.
ACAATTATAACCAAACACCAAGAACAAAAACGCATCCTCAACGGAACGACGGGCAACAATGCCTTACACTTACGAGTAGGATCAGAGAGATTAGGGGACGGAATCGGAGCTGGAGCCGCACTTGGAATCAGAACTAAGTCCGGTAAAACAGATGGAGGATGAATATTTGGTTGAGACTGAAGAGTATGGAAGTTTTGTACCGGAATAGGAGGGGTAACAACAGTTGGAACTGAGTCGGACCGGAATGGAGATTGTTGCGGTGCACCTGCTTCAACTGTACCGGATGCTTCCATAATCGTCGATTATTATCGAGGGTAATGGAATTGGAGGAGAACAAATTGGTGAAATGGGAACGACCAGCCAATGGCTATGAATGAATGAATGAATGTCCGGTGATATTCTCTTTCTCTTCACGGTGAGGGTCTTTTAATATTGACAACTATGTGTGTTTGGGGAGAGAATGAGTTATCGGACAAAAATGATTTCAATTAAGACAATGATGGGGTGTCATAGTATCTATTTGGAGGATGGATTATGACAGGGTGTTATAGTATGTATTTGGAGGAGGGATTATGACAGTAGAGTTAGAATAATACGTGTTTGTGGAAGTCTTATGATTTTAATAATTTAAAAAACAATAATAGAATTTGGATTGAGTTATTTGGAAAGGGTAATATCCTGTTTTAAAAAGGAAAAAAGAGGAGAAGATAGAATGATTTGGGAATTAGGATAATCATAATCTCCATTTATCATAACCTTTGGCCAAACTGTGTTTGGCCTAATTTCCTAACCCTTTTTCCCCTAAAACCCCACCCCAAACATATCCTAAAGACTTTATAGGATTAAATTGTAATGACATTTTAATATTAATGTCAGGCCTAGTAAATGTCACCCCAAACATATCATAATCGGTTTAGTAAATGTTACCTCGACATCGACAAGTAAGGGCGGTCGATTTTTTTCGGATCTGGTCGTTTACCACTTAGAAATACTTTTTGAAAATTCTCGATTTAAAACTTTTCGAAACGGATTCCGACTGACTCCTCTCATTTTTCGACAGACCGACTTCGATTTGATCAATCGGCTCGATTTTTCTATCTATCATGTTCACCCCTAAGAAAGAGGATTTTAACTTCATTTGGAAAATTAAGGAGACTATCTTTTTCTTTTGTAAAAATGGTAAAATTAATTAAAATAATTAATTACGAATTTGTAAAAGGGCAAATTACTCCTAATATATCAATCAAATAAAACGTGGAAACATTCATAGATACACTTTAATTAAAACACACCAATGTACCTTTCGCTTCGCTTGTTTTACAAGTTTTCCATAGGATTTCGAACGGACATTTGATATTTGTTTCACATCATTTTACTTTTTAAAATCCATGAAATTATTATCCAAAGTAGGAGGTGTAAGAATAACTTAAGCAATCCGACAACTCGGACTACCCAACCCATATTATATGGGTTGAGTTGGGTTAGTTTAAAATGTGGGTTGGGTTGGGTTGAAAATTTTGATTTTTTTCGGATTGGGTTGAGTTGCGGGTTGGAGGGTTGAAAAATCCGAGTCAACCTAACCCAACCCGAATTAATATAATAAATATAAATATCAATATATATATATATATATATATATATATATATATATATATTATTTCATCATTATTTATTTATTTAATAAAAGTTAAACAATCTTGAGTTTCGAGAGCTTTTTTTTTCTTAACTTGATGCAAAACGTATTCGATTTACGGTTGATGATTTCCATTTACAAACATTAAAATTTAAAAACGAAAAAAATAATAATAATAATACAATCCGATAACCTAATCCAACCCAATCCATATTTTATAGGTTGGGTTCGAAACTTAATTCGAGTTATTCGAGTTGGCAACCCAACCAACCCGAAAATATGTGTTGGGTTGAAAATGTTTTCCAACCCAACCCGTTTACACCCTTAATCTAGGGAACTTAAAAACCCATCTAACATAGGTTTTTTAATATTGTGCAAAAGTGTAAGATTTTTTGTCTTTAAGATGAATAACATAGATTTAGCTTAATTAATTTATAAGTTAATATAAATTATTTATTGCTATCAATTTTAATTAATTATTAAAAATTGTGAGACTCGGGCATGATAGAAGGGTCATTTTAGTAAACAAGAGTTTAGAAGAAGGTTTTTGAAGAAGTATTTTGTTGAATCGTGTGAAAAGCTAAATAGTGTAAGAAAGCTAAACAATCGTTTATTGTGTAAGAAGTTAAATGATAGTCTGAAAGTTAAAGGTAGAGAAGGAAATTAAAGGTTTCTCGAGGCTGCGCCAGTCGAGAGCATTATATTTAACTTATCGGTGGAGTTGGAATCCGGATGTCATGGCATGCAAAGGCTTAGATTTTAAGTAAACACTAGTTGGCCAGATTATAGAAGTTTAAGAATGATTGATCCAACTTAGGATCAGTATATAAGAGAAGAGGTTAGAAGAAAAGAGATTTTACTAAAAGAAAGATTAGGTGTTGTGCTATGGAGAAGTTTTTAAGTGAGAAGAAGACCTTGGGTTGCTACGTGTTCTGAACAAAGAGGGGAATTTAGTAGAATGAGTGATTTTCAAAATGAATCTAGATTTGTAATGTTTTTCTTTCTAAGTCTCATGTGTTGTGTATCATACTTTATGTATTATGTAATACACGTTTATGTTTACAAAAAGCATGATTTATGAAGAAAGCTTTAATGTTATGTTTTCATGTTAAAGTTTCAAGTTTATTGATTGTATTGTATGTTATGCTTGAGAGTCAACCATTAGTCGTATTCATATTAATGAGCTAGCTATTATGTGTACATAATAAGTCGGGGCAATTATAGGGTGAGCGGAACCACATGATGTTGATAGACTAACCCAATGTGATTGTGTTAGTGGCCAGAGCAACGAGAAGTGAATCAGTGAAATCCCAGGAGATGCTAAAGATGATGCGCAGTCATCACAGTAATCTCTGCGTTGGGTGATTCATGTTCTTGGTGGAAAGGAATAGTGGATGACTAATGTGTGTTTATGGTTTATGAAATGAGGCGTTAAGCCTGTATTTATGAAAAGAAAATGATTTGTTGACTGTATTATATTTCCAAAAAGGTTTTAAAAAAATATCACTCACTAAGTCATCGACGTACATTTTAAGTTTTACCTACCCCAGGTTATAAGAAAATATCACTCACTAAGCGATCGGGTTAAAAGATAAGCAATCGATTGAGAAGCTAAGTGGTCGGGTTAAAAGTTAAACGATCAGGTTGAAAGCTAAGCGATTGGTTAAGGAGCTAAGCGATCAGACTAAGAAGCTAAGCTCGTCTAAGACTTCTTTATCAAGCTCTCGTATTAAGATTATCTTCTATCATGTACTATTATAGAACGCATGGATTAAACATGAAGTTGCGGTTTTGTTTTCCGTTGTACTATGTTTTATTTGTGTTCTTTACCATTTAGTAGTTTTAAAGGACTTAAGCGAGCGCAATGGCATTTCTCATTAGAGGCTTCAGGATTGCTCAACTCGTGTCACATACCCTACAATGATTTTAAGGACGCGTGTGGAGCAGTGCATGACAAATATAAATATATTATTTAGACTTAATAAATTTCAACTAATATTTTTACTGTTAATGTTTTATGTTTTCTTAACTATTTAATATAAATTATCAGCATTAATTATTAATATTTATATTAATTTAAGGGGTCTTTTCAAAAATATAAAAAAGCGGCAAAATATTTACATTGTATAGAATAATTCCAAAAACAGAAAAAGCCCAGAGGCCCACCGTGTAAAATACCAAAAATGTCCCGTCAATAATGCATGCGTAATATATTTGCGATCGTTTAGATATGGTTCAATATATACCCGATCTTTTAGATATGGTTCAATATATACGCGATCGTTTAGATATGGCTACAAGGCGATCATTTAGATATAGGTATAATTTATACGCGATCATTTAGATATGACTATAATTTATAGGATATGGCTACATGGCGATCGTTTAGATATGATTATAATTTATACGCGATTATTTAGATATGATTATAATTTATACGCGATCGTTTATATATGGCTACAACGTGATCGTTAGATATGACTACATTTATCTTTTTAATTCCATTGTTTAATTTTGTTACACGATCGTTTAGATTTGGGGACCCAAATCTAAATGATTTTTTTTAAAATTTGGTACACGATTTTTTTAATTCTTTTGCTACACAATCATTTAGATTTCTTTACACCATCGTTTAGATTTATTTACACGATCGTTTACTTTTTTTACACGATCGTTTACATTTGGCTACTCCAATCCAAATGATTTTTTTTCAAGATTTTTTATACACGATTTTTTATTTTTTTTACCTGATCGTTTACTTTTTTAAACGATCGTTTACATTTGGCTACTCCGATCTAAATGATTTTTTTCAAGATTCTTTATACATAATCTTTTTTTTTTACATGATTGTTTACAATTGGCTATTCTAATCTAAATGATTTTTTTCAAGATTCTTTATACACGATCTTTTAGATTTTGCTTTTTGTTGTACACAATCTTATACACAATCGTTTAGATTTGGTTACCCAAATGTAAACACGTAAAAAAAAAAGAAAAGAAGAAAGATGACGGAAAGAAATTGAAGCGAAAAAATAAGATAAAAAGTAGAAAGATGATGGAAAGAAATCGAAGTAAAAAAAATGAAGAGGAAAAGAAGAAAAACGATGAGAAGATTAAACGACATAAATAAAGAATTGAAAAATAAGAAAGATGATGGAAAGAAATCGTGGAAAAGAAAAAGAGAAAAGAAGAAAGACGAAATCGTAGGGGAAGATGAAATAACAGGAGGAAGACGAATCGCGAGAAAGAAAAGAAAGATGGAAGGGCAAACCTGGAATATTTAAAAAATGGCTAACCTTATGGGCTTGTTATACGGGTCGTACTAGTTTACAGTTTTGTTATATTTATGTAAGTTTTCCTTAATTTAATTATTTTTACAATTAATTTAATTATGTTTAGTTATAAATTAAGTTAACTTACATATGTAGAATAAAACATGAAAATTTTTAAGGGCCGTGTAACAAAAAAAAAAAGTCTATGAAGTCCATTGTTTTTCCATAAATTTCAGATTTTCTCCTTGTTGGTTTTGAATTTTTCGGGACGAGTAATTCGTGTGCATCTTCTTCATATTATTACTTCTCTTTCTTCATATTATTACTTCTCCTTCTTCATATTCTCATTTCTTCTTGTTTGCGATCGTTTAGATTTGATTATTGTTTGATACGCGATCATTTAGATATGGCTACAATTTATATTTATACATGATCGTTTAGATATGACTACAATTTATCTTTTTAATTCCATCGTTTAATTTTGTTACACGATCGTTTAATTTGGTTACGTTTAAATTTAGTTACAAGATCGTTTAGATTTGAGGACCTAAATCTAAATGATTTTTTTTCAAAATTTGGTACACTATTTTTTAAATTCTTTTGATACATGATCGTTTAGATTTCTTTACACGATCGTTTACTAGTTTTACACGATTATTTACTTTTTTTTACACGATCATTTACATTTTGCTCTCCAATCCAAATGATTTTTTTAAGACTCTTTATACACGATCTTTTATTTTTTTTTACACGATTGTTTACTTTTTTTAAAAGATCGTTTACATTTACATTTGACTACTCCAATTTAAATGATTTTTCTTCAAGATTCTTTATACACGATCTTTTATTATTTTACATGATCATTTACTTTTTTTACACGATCGTTTATATTTAACTACTCCAATCTAAATGATTTTTTTTCAAGATTCTTTATACACGATATTTTATTTTTTTTACACGATTGTTTATTTTTTTACACGATAGTTTACATTTGGTTACTCCAATTTAAATGATTTTTTTCCAAGATTCTTTGTGCACGATCTTTTATTTTTTTTACATGATTGTTTACTTTTTTACACGATAGTTTACATTTGGCTACTCCAATCTAAATGATTTTTTTTCAAGATTCTTCATACACGATCTTTTAGATTTTGCTATTTTTTTTACACGACGTAAAAAAAAAAAGAAGAAAGACGATGGAAAGAAATCACAGCGGGAAAAAAGAAGAGGAAAAATAGAAAGACTATGAAAAGCAAAAAAAAAAAAAAAGAAGAGAAAAAGAAGAAAAACGATGGAAAGAAATTGCAGAAAAAAATAGCAAAGAAGAAAGACGAAATCGCAGGAGGAAGACGATGAAAGAAATAACAAGAACAAATCGCAAAAGAAAGATGGAAGGACAAACCTGAAATATTTAAAAAATGGCTAACTTTATGGAGTTTGTTATACGGGCCGTAAATAGTTTGGTGTTTTGTTACATTTATGTAAGTTCACCTAACAATAAATTATTTTAAATTAAATTTAATTGATCTTTATATTTAGTTAAGTAATTAATTAATTTTATTTTTTTTTATAAATTATTAAATTTAACACACATATTTAAATTTCATACATCAACTATCTTGCACATCTATATATAGACATTAATTATCATAAACATTTAGGACCCGTTTGATAATGTTTTTGTTTCATGTTTTTGTTCTCTCATTGCTTAAGAAACAGGTGTGTTTGATAACCTTTCTCGTTTCTCATTCTCAGAATTTAAGAAACGTTTTTGAAAATTGGCCAAAAATAGAGGAACTATGGGAAATAGTTTCTCCCAAATTTGTTCTCATTTTATTTGACTTTATTCTTTTTATATTTTAAAATTATTGAATAAGAAATTTGACCAATTAAAATTGTTGAACTAAACTCGGTCACGTTAGCTTGATAATTCGATATTACCCTGCCTGATAAACTCGGTCATGATATTATCATGCCTGAACTTGGTCAATATAGTAGAATAAAAGCATTACTATCCTCCCTAAACTTAGTGGTAGCTGGCTAAGTGGTTAAGAAAGCCTCATACCCCTGATACTCCGTGCACATTGACTATAGATAACTTGGAGTATAGATCGAACATGTTTTTTTTTTCTTAAAAACTTTTTCATCAACCACATGTTTTTTTAAATATATTTCTAAACAATAAACAATTTTATTTCAAAAATCTCAAAGCATACTCATAAATCATTACTAACTAGTTAAAACATGTTCAAGATAATTTAACTGAAAACATGTTTGTAAATAGCATTTTAAAGTTATACTTAATAAATCAAACTTGGAAATTTTCTAGAAACCATTTAAATGCATAAGTCACTCACAAATGGTAGCAAAATTTTAGCTTGTAAACTTGTCCAATTTTCTCTTGTCTTAAAATAGTCATATTTATCCTTAAAAAATTCTATTTAATTCAGAAAACGTCCAAACTCCAAGCAAAAAATTCTAAAATACTAAAAAAGGCCTAAAATTGACAACTGAGATAGGCTAGTGCATAAACATGGTTAGTAAGCCTGACATGCACGCATAATGTAAGGCCTGATCCAAAAGGAAGTCTCGTTAAAGAAGAACTCTGTCAAGATAAGCTATTTTGACTAAGTGTAGAAAGAGACATTATGCGAAGAAGGATGCATTGAAGAAAGGGTGATACGAAGGGAAGTATTTGAGCCATCGCGTGAAGTAGGTAAAGCGTAGAGGTTGCTGGTGAAGAAGTAGTTTGCATTTAACTTTATAAATTAGGCGATTGGGGTAGTAATGCAGAGAGAAGTACTTACACCTAAGAGTATGGCGATAAGAGGTGAGTGTTCGATTAAAGTGACTAGACGGTCCTCTGGGAAAAGTAAATGTTTGTTGCTTCCCAAGAAGAAAATCATGCGATTTCAAGAAGTTTAGCTTTCCAAGGAGATAAGGTTGGCGTCCTAAGGAAGTGGGAAGTTTAGGTTGACTGTATAGGCATGGCAAAATAGTAAGGTGACACGTGTAAAGTGTGAAAGTGACCCTTACATGTAAAAGGTCGTTATAAATAGGACCAAAGACCAGAAGAAAGGGCCAAAAAACACAAAGCGTTTTACTGAGTTGTTGAGAGGAAATTTTGGTGTGTTAAAAAGCTGGTTAAGAGAAACCACTAGGTAAGAAGAGGAAGTCAAAAGCCAAAGGGAGGAAGAGTTGAGGCTAAGCGTCGTTGTGAGTGATCCTTACAAATGAATGTTTATTTGTAAATGTTTTCTTAAATGAATGATCTTTCTAAATGAATGCATGTTGTTTATCACAGTAACATTGTAATTATGATCTTTACATACGAAAGGAAGTATTTTATGAATGTTTGTATAAAAAGCTTTCTTTTGAAATCCTTTTGTTGATGCTTGCGGTGTGATATTGATATAATGTGTGATCTGTTGAGCTAATGTCTCTCATTTGATGTTGGTGTTATTTGTGTAACAAGTAATGGTGATTGATCTATCGCAAGATGTTGGTGAAAATCTTAGGTTTAACGTGAGACACTGGTGGAAGTGAATCCCACGTTTAGACAGGTAAATGTTGGTGAAAGTGAATCCTAAATCTAGGCGAGGAATGAAATAAGAGTTGCTGGTGAAAATGAATCCCAAGTCTATCACGAGATGCTGATGAAGTGAATCTTAGGTCTAACGATGAGATGCTAGTGAAAGCGAATTCCAGATTTGATATGAGATTGAGATTACTATAGGCCACTGGTAGAAATTCTTATTCAATCGTGAGATATTGGTGAAAGTGAAAGGACTGAGCCAGGGAAGAGAAGCCTTGAAGGTTGTCCCTGAAATAGTTGTTGGGCGACTGAGAAGAAGAATGAAAATGAGGTCTTTATACTTCTAAATACCTTGCTGTAAGGAGCAGCATTTGTGTAAACTTCTTAAAAATGTAAGGTCTATCTCATTTAGGTATGAACTTATTTCCTATATGCCTCATTGTGATGATCGGTTTTCTTACAACAAGTACTAGATCACCAATCTGAAAGGAGCGAGGTTTAACGTGCTTATCAAAAGCTTTAGACATTCTCGCTTGGTAACATTCAAATGCTTGCTGAGCTTCTAATCACTTTTCATCAAGTGCTTCTACCTCTTGAAGACTTGAAGACGTAACTTGACATTGTCTTCGGTAATCAACCTCTCTTGCACTACCATTCTTAACGATGAGATTTTTCATTCAAGGGGAAGGACAACCTTTACACCGTAAACAAGCGAATATGGTGTAACCCCTATAGGAGTGCGATGGGTGGTTCGATAAGCCCAAATGCTTCACCGGTTCTTTCTTGTCAATCTCTCTTTGACTTGGGGACAATTTTCTTCAGAAGATTGCATAAAGTTTTATTGAATGCTTCTGCTAGGTCATTCGCAGTTGCGTTGTGCATAGATGACTTGTATTACTTGAGCTTGAAGTTTTCACATAATTTGTCTATCATGATATTAGAGAATTGCCTTCCATTATCTGTCACAATCTGATGAGGAATACCATATCGATAGATGTCGTAGGTACGAATAAAGTTTGCCACGTTCTCTTTCTTGGCCTCTCTCAATGGAATGGCCTTAGCCCACTTTGAGAAATAATCTGTTGCTGCAAGGATATAAGAGTGTCATGCTGATGATTTTGGTGTAATAGGGCCAACCAAATCAAGTCCCAAAGCCTCGAACGGCCAAGAAACCACAGTTGGATGTGGAGGCTCTAGAGGTTGATGTATGAAGTTTGCATGGTATTGACAAGCTTTACATTTCTTTGCATAGTCCATTGAATCTTGAACCATCTAAGGCCAATAACAACGCATTTTTCTCAATTGAAATTGAAGCTTTGGTCTCGATTGATGTGCTCTATAAACGCCTGCATGCGCTTCCTTTAGAGCTTTTATCGACTCTTCCTTTCCATGTCATCGAAGGAAGAGTCATTCAAGAGAACGACAATATAAGGTTCCCTTGTAATAAATGAAGTGTGCAGCCTTTCTTCGTACCTCAGTTTTATGATGAGAATCCTTTGGAAGCATTCCATGTTCAAGATACTTTATGATAGGTTGACGCCAATCTTCTTCATCAATCAAATGGATGTTGTTACGTTCACTTCTTGACAGTCAGACAAATTTGGAGGCATAATCTGTTGTTGACAAAGTGGTATATTCATAGCTACGTCATCCGGCATCATTAAGGCAATGGCCAAATTTACCAATGCGTTTGCTCTCTTGTTTTCTGTTCTAGGGACATGCTCCAGCATCACACTGTTAAACTTTTCCATCAATTGTCGAGCATAAGCGAAATATGACTTCAAGTCTTCATGTTTCATATCATACTGAAGCAAGAGCTGATTGATTATCAACTTTGAATCACCATAAATTTCTATGAATGATACTCCGATCTCTAATGTCATTTGAAGGCCAATTATCAAGGCTTGATATTTAGCCACATTGTTTGAGCATAGTTTAGCAAGTGCAAAGCAATAAGGCAACATATGTTTCTCAAGAGAAATGAGGACGATGCCTGCCCCCGCACCATCAACATAGTCCAAGGTTCCATAACTTCCATGAAGAAAACTTCATCGTCTGGCAAGTCTTCACATTACTTCCAATCTGAAGGAATTGGGTGGTCTGCTAGAAAGCCTGTCAGTGCTTGTCCTTTTATCGCCTTTTAGGAAATATAGACAATATCATATTGCTAGAATAGAACCACTCATTTGGTTAAGCATCCAGAGATAGAACATACTTTATAGGGTCCGCTTTTGCTACTCGATGAACTATGAACGCCTGCATATAGTGGCACAACTTATCGATAGCAAAGAAAAGTACAGGCACATTTTCTCAATGGGAGAATAGTTAACTTTGGCCCCAACTAAGGTTCTGCTTAGATAGTAGAGAGCACGTTCCTTTCTCTTGTCCTCCTCTTACGCCAACAATGCACCTAGAGACCTTTCTTGTGCAGTAATGTACAATATTACTGGCTTGCTAGGTACTAGAGCTCTTAATACTAGGGGATTTAGTAAGTATTTATTTATACTATCAAAAGTCTCATCCCACACAAAATTTTCTCTTTTCCTCATCAACTTTTGAAAAGGTTGGCACCGACCGGCCAAGTTGGAGATCAACCTTTGAATGTAAGCCAATCGTTCCTGAAGACTTCTTAGGTCATGCAAACTTTTTCTCCTTGGTATCTTTTGAATGACATCAATATTGAACTGGTCTATCTCAGTCCCTCGATGCTTTACAATGAAGTCAAGAAACTTTCCTGAAGTTAAACCAAACGTGCATTTGAGAGGGTTCATTCTCAGCTGATATTTTCGCAAGCGGTCGAACACAACTTTTAGATCCTTCAAATGGTCTTGTCGTCTCTTGGATTTGACCACAAGGTCATTAACATAGCACTAACATACTTTTGTAGCATATCGTCAAACATTTTTTGCATAGCACGTTGATAAGTGGCATCGGCATTTTTCAATCCAAAGGGCATCACCTTGTAACAATATATTTCCTTTGGAGTCCTGAAAGCTGTCATTTCTTCATCTGAAAGTGAAGGGATGAAAACCCTTTAATGTGGAAGAATTACAGAAACCCAATTTTAATTAGAACCTTAAAAAATATCAATAGATTGGAAAAAATTACAAAATAATTTTTATGGTTAAACATGCTTCGAAAAAAATACATAGAAGAAGAACTTACTCTCGTTGACGACTCTAAATCTACCAAACACCAACTTGGGGCACCACCACCTGGAAACCTTCCTATTCTCTGAATGAGATGGTTTGTGGGAACCAAATTGGATTAAAAGAATATTTTTTTAGAGAGAATTTATTCAGAGAGAACGGGAGAGCAACTTAGTCTTCGCAGAACTCACCCCTCAAAATTTTCGTTACACAAAAGTTTCCTCTTCTTCAGTCGGAAGAAGTGGAAAGTTGAGAGAATATATGGGAACGTGGGAAAACCATCCACGTTTCCTATTAATTTAATAAATATATATTAAATTAATATATATTAAATTAATTAAATAAATAAATAAAATAAATAAATAATTAAATCATATTTAATTAATATTTCATTTAAATCATATTGAAATGAATATCTCTCGCATAACCTATAGTTTAATTTAATTAATTTAATTAAATCAAATTAAACTAAACTATTAATTAATTCTCCAATTAATTAATTTCTAAATTAAATATCTTATATTTAATTTAATCCAAAATTTGAATCATATTCAAATATAAATTTCTCTCATTAACCACATTAATCAATATTCGTTAACTATGTGCACACTCCACTAAAAACTCACAGCTGAACTCCTCTCACTGTAGATATATTTCTGTGTGCACGGATATAGACCAATACCAGTAAGTTAGTCCTTCACAAGTGTTCGTAAAACCAGCTGGGTCAAATTACCGTTTTACCCCTAGGTTACTTCTAGTCCTTAAATATCAGTGCTCCTCTAATGAACAACCTGTTTATGGTCCAACCACTAAACAGAAAGCCCCTCTCATGTCATAGAGATGGTAGGACTCTTTGTTTAAGTCCCGGAGACACTATTTAAGGGAACACTTATCTACTTACCCTAAAGGTGGGAATGAGTGAATTCCATCTTGTGTGATTATGTTCCCAGCTTCCCACTTGATCTTGTCCCCAAAATGATAAGCATATTGAGTCGACAATCTGGCCACTCTCACCCGTACAAATCAAAGGACAATCCCTCGCAAATAGAAGTTCATAATACACTCAGGATTAAGACTAAGTTACTTAGGTCATCCTAATGAAATAGAAATTCAACCAGTTAACAGAGTTACATCTAGTGATTACTATTTCGTGGTCCAGTCTTATGCAAACTCATTGCATAGGATACCCTCACTCGCATGTCACATACATGAATGCATTGGATTAATGTGTTTGTATCAAATACAAAGTGAGTCGTATCCATAGTGTTAACAGGATAAGGTACCCAACCTTAACCCTATACTATAGACTCTTTAAGCTGATCTTGAACATTGATCCCCATATGTCTCTACATACTGTTTAAGACTCATTAAACAACTTAGGATGTTAGTTTATTGGATTTAGGTTATTAAGACAAAACTAATAATATAATCAATAACACTTATTGAAATTATAATAATAAAACACTTTATTAATGGCAGTCAATTGATTATATTTACTATCTACGAGTTTTAGGACATTAAACCCAATATAAATATGAAGAGAGAAGTGACAGACTTCGTTAGTAAATGTTTGGTGTGCCAGCAGGTGAAGGCACCGAGACAGAAGCCAATCGGATTGTTACAACCCTTGAGTGTGCCAGGGTGGAAATGGTAGAGTGTGTCTATGGACTTCATTACAGGACTGCCTAGAACCCTGATGGGTTATATGGTGATTTGGGTAGTTGTTGACAGACTTATGAAGTCGGCTTATTTCATTCCAGGGAAATCCACTTACACTGCTAGTAAGTGGGGACAATTAAATATGACTGAGATCGTGAGGTTGCATGGAGTGTCCGTATCTATTGTTTCTAATAGAGATGCTCGTTTCACTTCAAAGTTCTGGAAAGGACTTCAGCTTGCATTGGGCATGAGGTTAGATTTCGGCACAACCTTTCATGCTCAGACTGATGGTCAAACAAAGAGGTTGAACCAGATTTTGGAATGGCATTGGGCACGAGGTTGGGACTTTTATTTGCATTTGATGGAGTTCGCCTATAATAATAGTTATCAGGCTACCGTAGGCATGACACCGTTTGAGGCTCTGTATGACAGGTGTTGTAGATTTTCTATTTGTTAGAGTGAGGTTGGTGAGTAGAGAATGTTAGACCTTGAGTTAGTTCAGACCATCAATGCAACCATATAGAAGATTAGAGCTCACATGTTGACAGCGCAGAGCAGACAGAAGAGTTATGCTGATGAACGATGTATGGATCCAAAGTTTGATGTGGGAGACATGGTTTTTCTGAAGGTAGCACCTATGAAGGGTGTTTTGAGGTTCGAGAAGAATGGAAAGCTAAGTCCACGTTTTGTAGGGCCATTTGAGATACTTGAGCGAATTGGTCCCGTAGCTTATCGTTTGGCGCTGCCTCCAACGTTTTCTGCAATTCATGATGTGTTCCACGTCTCTATGCTGAGGAAGTATGTCCCAGACTCGACACATGTAGTTGACTTTGAGCCATTGCACATGAATGAGAACTTGAGCATTGAGGAGCAACCCGTTGAGATTTTGGCAAGAGAAGTCAAGATGCTCTGTAATAGGGGGATTGCATTGGTTAAAGTTCTTTGGCGAAACCATGGAGCTGAAGAGGCCACATAAGAGAGAGAGGACGACATGAGAGCCTAGTACTTTGAGCTGTTCGAGGATTAGAACTTTCGAGGACGAAAGTTTCTCAAAGGAGGGAAGATTGTAACGCCCCAAATTAAGGTAATTTATTTTTAATTATTTTAAGTTAATTTTGAAAATTTTGGGTGTAGTTTTCTTTCCATTGTTGAAATATTTGATTTGTGGAGATTGAAATTTATTAGATATTTAATTGTTTTTTTACGTCTTTCTTCTTTTCCTCTCTTTTTTTTTTCTGCGATTTCTTTCCATCATCTTTCTTATTTTTCAATTGTTTTTTTACGTCGTTAAATCTTTCCATCGTATTTCTTCTTTTTTTCACTGCGATTTTTTTCCATCCTATTTCTTCTTTTCTGATTTTGTGATTTCTTTTAACCGTCTTTCTTCTTTTTTAATTATTTTTTACATCGTTTAATATTTACATCTTCTTCTTTTCTGATTCTTTTTTACGTCGTTTAATCTTTCCATCGTCTTTCTTCTTTTCTTTTTTTTTTACGCGTTTACATTTGGGTAACTAAATCTAAAGGAATGTGTATAAGACAGAGAATCTTGAAAAAGAAAATCATTTAGATTGGAGTAGCCAAATGTAAATGATTGTGTAAAAAAAAATAAAAGATGTTGTATAAAAAATCTTGAAAAAATCATTTGGATTGGAGTAGCCAAATGTAAATGATCGTGTAAAAAAACTAAACGATCGTGTAAAGAAATCTAAACGATCGTGTAAAAAGAATTAAAAAATCGTGTACCAAATTTTTTTAAAAAATCATTTAGATTTGGGTCCCCAAATAGCCCAAATCTAAACGATCGTGTAACAAAATTAAACGATGGAATTAAAAAAATAAATTGTATCCATATCTAAACGATCGCGTATAAATTGTAGCTATATCTAAACGATTGCGTATAAATTATAACCATATCTAAACGATCGCCTTGTAGCCATATCTAAACGGTCACGTATAAATTATAGTCATATCTAAACGATCACGTATAAATTATAATCATATCTAGACGATCGCCTTGTAGCCATATTTAAACGATCGTGTATAAATTACAGCCATATCTAAACAATCGCGTATATATTGAACCATATCTAAACAATCATGTATAAATTGTAGCCATATCTAAACGATTGAAAATATATTACACCTGCATGATTGACGACGTGGTTGATAGGGCATTTTCGATATTTTACATGATGGACCTCTAAGCTTTTTCCGTTTTTGGAATTGTTCTATACAGTGTAAATATTTTGCCACTTTTTTATATTTTTGAAAAGACCCCATATAATTATATAAGGGTATTTATTTTTGGGAAAGATAAAGGTGATTTGATTGAAGTGAGATGGAGATTTGAGTTTAAAAAGGAGAAAGTAGATTTGATGTGTTTAAATGAAGAGAGAGAAGGAGTTGTTTTATTAGGAATGAAATAAGGAAAGGATAAAAGAAAAATAATAATAATTTATTATTATTTCATTAAATAGCCCTTGGGAAGCGTGGGATGTTACTATTCATCATCTTCTTCATTTGGAACCTTAATACCCACAAAGAAAAGAACCCTAGCCGCTCCCGCCTCTGTCACCTTCAGTTGCCGCCATCGACGAACAGACCACGTCGATTCCTCTTTGTTAGCCATTCACCCGAGCTCGTCCGTAGCCAAGTCGTTCGTCCGTCAGCGTCTACGTCAGCATCTTTGTCAGTGTCTCCTTCGCAAGTTGTCGGTCGTCTGCTTACCATCACGGTTCGTCGCTCGCTGTCGTTCACATTTTGCCCATTCAAAGAGCCGACTGCGCACAGTCCGAGCCGTGAATGCCTTAACCCGAGCCACCGACCCGTGCAAGCCATCTTCAGCCACGTGCCTTAGCCGAGCCGCCCTCCTGCAATCGAGTCGCGCGTTCTACACCCTAGCCAAGCCTCAGACTTAAGTCGTCCGCAGTGCCTAGTTGTTCTGCCCTTACCCGAGCCGTTTTCCCTGCCTGAGCCGAGCCGCTCCCTGTTTTCCAAGCAATTTGAGCCGCCAAGCTTAATTTTTAGCCTTTCCACCTATTTTTAGTAGGTTTTGATTGAGTTTTTGGCATACCCATCAAAGATTAATTTTCAGACCCTAATTAAATCAATTTTGGGATTATTTAGTTAGATTTTTATCTGGAAGTTTGAGCTGTGGATTTTTCCAACCAAGGATAAGTCTGATTCGATCTCAACTTTGGTTAAGTTGAAACAACTGAACTTTTGGGCCTTTAAGCAACCATTAAATTTATTTTCTTAGTATTTTACCCTTAATGTTTAGGATCTTCTTGGGAAGCTTGACCTTGCTGTCAGGATTTTATTTATTTTGGATTTAACTAATCTCCAAAGAAAAGATTCTCCTACTAGACCTTCAATTTGAAGTAAAAGCTTGCATGTAATTTCTCGTTATGCATTGATGTAGCTGAGATGCATAATGAGTTTCTGTTATAATAATTGATAATCAGGACAGAGTTTATGTTTATGTTAACTGTTCGTTATGACATAGTGATGATCATGTTTGTTGATGTTGATGTTTATGCATGAATTATTAATATCATCATTAAGACTGCTATGATTAATATTAATGTCATGCTTATGATGTTTTGTTATGCTACATGTTATTGGATAAGATGTACTGTTAGCTTTTTCTATTAGAGTCGTACCCACATGAGTGTCCCTCGGGATCACCACCTTTTTATGACTGTGTAGTCCAACGGGATCACCAGTCTAGTATGAGATGATATGTTTACAAATGGCTCGATGAGGTCACTCACAGCTCGATTGTTTTAGTGTTTCCTTCAAGATTCACTAAAGACCAGTTTGTCCTAGGTGTTTCTTGTGTTCACCGAAGACCAATTTTGTCCTAGGTGTTTCTTGCGTTCATCGAAGACCAGTTTTGTCCTAGGTGTTCCTTTGGGTTCACCGAAAACCAGAGATGTTCCTACGAGATCACAATTTTGCACGTATTCGGAAACCTGCCAGTTGGGGGTACCACTTTACAAGACTGTAATAGGAAGTTAACAGCCACCTAGTGGGACTAGTAGTAGGTCCCTTACTGAGTATATTTTTATACTCACTCTCTTATGTTTAATTTTTTAGGCAGAGGTAGAGGTAAGAGTAGAGAAAAGCTGGCGAACGATAAGAAGTGACCGTGGCCTGCCATAGGGGACCACTTATGCTTTCGCCTAATGTTATTAAATTTTGATTTCAGTATTTATGCACTTTTATTTATTTTACTCTTTAAAACTAGATAGGGCTCGAACTAGGAATTTGTTATTTTGAGATTTATTTATTTATGATTTTAAATGAGTATTTGAAGTTTTGACCATGAATGTTTGTTTTATTTTTCAATTTAATTTAAGAAATTTTATTTTCATTTTGAGTAGTAATGATCTTAGCTTATTGGTATTCTTATTGGTATTCTTATTGTTATTCTTATTGTTATTATTATTAAATCTTGGATGTTTACAATTTTTTTCAAAATTAATTATGTTTAGCAAATATTTGATGGATAACATACTAACACAGCGGAAAAAAGATCGGATTTTACCCCTAATTGTAACTAAACTTAATTTAGTGATTAACATGCATACTAAACACAACCCTAATTACATTAAATTAGGGTTAAAATAAATACTTACCTTTGTAGCTTTCCGAAGTTTCAAATCTTCTCTCGAACTTGAACCGGACCACCACTAGAGTTTGCTATTCTCTAGACTTGAAACCGGGTTGTTGAACCCGTTCAAAGTAGGAAATTTGAGAAAGGGATTGAATTTGGAGGTAGATTTTGGTGTGAGATTTGGGAGAGAAAAAAGGTTTATTTTTGTAATTCAAAATTACAAAAAATGGCAAAAATCTTCTTCAAATGAAAATTGTCCCTTCAGTAGCCTAATTACATGCAAAATTTGCATGTAATTGAATCACCAAAGCTCAACATCTCACAATCCATTTTCTCTTAATGAGCTTGGTGTCACCATGAGCTTCCACATAACCCACTAAGAGTTAGTGGGATTATCCAACAAAATGTTGGATTTTCCCACCAACTTTGGTCAAGGAGTAAAATGGTCATTTGACCACTCTAGTCAAAGTCAAATTTTGACTTTTTTAACTTAAAAGTCAACATTTTGACTTTTTACCATTTTATCCATCTTGACTAATTTCGACCTCTCGAGCATGAATCTGCATTCATTTTTCTGAAATTCAGATCACATTTGAATATAAAGCCGGTCAAAGTTTGACTTTTCAAAGTAAAAAATCAACATTTTGACTTTTCACAACTTTGACCATTTCCATCAATTTCGAGCTTCCAAATATGACTCCATATTCATATTTTTTTAACATTTAAATCACATTTAAATATAAAGCCGTATAACTGACGGCTATATATCACATATATTCATCAGTTTCTCACTCCCTACCTAATTCGAACAACTCGAATTATTCCAACCTATTGTTCTAAGTTAATTTCGTATGAGCTAGCTGCGGAACCTAATGGGCCTATAGATCATGGGCTCCAATGATCCGAGATTAACTGGCTCAATACTTTTAGACCGAGCTAATCAACATTTGTTAACTAACGGGTCATTCTACTAAAGTCCCGTAGTTACACTCCCCTCACTATAGATATATTTGTGTTCATTTGATATAACCATGATCAGTAAGTTAATCATTCACAGGTTGTTCATAACCTCGGCTGGGTTAAAATACCGTTTTACCCCCGAGACTACATCTCGTTCCTGAAGTCCTATTGATCTACTACTGAACATTTGGTTTAAGGTTCAACCTATAAACCGAATCTCTCTCGGGCCAATGAGAGAGCGGGATCCCTTGTTCAAGAATTGGATTCAGTCCTTAAAGCAATAACCTATCTATTAACCCTAAAACGAATAGAAGCGAATTCCATCTTGAACCCTATGTCTCTAGCCATCCACCCGGTCTTACCCCTGAAATGGGAGGCTTGTTGGGCCAGCGTCATTGAGTTGCCCTCACCCATGCAGATCTAAGGATAATATCATTTGAACAAAAGTTCATAGTTAACTCAGGATTAAGATTAAGTTACCTAGGTCATCATAATCGAAATAATCAGTTTATATAGTCAATGGTGTTATATCTTAAAAGTGACTATTTCTTGGTTCCAGTCTTAGGTAAACTCTTTACATAGGATGCCCTCACTTCCATGTCTCCACATGAACGATTTAGAATCACTTCGTTTGTACTAACTACAAAGTGGGCCGTATCCATAGCTTTTTCAGAATAAGGCGTCCAACCTTATTCATACTCTATAGACCGTTTGAGCTATAAACTCAAACTTGATCTAGGTTTATGTCTCTACATAAAGTTCAAGTGTACACTAGATAACCTCGGGATCTTAGTTAATTGGATTTAAGATTATAGTATTCTATTTTCACTAATAAGTCATAATAACCACTTTATTGAATATAATATAGTTTTAACACAAACTACGAGTTTTAGGACATAAATTCCAACAATATTATGTTAGTTTCTTTTATCAAGATTTTAATATAATTTTGTTGTAATAGATGCATCGAGAAGTCTATAAACAATATGTTCTAAATTTCAATTGAATTGAGAGAGATTGTTTGTGTACTAAAGGTATAAGTTATTAAGAGTTTTAGTTTTAAATAAGTGTATGTTTTTTTTTTCTTTTGAAACACATATTATAATTATTAGGATCTAATTTCTTAGTAAAAAACTACCATACTTTTTAAAAAGTTGACATTTATGTAATTAATTAACAATGTCTTATACATTTTAAATTGAAATTAACAAGAATTCAAAATTAATTTACAAACTTTCAATTATCTTCATCACTCTCTATGACATCATCGCCTTACCGTCATTGTCTACGCTCATGCATCTATGATCTGTGTCGGCAACATTGAGTCGTCGGATCTGTTGAATAATTTGTTCTACAACTACCGTGGTTCTGTCACATATGTTTTCCAAAGCTTTTATAAAGCTTGTACTTTGTCAACAAAATCATACTGAAAGATTGCAAGTAATACAAACCAAATTAATGTTTTATTATTATTAAATGTATAAAATAAAGCATATTAAATCCTTACCATGCAATGATAGAAAGCGCCATTTTGGGTGATGAAGCGTCTGGTAATCAACTTGTACCAGAGAAATTAGTTTGATACCGCCGGTTGGCTTGTGGTGGGTGCTTCAATCAAAAATTATATCGCGAATTCCACATCCCGATATGTTCCGCATGAATCCGACGTCAATCTTGATTACCCCTTAAATCTATTTGATGCATGCTCAGATCTGTGAAACTAATCGTTGATGGAATTTGCAACATATTAAACTGTCGCAACACACGATCTGGTTGATGCTTCTCAACCAGATGAAAACAAATCAATGAACCCACGTAAGTCCACACCACTTGACCACTACGACATCTAAGAGAAAGCGATACCATAATGTCGCGCGTGTATGATGTCCAATTAATTTGTTGAAAAGACAAATGTCAGTAGGTAACAAAAAATAGAACTATAGAACATTCGTATAATACTTTACTACCTGAGGCTATCTCAACCGATCAAATATCTATCGATATGTCAGCAACATATTTGCGGACTATTCAGATGCAGCTAGAGCACCGCTCCATCTATTTGTGAAATAAACCATTAATAAATTATAGATAGTGCAAATTCTATTAAATAAACAAATGTATATGAAATAATACTTAAAACTCAAAGGTCGGCCATCTGAATGTTGCAGCATTCTCTATGGTGCTACAATGGAAAATCTATGGTATGCCCATTCTTGTAGAAGTATTCCTATACAACTATGTGAGGGTTGCGACGCTCTACACATACGTACCAGCCTGGTCAAAATCGAATATGAATTGGAGAAACATACAATGGACCAGGGTGATTGACTTATCGGCAAAAAGAAAGCCCCCAATTAATTGCATGACGTACGCATAAGTATATCTCTGAACGCTCACAACGTCAACATCTGGTGGCAATTCTTGAAATTGTTATGCTAACCATGGAAGACTTAATCGCTGACCTTTCATGTTAAGCAGTACAACTCCCAAGAAATCCTCGCATATAACCTTTCAGTTATACCTCAATGGTTCTGTCATAGGCTCCCCATCCATTGGCAACCCCAACTGCACTGCAACATCCTACAGCGTGATTGTGCACTCTCCACAAGGCATGTGAAATGTGTGGATCTCTGGTCTCCAACGCTCGACCAATGCAGTAATCAAATACCAATCTAACCGCATGAACTCAACCTGGAAAACCCCTAGGAATCCATCAGCCTCCAAGTATGGTGCAATACGCTAGTCGAAGGGGATGGTGCGCTGAGACGCTACCTCTCTCCTTCGACAACTCTACATGACGGTGGAGAAGGTATTCCATATGGTTTGTAATCTATGGGTTGCCTATAGATATAGATGGCTATCATCAACTGGACTAGGATCCATTCTGCAAATAATATAAAAAAGATTTCATTAATTACATGAAGAAGAAAAGTAAGACCATTATATAATTATATAATTGCACTGATATAATTATATAATTGCACTAAAACAAAAGTATATATTAAATCCTAATTTAGTATACATGAATCCACTACAATTTTAGTCATAATGTTTACATTTATTATGAAAAAAAAATACTAAAACGTATATATAAAAATACAGAAGTAGTTCATTAAACCTTCCTGAAATTACATAAAAGCAATTACATCAAACAATTACATCACAAAATCCTATAATACATCCTAAAACAACAAATGACCTTAAAATTACAACAAACAATTACATCATAAAATCCTATAATACATCATAAAACAACAAATGACCATAAAATTACATCAAACAATTTACATAGAAGCAGTTAATGAAACCTTCCTAAAATCTTATAATATAAATCAGTGTCTTGAAGAAGAAGATGCATGTTGAGGACAAGTACGTCTATTGTGTCCTTCTACTTTATAGAGAGTGCATCTGAGCGATTGACCAGACTCTTTCCAATCCATTTTATTATGGATCCTGGTAGTTTTTACTATTATTACTATTATGTATTTTTATTTTTATTATTACTCTTTACTAATTTTGATAATAGTTTTCGAAAAACCCTAGTTTGGACATTAATTTTTAAAAATACATTATTTAAAAAAATTTCTAAAGTATTGTATTGATATTGATATTTTAATTAAAAGTGACTTTTTTCCTACTTCTAAAGTAAATTAATTATATATATTCGAGTTTTAAAAAAATAATATAAATGAAAAATATACTAACTTATTAGGAAATGAAAAAAATGCATCAAAATGGAAATAACAAATGTGCTAACTAATTGCATAATTGTATTTTTTACAAAATAGTTCAATGGAGAAATAATTAGTATTACACTATTAAAATGTAAGCTAGGAAGTAAAAAAGAAAGAAAGACTATTAAAAGTTGGGATGGAAAAAGTGAGGAAATAGTAGTTAGTTGGAGTGGGAAAAAATTATTAAATTTAGACTAAAAAGTGCAATTGTTCACAAGGTCAAATTAAATTTTGAAGGGCTTATTGGAAAGAGAGGTGATAATAATTTAGAATGGTGAAAAGTGTTAAATTTGGAAATGTACATATAACCTTCTTTTGGGTTGGAAGTAATGTTTCTAAGTATTTCTTTATTTCTTGGTCAGTAAGGAGGAATAATTTGCATATTCGTAATCGTGTTCAACGATGTCGTTCTAATATTCCTAGTGATTGTGTATATATGTAACGGTGGAATTGAGTCTAATGATCATTTATTTTTTGAATTCTCTTTTTAGTAAAGCTATTCGGGGACAAGTATAAAGTTTGGAGATTTGTTATTTACCATTTTTGGTATTACGTAGTATATATGCATGTCCATAATGTAACTATGTTTTTACCCTAGGTGATTAATTTGGCGGCTCAATTTAAGATTTTTATTTGTTGTTTTAAGTGGATTAAGATTTCTTTTGTAAGTACACCAATTCACCACGATCAAATGATTTTTCAAACAATTTCTATTTAATTTTGAAAAAAATTAAAATCAAACTTAGATGTAGATTATATCAATGCTAGCGAATCATTCAACAAAAAGTTTAGAACGTTTTGAAAGTCCTTTCTATAAAACCATAATAATTTTTATAAATAGTTCGAGAAACTATATATTTTTTCTAAAAATATGTTTGACTCATAGATTTTTATAACTTAAATTTAAATAACCTAAGTGCACCAATTTTAACCGTAGTCACAGTCGAAATTTGTACACTTATCGATTAACTTTATTTATTTATTTTTTCACACATTTAACAATAAACTTCATCTTCACAACTCTATACCCCAAACAAAAAATTTTGTAACTGTAATATGTTAACTTTTAGTTTTATAATTCAACTCAACTCATTTTATTTATATTTATAAATCACCTCACCATTTCATTAGAAAATTAACCGAACCTTAACCATAAGATTAAAACATGTTTTGTTTTTTTGGTAATAGTTTAAAGACTATACCAAGTAATTCTAAAAGTCAAGAGATCAAGATAAAATGGGATATTGAGTTTATGAATCCGAAAAAATCAAGAGTCCTAAAATGGCATTTTAACTAACAACTTCAATGACGAGATAAGAAAAAAGAAACCCTTTTTTAATCCATCTTGTCACATGAAAAACATAGCTTGATTCTACTGCCTCAAAATGCTCACACCACAGTTAACGACAAACGATACACCTCGCAATTTCCCCATCGCTTTTTCCGCTAAAACACTCTCGTTGGTTCTCTGCAACTACTTCTTCCTCACTCCAAACCACAATTTCACCACCTTCTTCAATTTTCCCACCAACCCATTTTGTAACCATCCAGTTCTAACCATCCAGTTGTCTTTTTTTTCTTTGAACCCCTTAACGGAAATTAGGTGGTAAATCGTTCTGTTCTACGTTTCACCGACCCACTGTTTGAGTTTTATACTTCATTTCAAGTTCTCACGTTGGGTCGAGCTTGTTTTCCATCTGTTTTGGGTCAATGGCCCTTTATTCAGGCGCATTCTGCTTCCATGGTGTTCCTACTGTTACTCTTGAATCTTTGAGACACAAGGAATGGGCGGTGAAATCTTATGGGCTTTCGCGGTCCCGTGTAGTTTCCAAGTCCCAGTTGAAAGTGAAAGGCAAGTTCCACTTTAATAGATTGTTGGATTTGATCTGTTGTGGTTTTAGTTTTTCCCCCCTCTTTAGTTGTTATTTCGATCTATGCTTGTGTGTTATGTTAATCTGTGAAGCTAATTATTGAGAATTTAGTTTACTTTTGGAGTTGTGTTCAAATTATTTCAAGTTTTCTTTAATGGGATTTCTACTTCATGGTCATCTGGACCATGTGATAGAAGTGAGTTCACAAGTAAAGACAAGGGAACGGTGTTGAATATTAGTGAAATGGAACGAATAAAATGGAAGTTTGTTTTTTTGTAAATTTGGATATTGATCCAAGTGAAATTTGCTCAGAAGCCTTATAATGAGTCTGCGGAATGTGAAATGCATTACAAATGCTGTGGAATTTAATTGGGAGAGCTAACTACTTACTTACCAGTGTCAAACAGTAAATGGATGAGAACTGCTAATATTGATTTGACTTTTCATGTTTTTTTCCTTGAGTTCAACAATTTCATGGTAGAAGATTGAACCATCGATCTTTGAGATGACAACGAGTGTCTTAGCCACTGAACTATGCTTGGATTGACGACCTTCCTTAGTCTAAGCGTGCTAAGAATTTAATATAAAGCTTGAATGTACGCTAACCTATTAATTTAAGTTTCATGGTTGGCAATTTAATGCTATCTCAAAACAAGAGGTACTGTGTCACCAAGGTTTGGAGTGTCTAGAATATTGAAAATATTAAATATATATTAACGTATTGTGATGTAATAAACAGTTAGCAGTTAATCTGTTATTAATTCAAACTAAACAGTTATAAACTGATTAGTTATCCCAACCCAACTACCTAACTACTTGTAAACAAACTGATTCTTATAACTACCTATTATTATTCATCAATAAATAAACCATTTTCCAGCCAAAGAGAGGCAGAGAATTCATTCTTTGAAATTACCAATTTTGATTCACATCAAGTGGTATCAGAGCGGACGATCCTCGGATGATGGCGGGCGGGAGAGGAGGAATCCCAGCCGCGGGGGACAACCGTGAGCAAGAAGAGGTGGAGGAGATCGCCACCCTCTCTCCAAGGACATCCATGGTACGCTTGCTGGCCGTTGAAGACTCCTTGGGAGATTTACACGAAAAATTTGATAGAGTGATGGACAGCTTGGAAACTTTGACTTGAAGAATGGATGGGCTACCGGCACCGGCAAGGATTGAAGCAAATGACCAAATCGATGAAACAAAGGAGGCCGACAAGCTCGAAGGAACGTTAGAAACCTGCCCAACCAAAGAAATGATTGAAGGAGGAGACCAATGGATATTCCGCTGCGATATGCTGATGATGACAGTCAAGAAGAGTACGAAGCTTGGCAGAATGTGCAAGATTATGATTCTTCTAGCGGTGGCGAACAAGGAAACATCTGGAATGACAATGGTGAATTTCGAATGGCTCAAGCTTACAGAGGACAAGAAGCACAGAGGGAGATTCATCACGATTACAAGATGAAGATCGACCTACCAACTTATAATGGTAAACGTGATATTGAATCTTTCTTGGACTGGGTTAAAAATACTAAAAATTTCTTCAATTATATGGACACTTTGGATAGAAAGAAGGTGCATTTGGTGGCTTTAAAACTGAGAGGAGGAGCCTCGGCATAGTGGGACCAGCTGGAGATAAATAGATAGAAGTATGGCAAACCATCTGCTCGTGGGAGAAAATGAAAAAGCTTCTAAAGGCATGTTTTCTACCTCCAAACCAGTATCAAAATTGCCGCCAAGGAAATCGAACAGTAGCAGAATACATCGAAGAGTTCCATAGACTGAGTGCAAGAACTAATCTGAGTGAGAATGAGCCACATCAGATAGCGAGGTTCTTGGTGGGCTACAGTTCGATATTAAGGAGAAGGTAAAGCTACAACCATTTCGTTTTTTGTCTGAAGCCATCTCCCTTGCATAAACTGTAGAAGAAATGATGGCTGCACGTTTGAAAAGTTCCAACAGAAAGGCCACATGGGAAGTAAATTTTTCCAAGAAACAGTCTTACGGCAAAAAGACAGATGAACAGCCAACAACATCAGTTGCAGATAAGAGTAAAGTTGTTGATACGCAAGATGCAGCCAAGAGAAAAGAAACTGTAAGTATGGGAAAGAACCAAAATAATTATGCTCGCCCATCTTTGGGAAAGTGTTTTCAATGTGGTCAATCTGGCCACTTATCCAACAATTGCCCTCAAAGAAAGACTAGCACTCGCTGAGGAAAAGGCACTTACTTAAGCGAAGACGATAAAGAAGGAGAAAAGGAGGGATAATTTATTGAAGCTGACGATGGGGATAGGATTTCTTGTGTTATACAACGAGTCCTCATCGCTCCTAAAGAAGAAACAAATCCCCAGCGCCACAGTCTATTCAAGACGAGATGTATCAATGGAAAAGTTTGTGATGTTATAATTGATAGTGGAAGTAGTGAGAACTTCGTGGCAAAGAAACTCATAACCATTTTGAATTTGAAGACAGATCCGCACCCTGATCCAAATGAAATCTGCGTAGTACCCCTCTCCATTGGAAATAGCTACAAGGATCAGATTGTGTGTGATGTGATTGAAATGGATGTGTGCCACTTATTATTAGGCAGACCTTGGCAGCATGATACTCGAACTCTACATAGGGGGAGAGAAAATACCTATGAATTCCGATGGATGGGAAAGAAAGTTATTCTACTCCCATTGGCAAAGAAAAATACAGAAGGTATAAGGCAGAAGAATAAAAAGCAGCTTTTCATCATAGTAAGTGGAAAGAACTTATTGAGAGAAAGAGAGCAAGATCTTTTGGGGTTAGTAGTCGCTGACAAATCCCAAGAGAAAGACGGTGAGATTGTTGAGCCGAGACTAAAGGAATTATTTGCAGAATTTCCTCATTTAAAAAAGGAGCCACAAGGACTGCCACCACTTCTTGACATTCAGCATCAAATTGATCTTATTCCAGGAGCATCACTGCCTAATCTACCCTACTACAGGATGAGCCCTGAAGAATACCAAGTCTTGCATGATCATATTGAAGATTTACTAAAGAAGGGCCACATCAAGCCAAGCCTAAGTCCATGCGCTGTACCTGCACTACTCACACCAAACAAGGATGGAAGTTGGAGAATGTGTGTAGACAATAGGGCTATTAACTGAATTACTACGAAATATCGGTTTCCTATCCCTCGGATTGGAGATCTTTTGGACCAACTAGGCAAGGCTAATGTCTTCTCAAAATTGATTTACAAAGCGGCTATCATCAAATATGGATCAGACCTGGAGATGAATGGAAAACAGCTTCCAAGACAAATGAAGGGTTGTTTGAATGGTTGGTAGTGCCTTTCGGATTATCCAATGCACCAAGAACCTTTATGAGGCTGATGAATCAAGTACTACATCCGTTAAACCAGTTTATAGTGGTTTATTTCGATGATATCCTTGTATATAGCAACAGCAGTGAAGATCATATTCTGCTTAAGAAAACTGTTTCAAGTCTTGACTGAAACAGAATTATATATCAATCCAAAGAAGTGCACGTTTCTCACCAAGGAAATCATCTTTCTTGGGTTCTTAATCAAAGAAGGGAAGATAGGCATGGAACCTAAGAAGATAGAAGCCGTACAGTCTTGGCCAGCACCAACATCCATCAAACAAGTACAAGCTTTTCTTGGCTTGGCATCTTTCTACATAAGATTTATCAGAAATTTTAGTTCAATAGTGGCCCCTTTGACTGACTGTCTAAAGAAAGGAAATTCCAAATGGGGACATATATAGCAGCAGAGTTTTGAAGAAATTAAAAGAAGACTAACTTCTAGCCCTATTCTACAATTGCCAGATTTCGCATCACCATTTGAAGTAGCTGTTAACGTATTGTGATGTAATAAACAGTTAGCAGTTAATCTGTTATTAATTCAAACTAATCAGTTTATAACTGATTAGTTATCCCAACCCCAACTACCTAACTACTTGTAACAAACTGATTGTTCATCAATAAATAAACCATTCTCCAGCCAAAGAGAGGCAGATAATTCATTCTTTGAAATTACCAACTTTGATTCACATCATATTGACTTAATTTTTGATCTCAGTGACATTACATGAGCTAAAACCTTCTATTATGTTTACTTGCTTTTAGTGAAGGCATTTTCTGGAGATGGTGGCTCAGTGGAGTCGAATGATTCATCTCTCGTGGTTTGTTTTGGAGAAATGTTGATTGATTTTGTCCCTACTATTAGTGGACTGTCTTTAGCTGAGGCACCTGCATTCAAAAAGGCTCCAGGTGGTGCACCTGCAAATGTTGCTGTTGGCATAGCTCGTCTTGGTGGCTCATCTGCTTTTATAGGCAAGGTAATACAAAAAAATGTTTAAGAAACAGTTAATTGCAAACTGTCAATCATGATCAATGAAAATAAATGTTACTTATAGAATGTCTTAGATGAGGACAACTCTCAACCAGTCTCATTAGACCTCTTCTTCTCCATATTTTATTTGAATTTATGGTGTGATATACAGACTCAGGGTTGTCTATTGACATGAAAAATAGGAAGCATAATAACAAGATCTCAATATTAGGGGCATTTTGTTGCATATGAGCCATGACACATAGAAGATGTCACAACAGCTCATATTTCTTTCTCATGTTTAACTAGCCTCCAGTATTTAGTGGGATTATCCTGCCCCTATATTGGCAGCTTTAAAGGAGGCACCCCTTACTTTTCAATGCCCATCTTTCTATATATATTTGTGTGTGTGAGAGTGTTTGGGCCAGCTTATGCCCACCTCGACTAATCTCAATGCCTAACTCAACTGAAAAATATGATACTTTATCCAAAAGCTGCTTGATGTGGTCATTCCCTACTAGTCTGTTCATTTCTTTTTTGTTAAATGGTTTTGCTTAGCACAATGGTTTCTCGTAGTCTATAGAAAGATAGCTGTTAGTTTGTATGTAAAACTTTATCGTCATTGATATGAAGTACTATTATAAAGTATCATGTATATTTTTATCCAAAACAATCATGCATGACTGAAATATGATGGTTTTAACTTTATATTTTGGAAGCTTATTTGCAATGTAAATCGAAGGCATAATTTATTTTTGGGGAGCAAGAAAGCTTTTAATATTTTGCTTCCAAACTAATTTATTACAGTTTTCCATATTGACGCTGTCTTGTTGCCATACTTCAACATTTGGAGAAAATAATGCAATAAAGAAAGGGAGATACTTTTCCCGTGCACAGTTTCACAGGTTTCCTTAACAACAATCACAGGTTGGTGCAGATGAATTTGGTTACATGCTTGCTGATATATTGAAGGAAAACAATGTGTGCAATGAAGGGATGCTGTTTGATCCTGGTGCACGAACTGCATTAGCATTTGTTACATTGAGGAGTGATGGGGAGCGCGAGTTCATGTTTTATCGGAACCCTAGCGCTGACATGTTACTTCAGGAATCTGAACTCAATTATGATTTAATCAGGAAGGTAAGAATAATTTAAGGTACAGTTTAGAGAGCACAGCAGGATATGTAGTAGTTTGTGTGGATCATACAAGTGTAATTATAGTTTGTATAAAATTTAAACCTCTATATCCTAAACTACCAATAACCGTGAAGGCTTGAGTTAATGGGTTAGGGGGTATATTTAATCTTTTATATATTTTTTTAACACTCCTCTCATTTATAAGCTTGAAAAGTAACGCATGATAAGACTCAACAAGTGACTATCAATATTCATCCGTAAAGAAATAATATTGCAAGGCTTTGCGTTTAGGGCTTCATGATTTGATACAATGTCAATCTATTAGCTTTATGCTTTAAGCTATTAGATTAGAGAATATTAATCTTTTATAACTTTGTATGCATACTTTTGCTTTATCTTTTATTTCAATTCCCCACCTTTTTTGTGTTCGGTTGGGGGAGGGGAGCGGGGGGATGCCACTAAGCTTATATTTGATCTTTATCATCTGGTTTCACAGGCAAAGATCTTCCATTATGGTTCTATCAGTCTTATTACTGAACCATGCAAGTCTGCTCACATTGCTGCTGCAAAAACCGCAAAAGATGCTGGTGCAGTTCTTTCCTATGATCCGAATCTGAGGCTCCCTCTGTGGCCTTCTGCAGATAGTGCAATTGAAGGGATTCTGAGCATATGGGATACCGCTGATATTATTAAGGTAGATTTTTTACTTCCCCATGAAATCATCAAGATAAAAGCTGTAGATCTGTGGGCAACTAACTTGTCCGGCCAATGTGAAATTTTAAATTGGAACAAAGAGAAAGGAAAGCTGACATATATATTTTACTCTAAATTTGCAGATAAGTGAAGAAGAGATTAGTTTTCTGACAAGAGGAGAAGATCCATTTGACGATGCTGTTGTTCGTAAACTGTTTCATCCAAATCTTAAATTGCTTCTGGTCACTGAAGGTCCTGGGGGTTGTAGATATTACACCAAGGTAAGCATCTCGTACATTGTGCTCATATGTTGCATTTGACAAACTACCATCTAAAGAAAAAGAAAAATACTTTCGTGTATGAGGGGAGACTATGAGATTTCAGGCCGACAATCCCTGCCTTGATTGTCTGACTTCTTTATAGAGAGTACCAACTCTTTTTCTTCCTTGACAAGAATTCCAACATGTCATTTCAGAGTCAACCATGGATTGGTCTTTCCGGGTAGCAGCTTCTGTGTGAAACTGAGCAGTTGTCAGAAAACAAGAAACTAAACAGCTGAGGTTAAAATTATGAGCTGATGGTGCAGTGCAGACTGTTTCCATCACGGTAGTTGAATACTACCAAAATTGATGTTGATTGATTTGGTTATTTTGTTTGAAAAGGAAACAATACTCTTTGTTGATAAAATGAAATGAGGCTAATGCTAAAAAAGACAAAATTTCAAAGGAGCAAGATGAAGAAAATAACAATAAGGAAGATATAAAAAATGATCATTACTGAAAGTGAGTTGGAGCCAAATCAGGCGAAAAATCTTAATCTTAAAAATTTAAAAACCACTACAAACTTGGAAAGAGAGTACCATCAACAAGCCAAAACGAACTAAGTCAATATAGCAATACATCTAACCAAAAAATGGCAAGAGAGATCATCACAGTAGATCATTTTAAAAATGCTCATTTTTGGCCATTTCTCCTCTGCTGGGTTTTAACGAAGTGGCTAGGGTTGGGTGATTGATTTGGTTTATTTAACCAAGAAACATGCTCATCACAAAGACTGTTGAGGAAAGTCTTGATGATTCCTTGGTTGAGGGGAGGATGACAAGGAGTATGTTTTTTTGTTGTTGAAGTACAATAGGGGTTTCGAACCACAAACCTTTTAGTTGCTAGCCAATTGAGCTATACTCACTTTAGTGAAAATGAGTTTCAGCATCCGTTACCCTATCCTACTGCAATCTAGTTGTCATGACTCATGGCTCTTTATTCTATTATACTCTAGAGCTTGTAAGTGCCTAACAACTACTCTCATCTCTACTCTCATAAAGATAGTAACTGATCATACAATGCTTGAATTGAAGGTGCATGGTGATTTGTATTATGCAGGAATTCAGTGGAAGAGTGAAGGGTCTAAAGGTGGATGCAGTTGACACCACTGGCGCAGGGGATGCTTTTGTTGCTGGCATTTTGTCTCAGCTAGCAACTGACCTCTCTTTGCTTGAGGTACCTTTTCTGAATTGATAAGCTGTGCATGTTTTGCCTTTCTTGCTTTAATGAACTTCCTCCCACTGTTTTAAAAATGCAGACGGTGCTATTGAGGCACTTTTTTTAACATGATAAATGTTAAATTATCGTGTTGAGGAGTTATTAATAATGGGAAAAAAACTTAACTAGTGGTTAGACTTCTTTGTTCGGTGTAAAATACTTCAAACAAATTGTAATGACTCAAGTTTTTGGGTACTAACTACTGAAATTGGCTTAAAACATCATGAAGACATGAGATTTATGCATATTGAGAGGGTTTCTTTCTTTTTTTATTTTTCTTTTTTGTATCTTATTTTCTGCAGTTTTCAATGGTTCATTCCACCCTTTTCAAAGTGTTTACAATCTTATTTGTGTAAAAAATCAGTCATGTTACTGATTCTTGTCGGAAGGGTGGAAAGTGAAATAACAGTTTGTGTGTGTGTTTTTGAACCTTGTAGAAAGAGGATAAACTTAGAGATGCACTCCTGTTTGCTAATGCTTGTGGTGCATTGACCGTTAAGGAGAGAGGGGCCATCCCTGCTTTACCAAACAAAGATGCTGTTCTGAATGCAATCTTCAAAACTGTGGCCTAAGCTATTGGTTTCTCTCTCTAGGTCTGTATGTATAATATATCCAAGACTTTATTTTCCACAAATTTTGGGCAGATTTTAGTCTCTCCCAATTGGTGCTGCTGTATGATATGGTTTAGCAGCTTGTGAAGTTAATTTTGTAGATTGGATCTTCCATTGTATTGAAACGATAATCTCTGCCATTTTATGGCAACGAAACAACGAATGATGTGGCTCTTGTTGCTCCAATGTTTCTTCAGATTTTGATTCTATCAAATGTTAAGCAATTAAGGAGAAAAGAAGGGAAGAAGGGTAATAGCCTCTCTTTAGTTTGTCTTAGATTAAAACAAATTATGTAGATTATAAAGGAACTTCAAGTTTTCTTCTACTAAAAATGGTTATAGAAAGGTAAAGTATTTTCTATAAAAATCTTGGAGATTGAGCTTTAGATGCCCCATTTGAGATGATTAAAGACCTATTAATTCCACCATGGCGTAGTTTGATTGCTTGAGACATATCTTTGGTCAAACGAACGTTCAA
Organism: Cucumis melo; assembly: GCF_025177605.1. NCBI lineage: Eukaryota > Viridiplantae > Streptophyta > Magnoliopsida > Cucurbitales > Cucurbitaceae > Cucumis > Cucumis melo. The sequence continues at coordinate 15,122,775 of NC_066862.1, forward strand.
AAATACACTCATGTTTGTTGATGCCACGAAAGGTTAAGTTTGTTTTCTTTGGATAATTGTAATAGATAACAATTTTAGGAATAATCATTATGTATAACAATATTTTAAGAAATTACAAATACAACAAAGTTTATCACTGATAGATGATACGAGTCTATTAATGATAGAAATCTATTATGATGGACTTGACTATATTTGTAATTTTTTTTTAAAATATTGCTATATATGTTAATATTTTGATTTTAATGGTTGTATTTTTCTTGTGTTTTTTAGAGAAAAACTAAAACCCAATTAATTGGGTAACTTTGTTTTTGGTGGTCTTGTAGGTTTCATTTTGTGCGAAAAACAATACTTATCGTAAGTTATAATTGGTTTTTTTACCACTCGAGCAAAGTAGTAGCAAGTAAGGAGTGTTTGAGGCTCCAATTTTACGTGAGTGAGTGAAATGGTTTTACATATTTCATGATCGAAGTTTCAATTATAATAGTTGGTATTTCTTATTAATCTTATAACTTTAGTATTATCGTTTTAAATTATTTTACCATTGTACTTACTACATGTAACTTCTTCTTTTCTTCATCTTGGAATAAGAAGGAACATCGAAGTTTGGAATTTCGCTATTAACTAATAGTTGGTGAATCTAGTCTTAGAGGTGTGGTAATTTGAACCCTCCTCTCCAAGGAAAGGAGAATATGTGATTTAGGTTCACCTTTGCACTTACAGTTGGGTGGGTGCTTGATTTGACATTTTTTTTTTCAACTAAAAATTGTCGGTTAATAAATCCACGTGGTGCACATAGAAGGATGGAATTTAGAGTTGATTAATTACATGTTTAATCTCTATACCTTTGACAAGTTTCTATGCATACAAAAATAGGGTTTTTTAAAAAACAAAACATACGAATAATTTTGAAAAAAAGAAAAAAATCCATAAATTCACAATATAAAATACAAAAAATATCTCAGTCAATACGCGATTAATCAACCACACACGTGCAAGTAATCTTCTCCTAAATGATCATATAGATTATTTTAAATGATGGTGAAAAAGTTTCAAATTTAAACAATCGTGTAATAAACTCTAGACGATGACGAAAAAGCTTTAGATATAAACGATCGTTCAGATTTTACAAGATTGTATAGATAATAATACACGATCGTGTAGTGCAGTTTAGACCATGGAGAAAAAGACTTCAAATTTAAACGATCGCATAATAAACTCTAAACGAAATTGATAAAACTTCAGATATAAACAATCGTTTTATATATTCTAAACGATCGTCAGATCTATATGCATGATCGTTTTTGCATAATGAAATATAGAATTGGTTGAAAGATCATTGTGTCATTATGCATGCATGATCGTCAAAAACGATCTTTATAATAAAATATAGAATTCTTAACGAAATTTTCTAATCTTCTAAAAATTTCAAACAAAAATGAAATTTAGAATTCTTACTGAAAACAAATTCACTACAACGATCTTGATAGTGAAATACAAAAGATCTTGATATTCTTGAAAATGAGGAAGATTAAGAAGAATATTAAGATGAAAGAAATCTAAAAGAGCAAATGAAAATAATTTTAAAGAAGATGAATAAATCGTGAAAAAGAAAAGAAAAAGAAGTAAAGAATCATCTTGCAATAGTCAAAACCAACAAAGACATATATGAAATTTATGAAAAAATAATTGAACTTCGTTGATTTTTCTTATTTTGTTATATGTGGTAAATATTTAGGTCTTTTGTTACATTTATATAAAGTTTCCTAACAATACATCTTATGGTTTTTAACAAATACTTTATCAAACTATAAAAATATCAAATAGTTCATTCAACCCGAAATTGGATCGACTTTTTTAAGGATGTAATTTTGTAATAGAGTTATCTTTATAAAATTTGTAGATTTTGAAAACTATTTAAAATGGGTATATATTAAAAAATGAGTTTAAGATACCTGTTTTTTCAAAAATAATAAAAAATACAAATTATTTACATTTTTGACAAAAAAAAAAAAACCACGTTAAATAACTAAAACTAAATACACTTAATTTTTAGTTTGTTCATTTTGACATTTCTAATAATTTCCCTCTTAGTATATCTAAAAGAAACTAGGCTATGAAGGATGCTTACTTTTAATCTTTAACTTCTACAGAAAATCAATATCAAATAGTGTATATGATATTGATACATCCAAATACATAATACACAAATGAATTTTTTCTTTTTTCTTTTTTATATGTTGCGATGAATTTTAACCTCAAAACATATAGCACCTTTTATTTCATAAAAATATTATATCATAGCTTAATATATATATATATATATATATATATATATAAATTAAAAAATGGAAAGAAATGTACCTTTGAATCATTTTTTTTCATCTATCATGTATACTAATTTTGAGGTGAATCATCAAATTCTTGCATAAACTCAACTTTTCTATCATTTTTTCATTTTAGTCGACAATTTTTATTAGAATCGTCAAATATTTCTTAATTACAGGCGTCAAGTCAAGTAATACTATTTTTCAATAATGTATTTATATATATTTGAAATATGACATCTCTATCTTAGTTTAGCTTATAAAAATTTAATGATTTGGCGTATAAGTAAATATTCGTATTTGTGTCTAAAATTAGGAGTTAAATTTGATCAAAGTTAATGAAAAAAAGCATCAAACCCTAAACAAATTTTCTAAAAAGAAGAAGTAATTAAAAGAAAAGAAAAAAAGAGGGGGATTGATGAAGAACACATCGGCATTAGCTTCGCAAAATCACAAATATGATATGCCCCCACTTCAGCAAAAATCAGTTCTATGAACAAGGAGACAACACCAGCTGTTTCCATTCCCAATAATTTTGGGCAAAACAACGATTATTAAAGGAGAAGGGTAAAGAAAAAAATGAAGAAGGGAAGAAAGAAAGAGAAATAAAAAAAAGAAGAAGAAGAAGAAGAAGAAGTGATTGCCCTAAGTTCCAGATCAATTATCCCTATCAGAATTAGCTGCACAAAAATGGCAGATAGTGGCGTAAACTCAGCCGATTGCGAGAGAATTTTCAAACGATTCGATGCCAATGGCGACGGCAAGATCTCGGCAACAGAGCTGGGCGATGCTTTGAACGGGTTCGGAGTTAGTTCCGAGGATGCCAAGAGGATGATGGACGCCATTGACAAAGATGGCGATGGCTATATTTCCTTCCAAGAATTCTCCGATTTCGCTAAGGATAATCGCGCTTTGATGAAGGATTTCGCCAAGGCGTTTTAGATTTTGTTGTTTTTGTTTTTGTTTTTTTTTTTTTTTTGTTTTGTTTTGTTTTAATGGAAGATCTGATTATATGAATATTGTTACAATGAAGAAGAAGATGCTTCTTCTTCCTTTTATTTTTGTTTTGTACCACACACACATAAACATAACATATACTATGCTTCTCTTCACGATGAACGTCATAAATGTTATATTTTTTGATTAAGTTCTATTTTCGTTCCTAAACTTTATCATTTATAATTTGTGTTATAGTCTCAAATTATTTGTTTTGGCTCAAACTTTGATCGTTAATGTTATTGTGTTTCTTACTATCTTAACTCAATCGATAGTTTATTTCAATAGGAGCCACAATTTTTTTGAATTGAAAAGGACAAAATTTTCATTTTTTTCAATTGTTTTTAATACAATGTAAATTTGAACTTTGGACACTTACTATATTTTTACTTTGACTTTATTTACTTGGTTTTTCTTAAAAGAAATATAGCCTACTTGGTTTGTTATTATTTCTTATAGATGATGTCGTATGATTCATTACATAGAGAAGTTAAGACTTGAACATCTTGCTCCACTTTTGACATCCAATCGGGGGCCAAAGTTGAAATTTCATCTCCACAATAAACAAAAAAATATTTCATGATTAGTGTTGTGTCTCCACCAACCTAAAAATGAATATTTTCTTTTAACACACGACAACGCCAGAATTTGACCCATAGATGATGTTCAAAATTCTAAATAGTCCGGATTTGGTGTGAGATTTTTTTAGGGTTTTATATTTAGAAAAAATAAGAAACGAATAGAAATATGTTTAACATAATTATTTCTAATTAAAAACCAAACCCTCAAATTTTCTCTACTAAAAAAGTATTGTACTCTGTTTTAAAATTATATATGCTCCTTTCAAGATTGGTAATGTGGCTCTTGGCAGTGACGACGATACATTAGAAATATTCAAAAGCTTTCATTTGGTTTGTGATATTTTATTGATTTCTTTTTAAAATAAATAATAAGAAAACAAGGAGAAGACATATTTATAAGATTAATTTTTATAAATGTAACAAAACAACAAATTATATACGGTCCGTGTAACAAAGTCCATGAAGTTAGCTATTTTTTAAATATTTTAGATTTGACATTTCGTCTTTCTTCTACTCCTCGCTGCGATTTCTTTCATCATCTTTTTTCTACTGAGATTTCTTTCTATCGTCTTTCTTTTTTCCTATTCTTTTTTTACGTCGTTTAATCTTTCCATCGTTTTTTTTTCTTTTTCGCTGGGATTTCTTTCCATTGTCTTTCTTCTTTTCCTCTTCTTCTTTTACATCATTTAAATTTGGGTAACCAAATCTAAACGATCGTGTACAAAAAATAGAAAAATCTAAAAGATCGTGTATAAAGAATTTTCTTTTCCTTTTCTTTTTTTGCGTCGTTTATATTTGAGTAACCAAATCTAAATGACCGTGTACAAAAAATAGCAAAATTTAAAAGATTGTGTATAAAAAATCTTCTTTTCCTCTTTTTTTTTTTACGTCATTTAAATTTGAGTAACCAAATCTAAATGACCGTGTACAAAAAATAGCAAAATCTAAAAGATCATGTATAAAGAATCTTGAGAAAAATTATTTAGATTGGAGTAGCCAAGTCTAAAAGATCGCGTCAATGTGTGTAATATATTTGGTACACGATCATTTAGATTTGACTATTGTTTGATACATGATCGTTTAGATTTGATCGTTTAGATTTCAATAGTGAAATCTAAACGATTTTTTTTCAAGATTCTCTATACACGATCGTTTAATTTGGTTACACAATCATTTAGATTTGACTATTGTTTGGTACATGATCGTTTAGATTTGATCGTTTAAATTTAGATAGCCAAATCTATTTTTCAAGATTCTCTGTACACGATCGTTTAATTTGGTTGCATAATCGTTTAGATTTGACTATTGTTTGGTAGACAATCATTCAAATTTGATTGGTTAGATTTTGGTAGCCAAATCTAAACAATTTTTTTTTTCAAGATTCTATGGTACACGATAATTTAGATTTGACTACACGATCGTTTAGATTTGACTAAACGATTTTTGTCAAGATTCTTTTAGTATACGATTGTTTAGATTTGAATAGATTTGGCTATACAAATCTAAATAGTTTTTTAAAGATTTTTTGTTATACGATAGTTTAGATTTGACTACCCAAATCTAAATGACGTTTTCTTAACATCTTTTATATTTAGTAAACGATCTTGAACAACCAAATAACAGTTTGAAAAGAAATAAAAATAGATATTTTATATTTGATACACGATCTTGAACCAAATAACAGTTTAGAAAAAAAAGAAAAGAAAAGAAGAAAGAAGGTGGAAAGAAAAAAATCGCACAGGAAAAGGAGATGGAAGAGCAAACCTGGAATATTTAAAAAAATGGCCAACTTCATGCACTTTTTCATTTTGTTACATGGGTCTTAGATATTTTACTAGTTTGTTATATTTATGAAAATTTCCTATTTATAAGTTCTAAAAATATAATCAACCCCTAAATTTATCCACACTAATGGAAACCAAGACATGTACAACGAAAAACAAGATCACAATTTTAACTTAATTATATCTAAGCTATTTCGAAATTAACATGCATTACCCTAATTAAGTGAAATTAGGGTTAATGAAAACTCATATCTTTGAAGCTTTTTGATTTTCTTAATCTCCTCAGGAACCCCGTGACCACCACTAATGATTCGCTATTCTCCAGACTTAGAACCGGGTTGTCGGAGTCAACAAGTGAAGGAATTGAGAGAGAGATGAAAATTGGACTAGGGTTGGGAGAACTTTAGTTGAATTTTCCATTTTTATTTCAATGTCAAAAAATAAATTGCTCAAAAAGTTTTCCACAGTAGAAAAGTGAGTCTTTAAATAAACAAAAGACATGCAACTATTGCATGCGTAAATTCATCTAAGTCCAACACCCATACATTCATTACAAGAAATTCTGGCTCTTCCAATACAGCTTTACATCGTTGGAAGAAATGGCGTCGGGAGATAGGACATCTCTCGATGTCAAAGTTGATGTATCGGGAGATAGGATCTCCCGACACATCTAAAAGATGTTGACCATTGGCATGGATCTTTGGATGTCGAGTTGTGTAGGCGTCGAGAGATAGGAACAACTTCCAACACACTATTAATGCATCAAAAGTTTTTGGGGGAAATGTCGATGCCGACGATAATACATCAACATTTCTGAGAACTCCTGACACGTTTAGGGATATGTGAGGAGGTATCCTTTAAAATCACTGATGTGTACTTTCACACATCTTTGAGAAAAGAGGATCTGAAAGCTATTGCTAGGGATTTGAGATACATTGCAAGGAGGGGATATGACCACTACGCCACCACAACTCCACCACTACACCACTGTCATTCTGCCACCAGGGATTTGAAAGACATTGGGTTTAAACCCTAATATTCTTTTCTCTTCTTCCTTTCAATCTTCTTTCACGATCTTCTTTTATAAACCCTAATCTTCTTTGTTTTTCAACCGTTAGGGATTTAAGAAACGTCCTCCACACTAGTTTTGTTGAACAAGAATGCCTTACCATCTAAACAAGAACGAGAAAACCTCTCTCTCACTACCTTTCCACCTCGAAAAGAAAAAGAGTTTGTTTTTTTTCTTCATTTTTTGGTAACCATTATTAGGTAATTAAATATGGGAAGATGCATTTGTTACAAGTAAACTTCCTAGTTTTCCTTCTCTTATGACTTTAATTACTTGCTTTTCTCTTGGTTTTTTAAAATGTAGTTGTAAATGTCGTCTATACAGGGTCGTCGGTAAGTTTATAACACTGGATACTAGAATTTAATTAACTATTAATTTGCTAATATACTGATATTGTAGCGGAATGAACAATGGATTCTCTCTCTCCCAAAGGCTCTCTCTTTCCCCATCTTTCCAACTCCCTTGCTGCCGATTCAAGCCACTAGACAATAGCGACTCTTCACATGAGAAATGATGATTGTGATTCAGAAACATTTACATCCCCCAACTACTAAGACTGAACGGTCTGCTACATTTACTCCTCACCTTCCGAAAAAAGGTACATATTCGCACTCTACCATACTCTTCTCAACACACTCTTCTCTGCTTCCTATAGAATATATCCATAAAAATGGCACTCTTGAATTAACTCCTTCGGTATTTTACTATTGAAAAAAGGAATTCGTGCTTTCTCTAGACAAAAGATCAAGGGATTTAAATATGCTCATAACTGAAGTGGGACCCTACAAGTCATTTTCCATTGTATCACTCAATCAACTAATAAGCAAATCTCAAATTAAAACATCCACAAAGACCAAACACAAGCTTAGTTCGAGTCATGAAGAAGAATTCGTGAGTCGGAATCTTGAACTTGCTCATTGAAATTGTGGTAAAGTTTTGATCGGAGTCTCGCTACCTATAAATATCACACCATAACCATAAGCTAGCTTTTATCCTTCTTCTTCTTCGTTTTCTTCTTTTTTAAAATTCTATTTGTTTTTATTAATTATTTTGTATTTGTTAAATGTATAATTCTTGAGATACCTATTTCTTGATTTAGGTTTAGATTGTAATTAATGTTAAATTTACTATACTTTTGTTACATAATTTGATGGATCTTGGCTCTTGGTTTAGGCTTAGATTGAAGATTTTGTTCTATTTATTATGTTTATTCATTCTGTTTCTAACTAAAAAAATTCTGCTTAACTTCTATTAATTAAAGCCTACATGGGAGAAGAATGATAAATTTGCTTCTTTTATATGCTTAGCTTTTGATTTAACTTCATTCAAAGTGCAATAAGTCATGCATTTATATAGAATAGTACGAGAAGAAAAAGAGTATATGAATGAAAACTAAACTATGGGATCGATACAATATAATGCATAAGGTCCGAGACAATATATATAAGAACTTCATGGAACCACACCCCACCACTTGCCATGCACACATGATAATAAATCCCTAAAAACCTAAAAACACTAAAAAAAAAACTTTATAACAAACATGAACATTACACAAAACCAAAAGAAAAACTTACATTTAACTTCTTTTGTCTACCAACACAAAAACCACAAAGAAAAATCACAAGATTTTTCTTCCTTGATAGCCAAACAGAAACTTTCCCAAAAACCGCTTCCCACTCTAACAGAGGAAAAATCTGAAGGAATTAAATCAACAAACAATTCAATGATGTGAAGAAGAAATTAGAAAAAAAAACATAACAAAAAGATCCGTAGGAATAAAAATAGAAAAAAGAAGGCTTCTTCTAAAACTTATCAAACCAATAAACAATTCAATGAAACAAAACAACTTTGCATCTCAAACACAGACATATGACTTTTCCAAACATATGACGAACTCCATATACATATGAACTTCTAACATCCTATCTCAACTCAACGCTTCAAGCAATCTTTAAATTTCTTTAATAAAATATCAAAAACAACAAAGGATGATGAACAAACATATGTCACAAAACTCACAACCTAAATATGCAAAAAAGTTTATATCAAAATGCCATAGTTCCCTCTGAATTTTCCTTTAAACCCAAAATTTAAGAACAACTAACTGCTCTTGAAGTGAGGGATGTTCTCTCCTGCCTAGCTTCTTGAATAGAATTCGATAAGACGACAAGTTTTTTAGAAGTTTTATTCAATAAATTATCATTTTTGTTTACCAACTAATCTGATAGTAGTACAATAATATAATAATTCGAGGTGTATTAGTTTTTCCTCATTAATTTTGCTTTCAAAATTTTCAGCATGATGCAAAGATTCAATTTAAAGGATCTTGATAACGAAGCTCTAGCATTCGAACCAGTTTTAAATTCCATGGTTGCAAAAGTATATCACAACCCTCAAATGAAGGACGAAAGCCAATTGAAATTATAGAAGTTGATACAGTTCTAGGCGTCTAAGGAGATTTATGATAAGGATACTCAACACTTCAATAATCAAGATGTATCCCCACGTCCAAAAAACAATAAGAAACAGTGAATCACAGTCCAAAAACTAGATTAATCTACACCCAAATAATAATCACACGAAGAAGAATAATGAATATCGAATCATAAAAACTAATGCCTACTTGTTTCACCAAGTTTAAGTTGTATTCTATACCATCATTAATGTCTAAACTATTTGTAATTTCAAATCCAAGTAAAGATTATGAAGTAAATTCATTTCACAACGTATAAACTCCAAATCTTTGTAATTCATTGCAAAAAGAAATAACATAATTTCCAAAAGGAATTTTCGAATAATGCACCCAAAGAGAGAACCATGCTAAAATACATAAAATTTCAAATCTATTCCCACAAAGCAAATCCTATTTAGACTTAATGTTCTTTCCTATTTTTTCACAACCAAATATTTCAAAGAGCACAAAACCAATGCACCCTACACAAGATAGCTTACTCCATCATATATATGTTCAAGCAATGAACTAAAGATATGCCAGAAGTCTACCAAAATAGAAGGATTAATGTGAGAAATCAAAGGTACCCACAAAAAGCTTGCTCCATTATCATATATGTTTGAACAAGAAAGCAATGAGGTACAACAGAACAAGGTACCAGAAAGAGGTTGAAACTTAATGTTTGCACAATTACCTCTGGTCCACTTGCTCCCAGCTAATCAAATCAAAAGTCAAGAACCTAGAAGATGCAAGGAAATATTAAAAAGCTACAACCTTATATTCTCCAAGTTCATATAAGTATACACGGGTATGCACTGACACCATTATTCATTCTCCTAATATTTTTTTACACATTTCTTCTCTTACCTACCTGTGATTATCTTTGAGTTACAATGAAATTAACAAGTTCAGACAATGCATTTAGTTCATATATGTAGGTCGTAATTTTCCTTTTCATTCAATGAGGGACCTCTTAAATGAAAGTCTTTTTTTTACACGTCTAAGGAGATTTATGATAAGGATACCCAACACTTCAATAATCAAGATGTATCCCCACGTCCAAAAAACAACAAGAAACAGTGAATCACAGTTCAAAAACTAGATTAATCTACACCCAAATCATCAAAACTTCAAATTGAACAAAGAGTTCAACAAAACACCCAACAAATGGGTAAACCCAAAAAAAATTCATTTACAATAAGTAAATACGAAATAGGAAGAAAGCTCTGGATGCAAAACAGGAAAACAGCACCAACAACAATGGCAACCAACGTCGCTGCTAATCAATGAGAACCTTAGAATCAAGTGCCTGTAAAACCTCCATTACGCGATTGATTACACAATGGAGGAAGAGAAAGATTAACGAGAAATTGAAGGATCTTGAAGAAGAAAAATGAGTTGGTATGAAGCAGATGTAGATGCAAATAAATGGGCAAAAATACACTCACAAATTGATGAAATGTAAATTGGTTTGATAAAGCAGTCATAAAATGTATCGTGCAAAGAATTTACACACCGATACAACTAAATTGAAAAGAATTTACTATGAACGTATATAAAATGGAAAAAGGCAGAGAATATCTAACATTATATAATGATTTAAAAAAAAAATATAAATTTTAATTTTAAAAAGAAATGAGATGCAATTTAATCTACAATTTAATCTCTTATACGATACTAAACTACAAGATCTTAAAATCAGTAGCATTCCAAAACCTGAGTAAGCAGATTAAAATGACAACATCGAAGGTTCAAATTTCTAAAATTCGAACTGAAAGGAAGATCGAACAGATTATAAAACCCAAAACTTACAACTCATAAACTAGTACATTGTTCAAAGTGTATGCACGTTCATGAACACGTGTTCGGTTCAACAATAAACTCAAAGATAATAGAGCAAGCATGAGGCTCCATTCGGTTTTAATTAATTATACAGTGATGGAAGGACATACCTACAATTTTGGGTACAACCGGCCCATATAATCGAATCACAATTCTAGCTACAAAGAGAGAAGAAAGAAAGGATTTAGAAATGTCAAACAAGAATTGAAGGAGGGCAGAAGATCAAACGGTTGAGGTATTTTGAAAATCCAAGCAATAAAGCTTGAATGTATCCTTTTACAAACAAAAACTTCATAAAATGTGAGCTGCCATGGCTCAAGTTGAAATCTAGTTATACTCACAAGAGAAGACAGCAATACCCGACCTTACCAATTGACAATAATTCTACATGTAGGAACAAAGTAAAGTGTAGGCAAAAAGAGTTTACCTAATCTCTGTTCTTCAATATCAACATCCCAATTTCCAAAAAAGCTATTTCCCTAAAACTAGCATGTCCAACCAAACCATCATAGGGAAACAACCATCATTGGTTTTTAACAATCATGCATACCATAACCAAAATAGGGTATTCCAGTGGAATTGGATTACCAAAAATAAATTACTAAATGAACCTCTTTATCCTAATAACTCTTCTACAGAAAGCTATAAGTCTAACAAATGCATAATGGAAACAGCACCAAGATGAAGAACTTTGTGTTATTTTATTACTTATCAAAAAAGGAACTAAAAACTTAAAGAAAGCCCTCCAAAAAAAGATCCCTTCCCGACACTAACAAAACCCAAACTCAGTCCCCATCAGAATGAAATAACCGAACCACTAAACGCAAGATAACAACATAGCTATAAATTAATGAAAATCATGTCCACAGATACTCAAATACTGAAACAACGAGTGTTGAATTTTGAGATTGATGGGTGGTTTGCAGTCTAAATCGAAGTCAAAAAACATTGCAGCTTAAACCCCAAATTAAAAAATTGTGACCCCTTGAAAGAAGATGGAAATTACTGTTGCTGTGAAGCTTCCGCTGCCACCATCAGAGTTAGATGTTAGCATCTAGTAGGTACATCGTCGATGAATGCATTTATAGCTTGAATAGCACAGTGAAGGCCCTAGCAACTGTGATTTCACCAACAGCAACAGTGAGAATGTGAGAGGGAGATGCATGCGATTTTGTTTAGAAGGTGGATGCAGAAGCTGTGAATGTTAAAGGTAGGAGCGGCATTAATAGTCTGGGGTGAGAATGTGAGAGGGAGACGCGGACGAGTTTGTTTACAAGGAGGAAAATGCGGGCGAATTTGTTTAGAAGGGTGGGTGAGCAGAACGACAATGGTGGTAGCAAGCAAATTGGTGGCAGCGTGTAACACCCCATAAATTTAAAATTTAAGGAATTTAGTATGGGCATTACATTAAGTGGACTTCGAATTTAAGGAATGTATTTGGTGTAATGTGTTGGATTAATTGAATATATATACATGGGTGTGTATATTTAATTAAAGATTTTTGAATTTGGTAGAATTTGTTATTAATTAAGACATGAGAGCCCGGTATCCCAAATTGTTCAAAGATTAGAACTTTCGAGGACAAAAGTTTCTTAAAGGAGAGAAGATTGTAACGCCTCAAAAATTAAGATAATTTTGGAGTTAATTATCTTAATTTTTTTAATTAGATTTAATTTATTGGACGTTATTTTGAATTCATTTAAGGATAATTATTTAATTTATGTGGGAATTGAAATTAATTAAATATTTGTTGAATGAATATTTAATTAATTAGAGGTTTTGGCATGTGGTGTTTGTTGAGTTTTTGATTAAATGGTAGGTTAAGAGAATTAAGTAAAATTGTGGATTTATAGTGTTGTTGAAGTTGAATTAAATTAAAGTTGTGAAAAAGTTGGTTTTGGTGGAATTGGATTTAATTGAGTATATATATATTTAATTAATAATTTGGAAAAATGTAGTTAATTATATTATGGAATATAATTATATTTGTTTGAAAAAGAAGATAAAATTGATTGGAGGAAAAAAATATATATTTATTTATAAGAGAGAATAATATGTTTATTATAGATTTTTATGAGAGAAAAATAATAATAATAAAGAAGTATTATTATTATTATTAAGGGTTATAAATGTCTAAGATTTTTTGCATTTAAGGCATTTATTGAGAAAAGATAATGGAAATAAAGATATATGTATATATTTGGTATTATATATATATATATATATATATATATATATCTTAAAAGGAAAAGGAAATAATAATAATAAATATTATTGTTATTATTTGGGTCTATAAATAGCATTGAGATGCTTAAGTTAGAAAGAAAAGAAAAAAGAAAAAGGTTATTCATCTTCTTCTCTAAGATAACTATCTGCCGCTACCGCCTCACCAGTTGTCGTTAAGATTGGTCTCTTTAGAAAGCTTGAGAATTTAAAGTGATGAATTTTTCCATCAAGGATAAGAGTATTTTTCAACCTCTATTTGATTAACTTTGATAAGCTAAGGCAATTAAATTAATATTTTGTTAATTTAATTTTGGATCTATTTGGGGTTTCTTTAAAGGTTCAATTGACTAATTCTTTAAGATTTAAATCTTGGATTTTTTCCAATCAAGGTTGAATTGGTTTCAATCCCAATTTTTTTAGAAAGTTAATTAATTTGGGAGAATTTTTGGATGTTAGCCAATTGCTAATTTCATTAATTAAGACACTTAGTTTTCCTTTTATGATTAGGATCAAGTTAATTGGAGAATTTTTACTGTCAGCTAGGGAGTACCTTGTTTGGCTAAAATTTCCAGGTAAGAGATTCTCCTACTAGACCTTCGAACTGAATTTAAGAGACTGCATGTAATTATGATCATGCATTGATGGTAGCTAAAATGCATAACTTGATGATATTGATGATGACTGATATTGTGTTTATGATTGATTTATGTTGATGATGACCGACGCTGTGTTGATTATTGATGCTGAGAATTTATGTTAGGTTATGGCTAGTAGTATATTGATGAGGATGACTGCGTCGTGTTCATGTTTACGATATTGGTTAAGTATGCTATGATTGTTATGATACGCCATGTTTACGATGATGTCATGACATGTTACATGCTATGGATATGGTGTATGTTAGCTTTAGCTATTAGAGTCGTATCCGCATGGGTGTCCTTCGGAATCACCACCTTTTTAGGACTGCATAGTCCGACAGGACCATCAGTCTGACATTGACATTGATATAGACATGATTACAAGTGATTCGACGGGGTCACTCACAGCCCGATTGTCTTAGTGTTTCCTTTGGGTACTCTAAAGACCAGATTGTCCTAGGTGTTCCTTTGGGTTCATCGAAGACCAGATTTGTTCCTACGGGATCATAGATTGCACGTGTTCGGGAACGTGTTAGTTCAAGGGTACTTCTTTACAGGACTGTAATGTGAAGTTAACAGATACCTAGCGGAACTAGTAGTGGGTCCCTTACTGAGTATATGTTTATACTCACTCTTTCTATGTTTAATATTTCAGGTAAAGGTAAAGGTAGAGGAAAGCTGGCGAGCGACAGAGAAGGATCAGTGACATGCCATATGGGGACTCAGTTTTGCATCCGCGTCTATGTATTAGTGTTTAAGTATTCCGTTTTTAATGAAAATTTAGTGTTCCCTCTTTTCAAGAAAGTGTCTATCGTTATTGTTTTTTTTAGTAATGACCTCAGTTTAGTATAAAGAGTTGGGTCATTATACGGCGAGCACAATGGTGGCGTCGAGCACAATAGTGGCGACAAGGACAATGGTGGCAGTGATGGTTATTCGGAGAAGAAGGGAGAGAGAGAAATTGTTACTTTTTTACAAAATAAAATTATTAAAATTTAAATTTAAATGGACCTTTAATGTCGGTTTTCAAAAGGGAGGACCTTAGCTTACTCTTTAATGTCGGTGGAAAACCGACATTAAACATCCACCTTTTCAAAACCGACATTAATGTTCATTTTTCATTTTTCCCAACCAACATTAAAGCGTATATTTCTTCTAGTGTCAACTTAACTCATAGGTTACATATTGTTATGTTCGATACATACTTGCTGTTTTTGGTGGCTACAAGCTTATAAATTGTGGCTTGGTTGGATGATTTATTGTTCAATTTGTTAATTATTTGTTTGATTCACCTCAAGCTAAAATGTTGAGGAAAAGAAATGGCATTATAATAGTTTCGATAGTATAGAATATTTTAAAAAGGATCTTTTTAAAAACAGTAAAATATCGAAATAATTTAAAAAACATAGCAAAATCAATCTGATTTTTTAAACTCTTTTTTTAGCTATTTTTTATAATAGTTTCATTTTTTTCTTTTGCGATCCATAATAATTAACCTATTGTTCATAGAAATTTATATCATATTAAATTACTATTTGGAAAATTATATCATACGACAAAAATTTTTAGAAAAAACAATCAATAGTACCTCTTTTTTATATACCGCAAATATGACAAACAATTAGATATGTCAGATGACTATCAGAAGGCTGTTCACTTTTATATTTGTTACTTTTGCAATTTAAAAAATGTAGTAACATAGACCCTATTATCATAATTTGTTTTTACTATTTTTGCAAACATCTCTTATATTAACCCAAAAAACATAAAACTAAGACTAATAAAATATTTAGTAACATAATTTTATTTTTTGTATATGGTTTAGGTAACTAGTTTGCTTTAGTTGGATTGTGGGTGACTGTTCAACTCTTTGTAAGTGAGATATGACTGTACTTTGAAATTGACATTTTGTAAAGTTATGTATATTTTGTGTTTGCTTTTATTGGAGGTTGTGTAAAGCACTTTCCTTTCAAGGCTACTTTTGGGGTATGAAACTTTGCAAGTGCTAGAGATCAGCCTTTGTGTTTAGGTAAGAAATTGAATATGAAATAACATTTTTTAATTGAATATAATTGGAATGTAATTATTGGCAATGTTGAGTAGTCTAATATTATTGTTAATAACTATAAACTTTGAGATAAGGTTTCTTTCAATTACATCCTAGTTTTTTTTTCTAAAGTTTTAATTTTATTGAACTTTGAATTTGTTTCTGAGTTTTTTAAAATTATTTCACAAAGGATTTTTCTTTTCCTTTTTGTTCAAAATAAATGAGAAAAAGTATATTTTGAATAACTTGATGTGGAAAAAAGGTAAGACTAAGAAGATTATTGTTACTGTCTAATTCATGTACGTAGTCAAATTTTAAACAAATTAAACAACCAGTCATTTCAATATTATTTTATTCGATAATTTTATAAACGATTTCATTCATATTATTTTGAATATATAATAATTGTAAGTATAATAATTAAATTCAAAATATTAATATATATATAGCAACTTTTTTAAGAAAATTGTAAATGAACATCAATTAAAATCTATTGATAGAAGTCTATTACTAATAGTGATATATATGAACCATAAGAATCTATATTATAATATAGTAGAAGAATAAACTTTGCTATATTTGTAATTTTTTAAAATATTGCTATATTAATAATTATTCTTAAAATTGCTTCACATTTTAACTTATCCTCCTAATTTTTTATACATGCTTTAATGGTTGGGGTTATTTGTTCATCCTTTTTGAGGATATGTCTGGAACAAATTTCAAAATTGAGAAAGGAAAGAAAAATAAAACTTTTTAAGTTTTAGTAAAATTTTTGAAAAGATGGAAAGGTTTGGAGTTATTTAGTATAATTAAACCAAAAATGAAAGTTTGTATTTTGGGCGTGGATTTGATTGTATTAAACTTTTGTTTGAATTTGTCTTTGTTGGATCAGTTTTGAGTGGTAGTGTTTAGATAAATACGTTGTGAGTTGTGTAAGGCAAAGTAAGGCCTAAAGTCTACCCGAGGGTTCAAGTTCAAAAGATATCAGAAAGGAAAGCACATGTCCCAAAAGAAAATTGATGGTTTCACAAGGTTTGCGCTGAATCTCATTGGATTATTTATATTTTATGTTTGTTAATACTTTTTATGTCTAATTTATAGGAATCAAGCAGTTGGCTCGAAACGAGCTAACTTAAGAGTAAAATGACAAAAATACCACTTAAGAATGTCGAAAAGATTGACCTAGGACCAAAAAAGAAATAGAAAAAGGGGGTCTAGTTGATGAAGTTAGAGCTAAAATATGCATGGTTTGAATGCTATGTTGTGCTTGCAAATAGTAGACACCAAAACACGATAGTATCGCAGCGATAGGATTTTTATTATATATAATTTCTTTATTATATTAGTAAATATGTAATAAATTTAAAATTGGATGGTCATTTGGGGCATATGTTTATTCGATTTTTTTTCTTCGTTCTTTATCCATGTTCAGTAGTTCTTTTAAGTTTTTAATTTGGTTTTGATCGAGAGGTTTCTTGTATGATATATTCAGAACCTCCATCCCATCGATAGCATATTTTTAGACAAAGATGAAGTTTTGGAGTTTTCAAAGGAGTGGACTATCAAAAGAATCGTTGGACAGTGATCCCAAGATTGAGAATAACAGTCAAGGGTCTGGGTTCTTGATTCACTTTTCCCACTTAGTCTTTTTTTTATGGATTGTCTATGTTTGCTTTCTACCATGAGCTGCAAATTAGTTTGTGATAGGGCTTTTCATGTAGTTGATTGAATGGATGAACTATTTTAGCATGATTATGTTTAATGCTTTTGAACAATTATCTACTGCTTGGATGATAATTGTTTGATGTCTTCTGTAATAAAGAAAACCTTAGGTAGTATATCTAGCATGTTAATTTGTTATCAATTCTGCATGGAGGTGAAAGGATATTATTAGAGATTAATGATGAAGAAATTTAATAATGTTGTATCTAACTAATTAATTGCATTAAAATTATTTAATGATCTAGAAAAGGCTGAGCTCGAAAAAGGATATCCAAATTATATATATATATATATATATATATATATATATATATATATATATATATATATATATATATATTTAAAAAAACCTTCAAGTGTTACATTTATTTACTTTTTAGATGTAGATTAAATTAAGTATTCATTTCAATCCGGTCTGATCTCCTAGATAAGCTAAGTTAGAAGAATAAATTGAGTAACAACTAAAAAAATTGAAAACCAATTTACTAGAAGATGATACTCAATCTTTTGAATATTTTTATAAATATATTATTAATACTAAACCTGTGTGCTTGCATGCACCAACCAAAAAGTATATGTGTCAAAGTTGAACTAGCAACATTCAACTTTGAGCACCTGGCCGAAGCCTCCCTAGCTAACATCATGTGGTCATATATAAACTATACTTGTGTGTTAGGGAACATGCTTATAAGTAGCCATATTAGACTATGTATCAAAAAGGAAATCGATAAACAATCTCCAAAAGAGAGACCCAATCTTTCTTTTTGTGCTTTGGTGAATTAGTCCCTCCTTGTACTAACGTCTTAAACATTCGAATCGTAGTAGACTCGACATCACACTGGTGGAATGATCTCTTACACAGATTAACTTAAACAATAATGAGACCTAGATCGATCTAGTTGGTTCCATCCCAAATTGAAAGGATGGAACAAATAACTATCATCAAATGTCAAAAAACGGGTTTTTGACGAGAAAAGACGGTGATTTCGGAATGTCCAAATACATGATAGTTATTTGCTATCATAATATGTAAGGGCATTAAAAAATTAATTAAATATTTTTTATTAAAATAAAAAATAAAAAAAGGCAAAATCCCTCACTTTCCTTCTTCAAAATCCCTCCCTTTCCTTCTTCACCCACACTCTCTTTTCCTTCTGCAAAATCCCTCCCCTCACGAACGACGAACGACGCATGATGAAAACCCCAACCTTAACCCCATTCTTCTCATCTCCACGTCCTTTCTTCTTGACAGAGACCCACGGCGAGGAGACCTATAGCATCGCTTGTGAGTTCTTGATCTTTATTTTTTCGTTTCTTCTTCCTCCATTTATCTCTTTCCCTGTGCACAGTCCCACAAATTACCTTGATAAATTCAAGAGGAAGTAGGGTTCTTAGAGACATATAAATAACACTGATTTCTTGTCTTCTTTGTCTCTCTCTTTCTCTCCCTAACTCAACAACGCCTTTGTCCATTCCTTAAGGTACCATAACTCAAAAATGCATTTTAACTATTTTGTGATTCTTTAAAGGTATATTGAAGGTTTTGTGAAATATATTGTTGGCTATGTGATGAAGCATTTTGGTAGCTTACAATTTGTTTGATAAAATGCCTCAATGAAGCCTTTGGTTGATTTTTAATTGATTTTTGTTTGTTTGAATTAGGAAATCAAGGCCAAGGGAGATTTCATGGCTATGGGAGGAAGCTTTGAGAAAAAGAGAATGAAAATGAATGGTTAGATTTTAAACTTTGATGATGTGTAGGGCCTTTATGTATTTTCTAGAGTTTAGTTGTTACGGGCATACATGTTTAGTGTTAGGTTTTATTTCTAGTAGGGTAGGAATTTCAATCCCCTTTCTTATTGAAAAGAATATTTAGTCTTAGGATGTAATTATGATTGTTTCTCAAATAATGAATTTTGGAATGAATGGTAATTATTTGGATATTTGGTTCTATATTCTGCTATGGTTTCTTACATAGCACTTTAAGGTGCTTACATGTTTTTTTAAAACATGATTGATGGTCTTCGATTCAAATTTTAGTGTGGATTCTGTTGCTTGTAAACTATATTGCACTTAGGAGCTATTTTTACGACATAGATCTTTGGGGTTTGTAGAAATGATAGACTACTGTGTGAAAATTCATATACTAATGATTAACTAAAACTGATGTAAATCTCTATTCTCTACCACATTTTGCCATTAACTTCATGAATTTATCAAGGTGATGCAGACAATTAGTTGTTAATTGCTATGGTATAATGTATTATTGGGATGGGTAAGAATAGATGAGATGAACATTGAGATAGGGGTTGAAACATCCTATAGTTTCTAAGTGTTTGCTTCTTTCCTTGGAGAATTGGTGGCCTAAGAACCCTACTAGTGGTCGTTGTCATAATCTTCTACTATGACTATTTTTTTATGCTGATTTTGAAGCATCAATGGCTGATCAAAACACACAAAATGCTCTTACACATTTAAAGGTAGTTCATTTAGATTTAATAAAAAATATTCAAGAAACAAATTTTCATACTGATACGTGATAAGAAATGATAAATTGGCTTAATATGAGTTGACTACATTTTTTAGAGTGCTAGGAAGCTATCCAATGGACATTAATATGCCATGAGAAGTTAGAGCATCCCGAAAACTTGGTTTCTCCTTTTTCTTTGTTTTTAATTTATGGAATGGGCTTGTATCTCGTAACACTAGTCATGAGATATGTTAATTTGAATCTCCTCCACCATTCAAATTAACTTATTTATTGCCATTTTCGAGTTTTGATTATGTTATTTATATGGTTGAAGCTTGACTGCTTTGAGTTAATTGTTTAAGATTTTGAAAGCTTTAATTGCTTCGAGCTGATTCTTTAAGATTTTAAACTTTGATGATGAGTAGGGTCTTCAGGTTTGGGTTTGGTGGGTAAAAAAGAGTAATTACGTAATTGTTTAGCTATGAAGAAGTTTAGGATCTTATTTAGATCTCTACTCTCTTCTTTTAAAATTCTACTAAGAGGTTTGGTTTTAAGAACATGATTAGTTTGGATATTGTTTTCTTGCTTGTTGCTGTTAGTACTAGACATTGTATGTTTGAAGTTGGTTTACATCAAAACAAGAGCTAAAGAATAATTAGTCTATGATGGAAAATGAATACATTCGAAAATTTATGGAAAAAGACAGTTCAATTTTTGTTTTGCTTCTACTGTTTTGTTGTTGCTCATTGGTGGGTATGTTGTAGAATACTTTGTTGTTCTTACTATAACCTTTGTAGAACTATTTGTCAGGTAGGTGCTTCTTGCATACCTGAGAAGCAAGGCACAAATAGACACAACATAGACAACAAAAATATTTTTATCAAGTGTCATAATATCCTGATGCTGTAGAAGGAGGTTATGGCTAAATTAAGATGTCTATGCTTAGTTTTGTACTTTCCTATTGATTTGCTACCATTGTCTTTCAACAGTTGTTTTGATCTTGGTATGCATCCTATTGAATTCAATGGGTGGGTTTATATCATTGGTTGTAATTGGTATTCTTCTTACTCATAATATTTATGTTGGTCCATCAATTTAAATTTAACTCATTCCATTTATACATGTTTAGTTTAAATATTAGTTAGTTAATTAGCGACATGTATGGTTGATTGTTCTGCTTTACTTCTATGTATTTTTCAGCCACTGTTATTATTAGTATGTTTTATTTATTATTTTTGTTATAAGTATGTTTAGGTAATGTTGATCTTGGAACTGCTTGTGGCAAGTATTACCGTGTTTCTTGCCTTAGCATTATCATCCAGGTACTAAAAACATTGTTATTTGGTTCATTAAATTTCATATCTACGTGGTTGGATAAGTATGTTACTTGTGATTTTGAATCTAGATAGTGTTTTGCTTTCCTCAATGTAGAATCAATGCATGCATGTAAGTTGCTATCCTAGCTTGATGTAATATGGGATTAATGTGGTGTGTTCTGGGAGATGTAATCAACTAAACAAGAAAATCTGGAAACTTTTTTATCAATATCTTGGAATAAAATAATAATAGCCTAAGATTTATACTAAGATTTTTACCAGGCAAATGTGACCTATCACCTTTTCAACAAGTCAAAGAGTCTAAAGTAAGGATAAATTCCAGTAGGTAATTGACAACTAATTACATCATAATGGGTTGAACTAAACTAGTTGTCTTGAATAGAAATGTGACTTACATTCTTTTATAGCCATATTATAATGTACTGTAAACATTTATAATTTGATATATGGCTATCAAATGATTTAGAATCACGAAAAGACGTAGAGGATGTAGGGAAGCACGTACATTGTGCTTAGGATAAGATATTTTAACATACATTTTGTCACATATTTTGTCACATATTTTTGTGTTCGAATTGCCATAGAAAATACAGTGCTGGAGGAAAATACAGCTGCCATGTTCAATATCAATGAGGTAAGGTTATCTTAAAACTTAGTAAAATGCAATTTTTGAAGTTCATCAAATTATATACTTGCATATGTTGTTGATTAAAATCTGCATTGATTTAGTATATGTAACTTGAATACACTTTTTTTCTAAGATGATAAACTCTGTTTTACTTGCCAGGCGCTAAAAGTTGTTCTCAGCCTTCTACTTCAAATCCCAGCACTTCAGAATCCATTTTCATTCAAAGGGTTGCTTTTCTCTCCTTTCATTCAAATCGTACAGACCTTTACGATTACAATATTTGTGTATTAACTTACTCATACAATAATTTGAGTTTATATCTTTTTGTTTTTTAAGTTTTGAATATTGTTGACATCGTGTTTTTTGTTATTTGAAAAAAAAAAAAATCAGTTCCTAACATGTTGAGTGAGAGAAATTTGAACTACTTTTCTTTTGGATTGAGTTTGGATATATTATATGTGGTATTTTATTTGCATGTATAAAAGAAATTATAAATAAATTTCAATAATATTTCATAAACATCTAAAAGTTATCCGGTAAAGTTCATGGCGGTTTGTGTTATTATTTGGTATAAACTTTGATGGTTTTTATAAGTCAAATTATATATTAATTTTCAAGAAATGTTAGTTTGATTCACAAAACGTGAGCACTTTAGATCTTGAACACCTTCTCGAGTCTATATTTTTTGTGGGACAAATTGCAAAAATAGAAAAAAAAAAAAAACTATCTTTTTAAGTACAATAATATGTGCTGAAAATTTCTATTGTAAAATTTAGAACTTCTAAATTTTACTTGATTTGTCAAAATTAAAACCTAAAAATTACAATAATTCTAGAAATTGGACCTTTGGATGATAAAAATCTAACCCTGAAACTTATACAATTGTTTCGATTTATACAATTATGTAAGTTTGAAGAGTAATTCTAACGTTTATATCAAGTTTGAAAGTTCAATTTTATAATTGAAGGGTTTGAGAGTATAATGTAACTAGATTGATTTTAGCGCCTAGCGTTTGTAATTTGCTCGATTTTTTTTTATATAATATTATATATGCTGATATAGGATATTGTTTGTTTCCCTTATTGTTATTTTTATTTAACTTGAACCCCAACTAACACTTAACCTACCATATGTGTCTTCAAACAACCATAAAAACATAAATAAAAGATATTCCAATATATTAGGTTCATATTAAATTATCTATATTCTAAAAAATGTATAGAAACATTAGCATTAAGACACATGGAGTGGTTTAGGTGTTAGGTTTCAAACATTAGTAGCGAGATTGGCAATTTTTTTTAAATTCAACTTGTGTGGAAGAGAGAATTTGAACTCTTTATTTTATTTTTTCTTCTTCAGTAACAAATGTACAAAACAGACAAAACTAAGGAGTGTTTAGACACGTGTAATTGAATTGGAATCCATCATAATAAAATTCAAAATTCATGTTTGTACAGCGTGTTTTGAGCCTGAATTGTAATATTAAACTCATTTTGTTCTGAATATTTTTTAATTAAACTCTATTTTTCATCGTTTTCATGTTTTATGATTCTATTTTTAAACACTCTCAATTCTACATGTATTCCAACATCCTTCTGCTTTCCAATAATTTTGATTACATTTCGGCTCTCCAAACTCTTTCTAATGAAATTTCTAATGAAATTATAATCAGAAAAATCATTGTGAAACCCACGTTTCGGAGTAAAGAGGTTCCGTAAAGAAGGAAGCTATAATTAAAAATTACTAAGTATAAGTACACCGTATTCTAAAGTGGAGGAGTTTAAAGAAGGAAGTTATAAAAATAACTAGGTATAAGAATGATGTATTTTGAGGAAGGAGCATACATTCTGGCTAGGCGACACGAAATGCGCGTAATAAATCCAGGCACGTGATAAGAGAAGATAACGTGAGAAAGGAAAGTACGATACAGGGCAAGGAAAGGAAGTTGAGGAAAGGATGATGATTCATTAATTGGGATTAGTCAGCTTCTTATGTGGTGGATTAGAGTTAAGGATGATTAGAGGAAATATTAAACCTATAAGTGTAAGGCACTAAGTAAGAGCTGGCGAGCTAAGATGAGTTTAAAGATGACTAATCCTGTTTAGGATTAGTATAAACAGGCATTGTGAGTTCAAAGGAAGTTATAATAAAATTTTAAATGTTGAAGCTCTACCAAGAGAACATCAGGCGAGGAGAAGAAGAAGGATGCTAAGAAGGGGGCTAGGAGGAAAACTTTTGGTCATTTTTTGTAAGTGACCTTCCAAAGTAAAGAACAAAGATTTCTAAAGCTTTTCTTTCAAGGTCATGTTATGTACATTGAAGTGCATGTTATAATTATGTTTATAATGATATATAAGAAAAGCATGATCATTTGAAAGTTTGTTTTTAAGTTAAAGCATTCATTTTATGTTAATATTCGCTGGTTTCTCTCTCTTTACCTAATCCGAACAATTTGAATTATTCCAACATATTCTTCTAAGTTAATTCCATATGAGCTAGCAGGGGAACTTAATGAACCAATAAATCATGGGCTCCAACGATTCGAGATTAACTAGCTAAAACTTTTAGACTGAGCTAATCAACATTCGATAGCTAATGGGTCATTTCATTAAAGTCCTGTAGTTTCACTCCCTTCACTATGGATATATTTGTATTCATTTGATATAACCATGATTAGTAAGTTAATCTTTCACAAGTAGTTCGTAACCTCAATTGGATTAAAATACTATTTTATCCTCATAAACTCAGGGCATCACATGCACACCCGATTCCACTTGGTTAGACTCCGAACCATATCTTATAGCTGAGAGAGGTTCTGCTCTTATGCTGAAATGACTAGTGTTGGTTTGTGGGGAGAACTTTCACTCTAATAAGCCTTTAAGGCTTTCACTCTAGTAAGCTTTTAAGAAAAGTAAGGACTATAATAAGGATGATTTGGAATTCGAATCCCCGACATTTTGAATCCTTGGCCTGGGACGTTATATATATATTCGAACTTAATCCACATTTATGTCTCTAGAATAGAATATAATTTAAACTACAAACTACGAGTTTTAGGACATAAAGTTGGTTTATGTCAACAGCTTTATATTCAAACGTGATTTGAATTTCGAAAAATATGAATGCAAATTCATGCTTGGGAGGTTGAAATTAGTCAAGAAAGAAAAAATGGTAAAAAGTCATATTTTGACTTTAACTTTGACTTGAGTGGTCAAATGAACATGACTAAAGTTAGTGGAAAAATCCAAGATTTTGTTGGAAAATCCGGCCATTAACACTTGTTGAAGAAGTGGCTATAGGGGATGTAAACACCTTGCCCACTAAATTCCACTAATGGTTAGTGGAATCACTACAAGAAAATGGAGATCTCCCGACGCACAAAATCGTTGGGAGATATACAAAAAAGCGTCAGAAAAGGATCTCCTAAAGCATAAATGTCCATCGGGATCAGAGTAAAAAAAAGTGTTGGGAGAGGATCTCTCAACGTATAACTTATGCAACATCAGGAGATCTCCTGACGCATAAAAGCATCGGGAGATATACAAAAAAGAGTCAGAAAAGGATCTCCCAATGCATAAATGTCCATCGGGATCAGAGTCAGAAAAAAAGCGTTGAGAGAGGATTTCCCAACGTATAGCATGTGCAGCGTCGGAAGATCCGATTGCAATTCTCGATGCTGAAAGATCCTCTATCATAAAAAAGAATTACCTAATTAGAATGGACATACACAAAAAGAAAGGTCATCCTCAATCAGTACCCCAAAGTTTCTTCTTAACCTCATTCAAAGTAAAGTCAACCAAAAATTAGCAAAATAACTCTAATAAGCTGGCCAAACAAGGACGAGAACATAAAGAAAACAAGTTATTGAGTACCTTGATCCCTTACCACCTAGGCCATGTAACCAAACAAGTCAATAGTTGTTTGATGCTTCCTCTTTAAGTCTGAACACATGGGTCCTCTCTCAAACTCAAAGGTCATCCTGCCAGTGACTAAAATGAAATAATAATGGAGCAAACTATAACCAAACAAAGGCTACTTCGTTGGCAAACTATAAGCTCAATAGTTCCTCATTCATAGCAGTAAGAGTGAAATGAAATAATAAAAGAAACATATTTCATTAAATGCAACGATACTCATAATTAAGCATGTCATCATTCCAAAATTTCAGAATGTACAAAATCAATCTCAGTACCATAAATCTAATTTGGCACTTCAGTCTTAGAAGTGTGCACAAAAAAAATGAAAAAGAAAAAAAATGATAAGCATAAGTCAGAGCTATTTTCAATATTCTCGAAACCATAACCAAACTCGTGACTTATGATTTAGCTTTCTTCTATGGCACATATATACCTATTGAAGATGAATAATTACCCAACTAATGATCAAGATGGTGAACTAATTTGGATATGCTTAGAAAGCAATAATTTATAATGACCACCCTATGTCAAAGAAAGAAATCCACATACATCAAAGAAAATAAAGCTATCTCCTCTAACCTGCTAGTGAACAAATGCAGACAAGGAAATCAAGATATATAATTTTTGCTATTGAACGGATATTGTGCAAATCTATCAAGGATGGACCTCTTTTAAGTCTATAAGAACGAAGCCACAAATACTCCTCTGAATAACAAAATGGAAAGATGAAAGAAAATTAACTCTCCATCTCTAAATATTGTTGTTAGTTTGCCTTGTTATACCACATATTGATTTTTCTATCTTCAACAACAAAGTATGTAACAGTCATACATTCATCTTTGTACTCAAATTGCTATGAAACCTAATCAAACTAATTAAAGCTAATCAAAAGGATAAACACACATCCCTAACATAATTAATGTTATGCAAGGGTAAAAAATAGTTTAAATTTATTTTTTTTACTAAAAAAAAGTGCAAGACTATTCTAATATAAAGAAACCATTAAAATCCACCTGATTTAAGGACAATTTGGTTTGATCTGGAAGGTACTGAATTGATAAAGTAGAATAGAGGATAATTGGACTAGCAAACTAATAGTTAGTTTTTTTTTTTAAAAAGATACTATGGGTCAGTTGGGTGCACCCGGGCATCTCTACTAGATGGACACCCACATATCACCTTCATCACTCTCGCTTCATTAATATATCAAAAAGAAAATAGAACGAAAAGCCAGGAGTATAGGACTAGAGATAAGCCAAATCAAACAAAAGCATTAATGTTTAAAGCAATAATACTAGCATTGTAATCTAAGAAAAGTTTAGATCTGCTACTCCAAAAACCGGTCAACGCCATAATGTCATCCTAAAGCATATTTCTTTCTTTTTCATTGCTGTTAAAAATGAAGTGAAAACATCAAGAGACATGTTGCAGCGGAATAAAAAGGATCATGCTTTACTCTATATGCATCTAAACGATTTAGAAGTTGACATGCATGTGTTATGTGAAGGACCTAAACGAGAGCATAAAAGGTAAACAATGAACTTACCTTTTATAGTTCTAAACTTCTTCTTGAATCCAAAGCTTCTTCTTTGCCTTAAAATCACGAGCAAGGACAACCACTAAGTTGACCTACTAATCTCAGGACCAAGAACGAAGTTATGAGACTCAGTTTTGTGAAGTAAAACTTAGAGAGAAAAGAAGGTGGTGTATCGTTTAGGTGATTTTTTCAGCAAAACATCATCCTTTTCTCATTCTGTAATGAGAAGTTTATATATGAAATTTACATGCAAATTGTATGCAAATTATTTCATATAATCTCAACACCTAATTATTCCATTAACTCTTTAATGAAATTAGTGGCTTCTCATTCACAATAGGCTGCCACATTGCCCACTAACTTTTAGTTAATTAAGTAATTAGTCAAAGGGGCATTTTGGTCATTTGATCAATTAAGTCAAAGTCAAACTTTGACTTTTCTTAATCAAAAGTCAACTTTTTGACTTTTTTACTAGTTTACCCGTCTTGACTAATTCTAACCTCTCGAGTATGAATCCGCATTCATTTTTCTTAAACTCAAATCATATTTGAATATAGGTCCGGTCAAAGTTTTGTTTCTGAAAGTTAAAAGTCAACAAGTTGACTTTTACTACTTTGACCATTTCAAACCTTTCCAAGCATCTAAATATGAATCTATATTCATATTTATTTAAATCATATTTAAACACAAAACTTAAATTTTATAGTTAGCTCAGGATTAAGATCAAGTTACCTAGGTCATCATAATTGAAATAGTCCATTTATAGTTTACGGTGTTATAACTGAAAGTGACTTATTTCGTGGTTCCAATCTTATGTAAACTATTTACATAGGACGCCCCCACTCCCATATCTCTACATGAACGATTCAGGATTACATCGTTTGTACTAACTACGGAGCGGGCCGCATCCATAGTGTTTTTCGAAAATAAGGCGCCCAACCTTATTCATACATTATAGACTATTTGGGCTATTAACTTGAACTTAATCCATGTTTATGTCTCTACATAAAGTTCAAGTGTATTTGACAAATTCAGTAAAATAGCCTTGGACCTTAATTTATTGGTTTTAAGATATATAGCATTCAATAATAAATTTTATTGAATCAAATAACAAAGTACGAGTTTTAGGACACAAATTCCAACAAAAAATGCAGTTGTTTCTTTCGAGCCAAATCTTCTAGAAGATTGTGTATAAAGAATCTTGAAAAAAAATCATTTAGATTGGAGTAACCAAATGTAAACGATCATGTAAAAAAGTAAACGATTTTGTAAAAAAAAAAGATTGTATATAAAAAACCTTGAAAAAAATCTTGTATAAAAATTTATTTGGACTGGAGTAGCCAAATGTAAATGGTTGTGTAAAAAAAAGTAAACGATCAGGTAAAAAAAGTAAACGATCGTGTAAAGAAATCTAAACGATCGCGTACCAAAATAATTAAAAAAATAGTGTACCAAATTTAATAAAAATCATTTAGATTTGGATCCCCAAATCTAAACGATCGTGTAACAAAATTAAATGATGAAATTGAAAAGTCCATATCTAAACGATCGCATATAAATTGTAGCCATATCTAAACGATCGCGTTGTAGCCATATCTAAACGATCGCATTGTAGCCATTATCTAAACGATTACATATAAATTATAGTCATTTCTAAATGATTAATAACCAAATCTAAACGATCGCAAATAATTTAGGCGGGCAATGTTGACAGAATGGTTGATAGGGCATTTTTGGTATTTTACACGGTGGGCCTCTGGGCTTTTTCCATTTTCGAAATTTTTCTATAGAGTGTAAATATTTTGCCGCTTTTTTATACTTTTGAAAAGACCCCAATATTAAATGATCTTTAAATATTAATGAAATCTGAGATTTTATTCCAAATAAAATAAAAGTGAAATTCAATATTTTATTTCAAAATAAAATAACATAAGATAATTGAATTTTAATTTTATTTTATTATTTTAAAAGTAGGGGTCTTTTCAAAAATATAAAAAGTGGCAAAATATTTACACTGTATAGAACAATTCCAAAAACGGAAAAACTCTAAAGGCCCACTGTGTAAAATACCAAAAATGTCCCGTCAATTACGCCGTCAACAACGCGTGCATAATATATTTGCGATTGTTTAGATTTGACTATCATTTGGTACACGATCGTTTAGATATGGCTACAATTTATTTTTTCAATTATATTGCTTAATTTTGTTACACAGTCATTTAATTTGGTTACACGATCGTTTAATT
This sequence comes from Cucumis melo, assembly GCF_025177605.1. Taxonomy (NCBI): domain Eukaryota; kingdom Viridiplantae; phylum Streptophyta; class Magnoliopsida; order Cucurbitales; family Cucurbitaceae; genus Cucumis; species Cucumis melo. Next base: position 15,152,600 of record NC_066862.1, read on the forward strand.
TGGTTACATTTAAATTTGGTTATACGATTGTTTAGATTTGATCATTTAGATTTGGATTTGGCTATTGTTTGGTACATGATCGTTTAGATATGGCTAAAATTTATTTTTCAATTCTATTGTTTAATTTTGTTACACGATCTTTTAATTTGGTTACGTTTAAATTTGGTTACATGATCGTTTAGATTTGGGGACCCAAATCTAAACGATTTTTTTTTTCAAAACTTGGTACACGATCGTTTAGATTTGACTAAACGGTTTTTTTAAAATTCTTTTGTTACATGATCGTTTAATTTTTTATACGATCTTTTAGATTTGGCTAAACACTTTTTTTAATTCTTTTGGTACACGATCATTTAGATTTGTCTATCGATGATTTATTTTTTTTACACGATCATTTACATTTGGCTACTCCAATCTAAATGATTTTTTTCAAGATTTTTTATACACATTTTTTAGATTTTGCTATTTTCTTATACATGGTCGTTTAGATTTGGTTACTCAAATTTAAACATCGTAAAAAAAGAAGAGGAAAAAAAGAAAGACGATGGAAAGAAATCACAACAAAAAAAAAAAAAAAAAAAGGAAAAAGAAGAAAGAAGATGGAAAGATTAAACAACGTTAAAAAGAATCAGAAAAGAAGAAAGACGATGAAAATATTAAACGACGTAAAAAAGAATAAAAAACAAGAAAAGACGATTGAAAAAAATCACAAAATTAGAAAAGAAGAAAGACAATGGAAAGAAATTGCAGGAGGAAAACGATGGAAAGATTTAACGATGTAAAAAAAGAATTGAAAAATAAGAAAGATTATGGAAAGAAATCACAGAAAAAAAAAAAGAAGAGGAAAAGAAGAAAGATGATGAAAGAAATCGTAAGAGGAAGAAGACAATTTCATCGCGAGGAAGAGAAGAAAGATGGAATGGCAAACCTGGAATATTTTAAAAATAGCTAAGTTTATGGGCTTTGTTACACAGGCCGTAAATAGTTTAGTGTTTTGTTAGATGTATGTAAGTTTCACTAAAAAAATATTTAAAATTATTCCAAATTCTATTAAGAATTAGACTTATTGGCCTTATAGACCCATACTTTAATCATTATTTCATCATAAAGCAGAATGAAGGTATGAGAGAAGGAAAAACTTCTCTTCTCCCTCTCTTTTTTCTTTCTTCTTCTTTTTTTTTTTTTTTTTTTTTTTTTTTTTTTTTTTAACTTTTAACTTATTTTTTTTATTTCCAGGTTTAATAGTTATTAATTTGTTGCACCAACTTGAAGCTTTACCAAAGGTTAAGACCTTTTTTTTTTTTTGCAAGCCTTTGAAGGTCTCATGCAAGCATATATGAGGTTATAGTTTCATCGACATCTTTTCTTTGATTTCTGGCTCCTTGGGTTTGTTCGTGATAGACAATGCAACTCTATCATAACGCCCTGCTTCTTTGGCTTTTAAGACTTATTCATGATAGACGATGCAACTCTATCATAATGTCCAGCTGTTTCTTCTACTTTTGAGTGTTTGTTCATGATAAACGATGCAACTCTATCATGGCGCCCTGCTTCTTTGGCTTTTGAGGTTTTTTCATGATAGACGATGCAACTCTATCATGACGCCCTACTGCTTCTTCGACTTCTGGAGGTTTGTTCATGATAAACGGTGCAACTCTATCATGACGCCCTACTGCTTCGTTGATGTCTAGGGTTTGTTCATGATAAACGATGCAACTCTATCATGACTCCCTGCTATTTCTTGTGCTTCTCAGGATTTGTTCATGATAGACGATGCAACTTTATTATGACGTCCTGCTGCTTCTTCTACTTCTAAGGTTTGTTCTTGGTAGACGATGCAACTCTATCATGACATCCTACTGTTTCTTTTGCTTCTAAAGGTTTGTTTATGATAGATGATGCAACTCTATCATGATGCCATACTGCTTTCTTTGGCTTTTAGAGTTTGTCCATGATACACGATGCAACTTTATCATGACGCCCTACTGCTTCGTCGATGTCTAGGATTTGTTCATGATAGACAATGCAACTCTATCATGACGTCCTAATGTTTCTTCTGCTTTTGAGAGTTTGTTCATGATAGACAATACAACTCTATCATGACACCCTGTTGCTTCTTCTACTTCTGGGGTTTGTTCATGATTGACGATACAACTCTATCATGATGCCCTGTTGTTACTGAAAAAGCGATTGAGGCCTTAGCTATGGTTCGTAAGAGCATGGAAGCTGCATATGAAGAATTTAAGAACTTGGAAGCTTTGATTTATACCCCATTTGCCCCCCTTTTCTTTTTTATTCTAGTGTTTGCTTTTACATTTATTTTGCATTTCTTACATATGAGATGACAATGAAGCATAGTTTTTTTTCTTTTTACGTGTGACTGAACTTAAAGTGAACTTTAAGCTACCTACTTATCCTTTTCATAGCATAGGGATCAAGTCATAATGTAGTTCAACGAAAATATTTTTTTTTACATAACTAGATTAGGCATAAAACTTCTTGAGAAATTTGCCATTGATTCGCCAATTTGTAACTCATCTTGATTGATGATTTTGTATGCTCCATTCGTGAGAACTTCTTTGACAATGTAGGGTCTGTCCCATTTAGGTGTGAACTTATTCCTCGTCCGCCTCGTTGTGATCATCAGTCTTCTTATAGCAAGTTTTAGATCACCAACCTGAAAGGAGTAAGGTTTGATGTGCTTATCAAAAGTTTTAGACATTCTCTTTGGTAACATTCCAATGCTTGTTGAGCTTCTAACCACTTTTCATCGAGTGCTTCTAACTCTTGAAGACGTAACTGTTTGGTTTTATGTCCTAAAACTCGTAGATAGTAAATATAATCAATTGACCGTTATTAATAAAGTGTTTTATTATTATAATTTCAATAAGTGTTATTGATTATATTATTAGTTTTGTTTTAATAACCTAAATCCAATAAACTAACATCCTAAGATGTTTGATGAGTCTTGAACAGTATGTAAAGACATACGGGGACTAATGTTCAAGATCAACTTAAAACACTATGGTTACGACACGATTAGGTACCTTATCCTTTTAACACTATGGTTACGACACTTTGTATTTGATACAAACACATTGATCCAATGCATTCATGTATGCTACATGCGAGTGAAGGTATCCTATGCAATGAGTTTGCAAAAGACCGAACCATGAAATAGTAATCACTAAATATAACTCCGTTAACTAGTTGGGTTTCTATTTCATTAAAATGACCTAGGTAACTTAGTCTTAATCCTGAGTGTACTATGAACTCCTGTTTGCGAGGGATTGTCCTTTGATTTGTACGGACGAGAGTGGCCAGATTTCCGACTCTATATGCTTATCATTTTGGGGATAGGACCAAGTGGGAAGCTGAGAACATAATCACACAAGATGAAATTCACTTCTTCCCACCTTTAGGGTAAGTAGATAAGTGTTCCCTTAAATAGTATCTTCGAGACTTGAACAAAGGGCCCTACCCTCTCTATGACACGAGAGGGATTTCTGTTTAGTGCGTGGACCATAAATAGGTCGTTCATTAGAGGAGTACTGATATTTAAGGACTAGAAGTAACCTAAGGGTAAAATGGTAATTTGACCTAGCTGGTGTTACAAACACTTATGAACGACTAACTTATTGGTATTGATCTATATCCGTGGACACAGAAATATATCAACAATGAGAAGAGTTTAGCTGTGAGTCTTTAGTGGAAGGTACACACAGTTAACGAATATTGATTAATGTGGTTAATGAGTTCAACTAATTAATCTCATATCGTTGTAGCTTTTTATCTTTAGGTCTATTAGGTCCCCTTCCTAGCTCATAAAGAGTAATGAGATTTATTTATATTAGTTGTAATTTGAAATGTTCAAATTTACTTTGGGAATTAATATAATGTATATTGATACATTATAATATAAAGTTTATATTTTAATTAGACTTTATTATATAAATTTAATTTTGGATATGATTCAAAATTAAATTACGAGAGAATAAAATATTTGAATGAGTTCAAATATTAGTTTAATGTGAATTAGATTCATATTAAAACTATAGGTTAAAATTTAATGTGTATGTGATACATATTAAAACTATAGGTTATGAAAGAAATTTATATTTCAATATGATTCAAATTTTGGATTAAATTAAATATAAGATATTTAATTTAGAAATTAATTAAATGGATAAGTAATTAAGTTTAATTTGATTTAATTAAATTTGATTTAATTAAATTAATTAAATTAAAACTATAGGTTATGTGGAGATATTGATTTAAATATGATTTAAATTAAATATTAATTAAATATGATTTAATTAATTAATTATTAATTTAATTTAATTAATTATTTATTTTAATATATATTAATTTAATATTTATTTATTAAATTAATAGGGAACGTTGGTGGTTTTCCCGCGTTCTCATTTATTCTCTTAACTTCCCACTTCTTCCGTCTAAAGAAGAGGGAATTTTTGCGTAACAAAATTGAAGGTGAGTTATGCAAATACTGAGACTCTCCCATTCTCTCTGAAAATTTTTTCTCTCTAAAGAAAAATTCCTTCAATCCAATTTAGTTCCCACAAACCATCTCAATCAGATAATAAGAAGGTTTCCAAGTGGTGGTGCCCCAAGTTGGTGTTTGGTAGATTCAGAGTCGTCAACGAGAGTAAGTTCTTCTTCTCTGTATTTTCTTCAAAGCATGTTTAGCGATATAAATTATTTTTGTAGTTTTACCAATGTATTGGTATTTTTTAAGGTTCCAATTAAAATTGGGTCTCTGTAATTATTCTGTTGTAAAGGGCTTTTTATCCCTTCAGTAACTTGATATTGTCTTCAGTAGTCAACCCCTCTTGCACTGCCATTCTTAATGATGGGATTTCTCTTTCGAGGGGAAAGATAACCTCTACATCGTAAACAAGTGAATATGGTGTAACCCCTGTAAAAGAGCGATAAGTGGTTCGATAAGCCCACAATGCTTCACTGATCCTTTCTTGCCAATCCCACTTCGATTTGGAGATAATTTTCTTTATAACATTGCACAATGTTTTGTTGAATGCTTATGCTAGGCTATTTGCAGCTGCATTATACATGGATGACTTATATTGCTTGAACTTGAATTTTTCACATAATTTGTCTATCATGCTATTCGAGAATTACCTTCCATTATCTTTCATGATTCGGTGAGGAATATCGTATTAATAGATGACGTAAGTACGAATAAAGTCCGCCACGTTCTCTTTCTTGGCCTCTCTCAAGGGAATGACCTCAACCCACTTTGAGAAATAATCTATTGCTACAAGGATATAAGAATGTCTTAATGATGATGTGCTCCACAGACACCTGCATGCACTTCTTTTAGAGCTTTTATTGGCTCTTCCTTTCCAAGATATTAAAGGAAGAGTCCTTGAAGAGAACGACGATATAAAGTTTCCTTGTAGTAAAAAAAGTGTGCAGCCCTTCTTTGTACCTCAATTTTATGATAAGAATCCTTTGGAAGCATTCCATGTTCAAGATACTCTATGATAGGTTGGCACCAATCTTCTTCATCAATCAAATGGCATGTCGTCACGTTCACTTCTTGACATTCAAACAAAATTGGAGGCATAATCTATCGTTGACAAAATGGTATATCCAAAGATATATCCTCGTGTCATCAAGGCAGTGGCCAAGTTTGCTAATTTGTACGCTCTCTTATTTTCTGTTATAGGGACATGCTCCAGCATCACGCTGTCGAATCTTTCCATTAATTGTCAAGCATAAGTGAACTATGGCCTCAACTTCATGTTTCACATCATACTGAAGCGAGAGCTGATTGATTATCAACTTTGAATCAACGTAAATTTCTATGAATGATACTCCGATCTCTAATGTCATTTAAAGACGAATTATCAAGGTTTGATATTCAGCCACATTGTTTAAGCTCAATTCAGCAAACACAAAGCATTAAGGCAAACATATGTTTCTCTGGAGAAATGAGGACGATGCCTGCCCCCACACCAGTTCTTTACCCTACGCCATTAAAATACATCGTCCAAGGTTCTACAACTTTCGTGAAGAAAACTTCATCGTCTGACAAGTCTTCACATAACTTCCAATTTGAAGGAATTGGGTAGTCTGCCAAAAAGCCTGCCAGCACTTGTCTTTTTATCGCCTTTTGGGGATATAGACAATGTCATATTGCTGGAGTAGAACCGTCCATTTGGCTAAGCGTCCAAAGATAATCGACCTAGACAGAACATACTTTATAGGGTCTGCCTTTGCTACCAGATGAATCATGAAGGCCTGCATATAATGCCTCAACTTATCGATGACAAACAAAAGTGCAAGGTATATTTTCTTAATGGAAGAATAATTAACTTCGGTCCTAACTAAGGTTCTGCTTAGATAGTAGAGAGCACGTTCCTTTTCCTTCTCCTCCTCTTACCTCAACAACATGCCTAGAGACCTTTCCTGTGCAACAATGTACAAAATTAATGGCTTGCCAAATACTAGAGCTCCTAATACTGGGGGATTAAGCAAGTATTTCTTTATGCTATTAAAAGCATTCTGACAAGCATCATCCCACACAAAGTTTTCTCCTTTTCTCATCAACTTTTAAAAAGGCTGGCACCAACTAGCTAGGTTGGAGATAAACCTTCGAATGTAAGCTAATCAGCCTTGAAGACTTCTTAGGTCATGCAAACTCTTTTGCCTTCGCATATTTTGAATGTCATCAATTTTAGACTGGTCTATCTCAATCCCTCGGTGCCTTACAATGAAGCCAAGAAACATTTCTGAATCACACCGAACGCGCACTTGAGAGGGCTCATCCTCAGCTAATATTTTCGCAAGCGATCGAATAAAACTTTTACATCCTTCAAATGGTATTGTCGTCTCTTGGATTTGACTACAAGGTCATCAACATAACACTCGACATATTTATGTAGCATATCCTCAAACACTTTTTGCATAGCACGTTGATAAGTGACACAAGCATTTTTCAATCCAAAGGGTATCACCTTGTAACAATATATTCCCTTTGGAATCCTGAAAGTTGTCATTTATTCATCTGAAAGGGTCATTCGTATTTGGTTATATCCAGACAACCTATCCATAAAGGATATCGTCTCGTGTCCATTAGTTGCACCAACCATGATTTCCATGATAGACAAAGAAAAATCATCTTTAGGGCATGCATTATTCAGGTCACGAAAGTCTACACAAATGAGAAGCTGGCCTTTCTTTTTTCTAACAGGGACAATGTTTGCTATCCATGTTGGATATTTGACCTCGCGAATGAATCCTTCTTCAATCAGTTTGTTGACTTCAACCTCAATTTAGGGAATAAGCTTTGGTCAAAAACGTCGTTGCTTTTGCTTAATCAGTCGATACCCTGGTTTAATTGCGAGATGATGGATTGATACTTTTGGATCAAGTCCTGGCATCTCCTTGTATGACCAAGCAAAAATGTCCTGTACTCTATGAGCAAACTCATATACTTACCCTCCTTTTCACTAGAGAGAGATGCACTAATGAAAGTTGGGCGTGGTTCCTCTATTGTACCAAGGTTTACCTCTTTTGGCTCATCTCCAGTAGATTGACCACCATCCTCTAAACTCTGTGGGACATCTTCTGCTTCTTCTTCAGGAGTTTCAATCTTTTATTCTTCAATAATGGTGATGTGATGACATGAGGTTTCACCTTCTCTTTGTCCTGAGCCTTCCTTTTCAGGATTAGTTAGTATAATATCATGCATTTTCACCTTCAACGAACCTTGACTTGTATTGAGTGTAACAAAAGTTTTTCTTTTCGTTCTGAAAAGAACATTGCTACGAATTTCTCCCACTTCATTTGCCTCATAAGAAAACTCTTTACCATGGCAATTCTCAACGTCTGTATGCTTAATTCAGCGCCAAACTGACGTGCAAGATGTTGATTCCTTCTTCTTTGTATCTATGCTAGAACCAGTCTTAAGATGTGGGACTTCATCCCTAAGATGTTTAAAAATTAGAGCATGAGGTGTTTGTACATTTCTCTTTTTAGCCACGCTTAGCCTTTCCAAGGCTGATGGTATTGTAGTCGTTAAGGCCTAACATGTGCTTTTCTCTTTTCTAAAGGTTGTAGTTAGTCTTTGAAAGGCCAATTGTTGGTCAAGGCTAGATGTTGACTAGTGACCTTTTCTTTCTATCTCTGTCATGCTTAATCTTTCAAATACTGGGGTGCATGAAACTTATGGTCTAATTCGGTCAAATGCTAAAATTCTTTGACTGTTACCTTCTTTTTCTTCCATACTATTAGCCTCCTCTATAGTTCTATGATTATTGTTAACAACTTTTTCCTTCCCCTTTCTATGGATTGGCTCTGGCAACTTGTAATTGAGTCCTTTGTTCGACATGGGTACAACATATCCTTCTCTAACAACTTCTTTTGGGTTGAGGAGAGCTCAAGTTGTTTGTGAATTTTCAAGCTCTTAAACTTGGTGTGAGCTGTGAAGTCATAACCTACTTTCGCCATCAATTTGTAAGCCTTAGGGTCGAATTCATCTTTCGTCTGCCTTTGGGGCAAGTTTAGTTTCATCAAGTTTATCTCTATTTCTTGCTTTGTTATTTTGGTAAGCGGTGTAGTGAAGCTTTCTTTTAGAACTTCGATGTCAACAACCTTTAAGCCTTTTGGGGATTCTACGAATGGTGACTCACCTTTCTTGCGTCTCAACAAAGGGACATAGTGCAAAATCGGTGGGTTTGGAGTCTTCTCATCCATAAAGATCATACTTTTTGTGGCGTCTGTGGATGCCTCACCCTTTCTAAAGTTAAAGGTTCCTGTATGTTTATGTGGTTCCCTACTTGCATGTGATTTCAGCTATAAATTATCTTATCTATTTACAAGAGGAATTTCTATAGGCATGGCTTCTGAGCTATTGTCATTCTTCAAATAAAACTTTGCATATGCAAAGTGAGACTCAGCCTCTGAGAACGGGTTAGAATCAACTTCAACCTTCTTTACCATCTCGATAAAATTTAAAGCACTGATGTACTGTCGAAGTTACTACTCCATTTCCATAAATCCAAGGTTGACCAAGTAACAACTTATAAGTGGTCATCGAGTCTATAACATGAAAAAAATGCACTATCCTATTGGTCACCAATTGTAAGTTATAAGCGTATTATACCTATTACTCTTTGGCTGCCCTAGTTGAAACCTTGGACTACCAGCTTGCTATTTAAGAGTTTGTCCATCAAGATGCCTAATTGCCTCATAGTTGACTTCGGTATTATGTTGGCACCTGATCCATTATCGATTAGAATCCGATCGACTCTCTGTTCTCGAACATATCCAGAAACATACAAGGGTCTATTATGAAGTTTAGATCCTAACAGTAAATCCTCATCTGAGAAGTCTATAGACATGCAATAAGGAGTACTCTCGTATGTCGCAATTGGAGCACTCGAACTTGTTGCTCTTGAGTCTAACAATGTGTTAATAAGGATGGTTTTGGTTTCTTGAGGAAGTGATAACAGATCATCCAAATTGAACCTCGATAGGTGTTCTGACACCCCCTTATCCTTAGTGATCTTGGCAGGATACTTTCTTCCTCCATTGCGTTAATAGCATGACACATAACGACTTCTGGGTTTTTATCCTAGTGATCATAAAGGAATTTTGTTGGAAAGAAGTTTGCCAAGGTTACTAATGTTGAGGTCGAGGAAAATCTTTCTCTTCCTCTTGCACGAGCTTAGGCTTTCCAATCTTCTTCTTCTTCTTATTCTTTTGAGCCTTATTCCTTCTTCTATAATTTCTGTAAAAGCAGGACTCTTTTTGGGTAGGAGTCGACTTTCTTTTCTTTCGTCTGGTCACAATAATCCACCCTTCATCGTCTTCTTCGACTGATCTTTCTTTTTCTTGAGAATCCTTTGGTGCAACTTCTTGATAGAATTAGACAACTATAGACTCGAAGGTCCCGAACTAGACCAAGCTTTCCCTTTGCACAAAATTGAATCTTGACGAAGGAGCCTTTGACACTATTATCACTGCAACATGGTTTGTTTGAGCTACCTCCTCCAAGTCTAGCTTGATTTTAGCTCCTTCAACATAAAAAATTTCTCTGTTAGGTGACTGATGACCCGATGATACTTGCAGGAGTTAGGATCATCTACTTTTTCTGCTTGTTCAGGTTGCTTACATTCCAGCAACTGGATCAGCTGCTTCTTCAGTAGTTGCTCTAACATGTCTACAATATCTGAATCAAGAAATGGGTAAACTTTTTCCTGCCTTTCTTTTAAAGTCAGACGTCGTCTCTCACTTCCATCATCCTTCTTTTTTGCTCTCACTTATTTTCTTTTGGAGAACTTCAGTGGGATTATGTTTACGACCACAGATTTATTCACAGTGCTCTTCACTATCTTTTAGCACCCTTCATCTCTTTCTTATTTTTTCTTACTTCAGGAACAGGAAAATCCTTAGCTCTTCTACTGGTGATGCTCAACTCAACTCCATATCATGAGCGTGAGTTGCTAACTCGTCAAATGTGCATGGCTTTATTCCTTGCAGAATGTAGAGGAGTCCCAAGTGCATGCCTTGGTGCACATTTATACAGCCAATAATTCAGTGAGTCGATCTTTGTAACCAAGACTCAGAGCGCTCAATCGATTGATGTAGTCGATGACTGGCTCTCCCTTTCGTTGCATCCCTTTCGTTGTTTCATGTTTGTAAGCTCCATCATGCTTACGATGTGTCTGGTGTTGTTGAAATGGTTGAGGAACTCCTTTTCTAGCTGTTTCCAACTGTCAATGACTTTCGACTCTAGATCGGTATACCATTAGAAAGCATTTTCTTTCAGGCTTATAACGAACTACCTGACAAACTGGTCTCCTCTTGATCCTGCATTCTCGCATGTTTCGACGAAGTAGGCGATATGTTGCTTTGGGTTGCCCTTTCCATCGAACTGTTGAAATTTCGGAGGTTGGTACACAATCAACATTCTCAAGTTATTAATTATTTTGGTGTACTACTTAGAGTACATGAAAGAAGTTTGTGACGGTTCTCCATACTGAGCTCTAATGGCATTTGCGATCATATCCTGTAGCTGCTGAGCTGAGAGAGAAACAACAAAACCAGATTGTTGCTTTGATTGGTTTTCTTGCACCACATTTTTCCTTTTATCACTTGATTTGAGGAAGCAAAGCACGTGATGTTCTTGAAGTTGGAGTCTTGGAAGAAAGGTTCTATCTTCAAAAGAGTTTCAATCCTTGAGGACGGTCGACTTCAGAAGTTGAGGAGTCTTCTAGCTCTTGGGAGAATTCTCTCTAGGTCTTCTGTAGTAAAAAATTTATAACCCTTACAAATGAAGAGAACTCCTCTATTTATAAAGTTCTCTGGTGGGCCTTTATGGACTTGGGCCTAGTTGATCCATAGACTCAACCATATGGGTTTGGGTCATATTTAACCTTTGGGCTAAATTAAACTTATTTTTTGGCTCAATTGAATTTTGGTCCAAGTAAATAATATTTAATTGAACTAAAATAATTAATTGATCCAATTATATAATTAATTTCATCAAAATTGGCCAATTTATGTCTTTAATTTTAATTTGGGACCCATGCCAATTTTTAGTTAATCCCAAAATGCAATTATTTTAGTAAATGATGTGACAGTTTGTGATTGGTTCCAAAATTTCTTATTCAATACATATCAAAGTGATATTTAAACGATATTGATATTCTGGAAGAGGAGCTGCAAGAAAGAAAGAGAAAATGAAGAAAGAAAGAAAGAAAGAAAAAGAAAATGAATAAAAATAGAAGAAAGAAAATCTTATAAGACATTTGTATTTCATTTACCTAAAAAAAGATAAACAAGGGGATCAGTTGAAGAAATCTGGAATAAAAATAATAATATAAGAAGAACGGGATAAAGAAATCTAGAAGAGAAAATGAAAAAATTTCAAAGAAGAAAAAGAAAGAAAAGTGATAAATCGTCCGTAATATCTAAGACAAATCTTGAATTTATGAAATTTTTTTATCGAGTTCATGGTTTTTTGATTTTGTTACGGTAAATATTTTGTTGTTTTGTTATATTTATCAAAATTAACCATTTTGTCATTCTATTTAAAAGAAATGAGAAAAACAAAAAAGATACCTAATAATAAACATTAAATAGTTTAGGGGATAGAGCTAAAGTGAACTCAACAAGCAAACAAGAGATTATTTTGCACAAGAATGGTGACTCTCCAAGAGATAACAACTCCAAAAACTTGAATTAAATACAGAGTTAGTGGGAAAAAAAATGTGTATCATGAACTACCATATAAGACATTAAAAAATGATATAAAGTTAGCCAAGTCATGAAGTGTTAGTTCAAAAATTGACTAAAATATTCACCCAAATTCACTATAAAAACCCTATCTTAGCCTAAACTTTGATATCATATCACCAAATTAAAGGGAAAAAAAATGAGCCAAACTGAGAGCATTTGGGCAAAGGTTCAGCTAAAATCTCCCCCTGAGAAGTTCTATGGGTTCTTCAGGAACCACATGGGGGATTTGGTTCATATGTTTCCTGATAACTTCCAAAGCTTTCAGTTTCTTGAAGGAGAGAGCTTCACTACTGGCAGTGTTATGCATTGGCAATACCATCTTGGTGAGTCACTCATTGCTATTAATTTGTTGTACTATTTTGTTTTAGGTTAAATCCATTTGTGCGTCCGTACTTTCATCTGTTTATTCCATTTTCAAATATCTACTTGTCAAATATTATTATATGGGTTTTGATTGATCTTTTCAGAGTTTTAAATGCATAAACTTTTATGTAACCCAACCCACATGCCTAATCAACTTATATTTGAGAATGAGTGTTTATTATATTTTTAGTTTAGAGGTGGAGATCCCACCTCCGAGTGTTTATTATATGCCTTAAATTAGTTGAGTAATGCTTTAGTTGATGAGTTTATTTTAATATTAATATCTTCAATGTTTTTAGAAAATATAACCATCAATTTGCTCTTCCCTAGCTAATTATATTTTACTATGATTCCATATGTTTTCATCTGATCACTTGGGTATGACTTTAATATATACGCCCATATCAGTTTTAATAACTTTGTATAAATCAAAATAAGAATAAGCACCAATAATATAGTTATAATTTTGAAGTTTTAGTGACAAAATAAACTGTCTTTTCATAGAAGAATATTCATCATAAATAGTATACATATATATTAATAAAAGGTAATCTTTAGTACAATCTGACTTTCGATTTTTGAAATTAAAACATGAGTAAAAGTAGATATAAAATGAGGAATTTAGAATTGAATTTAAAGAAGATATATAGACTTAATTTTAAAAAATTAATCGATATCAAACCACGTCAAATTTTTGTTAACATCGTTGACGTAAACATGTCCATCGAATATGTTTCATGCATGATCAAAGTAAAGAGGGTTTTGAATTATGATCAAATTAACAGGAAGTCCAGCAGCAGCAAAGATAAAGATGAGACTTGTGGATGATGTCAAGAAGTCCATAGTTTATGAAATTATGGATGGAGATGTTCTAAAGTATTACAAAGTTTTTAGAGCAAAACTTGAAGCTGTTAATGGAGGCTTAAACAAAGTTGGAGGAAACTTTGCAAAATGGACTATTGAATATCAAAAGGCAAATGAAAATGTTCCTTCACCAGAAAATTACATGGAATTGGCTGTCAAAGTCTCCAAAGGCCTTGATGCTTATATTTTCAAGAACTAATCAACAACTTAAGTTGCTCATTGCCCTAAGTAATTAAATGTTGTTTCAACTTGGGATTGTTCTTAAATAAGAAACTTTATGTGTAATGCAATGTGTTATGTTGTATAATTATGGATGTGGGCTTTTGGGGGAAATGTATGTGTGTTTTTTTCTTTATGTATTTGAAAATTTATCTATTGTGTGTATTAAAGCTCTCAAATGTGCTATGTGAAAACCTTCGATTTAAGGATGTTTGATATTGCTTTACTACAAGAAATATGACTTTCAATGACACTTCGGTATAACCAAATTAAAATTGGAGGGTGAAAAAATGTCATAATGCTAAAAGAACTCATTTTTAGCGAAAAAATACAGAATGTTTCGAATTTAAAGATTTATGGCATTTTTTAAGTATCATATATCTATGATAACTTTTAAACGTTATTAAATATAAGTAATAAAATTATAAGTAATTATTTTAAGTTAAATAAAAAGAAAGAAAAAAAAAAAGAGAAGGAATTGGAGGAGTCTTCTTTGTGAAGGGTCCCTCTTCTCACTCACCGACCTCCCTTCACGCCGCAATCTCTCTCTATCTCTCCACCACCAATATCGACGATTACTGCAAGTGAGAGCCAAACAGCCAAACACACCGTCACTAGCTCTCGTCGCGCAGGATCAAAGTTGCTTGTGATCTATGTGGTACTTCGTCCCTTCTCCGATTAGCCACTCTCTTCTAAGTGAAAATTGCCACCACTCTTGGCTATTGGATTTTGTTTGTCATGCACATTGCCGCTTGGCTCAAAGTCACGCTACCTGTTGAGTTTCACTTCGTGGTGCTATCTGATCCAAAGTCGTAGAGCCCAGATCCTGCCACTTGGAACTCAAGCCTATATTGAGCTATTTGTCCTTCCTATTCATGTGTCTATTGTATAAGCATTAGACCTCTGCTATTTTCCAGTAGGTTGTTGCTGAAAGTGTTATTCTTGAGTTTGGGGTAAGATTTTATTGTTTTTGTTGGGATTCTGGTAGATTTTGGAACACCCATTAAATTTGGACTTAAATTTAACAATACCCATCATGTTTAGGTAATAAAATTGTGTTCTAGGAAGCTATTGTCTAGCCGAGAGAGAGTGATTTTTTTGGCGTTTTGGCACACTCTAGGTAAGATTCTAACCTTTTATAGAGTGGGTGTTGTGTATCTATTTATGTTAGTGCTAATATTGAACAACCCATGGTTTTGGATGCTAGGATTTGAAAGTTGAAGGTAATTAGAGGATTAATTGTCCATTGTTAAGGCTACTTTACTAAGTTCTTGGTAAGGTTTAAAGTGATTTTATTCAGTTTTCTTAGAGTTCTTAAATGCTCATTAAATTTAAGCATTAAGATAAAACTACCCATGCTACTCGGGTTCTAGAGTTGAATGTTAAAGATTGAAATGAGCTTTCCTTTAACTTTGGAGTTTCACTTGGGTGCTACTTCTATAAGGTTCAAAACATAAATTGGTTTAGGTGATATGAAAAAGTGCTTAATTAGGTTGTTTGTTTTAATGTTTTTTGTTTCTTGTTGATATAATGGATATAAATCCAGAAAAATCATCAATCTTAGGAAGTGCTTAAGATTGTTTGCTTGCTCAAATGAGACATTGTTTTTCTCTCTCATCTACTCAGACCATTCCTTGAACTCGATCTCAGCGACTTACATAAGCTGATGAATCCGTATAAGCAACCCAAAATAAGTTGGCATCTTTATTTATTTATTTTCTATATGTTATTTTCTTAATTTTCTGCTTCGAATTTACTTGTGGATCTACTTTCTTTGACTAGTTCATTTGTCTGTGTTTTTTTTAGCTATTTTCATACTATTTTGATCAAGGGTTTTGGCTTGTCCAGTCCTTATTGATATTCTGATTGTTGGTTTGTTTCTTGCATTGGCTCTTTTGAGTTCTTGATTTCTCTATTAGGATGTCGACGCATTGACTTGTTTTCTTTTTGCACTGGACTTGATAGTGGTTGTGAAAAATTATTTTTTATGATATAATTGAATAATAATTTCAACCTGTTTTGAGTCGGTTGATGGAATTTCGTAAAATAAAATGAGATTGCCATGTTTTGTATGAGTAACGACGTACCTGATGATTTGTGCCTGTTTCTAGCTTCTGAGTATAATCACTACCCAGATGGCTAAATGAGGATTATATTAGATTCGATAGACAAACCGAAAACTTCATGTCATTAGTTAATTATGCAATTTAGAAGAGCCAATAGGCAATAATCTAAATCAATGTCTTTTAAGCAAATTGAATTTAATGATTTCTGGATACTTGGTAGCAAATTAAATTTAATTGATTTAAAAAACGCATATTTTCTTTATAATATGTGTTATTTTCAGAAACACACCTTGACCGTTTAGATTAAGTACTACAATCTTTATTTATTAATTTTACCTTTTCTCTTCCCTTTTGGGCAGTTGTGAGTTGTTTGTTTCTAGCCATGGTAACATTAAGAAACTAGCATCAGGTTTAGTGAAGCCTTTTGTAACTCAACTACAAGTTTCACTACTACAAAAACAACATTTCAAGTTGTGTTCTATGTTTTTCCTGAGATGTTCTAATTTCATCCACGTTCATGACATAGTCCTTACTTAATGTAGGTTCTAATAAAGGTGTGTTCTATGATATAGTCCCGGCTTTTGAGAATCTAATGCCACCTAAGGTCCTTGATTAGGTAAGGGTAGAATCCATAGCAGCTTATCAAGTACCTTGGCAGATGGTGTAGATAACTTTGGTTCTGTTGGTGTGACTACAAATTAAGGTTAGAAAAATGAGATGTTTGATGACTTTGATGAAGATCTTGATCATGTTTTATTGATAGAGTGACTAAGCTATGTCACTAATTCCTATCTTGCATAGTGGCCTTATCGTGTAGGCCCTATTTGTTTTTCGCCTAACTTGTGCTTAATGAAGCGCACTACTGCTCTTGGTTACGTCACTAAAGTTTCGAGCTGACTCTTTCCACATATTAGTGCCAACAACTAACACTCTTTTTACAAGTTCAAGAGCAAATTAAACTGAATCATTTCCATAAATCATGATCAAACCATCATAAATGGCTCTTTTAAAGGATTCAGAGCAAACCCTTTGGCAATTGATTTGGAAATGAAAAACAAGACGAGAAAAACTCTCTCAAAAAGTAGATTTACAAATTTAAAACCCTCAACAAATCAATCCTCAAAATACAATATAACTCTCTCAAGAATGAGATGAAAAGAATAAATAATGAAGCTTGGAGCTTGGAGAGAACAATAATGGCAGCTTTGTGAGTTATGGATGATTGAAAATAATGAAAGTTGTAATTTTGTAGAAGATGAAGTGTTTTTAAAAGAGAAAGGATGATGAAATCCAAATTCATTTTGAGCTAATAGATATTGGTAAAAGGAATTGAAAGGCGAAGATTTAAACTAAACTAGTGTTTAAACAGAAACAAAATCTAACATAGTAATATAGTCATATCTTTTCAAACCCAAACAAAAAGCAAGTGTCCACCATGTGTCAAAAACTAACCGGTTTACAAATAAACAGAAAACTATATTACATCCGAAAATACTATATATTAAATTCATTTTCTTTTTAAAACCAATTTTCAAATAATCAACCATGTTTTCCTCCACCTTTTGCTCCACATGTCATTCACAAATTGAATCCAATTTGATGACTTGGCACGTCATGTCACTGTCTCTAGTGCTTTTTCATTAAACTTGTTCGCCTATAAGTTATTTGTTTGAACTCTGATAAAAGTAATTCAAATTGTGTCGAATCTTAATTTCAAGCTCTGAATAATAGATTAACCAAAACACTAGAATTGTTAACGAATAAAATTAGATTTCTTATCATCAAAATATTGATTAATTAGTTAATTAATTAAGGACAAAAAAACGACAAGTTTTCTCCTATCCAACCCAATTCAAGTAAACAAGCAAATGAGCTTAAACTCAAGCCATCAAACAAATGGGCTCAAGCCCAAGCCCAAAGCCCAACAAGCAACTAGGTCCAAACGTAAAACCCAACAACTAAATGGACCCAAGCTCACTTAAATCCCATAAAAATTCTTTATAAATAGAGATCTTGTTATTCATTTGAGAGAGCTTTTTGTTTGAAGTAGAATTGAAGCCTCGAAGAATTAAAGATTCAAACTTTTAAAAGCTCTCAAAACATGAAAGTTCTTATCAAAGATTATCATATTCTGAAATATTGAAGACTTAGAAATTTAAACCTTTCTTGAATTCCAAAAGATTGAAGTTCAAAATGATTTACAACCATAACTTCCTAACAATCAAACAACAATAAATTCTAAGTTTTAATTTGTAATCAAGAAAAAGTATCAAAGAAGTAAGTATATTTGAGATTGTATCCACTATATTATAAATTAATATACGAAGTTCTACATTTCTCCTAAAATCTCATGTCAATAGCACCTGTTCCTAGAAACTCAAAGACTAAAAAGATATTTTTTTCAAAATTGAAATTATGACATGTTTTATTAGAAATATCTAAATCACTAGATAATAGTCATTCAATCTATAAAATTTCACAATATTTTAGAAGACACTACATGATTTCAATTTGTTTAAAAAAATGAAGCGTCTATTGCTATTTAAAGTTGAGAGTTTATTTTGATTTAATATCATTTTATTGTAAAAAGGAGAGACCTAACCTAAATACGAATATCGAAAAGTATAATATTAAAGTATAATAAACAATAGAAAAATAAGAAAAATAAAGAAAATAAAAAATCTCATATTTTCGCACTTTCTTCAAGTTATTTGGAATTTCTCCAATATGAATGTAATGATCAAAATTCACCAAATACCACTACTTAAATATAGGTAATTTGACAAGCATGATGTAGATTATATAGCCACTAAATAGTAGATATCCTTTAGACACATAACATAGGATTTTAATAAATAAAGAAGTGACATGTGACTATATACACTAAGCATACAAATGGACATCCATATTATATTAATTATATCTATAATACTTTTAACATTATAAATGAAAGTAGGTGACTATTCCATTTTCTCTCTCTTTATATGCTATTTTACGAAAAAGTATACTAGTTAATAGAAAGTAGCACCACAAACAGTAGGTGAGTATTTTATGAACAATGAGTATAAAATTTTTAAATTTTGCACTCTTAGGAAAAAGAAAACAAAATTCAAAATTAGAAGTATAACATTTCAAATAAGTCCTTATGAATCAAATGAAAAAGTAAGTTGAAAACTTATGAATAAAAGAGTGGCATTTAAAGTTGAAGGACAGTAAAATAATACTCAAAATTTGGGACAGAGAAGATACTTTTATATTTTAAATTATTTTCTTATTTTATTATGTAAATCTAACTGCATTTTCGACACCTCCATACAGCATTGTTGTTGCCCTTATATTTTATGCTAATTTACAAACAAACAATAAAAGTGCTTGAACTAATCTTTAACTTCTCTTAAAATATTCTTTGGAAAAAAAAAAGCCTTCTTTTAAAATATTAGTGAACTTCCACTATGAGAAAGCAAATCCAATTAATTGCAATTTTTACCACTATTTTTGTTATTAAAAGATTGCTTTCGCCTAATTAGGTATTATTGAGTAATTTTCTAATATACTATCTTTGAGTTGAGCATGATATACAGACCAACAAATTTAGTAATCAACTAAAATCGAACCAAAATTCAAACTGACAATATTGTAAAAAATATTTGAAAGGTTAAGCCTTCAATATTGATCTACCAACTGATCAACAATCTCACTTCTTAACGTTCAAAATGGACATGAACATTTACTAAACCAATCACAATTGGAATCAACGAAATGAAAAGAACGAGAAAAAGAGTCAAATAATTGGTATTTTTTTTTTTTTTTTTTTATTATTATTATTATTATTATTATTATTTATTTATTTATTTTTTTTTTAATTAGCCCTCGTGATGCATGCACTCCATCTTCTACCTTTCTTTCTTCCTCTCAAAACCCTAGTGTTGCCATCCTTCTCCGGCCACTGCTGAGCATCAGTCGTCACTGTCTCTGCATTTCTCTATCTTGTCCGTAGCCCAATCGACGTCCATTCAAGTCGTCGTAGAAGCCGAGATGCGTGTGAGCCGATCCATCCATTCGCAAACCGTCCATTTTTCTTCGACAAGATTTCGTCTCCTCCATCGTTCTACCGTGCAGTATTGTCATCGACGAGCCGTTCTCTATAGTCGCTGATCGTCACGTGTCATCTTTTGCCAAGCCATTTTTGATTTCGCAACTTAATCATCCACGTGAGTCCGAGTCGCTACTCCTTCGAAGTTGCGTCCTAGCTAAGTTCCAACTGAGCTGACCTCTTCTACCCAAGCAATGTGCCATCATTCGAGCTGCAGAAGCAAGCCGTAAGCCAAGCTGCCCCCTGTGCTTGAGCCGCATGCCTTCACCCTCTTAAGCCATCTTCTTCTTGTTAGCCAAGCTACGAGTGAGCCAACTTGAGCCACTTTTCTTTTTTGGTGAGTATTTGATTTAGTTTTAGGTATGCCCATCAAATATAAATTTTGGTCCTAGATAAAATTAACTTTGGATTAAGTTGGATTCTATTTTTCATGAAGACTTGGTTAAATTTAATTGGAAGAACTGAGAGCTTTGATTTTTACCAATTAAGGTTGAATTGGAATTGAACCTCAACTTTAGTTAAGTTGAATTAAAATTATTCTTGGGTTAGTCAACCATTAACCTCTTTGTGCGGCAAGTCATGGTCATTGCATGCAAGATGCTCGCTATGTCTTTATGTCAGGACTTGCAATAAAAGGTACAATCTTCTATCCTCGCATAGTTTCTAAATCCTCATTTAGTACAAGTTTTTCTATTGCTTGTCCAAGTGTAAGCGAAACGATAGGTTTTTTGGGTAAACAAGGATCGAACACAAGGAATTGCTATTAACTCTTCGTGATAAAGCTTACCTCTCGTCTAGGTAGTTTCTTGTTTTATTTATGTGCACATGCAATAGCTCGTGGATATGTTAGGTTAAGGCTCTAATTTAGAGACTATTAGGTGACTGAAATAGGATTATGTGATAAAAGGTGCAATCCTATTAATGTGTTGCAAAACTTCCAATCATATGCGTGCAATACAAGTTTTCCTCTCTATCGCTCAGGTGTAAGCAAAAAGAGGTTTCTTGGTAAGTACATGGTTGAGCACAGAGAATTAACGTTCCTAATGATCTTATCACACAACTAAACTCATGCAGTATAACCTATATAATGTATTAATATGACAGTATAATTTATCCTAATTATTTGCACTAAGGTGCTTTTTGCCAATACAAGGTGGGCATGGCAATGAGGTAATATGGAAAATGAACTCAGCTTGAAGGCGTGGTCGGAAGGAATGCTTACTGCAAGAAGTAGGAGTTATCCCGACACTTATATGACTCGATAAAAACAACAAAAATTGTTGGGAATGGCTCCATCGACATAGAGTGCTATGTTGGCGAGAGTGTCGGTAGTACTCAGTCAGAAGAGGAAAAGCCGATGTGAGAATCGGATGACGTCGGCTATACATTTTGCTCGATGCTGGCTACGTCGACTAGTACGAAATGTCGAGAAAAGCCTTAAACCCAACGTTCAGTAAATGCATCGACAATAAGGTATTGTCGACGTCGACATGTACGTCGACAAAAGGGAATGTTACATGCGACGTCGGAGGACATTGGCCCGACACCGCATCAGTAGAGGCATCCATTACCGATACCATTTGTGCGTTAGGTAAACCTTTTTAAAATATTATTTGTTTATTCTTATAACATGGTTTTTTCTATTGGATTCCAATTCGATTTAAATTCAATCAAATTCTAAAAAAACTAATGTAAAATTACGAAAATGTAATTAAAATATCCAATCGAATTTATACTAAAATTAATTCAAATCTTAAAAAAGTACAGTAGTTTCAGAAATTACATGAAAAATAAAAATTAAAAACTAAAATGTTGAAAAATACGTACTGCAATGGAATCAATGTCCTCTTTATGCCTAAGTCAGTTTTTCAATCATCTTTCTCATTTTTTCCATCTGTCAAACATTTTCTTCGTGCTTTCATTTCTTTCTTCCATTGTCGCAGCTATTGTTCAATACATTGTTGAGCGTTGTCAAGGCAAGCTTTTAGCTCGGTAACATCTCTGGCCTATACCACTTGCTCATATGATAGAGACGAAGAACTACTAGCAGCCTTTTAGGACATTGGCCTAGAGCCCCAACCAAGACCTTTTAAGTAGCTCGATCGTCTACACAAAATTATCTCGCACATCTTATCCCCGGAGATTGATTAAGAACCCTCTTGGGTGGGCTGGGACTCGAGTTCCAGCATTTTATCCGATAAGAAATTTTTTTATTAAGTAAAACTTATAAATTAAATGTACAAAATAAGATAAAATATTTTCTTAAACTTACATGCACATCCACTACCGCTTGCAAAATAAACTGACCACCTTAAGCATATGTTTCTTTGAATAGCTAAACTCAATCGACTGGTTTACCTCGTTGTTCACTGAGCTCGTGCTGTCATTGTAGAAACGACTTGGATTTGCTATTATGGTTGTAGGGCTACTTCGCTCTAGCAGCC
The DNA here is from genome assembly GCF_025177605.1 of Cucumis melo. Classification (NCBI taxonomy): domain Eukaryota; kingdom Viridiplantae; phylum Streptophyta; class Magnoliopsida; order Cucurbitales; family Cucurbitaceae; genus Cucumis; species Cucumis melo. Next base: position 15,174,937 of record NC_066862.1, read on the forward strand.
CTGTTTATCATTGATTGCTCTTATATGAAAACAATCAAAATGTTACATACAAAGTGAGAAGATGAACTACTGATTGAGAACATTAAAAAATATAAATCACTTAAAACTATCGAGTATCATAGTGATCGTAAAGGAAATGCCAATCTTCCACACGATTCCAGCATGAGGGTAGGTTGGCACGTGCTTGTTTAGGATCACTGAACTTCTTGAAATGGTGGGGGTTGTCTCCACTGAACACCTTTCAACTGGTGAGCATTTGATGCTCAACAAATCGAGTAAGTGTTGGATATGCGAAATCTAGCATGATCCATCGTTACAAAAGAAAGGCACACACGGATTAGGTTTCTATATATATATACGTAGGTAACGTATATGTACGATAATTTAAAAACTTACCTGTAAATCGCCTTTCATAAGCTCAATGTACTCCTAAGTAATGCCAGCCCACTTAAGGAAGTGGACTGGAAATGTATCCCGTGTTAACACACCGATGGTACAGTTGAACAAGCGACATGTGGCGAGATTGGCTTATCCCATCCTAGAGCGATGAATATGGGATAAGTTGTATCCATCGATCCAAGTTCCTAGAGTGTTGTCGTCTCTTAGAAGTACTGGTATTGGGTTGAGAGGCATCTATAAAAATAGAAGACTATCAGAAATGCATAACTTCATGTTTATGCAATTAGTTGTTTATGTAACGAGACTAATCTAACATGTCACCCACCAAGGATGTTCCTCTCACGTTATTGAACGCATCAGCGTCGAAATTAAAAAGAGCACTAATCTCATCGAAATCGCTGGGGAATAACATAGTATCTGTGGAAAAGGTAAACAAAAATTAATTAAACAAATGAGAGTATTTGAAACTGAGTATATAAAAAATGAAATATATGTGAATATGTGATTCGTCATTATTATCCGTCATTACTTGATCCGCTTTGAACGGATAATTGTTCATCTTCACCCTTTATGAAGTCGTCAACAACATGACGCACAATCGTTCTTTCCACCACTGTAGGATCAACGTCGAGTCTACACAGGGTTTCATTCTCAATGTGTTCAAGAAGAAGATGTCCGACAACGATTTCTAAGATATTCAGTTGCTGATCCTCAACATCATCCACTTTGAGGACGTCCCAAATTTGTCTATGTTGGACCACTTGAACAACTTTCTAATTGATACCATTTTTTGGGTGCTTGATGTATAAGACTTGTTGTGCCTTGATTGCGAGAATGACTAATTCCTCAGGGAACCAAAAACAGGATGTGTTGATTGATTTGTACCCTAATTCCACATGTATCCTACGGTCTTTTTTTCTTATCCGTGTCAAATCTACACTTGAATAGCCAAACACATCGTTTTGTTGGATATTAAACGGACAGAACTTCATCTAATATACTGTAGAAATTGTTGTGGGTGCTTCCAATGCCACTGTTTTCGCCAACTACCATAACTCCACTGTTTTGTGTTGTCCATCAAGAATCACGCTCTATCGTGTGAAATCATATACCACCGACAATGCATCCATTATAGGATTGAATGTCAAGTGAAGGTCCCATCGCAAGTGAGAAGAAATCATGAGAAAGGTCTTAAGACCTAGTATTTTCTCGTCTTTTTCATTCATACATCGTGAAATATCATAAACAAATCCATCAAGAAACTTAACTGATTCCAGGTACTTGCATAACACAACTCGCTCACTGCTAATCAACGTGTAACTTGCATGAGGTTTCACAAATTTTTTGTCAGCTTCTTTTAGGTATGAATCTTTTCTTATTTTCAAATCTTAAAGGTCCAATGGAGCATTCGTAGTATCCCTCATTTTTCCTTCAATATTCAACAATGTACCGACCAAGTTGTCACAACTATTCTTTTTAATATGCATTATATCCAATTTATGGCGTATAGTAGCCTTAACCAATAAGGAAGTTTGTAAAAGATACCTTTCTTCGTCTAATTCAGAGCTCTCTTTCTTTTCTTATCTTTAAGTGATGGATGTTAACTCATCACTGAAAACTCTAGTGAATCTAGTTGTTCCAAGATATCATACCCGTTAAGTACAACTGAAGCGGAGGCCTATGCTCTACACTTTCATCATGTAGCTTACTTTTACGTCAAACATGATTATCTGCAAGATAGTATCGGTGTCACATGATAGGTATTTTCCCTCTTATCCCAAACGATGAGTTATTTCCCTCTTATATGGGACATGTCTGATACCTTTTGGACCTACATACGCCGAAAAGTCATTAATCATCAACAACAAAGCTGCATGCAACAGAAACAACTGACTGTTAAGAGAATCATATGTATGCACACCAAAACTCTATATCTCTTTCTGTTTCGCAATCAATGCTTGGAGGTAAATACCAAAGATAGCACAAAATCACATATTTGGCATGGCTGGCGTGCAGGGGTGGACAATAAAGCTGGCACGTGTGCGTAGGGCCTAAGTAGGCCTTGCCATGTTAACCTCACAAGAGGTCTGTCGTGTGTGCCTCATGCATCTTGCGTGCCCCTTCTCATGCGCATAGGACTTGTCACACACTTGCTTGATTTGTGTGTAGGCTATGCGTCCAACATAAGTCCAACTTACACGCTAACCTCTTCTCCTATTAATACACACGCCTAACATTGCCTAGAACTCAACTTATCGGCCAGAACACAAGTCTCACTTCAGTACTTAATATCTTAAAATCTAGACCTCAAATGAAAATATTTACATCTATAAAAAGTTGCTGGAAAATGTCTTAACTTTCTTCTCTCAAAATATCTGCCAAAATCACCTCGAATTGCGTTTTGTAGCCTCCTTAGAGTGAAGACTACTCATAATTTCTTTGAAAATGACCTTTGTCCCTTCTTTGAACACAAACTCTACCTTCTACTCTTTAAAATTTACTAGTAGCCCCAACTTAGAAAGTAGACTAAAATTTGAAACGTTTTGAACTAGTTTCAGCAAAAACACACGAGTAAATTGGGAGAAATTTCAATCTAAAGGGGCCTATTTATACTAAACCCTACATGAGAAATTATTGACACCTTTTTCTTGCGGAAATTTAACTTAAGCATGCTCATGACACCTGTAAAACACTCCACCACTTCTTTATCGTCTCGCCTAACCTTACTTAAAACGCCCAAACATAACGCCTCAGGCCCTTGGAACTACCTTACTAACCTCACTTGGCAATGTCTGGTAACCTCATCTCGCATGGACGTGTCTTCCATGCCTCACTAACCTCTATGCAAGCTTCCCCGTATGGCCTAAACACTCAACTAACCTCTAAGAATATTCTTCTCGCCTAGGCCACAACCATTTCGCCAAGCACACTTAGAGTGCATCACTTCTTCTCGGCTACACACAAAAAACTCAAGCTTGCCACCTACTTTTATCTACTCCTCTTTTGGCCGCCTATTCAGCCCCAAAACGCCTAAATCATGGATTTAGGCAACTTTTTCCCTTTTCACATAACTTTTCTTTAACTTTTTAAACCATTCCTTCATAGATTTCCTTGTTTCTACCCACAATGATATACTTACAATGAAACTTTTCGAGCCTACTTTCTCAATTTAACTTCATTTAAACTCACCTTTCAAACTCTTTGGAAAATCGAAGTTCCTTAGTATTCGAGGTTTACAGATGTGGTTCCTTGCCTAGAGATGTTTAGTCACCAGACAAGCTTCTTATCGCAGTTGCACGCGCTCCTCTATGATTCATTGTCTTTCTTCTTTTCTTGATAATCTTGCGATTAAACATTGAAAATAGGAAAAAAAATGCATGAAGACTAATGCAGGTTATATTCTCTTATGTTTACAAATTTGCAACTAAAGCTACGCATTTTGACACATTTATCCCACGTTTTAGCTCCATTGTTCTACCTAAAAGGCCGTAATATAAATTTTTTTTCTAGAAGTAATCATCATCTTAGACTAAAAGTCTGCTTAAAAATATCCATAACATCCACAATTGAAACATTGTATGAGAGAAAAATATCCACCACTACTACAAATTTGGCCTTCTTTGATGTGGAAAGCATGTAAATAAAGTCTATCTTGAAGGTCTTTGCCCATCAAGTAGGCAGACATCAAGAAAGCCCAACCATCGAGAAAACTCTTTCTTGATGGTCAAAACATATCATCAAAAACTCTTTCTTGATGATATTGGCCATCAAAAAAATGAACTTTGATGTTTTTTGCCCATCAAGAAAACTAAAATATCCATCAAGAATAATCAATTTACTTGATGGCCAAAACATGTCATCAAAAACTTTTTTTTTTTATGGTATTGACCATAAAAAAAGGGGACTTTAACGACTTTTACCCATCAAGAAATTGAATCCATCCATCAAGATAAACCTTTTTGTTGACATGTTTTGCCCATTAAGATAATCCTTATATTCATGGTTTTGCGCATCAACAAAAATCTATTCTTGACATTTTTTGCCCGTCAACTATAACAACTTTAAAAAATAAAAAAAATGTGACCTATAATCAATCTGAAACAAGCTCAGAAAACCTAAAAATACCAAAACGTCAATATATGCAAAATTCATTACATACAACTACAAACCAACTTTAAACAAATTATTTTCAACTACATAACTTGTACAACTCCGCCACAACTCCAAAACTACATAACTCACATAACTCCAAAACTCCAACAACTCCAACAACTCGAAACTTCTAACTTCATAACTTCAAATAATTCATGCAAAATATCTACAATCACAAATATAAAATCCATACCACCAGACCTTATAATTGAAATGCAAGTAACATATATTACATAAACTTACTAAACATCCATCAAATAAATTAATTATTTTTTATTAATCAACTGTAAACCAATGTAATTTCTACAAAATAAAATAGTATCTAACAAATAGGATCATATAAGACATAATCCTACAGAAAAAATTGACATCGTATCACAATAATATACCTAAATCTATAAATATAAAAATGATTGATTCATTGTAATAAAGAATATGTATCATATGTAGTGTCAAAAAAAGTCACAGTAATCAACTCTCACTGCGTTCTAAAAGTTCTACCACTTGAATATTTTTGTGCAAACTCAATAGAACAATCGACAGCTTCTTCGTGTTCCTTAGATAATCTATCTTTTATCATCCACAATTTATTCATTGTGTTATATTCTATGTAAATGAAATTAATGAGATAAATATCATCTTAAAAAAATCATATAACAAAGTATTTAATTGACTACCATATAATTGCAAGATAGTCATTTAATGCATCACTAAAGTAAGCATCATGATACACTCAAGCTACTCTAATCATATAAAGCAATGAGATGAAACATACTATACTAACGAGGCAACTTACAAATAAAAGAAAGTAAAATAAAATGTGTAGAACCCTTGAGTTACACTAAACTTATATCTAAGTGACTATCATAACTACAAGATAGTCATTCAATGCATCAACAAAGTAAGCATCACGATACACTCAAGCTATTATAAGCAAATAAAACAATGAGATGAAACATACTCTAAGCAAATAAAGCAATGAGATGAAACATATTATACTAATGAGACAACTTACAAATAAAAGAAAGAGAAATAAAATGTGTAAAATCCTTGGCTTACACTAAACTTATATCTATGTGACTACCATAACTGTAGGTTAGTCAATCAATGGATCACCAAAGTAAGCATCACAATACACTCAAGCTAATTTAAGCAAAATGATTATGGTGGAACAGTCATTGGTTTTGGAGATACAAGGTCAGAAAAGTACCTTAGACTTGGAAAAATACCTTCCCATGCTAGAACAAGTCAACCAAACTAAATCTAAATAGCATATGGCATAATGGACGTATTTCACAACCTCTAACCCCATTCTTGAGAATGTTTTAAAAATGGGTTTAAAGGAAAAAGTTTTCTCAAACATTAAAAAACATGTTTGAGAAGAGGAAGATTGCTATAAGGCTGTAAGCAATAAAGGACAACAACAACTTTATATCATATAACGTTCAGATGTCTGGATATGATGATTAGTCTGGCCTCCACATAGTACATTATGTACAAAAAGAGAAATGGAAAGCTGGCATATGTTAATGCGCAAGTGGTCACTTACAATAAATAGGGTTTCAAATTACTCATGTGGACGGTAGGATGAATCTTCATCCACGAACTCAAATGCACCCGGTAAGAGGCTTTCTCGACTTATTAAAAAACTTCCACAGGTTCTCTATAGCTTATGTGAGGTATCATTTTCTTTAATAAAAGTTTAAAACTGATCTAGATGCAAACATATTCGAACATTGTCCCCTGATTGGAACTCGTCTGCATTTGTTCCTTCTCTTTTTCCTTCATGGCGGTAGAGACTTTCGTATGTTGTCTATATCCTAACACTTTTATAAGACATACATAATTTCTTGAGGAATCATTTCTTTAGTGGTTCCAATTGACTCATGGGTAAGACTCTTCTTTAACTTAAGAGTTGAGATCATCCTCGTTCCATTCGACTGTTTAATTTTTTAGTGCCCAATCGTGGGCATAGACCTAGTGATCACCAAACATTAAACAAGGAAAATAGGTATTATCTTGTGTACAAGCAACAATCCCATCTCCAATACCACATTATAGCCATCCATTTTAACAATCATGAAGTCGATTAGCCCGGTTCAATCTTCCAACCGTATGATTACTCTTTTTACTACTCTTGCAATAGGCAAGGTCGCTAAGTTTACTGCTTTCTCTATTTTTTTTTTTTTTAAGTTTAATCTCATTTTCCAATCCACGTTTACTTGAAATGTACATACATTTTCAAGGTTGTTTTATTTTTGATAGAATATTATAAATTTTCTTATTTAAAACAATTAAAATGTCAAATTCTCATTGTTTATAAAAATAAAAATTCGACTATTAGATGATACATTTAGAAATCCGTTCACAAAATTCAAAAATCCATACAAAAGAATCAAAGATCAATAGTCCATAAATATTCTAACAAAGCCTTCAATTACATCATATTTTTTAAGACACAACAACATATTTGTTTAAAATAAAAGTTTATAAATCATAAGCCAAGGCAGAACATATATTCATATACTTTTTAAGAAAAGTTCACAACATAGAAATGAAATTAGAAAAAAAAATAAAGAAATGGAATAGAGAAAAAGAGGGAAAGGAAGAATATCAAAATAGGTTTTTGCTTTTAACTCTTCTACATATTATTAAATAAGTAAATAAATAAATATTTATATGTATACGTAATTATATATATATATATATATATATATATATATATATATATATATATATATATATATATATATATATATTTATTTATTTATTTCTAATTAGTTATATTTTTGTTCGGGGCGGGGCGGGGATTGGGGTAGAGTCGGGTCGAGCAATGTACTTCCCGTCCCTAGCTTCGTGTTGCCAACGGAGAAAATATTTTCTCATTTCCTCCCCTATTCCCCATGTATTTGGGGATTCCCCACCCCGTTCAAGGGAGTCATTGCAGAGCCCCTACCCCACGGGTTAAATGGACATTTCTAGTTTCGTCATCTAGCTTTTACTTCGAACATGAATTTATGAGTGGTTCGAAGTCGACCATGGTACTCTTTGTTGATCTATAGTTGACCCAAGAATCTACATACATTAACCTTGCTCTTTCGATTTCTCTTACTTGTCCCGTATTCTTTTTGGAGGGCAGTAAAAATTCTCAAGGCCTCAACTCATGGGGTTTCATTTTCTTTCGCTGGTACCGTATCGTCCTCGTTAATAACAACTTTACCCTTCCAATCAAAAGTTAACGATGTTTGATAGGCATTAAATTATGTTTAGTTGGAGCACTCATTTGTTTTATGTTGACCATTGCATTTGTAACAGGATAGGGGGCAATTCTAATTATTCTACTTGTTTGCTCCCTCCATATATTTCCACCCCTTTGGTGGGATATTCTATTTTCTTCGTCGATGTTTCTTTCTCTCCACTTGTCTTTTGGAGGACTTGATCGAGAGTTCTCATCTTCCTTAGTTGGTGAACTTGTTTGTTGTTTCTCCTTTTGAAGGTCATCATTTAGATCAAACAACTATTTGACTACTTCATATGCGACATGATGATATTACATGTCTTGTTCGTATGATTTTACTCTTATCCATGGTTTCAAGCCTTGGAAAAAATAGAAAACGTATTCTTCCTTAGCATATCAGGTATGTCTAACATCCAATCAGTAAATTGTTTCACATATTCCCTAAAAAGGTCAGCATGCCTCAATTCACGCAACTTAAATCTTGCGAAAATCTCAATACTTTCAAAGAAGAAATGAGAATGTAAACCTTGCTTCATTCTATCACATATCTCAATTGTATATCTACCCTCTTGAAAGTCTATAAATCGAGACCTCCACCATAGTTTGACGTCCTCTGTAAGTGCATTCTTGTTAAAGTGATCTTTAAATCTTTAGTAACCGTATTCGTGGCTCTAAAATATTGTTCCATGTCAAAGAAGAAATTTTTTAGAGTTTTTGCACCACGTCCCACATAAGGGCTTAGGTTCGAGTATCTTTATCCTAATACCAACTGTCAGGGCCATACTTCCATAAGTGTCTCTGAGCGACTGTACAACACTTGTTCCTACACTAGAACAAGTTTACCAAACTAAATCCAAACAATCGATGGCACATGAACATATTTCACAGCCTATACCCAAGTTCTTGAAAAAATGCATTAGAAAATGGGTTTAAATTAAGGAAAAGGTTTTTGCAAACGTTTGAAAACATATTTGCAAAAACTAAGATTTTTATAAAGCTATAATCTAAGGGACAACAACAACTATATGTCTTATAACTCTCAGATGTGTGAATATAATAATTAGTTTTACCCCTACATAGTACATACTGAACAAAAAGAGAAGTGGAAGTATAATGACCAAACTCTTTATACTAAACTAAGGTCATTACTACTAAAAGAAAATAAAAACTTTCTTAACCAAAATGGAAAATAACACTAACTTTTACTAAAAATCTCAAATGCTCATTATAATTATAAATAAATAAAAATATGTAGAAATAAGATCTAAAATAAAATCCTAGTTTGGGTCATATCTAATTTTAAAGAAAAATATTCATAGAAACAACTCACGAGTTTGATAAATTTAATAATACCAAAAATACTAAAAGTCAAAAGGGTAAAGCAAAAGTGAAAGAAAAAAGTTTCCTTATGGCCAGTCGCGGTCACTTCTTGTTATTCGTCAACTTTCCTCTACCTTTACCTTTACCTCTGCCTAAAAAATTAAACATAGAAAGAGTGAGTATAAACATATACTCAATAAGGGACCTACTATTAGTCTCGCTAGGTGTTTGTTAACTTTCCATTAGGATCCTGTCAAGAAGTACCCTTAAACTGGCGCGTTCTCGAACACATGCAATCTAATGATCCGGAGGAACAACTCTGGTCTTCGGTGAACCCAAAGGAACACCTAGGACAAAACTGACCTTTGGTGAACGTAAAGTAACACCTAGGATTAACTGGTCTTCATTGAACTCGAAGGAACACTTAAGTCAATCGGGTTGTAAATGACCCCGTTAAACCACTCATATACATAACATATCATGACAAACTGGTGATCCCGTCGAATCACACAATCATAAAAAGGTGGTGATCCCAGGCAACACCCATAGAGGTAGAACCCTAATAGATAAAGTGAACAGAACACTCAATCAATATCATGTAACACATCATAACATGGCATGAATATTAACCATAAAGTTTTTAATCATGCGATTAATATTTTTATGCATCATCATTAACGTATATCAGTCGTCATTAACAACATAAATCAGTCATCAACATAATATTAGTCAAAACTGTCAGTAATCAACATACGTCATCAGTACATTATGCATTTTAGCTACATCAATGCATAATGGAGAAATTACATGCAAGCTCTTAACTTGAGTACGAAGGTTTAGTAGGAGAGTCTCTTATCTCAAGATTAGCTTAATAAAATTTATGTCTAACAACAACAGTCAGAGCTTTCCAAAAAGTCAAATCTTGAACAGCAAGAGAACCCAATAACTAAAAATAATAATTTTAATGATTGACTAACCCAAGAATAATTTTAATCAAACTTACCCAAAGTTGAGGTTGAATTCCAAATCAACCTCGATTGGGAAAAATCACAGCTTACAGTTCTTCCAATTAGATCTAACCAAGCCTTCATGAAAAATATAATCCAACTTAATCCAAAATTAGTTTTATATAGGACAAAAATTAATATTTGATGGGTATACCTAAAACCCAATCAAATACTCACCAAAATAGGAAAGTGGCTTGTATATTATATTAATATAGAACGAAAATTAATATTTGTTGGAATTTCGTTAATTAATTTTAAAATGACTTTAATTTTGTTAGGGTTAGGCCTGTTAGGCTTAGATCAATTGGGGTTATGGTGCTTTTATTGTTACTTAAAATTTAGGCCAATTGGGTTTATGGTGCTTTTATTGTTAGTTCAAATTTAGGTCAATTGAATTTATTGTTGCATCAAATTTAGCAAACTTTGGCCAATTAATTTCAGTGAGCTTCAAATTTGTTAGATTTAGGTCATTTTTAATTTTGTTAGGTTTAGGCCAATTGAGTTTATGGTTGCTTCAAATTTAGTAGATTTAGGCCAATTGATTCAAATTTGTTAGATTTAGATCATTTTATTCTATATTCTTAAAATTTGTTATGTTTAAGCCAATTGATTTAATTTTGCTGTTGTTAATTTTTTGGTTTACTGTTTATTAAAGACAAAATAGTTTGTTAGGTTTGATATTTATTTTACGAACCTGTATTATTTCTCAACTTGTGTATTATATTAGATATATTATTTTATATTATATCCGATATATTATTTTATATTATTTCCTATATATTATTCTATAATTTTCAATATGTTATTTTATATTATTTTCAATATATTATTTTATATTATTTCCAATATATTATTTTATATTATTTTCGATATATTTATTCTCAATCTGTATATTATTTTTAATATAGTATTTCTCAACTGTATTATTTGTCAACTATATTGTTTGCTACATTATTTGTCAAATCATTTGCCAACCTGTATTATTTCTCAACCTATATTTGTTATATTTCACATTACTTTGCTAATATTATTGTTATTATTATTATTATTATGATTATTATTATTAGTATTAGTATTATTGTTGTTGTTGTTGTTATTATTATTATTATTATTATTTATTTACTTTTCAATTTCTATAATTGCAAAATGTATGAAAAATTCATTTGTTTTTTGCCATATGGATATAAAAATTTGAGACGGAAAAGAATAATGTTCATTTATTGATTTTTATGGTTCTTGGCTTGCAACTAGTATATTACATTTTTCAATTAGTAAAAATATTTCATTTTTCCTACTTAGATGACTTTTTTTGCTTTTACGAACTTCTGCCAATCTATGAAGTATCATGTTATGTAAGTTTCATTATCATCTAATTTTAACATTTACAAATAGTGATAGACTAAATTAGAAACTATAAGAGGATAAGATACAAAACTAGGACTTCTCAATTTAACCATTAAGGATTTGATTATGTGTTGTATGTCAACGATGATGTTTTCTTGTTTTATGGTTCCTAGGAGAAAAACAAGGATTATTTAGATCAATATATTGTCTACTCGATTTTTTGGATTGAATTTGATAGAAGAGAAACTACAAGAGATCTTTGATAGCAACACTTCCCAATCCTCATATAAGAAAGTTTTGAAATTACTTATTTTGCAACTGGATTTTATATATTATTTGGATTTTTGGAGTATGTAAAATTTTAATGTGTTTGTTATTTGTTACATTGTTTGTTGTTTGCTCATAACATTGGTTGCAACTTTTGTTCTTGGAATAACTTTGAGAATGATGTGAACTTAATTTATTATGAACTTCGTTAGAGATCAAATAATGTGTTAATATATTGCATATGAAACAATAATTGTATAACTTACGTAGTTTGTTATTCATTATTAGGGCTTCCGAACTTGCAAGAAAGAAGAAGCCTCTGTGGAGGGTAATCAAGATATGGGGTCGGAGATTTAGTAAAAGAAAGAGGTAAGTTGCTTTATGTTTTGTAACGTAACTTAACTATTTTATTTTAGGAATGTTGCTTTGACTATCCTGCAGTGGTAGCCATTGAAAATTTATTTTATACCATTTGCTTAGACATATGTTTTAGGAATCATGTGGACACGTACTTAGGAACTTGATACTTTGTTGTGTTGACTATTCTGAAGTTATGGTAGTCATTGAAAAGCTATTTTGTTCAATCCGCTTAGACATATGTTATATGTATCATGTTTTGTATTTACTTTGGAGGAGGGGGGCTAAGGGTAAGTTTATGCTAAGTTTCAATTTAATGCAAATTAGAACATTGCTTGGTCTGTAAAGATTGAGTTGAAACTTACATTTGCAACATTTATATACTATGCTTATGTAGTCGGTGTTTTTTTTTAATCTTTTACATTCCTTATGGATCTTTTATTAAAAAATCTTGCTTGTATGAACTTTGGACGCTTATTTTGAAAAGTTTATTGGTCTACTTATTATAGATTGAATTTAAACTTACATTTGCAACATTTATATACAATGCTTATGTACTTAATGTTTATGTTTATGCTTATGCATTTTCCGTAATGAATGTTGGCTAAGGTTCATTTTCTTCAAATTTGCAGGTAGTTGAAGAATCAATGGATCATGGTATTGACTAAGTTCTCATTTATGCATCAGTTTGATTAGATTAGGTCACACATACATGTAATATTACAGTAAATTTATCTTTTGGATTATTGTAAAATCTTTACCGACAATGTAAGTTATATTTTTTTTATTATCAATATAAATATCTTTCCAAACGTATGTGGGTAATGTTGAAATTTCGTATTTAATTTTTTTGAAAGAAGAAATATATGCAGAAAAATATGTGTTCCGAAAATGAAGAATAACGACATCAAACATGTGTCGACATATAAGCCTTTATTAAACAGAAACAATGTCGTTAAAGCACATTTCTTAATAACAATTTTGTGTAACGAAATATTTACAACGATAATATATTAGTATCAAGTTATATTGAAAAGTGACACACTTAAAGCATCGTTATAAGAGTATTAATGACAATATATTGGTGTCGAGTGATAGATAACGGTGACACATTTAAATTATCAATGTAATAGTATTAATGATACAATATATTTGTGTCGAGTGACAGATTATGGTGATACATTTAAAGTGTCAATGTAAGGGTATTAATGACAATATATTTGTGTCAAGGTATAGATAACGGTAACATATTTAAAACGTCAATATAAGGTTATTAATGACAAAAAATTCGTGTGAGTAATAGATAATAGTGACACATTTAAAACGTCAATCTAAGAGTATTAATGACAATACATTAGTGTCAAGGTATAGATAACGGTGACACATGATTTGCATCAATATAAGGGTATTGATGACAATATATTGGTGTCGAGTTATAGATAATTGTGACATATTTATTGCTTCAAGGTAAAGGTATTAATGACACGATCTTGGTGTCATCTAAGCATATTTAATGACACGTTTTTCAAAGTGTCGTTAAATAGCCTTTCTTGACAATGCCTTCAATGACTCGAAAATTATATCGTTAAAAGTCTTTATGACGCAAAACTTACGTCGTTAAAACCCATATTTGTAGTAGTGCTTATTGAGGAGTGGAAGTCTGGTTCGAGGTAGCCAAGAACAGTTTCTGAGGGAAAAAGTCAACTATGTGCTCTGCTTGCTTGCATTTATAACATACTCCACTTTCTGGTAGGCAACGTCCTCTATGAGATGTTCTACAGCTACGACATAAAGGTAGTTCTTTCAAGGTTTTACTTGCTTCAGCAATCTCTAGGTAATGATGTTGAAAAATACCACCTAACCTCATATTCCTCTGTGGCGCTATAGTAGGCTGCAACTTAACCATCATCTTTTGTCCTGAGGTTGACCCTTTCTCGCAGTCTTGGACGGATCAGCCCTCTCATGTAAACTCATATCCACTATTAGGTGCAGTGCGTCATCGTGGGTGGTTGGCCTAAAGACTCGAACAAAACCATGGAGGTCTAACTTGAGACCTCTAACAAATTTGTCGGCTTTGGCAGCCTCAATCGGTACCATCTTAGAAGCAAAGCGGGACATCATGTCGAATTCTTAATCATACTACTCCATAGTCATATCGTTTGCTGCAATTCTAGAAATTTTTACTGCTTGGCATCTCTCAGGCTAACAAAGAAGAATTTTGCATAAAAGTTCTCCTTTAACTGCTCTCAAGTGATCTGATTGACGTCACCACCTAGCATCCTTTATGTAGACTCATACCAGGCGGTGCCTTTGTCCGTCAACAAAAATACGGCAAACTGAACCTTCTGGTTATTAAGGCAACTCATATAACGAAATATGGTCTATACTGAACCCAACCACATTTGAGCCTTGGTGGGGTCTTCCAAGGATCCGTCGAATGTCTTAGGGTTGTACTTCCTAAAATCCTTCAAGTGTTTAGCCTATGTTGACAGCTGATCTTTCATGTTTTGGGGTTCAGGTCTGAACTGAAGAGATGAAAACTCTTTCCACAGCGGAAGAATTAACAGAGACCATAACTCAATTTAATTGGAACAATAAAAAATACCAATACATTGGCAAATTAAATTACAAAATTCTATGGCTAAGCATGCTTTCAAGAAAAATACAGAGAAGAAGAACTTACGCTCGTTGACGACTCTGAATCTATCAATAACCAATTTGGACACCACCACTTGGAAACCTTCCTATTCTCTGATTGAGATGGTTTGTGGGGACCAAAATTGGATTGAGGAAATTTTTCCAGAAAGAACAAATTTTTTAAAGAGAATGGGAGGATCTCGCAAAAATCACAAAACTCCTTCTGTTTTGTTATGCAAAGAATTCCCTCTTCTTCAAACGGAAGAAGTGGGAAGTTAGAGAGAATAAATGGGAACGTGGGAAAACCATCCACGTTCCCTATATTAACTTAATAATTATTAAATTAATATATATTAGACTAATTAATTAATTTAATTAAATAATTAATTAATTTAATAATTAATTAAATCATATTTAATTAATATTTTCATTTAGCTCATATTTAAATGAATATCTCTCGCATAACCTATAGTTTTAATTTAATTAATTTAATTAAATCAAATTTAATTGAATCAAATTAAACTAAACTATTTACCTTGTGCTTCTTTCTCTATTTTTTTCTAAGCAAGGTATTTTGGGCAGTTTCTCAACCAATGCCCATTCTCACCACAATGGTAACACTTACCTTTTTCTGTAGTCTTCTTAACCTTGTTTTGTTTGGGAGTCTTCCCCTTTCCCTTCTTTTCTATCTTACGATTGGGTTTTAAGGGTCCAACTTTAGATTTAGAGGACGATCCTCTTGAGAATTTTCTTTTTGTAGTAGCAACATTTGCTTCGACTTCTTTTCCTTCACCTTTGGTAAGATTCCGCAAACGATGGAGCTCATTTAGAAGGATTGTCAGGTTAAACTCTATCTTGTTCAGGGAAACATTTGTTTCAAATGGTATGAAGCTCTTCGGAATAGACTCTAAGATAAAGCTAACCTGATTAGCCTCATCGATGGCACCACCAATTACCTCAGCAATATTGAAGTGCATCATCATGTCCAGGACATGTTCTCTAACAGAGGTCCCCTCCTTCATTCGCTTAGTGTAAATGTATTTAATTTCCTCGTGTCTTAGAGACCATTCTGGTTGCCCAAACATTCCTTTTAATGAATCTATTATCTCTTTAGTCGTGGCTAAGGATTCATGTTTCTTTATTAAAACATCAAACATGCTAGCAAAGATGTAGACACGGGCTTTCTCATTGGCCTTTATCCATCGATCATATGCTTTCCGACTAATTCGGTTTGCATTTGAGGTAGGGGTTTGAGGACATTCCTCTGTTAAGACAAATCTAAAATCATCAACCACATAATTATCGCCGTTAAGTTTTTCGGAAGCTAACAATTGAACTATTGAGTTATTCATGCTGAAAAACAAACATACTTTGTTTATAAACTATAATCTAATAAACCAATCTTTTAAGTAAAACTTAATAAAGTACCCATCTTTTTTATGTTCTGCAATGATAATTCAAAGGTTCATAATAACCTCTACCAAAGGGTAACCGATTACTCGTCCTTTGAATCAAGACGATCTTGACCAAATGCTAACTCACAAATATCTTATATTTACTTAGCATTTAGTTACCGTTATTTTGGTCAAGAATATACTAACTATTTTAGTAATTCTTGTAAGTGTAACCCTCCATTTTCGATCTTCAAAGATGAGAATCATTATGCTCCCGAAAGTGGAAAGGCATATCGCTCCAGGGCAGACAAACAAGCACATTATAGGAATCTCATGGTGCGACCCAATGGAAGAGACCGTAGGATGTACTGTCATATATCCCTCACCCACTTACTATGAACTACTTCCCCCATTCACCTTGTTCATAGCTCAAACACTTTCCGAAGGGAGACCGCTCCTATGCACGACCCAAAGCCCTGCATGAACCTCACGGTGTGAACTCTTAGGGACGCTAAAGCAAAATGTACGATACTTTTCTCCAGCTGAAGTGTTCTAAAAGAAATTTTTTTGGTAAATATTTCAAGATTTAATTTAGGCTAACTTAAACAAATCCTAAATCTAGGTAAAACATTGAAGCATAACATTTATACTGGATTTTATTACCTTACATCTCTCACGCATGCTCATAAAATTAGGTTAACTAGACTCAAGAACTGATTACGATCTCCAGGTAGGAGGTGTTCCGAAAACCGTCAACTTAAAAACCTCCACTCCTTAGTCATCTTATCTGACTTGTTGACAAGATCGAATCAGGTGTACCTCTTGTAACCTATTTTTACAAGATTTCGACCTAAATCTAATTTTGGAAGATATGGTATTAACCTAAGTGAGCATGCATCTTATTTTTATTATAGATTTTAAAGTCTAATTTATTTTATAACAATTATAAAACTCTTAGACAAACCTATAACCATTCATCTAGAAGAACAACAAATTAATATGGTATTTCAATAATTGATTAATTTTGTTAAATCATATTTAATAAAATTAATTCAATTATTTTTTAAATTAATCATATTAATTTAAATTTTGACAACTAACCAATCATATTAATTAATTTCCATATTAATTTCTCCACATGCATGAACATGTTAATCTATGGTGGGATTTTAAAACTATATGTCATACAATATGCACATACAATTTTAGTAATAATTAAATCATACATCACATGCAAGATTTAAAACACCCTAAAATGGATTGATTTTGCCTCTCTAAATTAAGTTAAAACTAGATTATTACAATAACAATTTGATGGAGTACAATAACCGCTTGATTTTCTTTACACGATCGTTGAGTAGGAAGATGGTATTCACGGACATAAGTGATGTGCATACCATATGCGATCACCGAGCATACCACACGCGATCGTTGAGCATGTAAACGATCGTTGAACAATAGAGTTTTAGGTGAGCGATCGTTTACAAAGGTAAATGATCGTTTATAGGTGCTAGCGATATGCGTACCATACGCGATCGCTTAGTATGTAAACGATTGTTTAAGTGCTAGCGTTACGCGTACCTTACGCGATTGCTTAGCGAATGAGTGATCATTTATAAGGTAAACGATCGTTTAAGTGCTAGTGATACGCGTACCTTACACGATCTCTTAGCGGGTATATGATCGTTTCTTATGCAAACAATACGCGTACCATACGCGATCATTTAGCAAATAAACGATGGGGACTTGTTTAAACGATAGATACACGTACCATACGCGATCGTTTATCTGGTAAGAGCGACATTCACTGGCCCAAGCGATACGCGTACCATACGCGATCGTTGAGAGGGTGAACGATAGGCCTGAAACAACTCTTTCTCGGGTCTGAGCTTCAAAACAGGACTTCTTCTTCCCGAATGAAGTATTTACAGCTTAAATTCATGTAACGACCCGAACTTTTAAACTAAGTTAAGGTCATTACTAAAAAGATAAACATCAAAAGACACTTTTTTTGAAAAGAGGATAACTAAAATATTTATAAAATTAATATCAAAACATTTACGAAAAACATAAGATTTTCAAAATTAACAAAAATAATTTGAAAACGTGACCCGCGGGTTCTAACAATAAGAACTAAAAACAAATAAATAGGATAAAATCTTTAAGTAAAATGGTTAAAATTTAAAAATACTGAAAGACATATAAATGAGTGCGGAAGTTGAACTGTGTTCCCATATGGCATGCCACAGATCTCTTGTTATCGCTCACCAGCTTCTTAAGTTTTTTACCTTAACCTGAAATATTAAACATAGGAAAGAGTGAGTATATAAATATACTCAGTAAGGGACCCATTACTAGTCCCACTAGGTGATCTGTTAACTTTCCGTTAGAAACATAATCATAACGTTGTGTGTCCAATGGAGTACACCTGAGTGAGTGAGACGTTACGAACACCCCTAAATCGTGCAAGTGATCTCGTAGGAACACCCCTAGTCGTGCGAATGATTGCAGGTACACACTCCTAATCGTACGAGTGATCCCGTTGGAACACCCTTAGTCGTGCGAGTGACCCCGTATACACAATATAATTGTCCCCTAACCGTGCATGTGATCCGTAGGTACACCCCTAAATCATGCAAGTGATCCTGTAAGAATATCCCTAGTCGTGCAAGTGACCTCATAGATAGGATCACAATACAGGTGGGATAAAAAGCTCAACAGACAAAGTTAACAGACACACCACAATCCAAAGCATGTAACATCATAACATGACATGAATATTAATCATAACGTTCTTATTCATTTGATTTATCTTGTATCATAAACATCATAAACATCATGAACATACCAGTCATCATCGTCATTCATAAAATCAGTCATCATCATCTACACAATATCAATCAATATCTATAGCATCGTATTATGCATCTTAGCTACCATCAATGCATAATCGTAAATACATATAGTCTCTTAAATTCAGTTCGAAGGTCTAGTAGGAGAATCTCTTACCTGGTGATTAGCTAAAAAATATTTCTTTGGTGACAGCAATTTCCCAATTAAAGCATATTCAAACTTAACCAAATGGAGGTTGAAAAATTGTCTAAACCTTGATGAGAAAATTCATCAATTCTTCGAGCTTCGCCAAAGGAACCAATCATAACTAAATTTGGTGAAGCGGCAGAAGGTTATCTTAGTGAAGAAGATAAACAACCTTTCTCTTTTTTCTTTTCATTTCAACTTAAGCATTACAATGGTATTTATAAACCCAAATAATAACAATAATATTTATTATTATTATTTCGTTTTAGGATATATATATATAATACCAAAATATATATATATAGTTTCCATTATCTTTTCCCAAAATAATTAATTATCTTCCACAATAATTAATTATTATTTATCTTTCTCCAAAATAATTAATTATCTTCCACAATAATTAATTATTATTTATTTTTCTCCAAAATAATTAATTATATTCCACAATAATTAATTACTATTTATTTTTCTTTCAAATAATTAATTATCTTCCACCATAATTAATTATTATTTATCTTCCTCTAAAATAATCAATTATCTTCCACACTAATTAATTATTATTTATCTTTCTTCCAAATAATTAATTATCTTCCACCATAATTAATTATTATTATCTTTCTCCAAAATAATTAATTATCTTCCACAATAATTAATTATTATTTATTTTCCTCCAAAATAATTAATTATAATTAATTATTATTTATCTTCCTCCAAAATAATTAATTATAATTAATTATTATTTATCTTCCTCCAAAATAATTAATTATAATTAATTATTATTTATCTTCCTCCAAAATAATTAATTATTATTTATCTTTCTTCTAAATAATTAATTATCTTCCACAATAATTAATTATTATTTATCTTTCTCAAAAATAAATATTCTTTTATAAATAATTATATTTACCCAAAATATAATTATTTTTCTTTTTCTCCCTTAAAAATATATTTTCTCTAAAATCAAATTATCTTTTTCTTAAATAATTATATTTCAACAAATATAATTATCTTTTTCTTCAACCTAATAATTATATATATATCCATAAATACATATAATTATCAAATCTCCAACAAACACTCTACAATTTAATTAAATAACATTCATAATTAAATGAATCAACAACACTAAAAATCCACAACTTTACTTAATTCTCCTAACCTACCATTTAATCAAAATCTCTACAAACAACACATGCCAAAATCTCTAAATTAATTAAATATTCATCCAACAAATATTTAATAAATTTCAATTCCCACATAATCAAATAATTCTCATTAAATGAATTCAAAATAACCCCCGATAAATTAAATCTAATTAAACAAAACTATGATAATTAACTTCAAAATTATCTTATTTTTCAGGGCATTACAATTCAACTCTAATGACTCAAATAAATCGCAGACTCTTTGCAAAAATAAATTAAGTTACCAACTTGGGTAATTACAATGATTAATGCAAATTAACAACTTAATTTAGAGTCAAATCCAAAACTAATCCATTTTAGTTCAACCATAGCAATTTATCATATAAATTGTAAGAACCCACCATATGCATATGAGTAAAACTTAGCATGCTCTGATACCACATGAAGAGAAAACATAAAAAATCATGCAACAACGAAAGAGATAGGATCATGCTTTACTCTATATGCATCTAAACGATTTAGAAATTAACATGCAATTGCTATACGATGGACCTAAACGAAAAGTGTAAAAGGTAAACGATGAACTTAACTTTTATAGTTCAGAACTTCTTCTTCGATCTAAAGCTTCTTCATTGCCTGAAAATCACGAGCAAGGACAACCACTATGTTGACTTACTAATTTCAGGACCAAGAACTAAGTTGTGGGACTCGTTTTTGTGAAGTAAATCTTTTGGAGAGATGGAAGGAGGTGTATTGTTTAGGTGATTTTATGAGAAAAACATCATCCTTTACTCATTTTGTAATGAGAAGTTTATATATGAAAATTATATGCAAATTGCATGCAATTTATTTCATATAATCTGAATACCTAATTAATCCATTAACTCTTTAATGGAATTAGTGGCTTTTAATTCATGATAAGCTACCACATTACCCACTAACTTTTAGTTCATTAAGAAATTAGTCAAATGAGAAATTTGGTCATTTGACCAATTAAGTCAAAGTTTGACTTTGACTTTTTGATATTTTATTCGTTTTGACTAATTCTAACCTCCCGAGTATGAATCCGCATTCATTTTTCTAAAATGAAAATCATATTTGAATATAAATTCCAGTCAAAGTTTTAATTTTTGAAAGTCAAAAGTCAACATGTTGACTTTTACAACTTTGACCGTTTTAAAACTTTCCAAGCTTCTAAATATGAATCTATATTCATATTTATTTAAATCATATTTAAACACTTAAAGTTTATATCTACCGACTTATATCTTATATATTTGTCGGTTTCTCTTTCTTTTCTTAGTTTGAATAATTCGAATTACTTCAACATTCTTTTTCTTAGTTGAATCCATATGAGCTAGTAGGGGAACCTAATGGACCTATAGTCGGGGGCTCCAACGATTCGAGATTAACTAGCTAAACTCTTTTAGACCAAGCTTAATCAACATTCGTTAACTAATGAGTAATTCCACTAAAAACTCATAGTTGCATTCCCCTCATTATAGATATATTTCTGTCCACCCGATATAACCATGATCAGTAAGTCGATCCTTCACAGCTTGTTCATAATTTTGGTTGGGTCAAAATACCGTTTTACCTCCGAGATTACATCTTTCTACTTAAGACCCACTGATCCACTATTGAACAATTGGTTTAAGGTCCAACCTATAAACCTGAATCCTTCTCGTACCAATGAGAAGGCGGGGCCCCTAGTTCAAGACTTGGATTCAGTCCTTAACGGAACAACCTATCTACTATCCCAGAAGTGGGTAGGAGTGAATTTCGTCTTGCACCCTATATCCCTAGCCATCCACTTGGTCTTATCCCTAAAATGTGAGGCTTATTGGACCAACGATGATGAGCTGCTCTCGCCTATGCAGATCTAAGGATACTACCGAATGAATAGAAGTTCATAGTTAGCTCAGGATTAAGATCAAGTTACCTAGGTCATCATAATTGAAATAGTCAGTTTATAGTTTACGGTGTTATAACTAAAAGTGACTATTTTGTGGTTCCAGTCTTATGCAAACCATTTACATAGGATGCACCTACTCCCATGTCTCTACATGAACGATTCAGGATTATATCGTTTGTACTAACTACAGAGCGGGTCGCATCCTTAGTATTTTTCCAGAATAAGGTGCCCAACCTAATTCATACACTATAGACTATTTGGGCTATTAACTCGAACTTAATCCATGTTTATGTCTCTACATAAAGTTCAAGTGTATTGACAAACTCAGTAAAATAGTCTCGGAAGTTTAATTTATCTATTTAAGATCATAGCATTCAACAATAAATTTTATTGAATCAAATAACAAAGTACGAGTTTTAAGACACAAATTCCAACAGAAACAACTCACGAGTTTGATAAATGTAATAATAAAAAAACTCCTAAAATTCAAAACGGTAAAGCAAAAGCGAAAGAAAAAAGTTTTCCTATCGCCAATCGTGGTCACTTATTTTCATTCACCAGCTTTCCTCTACCTCTACATTTATCTCTGCTTGAAAAATTAAACATAGAAAGAGCGAGTATAAACATATACTCAGTAAGGGACCTACTACTAGTCCCGCTAGGTGTCTGCTAACTTCCTATTAGGATCATGTCAAGAAGTACCCTTAAATTGGTGCATTCCCAAACACACGCAATCTAATGATCCAAAGGAAAAAATCTGGTCTTTGGTGAACCCAAAGAGCACCTAGGATAAAACTGGTATTCGGTGAACGCAAAGTAACACATTGGACAAACTGGTATTTAGTGAACCCAAAGGAACACTTAAGTCAATCAAGCTGTAATTAACCCCGTCGAACCACTCATATACATAACATATATGACAAACTGGTGATCCCGCAGACCATACAGTTATAAAAAAGTGATGATTCTGAGGGACACCCATAGGGGTACAACCCTAATAGATAAAGTTAACAGAACGCGTAATCTGTAGCATGTAACACATCATAACATTATAACATTGCATGAATATTAACCATAGCATTCTTAATCATTCGATTAATATTTCATGCATCATCATTAGCGTAAATTAGTCATCATCATCATAAATAAGTCATCATCAACATAATATTAGTCATCAACATACATCATCAATACATTATGCATTTTAGCTACATCAATGCATAATGGAGAAATTACGTGCAAGCTCTTAACTTTAGTACGAAGGTCTAGTAGGAGAATCTCTTACCTCGAGATTGGCTTAATAAAATTTATGTCTAACAACAACAGTCAGAGCGTTCCAAACAATCAAATCCTAAACAGCAAGGTAACCCAATAACTAAAAATAACTTACACATCTCAATTGAGCACATCCATGCAATAAGACTCTAAACGAAACAACACTAAACCCTAAAACCGAAACTAAATCTCAAAATCTACTAGAAGGCTAATTCTAATCAAGCAAAAACCACTCTAATGCATGAGAAACAAGATAATGATCATGGTCTTCTCTTCCTCACACTCAATGTCCAAGAAACAAGCACCGAAGAAATATGGTATCTTGATAGTTGTTATAGTAACCACATGACAGAAAGAAAGGATATTTTTATATCTTTGGATAAATCTCATTAAAATATAGTGAAGACGGGTGATAACAAGAAGCTTGAAGTCAAAGAAAAATGAGATATTCTTGTCAAGACAAAACATGGAGCAAAAAAAATTACTCATGTGCATTATGTTTCAGGTCTCAAACATAATCTTTTAAAGTGTTGGGCAACTTCTCCTAAGAGGACATGATGCTATCTTTAAAAATAACATATGTGAGATTAGAACTAAGAATGGAGATCTTATAATGAAGGTTCACATGACTCACAACAAAATGTTTCGAATTGAAATATGCATTGAGAAGCTTGTTTGTTTTGAGACTTTAGTAAATGACTCTTCATGGTTGTGGCATTGTTGATTTAGGCACCTGAGTTTTGACACTTTGTCTCACATGCTTTAACAACATATGGTCAGAAGAATGTCAAATATTAAAAAAGGAAGATCAACTTTGTGAAGCATGTGTTTTAGAAAAGCATCATCGAAATTCATTTTCGACTAGAGGTTCTTGGAGAGCATCAAAACCACTCGAACTTGTCCATATGGGCTTATGTGGACCCATCAGAACAACTACACATGGAGGTAACCATTATTTTCTCATCTTTATTGATGACTACAACGAAAAACGTGGATATCTATCTGTTAAAAGAAAAGAGCTCTACTTTCAAATGTTTCAAGACATTCAAAGCAATGGTGGAAAATGAAAGTAACTTGAAATTGAAATCATCATGTTTGGATCGTGGAGAAAAATATATTGTTTTTGCAGATTTCTTAAAGGAAAATGGAATCAAGCACCAGAAGACTGTTTGAAGAACTCATCAACAAAACGAAGTTGCATATTAGAGAAAATAACAAAATAATAATGGAACTCACAAAAAGCATGTTGAAGGCTAGGAAGCTTCCAGATCAATTTTGAGGAGATGCAATAACTCGTGTTGTTTATCTCCTAAATCGAGCTTCAACTAAAAGTGTGCAAGGTATTACTCCTCAAGAAGTATGAAGTGGATTTAAGTCAACTGTTAGTCACCTAAGATTGTTTGGGTGCATTGCTTACTCTCATATTTCACATGAGAAAAGAGGCCAGTTAGATGATAAATCATAAAAAATTTGCTTTTGTTGGGTAGAATAAGAACTCTAAGGCTTACATATTGTACAATCCTATAAGCAAAAAAGTTATTTCAGTCGAGATATCAAGTTCAATGAGGCTAAATTCTTGCAATGGGATGTGATAACTTTGTAGAAATACAAGTTATTGTAGTCTATTTTATAGAATAACGAGGCCAAAATGTAGAAGAAGCGTATCAATGCCATAATTATGTTGAAAAAGCATAAGTATTTAGAAATATAGTTTACATAAGCATCTATGTCCGTTTTATCCCGTTTCAGTGTCTTAAAGTAAGAATAAAAGCAAAAGAAGAGATTAGTGAATCACAGAGGGTATCGCGCAAGTGCAACGCAAGAAAAGCCCATCTAGCGAAATAAAAGTTTCCTACCGAAAGTTGCCTATATAAAGGACCATCACTACGCGAGAATGATTCAGTAGAAGACAAGAATGGTAGTTGAGGATGATATGACTTGACAATGGCGGCTTTCAACGTTGACATGATCAAAAGAATAAAAGTTTTCTATCGAAAGTTGACTATATAAAGAACCCCATCACCATTAAGAAAAATGGGCCTTTATAGGCCAAGAGATGTTGATTGTGTGAAAAGTCATATCACAAGTAGAAAAAAGGCCTACCATGACAGTTAAATGTTGTCATAAAAAAATTTCTTGACAGTTATTTGCAGTCATTGATGCGACGGTCTTGGAAAGTATTTTATGACAGTTCTACAAAACTATCACGAAATATATTTTTCATGACAAAAAATAAATGTCACGAATTCTTTATTTTATGAAAGATTATAAATGTCATTATTTATATTTTATGAAAAACAATACATGTCATTGTTTATATTTTATGATAGAGAATAAGTGTTATTGTTTATATTTTATGACAGAGAATAAGTGTCATTATTAATCTTGTTTGACAGATATTAAATGTCATTATTTATCATTTATGACTTTTATTAACTGTCATCATTTAACCTACCATTCTTGCCCTATTTTTAATTGAATCCCTATTTTTCTTGTCGCCATGCCATTACACACACCAATACAATCACAAAGTACTATATAACACACCCATATGGAAAGAAACGGTGAACGCTTTAATATTTAAATTTTAACATTTCTTTAATATATGTACAATTGTTCGTAAAATGTTTGTACAATGAACAAGTTATTTAAATAAGTACATTTGAACCAAAATTTGGCTACCAAACCTACAAAAAGACCTATAAATCAATCAATTGCCGCAAATATGGCTTCACTGTTCCAATGGATTCATGCAAAACCTAGTAAGAAAAGAAAATGATGATTGTAGCTCAGAATAAGACTTGTTATAAAGACAGGAAATAGCGCAAACTACCACAATGGACAAACCAATAGTTAAACATTTCTGATTCAAAAATACCAATAACAACCAGAGGTTAGTATAAAGATAAATGAAATGGCAAAAATATCCACAAATCAACAGTCATTAGTCGTCCTAATTAATCATAAACTAATAACAACAAGGATGATAAGAATGAGTATGTAGTTCCTATATTTGCAACAAAAATAACCAGAAAAATAACAACTTTAAGTAGTAGGACTGTAATATAAGCTTCTATCAAATATATCGTGATATATATTGAAAATATTGAATGACCTTAATAACTTAAACCTTTACATTTGATGATGATTCAACATGTAGCAAGAAATTGAAAGTGCAACCACTATTATCGGAAGCTAGTAAGAAAGATATGTATACGTTCCAAGCTTACTAAGAAATAGGAGCATACTGAAGCCAAATCCAAGAAATGCAAGTTAATATTCTAAAATACAGAAAAAAAAAGGCATACCTTTCTTTCAGGATCAACTTTATTAATATTCTACAATACACAAATGAATCATCTACCAGTCAAGCCACAACACAAAGGAAACTCTCTCCAAATTGTCCAAATTGATGTCATAACAAAAAAATAATACATCTTCGAAGAACACTCAGTGAGCATGGTTTTATACTGAACCTCACAAATCTAAATAAACTACAGTTCCCTTATATATACTCTATACAGTTCGACTGACAAACTATATGTGAAAATCATAGTATGGATATTCTGGGAGGAAATGAGCATAAATTTCAAGAGTAGAAAACTAACAACTAAACCTTTATCAAATGGGACCAAAAGTTTATCTGCCAATAATTATTTAATGAACTTAACATGATCTAGTATTTGGAATGTTAGAAAAAAGTGGCAAAGGAATGATCTCTTAATAGGACAAAAACAACAAAACAAATGCTAGATTTGCAAAGAAAAGATTCTGGAGTTTTATACATCCAAAAATCACAAGGCAGCATACAAATTCTAGAACCAGAGAAGAGGGTGTACACATTGCTAATTATATCATAAACAATAATCAAGTATCTCGAAACCAAAATTCAAAATAGGTTTTTTAATCAAAAAAGTTGAAAATGTAACTCTTAAATCCAGTTACAAATATTTTAGTTCAACTATATCGAAAATGGGTTTTCTAATCACTTAACCTCTTGGCCAAAACTATGTCTTAGCCAATAAGCTATACTCAAAGGTGCTCTACAATTTCTTGTGGGCATAGGAATACCATGCATGACTGTGTATGGTGATATTCTAAAGAATGACTTAAAGAATATCATTTCCCACCATCACATGACGAATAAAAGTTTAAAACAATGAACAAATATTCAGTTTAAATTTCACCTAGAAAATTTATGTAGAAGCTAATAGGTACAAATATTCATTAAATAAAAATAAAAGAAACTTTGGAAAGAAAAAAATAAAGAAAATCTGAAGCAGCAGTAGAATAAATTACCTGAGAAAGTTAGCTCAAGTGATAATTACGCTTTTGGAATGTCGTTCAACATGAAAAGATGAATATGCTACTCTAAGTTTGTGAGACATGTGATAGTTTGAAGTCATCTATAATAGGCATGTGTAGAAAGATACTAAATCTACAATGCAAGAAAATACCCAAAAAGTAACTTTGAAATATTTGCCCAAATCATAAAATCAACTTGAAAAAAAAATACAATTAAGATACCTAAATTTGAATGTGAAAAAATAAAGAACGACTTCATAGTATCAATGAGCAAACTGTGAATAACTTCAATGACTAGCGAAGAAAACTACCATTGTAACAGCCTGTATTTTCAAACACAATTATTAAAAGAACAATGCAGACATTACCATTATAAACTTTTACAACTTACACAAATCAACGAATGTAAGTTACTACAAATAATTTCTATGATAAACTATCAAGCCCTAAGATAACCATCCCAACACAAAAGAAATTTAATCTACGAAAGGAAAAGATCATCTAAAGAAAAGGATTTGATAGCCTCAATCGCTTCACCAGAGCGGTTCAGCTGCTTCATCACTATAGCCATGT
Organism: Cucumis melo; assembly: GCF_025177605.1. NCBI lineage: Eukaryota > Viridiplantae > Streptophyta > Magnoliopsida > Cucurbitales > Cucurbitaceae > Cucumis > Cucumis melo. The sequence goes on from NC_066862.1 coordinate 15,203,304, forward strand.
CTTTCAATGCACTGTCCACTCGATCACCGACATTTATCACTGCCCAGTCCTACTCGAATCTTTTTCTATGAATTGCAGAAGCAAAAATAGCCAAATACACTAAGTTCTGGAAACCAAAGAAAAATAGTTATTAAAAACTTTTTTTCGATTTTTGAATTTGGCTAAGTGTAACTCTTTCACTTACAAAAATGGAGGAAATGGCTAGCTTCTCACTATGTCTAAACCGAATACTTTCCTTCTCTTTTTCATCAACATCAAGCAAAACCTCATTTGTATCTGGTGTATAACCTTCTAACTTCAATTTCATAGCCATTTCAACCAACATATCCTCAATTGCATCCATGTTAAGGTGTGTTTTATCACTAGCTAGAAATTGATGAATAACTCCATTTGCTTCAATCATGCTACAACCAGGAATTTTCAAAACCCTTAATTTTTTCATCATGTCTCTAATCTCAATAACATCATCCCATTTTCCTTTTGAAGCATATATGTTAGATAACAACACATGGAAACCATCATGGTCAGGCTGAAGCTCAATCAGCTTCCTCCCAACCCTTCTTCCCATTTCACTATCACCGTGTTTCTTACAAGCCTTAAGTAAGGCACCCCAAGTAGCAACATTTGGTGCCATAGGCATACGGTTGAGAAGCTTTTGGTAACAATAAAGCCAAAGAGACGCAATAATTGAGATTAACTGGAAATGCAACATTTGGAGGTAGAATAAAAGAATTCTCCACTATTGATCTCTTTTTTTCAATATCTGATGAGGCAATGCAATGGAATTGGAAAGGACCCTTTTTCAAATGCCTCTTCATCCTCTCTAGTTATTTTAGTATTTAACCCTTCAGGAGAAATAATTGAAAAAACCACAACACACTAAGAATGGAAAAAACATTGAAAGAAGAATTGGCGGAGAAGATAAAATGGAAGAGATGCCCAAATTGCATGCACCCATAGTGGGAGAAGAAACAAAAAAAAAAAAAAAAAAAACAAAGATAAAGAACTCACCGGTACTGAACTCCAGTGACGAACTGCTGCCAGAAGATAGGGCGGATCGTCGGCAGAAGTCAAATAGGGGCGAAATTCAAACCTAGGCGGAACTTAAACCTAGGCGGAACTCGAACCGTGGCTGGATGCAGAGGGGGTTACGAATCCTTACGGCAGCGGGCGTGAGTAATTTGGAGATTTTGAGAAATTAAGGATTTTGAGTTGGTAGTTTGAAGAGGACGTGAATGGGAGAAATTTTTTGGAGATTTTCTATTTTAATAAATTTGGATATTTTTTTTAATAAATTATTTTAATAAACTCTAAACTCTTTTATAACAACAAATAACTGTCACGAAAAATAATTTTCGAAAACATCTTTTCCCGCCAAAAAAACGTATTTGGACATATCATGACAATTATTTCCTCTCTCCTCTCAATTTTTCTTATAATGAAGTGTCAATGAAGGTCATTTTTCTTGTAGTGTATGCTTATGTTTGGCTAAAGAGGTCTGAATGGACCCAAGGCCCGAAGGCGGAAAGGAGTAGGCTTTCCACCGTTCTGTAAAAGTCATCTTCTTCTTCTTCTTCGACCAGGCTATGAGTGAGAGCTTAGAGTTTGAAGGAAAGGAAGTCCATTTCACAATTCCCCTAACTTGTAAACATTTGCACTCTTTTTTCTTCCGATTTTCGTATTCTTTGTAATATATATTGTTCATATTATACAATGGCTGAAGGCCTATATTCTTTAATATATATTACATGTTTATATCTTTTCAACCCATTCATCTCTTTACTGTTCATTTGCCAATGTGTTATTTGTAGTTTAGTCTTCTGATAAGTTCTTGATAAGTTGCTTTGCTTATAACTCTTAACGCGTTAGTTGAGCTATTTTTATCACTTGGCCAGTGCTTATTGCCAACTACCAGGGAGGACAAGTAGCAAGAATATGGGTAACACACATAAGGAGGAGTTTGGAGACAAACTCCACCTTGATGAGATAACTTCCATCATTTATACCCTAAAAGGAGGACAAGTGTGGGCAATAGACACCTAGAGGTTGTTGTCCTTAATTGCAAAGCTCTATACATTTTATAAGTAAATCCTTCTAGATGTATTTCGCCTAACTAGGTTGAGTCATTTGTAGTCCAAAAGAAGGACAAGTGTGGTGTTTAAAGATTCCGAGAGGAGCTTGCCTTAATCATAGCCTAGTTATGAGAACTATATCGCATCAAGGCTTTCATGATCTAATTGCCTAGTCATGTCATTCCTTCTCCCATTCTTCATACAAGTTAGTTCGCATCTCCATTTCGTATCCATCCATTCCCTTTTACAAAATATCTAGAGTACATAGTAGTTATAGTTAAATTCACATTCATTTATTCATTATTTTTTATACCTCTTAATGATGAGTAAATACTAGAACTAATTCTTGATATCAATTCCTTATGTTACGACTCTGGATTATCCAGATAAACCTATTGTTTAGCTTATACTTGGGCAAGCAATAGAAAAACCTGTACATGACAAAGACGTAGCTTTAATATAATGAAGAGGTTCACAAGAAGCATTTTGCATGCAACGATCTTGAATTAATGACATATTATGAAGGTTGAAATATAGTTTACCTCATTAAGTCCACAAGAACAACAAGAAAGTTGTTGAAAATCGAAACATACACACAAGCAAGATGCACAAAATGAAGGCTACAATTCATTACTTGTTGACATGGATGATAAAGTAGATGCTTGAGACTTGGAACTTGAAGAGACCCAACCAATGACTTCACCTTCTTCATCACACTCCACAAACGACGAAGAAACTACTCCAAGAAAGACAATAAATATTCAAGAGTTCTTAAATACTTTAAGAAGAATACTAGATGATGAACATGCTGATTTTGCTTTATGTTTGCAAATATTTATCCTATATACTTTGAAGAAACACTTCAAGATGAAAAATGAAAAGATGAAGTAGATCAAGAGATTGATGCAATTAGAAGAAACAAGACATGGAAGTTAGTCAAATTACCAGAAAATAATAAAGCTCTTGGAGTCAAATGGATCTATAGAACGAAGCTGAAGAAAAATGGAGAAGCGAGAAATACAAGGCCAAATTTGTGTCATACAAGGGTACAAACAAAGTTTTGTGTGTATTATGAAGAAGTTTTTGCACTAGTAAGTTGCTTGTAGACTGTTTGTTTGTTGTTAGCTCTTGCAACAAAAAATGATTGGAATGAAATTGATGTAAAGTCAACATTTCTAAATGGGTATTTAGAGGACGAAATATATATATATATATATATATATGTATATATATATATATATGTATGTATGTATGTTGAGCAATCCTACGGTTATGTCAAGATTAAAGAAGAAAATAAGGTGCGTCGATTGAAGAAAGCATTGTATGGGCTAAAACAAGCACCAAAAGCCTGGTACATCTGCATCAACAATTTTTCTTGAAGGATGGTTTTAGAAAATGTCCATATGAACATGCTCTCTACACCAAAGAAGATGAAAATGGTAATTCTTGATAATTTATCTATATGTTGATGATTTAGTCTTTACGAGAAATTAAAACATGATGATTGAAGAATTCAAAGAGAGCATGAAAAAAGAATTTGAGATGACTTATATGTGTTTATTTCATTACTTTCTTGGTATTTAAGTTAAACAAGGTGATAATGAGATTGCAATTTTCCAAAAGAACTAAGCAAAAGATTTGTTGAAAAAGTTCAAAAAGGAGAATGCTTATCTTGCTAGTACTCCTATGGAACTAGGTTTAAAATTAAGCAAACATGATGTTAGTGAAGCTTTTGATGCCACAGTTATAGGAGCCTTATTGGAACTCTAATGTATTTAACTACTGCTAGACTTGATCTTATGTTCCCAGTCAGTTTATTGAATAGATTTATGACATCACCAGAGTGAAGTCATTAGGAACCTAGAAAGAGAGTTCTTAGATTTATTCTTGAAACTGTTGATCATAAAAGCCACTATATAAAAAAAAAAAATATGTTCTTGTTGGCTACAGTTATAGTGACTATGGAGTAAATATTGACAACTTTGAAAGTACTTTTGGGTATGTATTTAATATTGGTTGTGGAGCAGTTTCCTGAGCATCAAAGAAGCAAGATATTATAACATTATCAACAATGGAAGCCAAGAATACATTTCTTTGTCTGTAGCTAGTTGTCAAACACTTTCCCTAAAAAATGTACTAGATGAATTGAATTGTCCTCAAGAAAAAGAGGGACTACCATGTTCTGTGGCAATCAATCATCTATTTCACTTTGGAAGAATCCAGTTTTTCATATTGGAAGAACCAAACACATAAAGATCAAGTATCATTTCATCATGTAATTGATCAAAGATGGAGAAGTATATATCAAGTATTGCAAGACACAAGATCAAGTTGCCAACATATTCACAAAAGCATTAAAGACATACATTCTTGAAAATGAAAGAGAAACTTGGAGTCAGGGAAGTCTAGCTTAAGGGACATGTTAGAAATTAATAAGCTAGATACATTATGGATACCACATTCCCAGATACATAATCACTAACTCAACTGTTCTAATAAACAATTAAACTGCAAGATGTAATGACTAGAGCAATTCATTCAGAGATAAAACAGTATACATAAAAGGTTTAATTTTCTATACTTTAATGTAAGATACCCAAGATGATAATCATAGTAAGAAGAGAATGCTTACTGAGCATAAAAATAAAACATGGAAGCTCCGTTAACCAAAGCCTTCACAAGTAGGGAATCCAACTAATATGCAAAAGAAAGTATTCATCTGGTCTACTGATATGCATTAGAAACTGGAAATATGAGCCTTAATATTAGCTAAAATTATTGGGAAAATTTGTGCACCCAAATCATACTTACTTTCAATACAAAGATTACAAAACATACACACTTAAAATAGCAATCAAATAAATCAAATTTTAGCAAAAAAGAAAAAATGCAAACGAGAAAAAAGAGAGTGAAAGAAACGAACCAAAAATAAGGAGCACGAATGGAATGAAGCACCGGACGACAAAAGATCTTGTACCAGAGGAGAAGTACCGAACGATGAAGCAAATACATAGACGACGTTGAAACCCTTTATTCGACGACAGTGGCTGTATTGGTGGGTTCGACGGTGAAGGCTTGTTGTGGCGTCAACGACGACAGTGACTGGAGGGGAATCGACGGCAGTCGGTGGTTGGAGTGGAATCAGTGGCGGGTTGGATTTCGTTTTCGATTGAGAGAAAGAATGTGTTTTGTGTTTGCATTTTCGATGGAGGGAGAGAATGTGCTTTGTGTTTGTGTTTTCGGTAGAGAGAGAATGTGCTTTGAGAGAAAATAATCTTTTTTTATTTAATTTTAATTTTAATTATGTTGGGGTTTTGGGGATTTTTTTTCATTTGGAACTTTTTTTAATGACACAAAAAATTTGTCGTTAATTAAAGACGCGAAAATTGTGTCAAAAATTTAAATTATGTTAATAAAATTGTGTCGAGTAATAATCCATATATTTATTTTCAACGACACAATTTACCTCATCACATCCTTTTTTATTTTTCACGACACAACGTCTTCATTGGTAGTGTCATTAAAACCCATTTTTCTAGTAGTGATTTCTAATTTTAGGTTACATGCAAGAGAAAATAATCAAATCAATGGAAGCAAATTGAAGTTTATAGAAAAAAAGTGAGTTTCAATTTAACAATATTCTTCTCTTGTTTATTCTTGAGTTTTATAAGAAAAAACAACTCTCTTCTCTTAAAAGTTGGTAAGATTTAGAAAAAAATTAGATTTGGTTCATTAACACATCCAACAGCTCTTTAGTTTGGAAAAATTAGCCGTGTGGACAATGGTTTGGTAAGGGAATCAACAATATTTTTTAGGTCAAAAAATGATGAATCAAAATCTTCTAATTGAAAACCAAATCATGAACATAATATATATATATCAAGTTTTGTCCCAGAGTAAGACAGGTTTCACAGTTAAAACTTTCTTATTATTTAAAGAATAAAAAGGTAGATAAAATAAATAAAGGAAATGAATAAATAGTTAAATAATTTGGGATTTAAAATACAATCAGTGGGAGAAAAAGTGTGCATCATGAACATCCACAAGAGCGATAAAAAAATGAAAAAAAGTTGCATTTATACAAATATCGTTGATGATCAAGTTGTCTTAGAAATCATATCTAAAATATATTATCTAAAAAATTCAGTATAAAATCCCCCACTCAGCTTGAAATTTTATCACATCAAATAAAAATGAGCCAAAGTTATAGCATTGTTGCGATGGTTGAGCTAAAATCTCACATTGAGAAGTTCTATGGCTTCTTCAAAAACCATGTGGGAGATTTGGTCAATCTATTTCCAGATTTATACCAAAGCATTCACCTTGTAGAAGGCCAATATTTCTCTGTTGGATCTGTTATACTATTTAAATACCATCTTGGTAAGAGATATTACTTTTAATCTTCTCTTAATATATTCTTCTCTCCTAATTAATACAGTTATATTCAACATTATTCTCCATTTCATTTAGGTTTTTCTGGGTCAAAACTCTTAAAAAATAACTAATTTTGGCTACGTAATTTATTGACATGAGTTTGCTAAAGGGTTAAGAAGGAATGGGATATTAATCTATATAACTAACTACCTAAGATTTAATATCCTTTGAGTCCTTTTAATATTCAATTTTGTAAGTTTTTGATTAGTTGTTCCATGATATTAACGCAGATGCACATAAGTTGTAGTTTGAACACTCATGAATATAAAAAAACACTACTACAACCTTCGCTTTGGATGTCAGTTGACAACTTATGACAGAATCTTTTTTGCTTTTACAAAAAATTCATTTCAGATGACGGTTTTCAACCTGCATCGAAGATAGACATATGATCCCAGTTTTAAACCACCATCTAAAGTGAAAAGTTTAGGGGGGAAATTTTTGAAAAGGGTGCCAAAAACAGTCTCCAAATTGTTGTGGTCAAAATATAATGCAATAACTATTACTTTACTCCCTTCCACTCTTTAAAAAAGAAAGATAGGGTTATCTGTGCAAAAACTCCTTCCTAAATCCTCAAATTTTACATCTAAATTAATTGACCTTAAGACTTTCAATTTTAAGCCTATATCTGATTCTTTTATATATATGTCGACCGTTTGTGGGTTTTTTAATTTGTAATTTAACGATCAAACAGGAGCCGATCAAGTTGTTTCAGAAAAATGGTTAGTGAGAGGTGTGGATGATGCAAAAAAATGCATAATCTATGAAGCTGTTGAAGGAGACATGCAAAAGTATTACAAAGTTCTTAGAACAAAGCTGGAAGTTGTTAATAGAAGATCAAGCAAAATAGGAAAAGGAAGCTTCGCAAAATGGACTGTTGAGTTTGAAAAGGCTAATGAGAATGTGCCTTCACCTGACAGCCACATGGAAATTTTTGTCAAAATTTCCAAAGGAATTGATGCTTATCTTTCCAAACAACTAATTAAACCCTAAAAACCCAACTATGTTAGTGTGTGTGAGACCTAAACTATGCCTCTTGTTTTAATTTATCTCCTTGGTTTGTTCTCAAACGAGAAATTATGTGTAATGTGATCTATGTACACTAAGAATAATTATACATATGGGATTTAGGGAAATGTGTGTATCTGATGTAATCTGTAATATTTTGAAGATGAAAAAATAGACCTGTGTTTTTTTTTTCTCTATTTCCGTGAAGGTATTGAATTGTTGAAGTTTAACCTTATGTAACAATGGTATTTCCGATTAAACACGTGATGGTTGAGATGCATATAAGTTTAAAAGTATGAATGAAATTATGAGATGTGTTACGTTAGATAAGTTTTAAAGACTGAAAAAAAAAACTGAAAGAATTTGAATCCCAATTAAAGCATGTAATCACTTTTTTGATTTCTTGAAACAATTAACCATTCGAATTCAAAAGAAAAGTTAACTAGAATTGAACTATCTCGTTGCAGATATGTGACCACAACGAAATATCATAGCCGATATATGTATGACCACAAGGAAATATTCTGAAACTGGTTGTCTCTAGCTTCTTGAATTCTTTTTAATTCCACAAGATCTTCCTTCTTATGACTCGAGGCTTGTGGAACCGTTTTCTGAAAGAATAGAGGAAATGTGAAAAAGAATTTTTCTGAACTTTTTGTCAATTTCTACCGGGACACAATCTTATAGTAATTGTAGATATTAGTTTCAAGAGAGTTTTCCATGGGAGCTCCCAAGGGCCCTACGTATAGAAATTTCTTTTTTAGAAGAAACTTTCGAGGTATTGAGGCAAGCATCAATCCTCACTTTATTAATGACCATAGTAGTTACAAGGGGCTAGAGGAGAGCTCCACACAAATTATATAAAAGCTTTGATTTTTAAAGCAATGGAGCTATAGATGTAATCCTTGAAAAGATATTCTATAGCCTACTTGCCCACATGCCCACCAAATTACGAATATTCTCCCAACTCTTGTGTAAGCTGCTTAAAGAATTGTTAAAGATACAATTGTTTGCATCTAGCCAAATTGTCCATAAAGCAGCCGCATAGATGTTGAATTTAATGATTTCGACTGTGTTCATCTGTTTGATGGAGAAAATTCGAAAGCAGAGGTCGGCAATAGAAGAATCTTACATTGTGAATCCCGTTACTTCGAAAATCCTCTCCCAGATGCGTCTTGCTTTTGAACAGTTGATGAAAAGGTGGTTGATGCTTTCGACGTCTGTCTTACAAAGGGCACACCCATTTGGATTGAGGTAGGAATTTGGGTTTTTCCTTTGAATTTCGTCCAGCGTGTTGAATTTTTCATGGAAGACAGTCCAGAGGAAGAATTTACATTTCTTTTATATTTTTGACTTCAAGAGGTGGTTGAATGGTGTCTGTCGAGGATTTGGGAATTGGAAGCCACTTTCTTTGAAAATAACACTCTCTTAGCAGAAGCAGTCAAGAAGGATCCACTACTGCATAAAGACCAGATAAGTTTACTCTTTCCAGCATTTAAATTAATGTTAGGAAAAGAATTTGAGATAGAATCCCATGTATAAGTTTCTCTTTGATTCATTTGTCTTCTGGGCTGCAAATTTCATTTGTTTGTATTTTGATCCCAAATATCTTTGACCGATGCATATTGGTACTGAGCTAGAGCATATAGCCTTGCATATTTGTTAGATAGAGGGATGTTATCACACCAGTTGCTATGCCAGAAAGAGAGATTTTCTCTACTGTTAATTTTTCAAATAGCTTTTGAGTCGAACCAATCAATCCTTTTTATGATAGACCTCCAAGGTTCTTTTGTTGAGTTGTACTTTCTATTTCTTGGGGTGTCACCATCAAATCTTTTTTTGTATTTTGCATCATGACCTTTGTCCAAAGTCTATTTGGTTCTTGGTGATATCTCTAGATCCACTTTGTTGGGAGGGCGTGGTTTATATTTCTAATTTTGGAACTTCCCAAGCCCCCTTTTTTCTCTGATGAGGTACAAAGATTCAAGTTAACCAGATAATTTCTAGAATCGAAGTTGTTTCCTTTCCAAAGGTAGTTTCTCTACACTCTTTCAATCTCTTTACCAATCTGAATAGGAGCTCCAAATAGAGATAGGAGATAAGTAGGTGTACTGGCAAGAGAGGAGTTAAGGAGAGTTAATCTACCCCCTTTGGATACTTGAGTATATTTCCATCCAGTGAGTTTCTTTTGAATTTTTTCAACTGTATTTGACCAGAAAGCCTTTTATTGCGTTTTTCCACCTAGAGGGGTTCCCAAGAAGTCAATGGGGAAATTATGTGAATTGAAGCCCCAAAAATCTGAAACTACCGTTGTTCTCACTTGGTCAACATTGATAGGGCTTATGGAGGATTTAGTTGTGTTCATTTTGAGGCCTGAGACCATTTCAAAGATCTTAATGGCCATCTTGAAATTTTCCATAAATCTGTCATTGTCCTCCACAAAAATGAGTATGTCATCTGCAAATAATAGATGAATGAGACTACATAAAGCATCGAAGGTCACACCCTTTATAGAACCCCTTTCCTCTAAAGTGTTAAGTAGTCTGCTCAGGTAGTCTAGAGGCAGAACAAATAAGAAGAGGGATATTGGATCTCCTTGACGAATTTCTCTAGTCGATTTGAATCTACCATGAGGTTTGCCATTTATTAAGATAGAGTAATGTACACTGCTAATGCAAGCCTTAATCCATTTCCTTTATCTGTTAAGGTAGCCTTTCATTTTCAGCATAAATTCAATAAAGTGTCAGTTGATGGTATCGAAAGCTTTCTCAATATCAAGCTTCATGATGAAACCTCTAACCATGGTGATTCTCCAGAAATCTATGGCTTCATTAGCAATCCATATAGCATCTGTGATCTGTCTATTGTTGACAAAAGCCATTTGGTTTTCTACAATTGTTTCTTCCAATGTGGACTTGAATCTGGTAGCCAATGTTTTTGCTATGATTTTGTATAGAGATGTGGTGAGTCTGATCGGCCTATAGTCTGTGGTCATCTTACACTTGCTTTTCTTTCCAATCAGAACTAGATATGTGTTGTTTACATCATTTGTTGATGATGTTATTTCTATAAAAGTCATGGAACACTTCCATAACATCGTTTTTGATTAGTTGCCAATTTTGTTTATAGAAAGATATAGTGAAGCCATTCGGGCCTGGTGACTTCCCATTGCCAAGGGAGTCAATGGTTTTCTTGACTTCATCTTCTTTGAACTTAGCACATAATCTTTTGTGATGTCTGGTGTTAATAGGGCACCAATTTAGATTGTTAATCCATAGAGTTTCCCTCCTTGCATCTTTGAAAAGGAGTTGGTAGTGATTGATAAAGGCTTCCGCAATTGCTTGTGAAGTGGTATATTTGTATCCCTTTGAGTGTTCGATCTCAGTGATAAGGCTCTTTCTTTGGTAGATTGAGTAGATCTTATGGAAGTATGTTGTATTCTGATCACCTTCCATAAGCCTGTTCTTTCTAGCCCTTTGGGCCCAAACCTAGGATTGAAATGCTTCTAGATTGCCAACATCACATTTGAGAGCCAGTCTTTTGGAGTGGTGCACCGCATTCATGTTGATTTTCGATTCCAATTTGTCAATTGATTCTATTTCGGAAATTAGGATCTTCCTGGTTTCAATTTGGCTGCTTAGAGTTCTTTTCTGCCAGGCTCTTATTTCCTTAGCCAACCACTTAAGTCTTTGAGTAAAGTGATAACCTGTTTTTCCATTTTGTATTGATCCCTGCCACTAATGCTTTATATTTGTTCTGAAATCTGACTGCCTTATAGAAGTATTATCAAGTCTGAATGGACAAGGGTCCCAACTGATTTGGTTTGCTTCAAGTACTATGGGGTAATGGTCTGATACCGCTCTAAGCAAAGTTCTGGAGCTGTGCTGATCGTTTTTTTTTCCTATGAGCCCGTATAGAAAACCCATCTAATCTTGATAGAGTAGGGTTAACTCTAAGATTTGACCATGTGAAGGAGTTATTTGATAGAGGTGGGTCAATTAGTGAATTCCTATGAATAAAATTGTTGAATTTATCCATAGCTCTCCTGTCTAAGTGCTTTGCATTCGTTTCTTCCTTCCATCTTACCATGTTAAAGTCTTCTGCTATCAGCCAATTTAGGTTCCAAGAATTCTGTAGCATCTCGAGTTCCATCCAAAAGCTTTCCCTATCAGTGTTATTTGAAGGTCCGTAAACTGCTGAGAGCCACCAAGTAAAACCATCCTTGTTTTCAACCTGAATAGAGATGTTGAATTTTCCTTTGACCGAGTTTATCAGTTTGAAGTTGATATCATTCCATAAAATTAAGATCCCCCCTAATGTACCAGTAGTGTCTAAAGCAATCATATTTTTTTAGGGGAGTGACCAGATAGAGTTTGCAATGTGAGTATACAGAGATGAAATTTTGGTTTCAATTATAATGATGAAGTCAGGTGTACAGTTGGAAATTAGTTTAATTATATGGGCTCTCTTAAGGGGGGAACCCAACCCTCTTACATTCCAACATAATAACTTCATGTAAGATTGGTATCTCCCTTAGGCTCCTCACCAGGAGTGACTGGAACATTGTCAATAACCACATATGAAAAGTTATCCATGTTAATCGAATATTTTGAGGATAGCTTTAATTCATTCTCTTTGAGCCATTCAACCAGCTTTTGTTTGAACAAGTTTTCATCATGTTCTGTGTTGTGACCTTTCAACGGTTCACTAGGTTCTCCTTTATAGTGTGTGCTCTTCTGATCTTTGGTTGTAGGCTGGTATTTGAACCATTTTGAGAATCAATCAATTGAGTTTGCTCAATGAAATGTTCATTTATCTTCTCTATTTGTTCAAGACTATTGAGGTCATCAGAATTATAGCTTTTATCCATGATAGATAGTGAACCCAGGTTGATTTCTAGATTAAATCCTTCATTTCTATCAGCTTTCACAATTAGAGATTGAATCTGTGGTTTCTGTGAGCTGGTTGCTTGTTGACCTTTGACTCAATAGCATTTTTTTTAGGACCTTTTTGAAGTGGTGTCTCTTGTTTCAGAGGAGATCATCTATTGATCTTCTTGTGGACTATTTAATTTGCTTCGTTTTCTACTTTCCTTGGCAGAGCTGTAAGAATGTAGAGACTGCGGAGATGAGAATGAGACTTTCCTTCTTAAGGATTTTCTTTGATTTTTATCATAAATGTTCATAATTGATTTTCCTTTCTCTCTCCTTTTTCTGCTCAAAATTGAATCAAAGAAATTAAAATCAGAACAAGATGAGTTATAATCCTTGGTTCTTGTGTGATTTGCTTCTATTGCATTAATGATATTAGTGAAGTTGCCTTGAAGTTTTTCTCCTAAGTTTTTCGATGGTATGGCATGAAATCCGACAAATCTGAACGTTTCTAAAAAGAAGTTGAATTCATCTAAGTCCCTTGTAGCTTCACTTCTGAAAGTACCATGTATTCTCACATTTCTTTCAATTAACCATCTGTTTTTTGGTGGAGGGACTATTTGTATAATGTGTACCTGTCCAAAGTCATCTTTGATTTGTATGGAGGCTGGTACAAAACCTGAGTAGTTATATTTTACTTTAACTTTTTCTTCTACTAGATTCTCCATGTTTAGCGTTTCTTTTGCAACGTCGATGAATCCCCCACAAGCATTTCCAATGTTGACAAAACTCTCTAGATTCCATAGATGTAAAGGTATACCTCTGAATCTAAGCCATCCTCCGTAGCTAGGGATAAGTAGGGGTGAGGCATGTTTAGTTGGTTCCCATCTTTCAAATTTGACAGTGTTTACCTACAGTGGACCATCCTGTTTCACTATTGTTGCTGCAGATGAGGGAGGCCAGCTCGACATCAAGAAAAATGATGGCTTTATTCGAATGGAAAGGCTTATAGGAGAATTCGTATTCTGTTTGCCTCTTTAGGAGAACATGATCTTGCTCCAGTCATCATGGAAATACCTTTTGGTGATAATCACAGCATCTTTCAGATTCAATGGTCCTTGAGAATGACCCTTCCTTTTGTTTTCAAAAGCAGGATGTTGTTTGCTTGAGCTCTTATCAGATGAACATTTGCTTCTTTTTTTTTCATCCTCATTGTTGTCTAATAGAACCTCTGCATATGACTTCTTTGGTGTTTCAAAATCCGATGATGAGATGTGATGAGCTTCAATGGATTTGCTTAGAGAAGAGCGTGGCCTCTTTAGTATCCAATCGGGTGTGAATGTGATGAATGACAGAAAGGTTTTCCAACCTTTTTTATCTGCACCTTCAGGTACTAAGATGCTACATTTTCTTCCCTTGTTATCAATTCTGAAGACTTCTCCTGTGTTGCCTGACTTGCTTTTGTTTTTTGTCTTTCTAACCCGCATACAATTGTCAGCATACCTCTTTTCAGTGAAGAAGTCTTTGTTAGTGGGGTTCTCTATCAACTACTTAAAGCTTTTTCTGATCTAGTCAAGCGTTTTCGGCGTGATGTCCATTGAGAAACTCTTGTGATGGCCCACCTCTATTATCCACATCTTAAGGAACTTTCTTACTGTCTAGGAAAAGAATAAATTATTTCCTATCGATTTGGCAGGTTTTGGGAAGCTGCTTGATGAACGACATTTCTGTTGCTTTGTTAGTAAAGTAAAGGAATGTGTAGTGTACTGTTTTTTAGAAAGATCTGCTGTTTAAGTTGCATGTAGATGTCCTTAAAAAGGAAATGGTACTTGCAGTAGGTAGTTTCAATAACTAGTACTTCAATGATTTGTAAGAAAAAACGGTTGTTGTCACTTGTAGAGAATGAATGAAGAATGACTGATTGTTGAGAACTAATGTTTAATAACTCTGTATTTGCAATCTTGTGTAATCTTGCTGCTGTCGGAAAAGGGGAGGAGAGTATCTCTCTCATCTATGATAAACTCTCATCTCTCTACGTATAGAATTTGGTTATTCCAAATTGTATTGAGATTAAATCTTTAGAGATTTTTTTATTTAAAATATTAAAGAAATTGACAAAATCATGAAACTCTCTTGGACTTATTTGAGATATTTTGTTATCTTTCGTAAATAGTTCCAATATCTTTTTTTTTTCTTTTTTGCTATTTATGACAATTTATCGTCAGATTATTCCAATCCATCTAAATAATTAGGACTCTTTTCAAAAGTGTAAAAAGCTGCAAAATATTTACACTGTATAGAACAATTCCAAAAACGGAAAAAGCCTATTGGCCCACAATGGAAAATACCAAAAATGTCTCGTCAACAACGTGCGTAATATATTTGGTATACGATCGTTCATATTTGGTTATTATTTGGAACACGATCGTTTAGATTTGGATAACCAAATCTAAACGATTTATTTTTTAAATTATTTGCACGATGTACACGAACGTTTAGATTGGCTAAACGATTTTTGTAAAATTCTTTTGGTACACGACCGTTAATTTTTTTTTTTTGTACACGATCATTTAGATTTAGTTACCCCAATGTAAATGATTTTTTTAGGATTTTTTGTACACGATTGTTTACATTTGACTACCTAAATCTAAACGATGTTTTTTCCCGTCTTTTATATTCAGTACACGATCTTGAACAACCAAATAATATATCTTTTATATTTGATACACGATCTTGAACAAAAGAAAAAAGAAAAGAATGAAAGATGATGGAATAGATGAAAACAGGAAGAAAGAAAAAAAAAAACGATGGAACAGACAAATGGGGAAAAAAGATGTGGCAAACCTGAAATATTTAAAAATAACTAACTTTATGGACTTTGTTACACGAATCGTAAATAGTTTGATGTTTTGTAACCTTTATGAAAGTTTCTCAAATAATTAATTATTTTTTAATATTGAAAAAAATTAGGTCACCATATATTATTTGAGTTTCATTCAAATAAAATTTACAATAAATTATATATTAATCATATCCTACCGGAGTGGATATTCATGGATATAATTAGTATAAACAAGTAAAATGTCCATAAATTTTACTCCTATAATTACATTTCCTTGAGTACTATCAATTCCTCATGATGATTCAACCACATAAATAAAGTTGTTCTTGAGCTAATGAGAAAGTAAGGCCGCTGGTTCAAGATCCAAAATTAGCATTTTTTTTAAAAAAATCCATACAAAATTAGTACTTAACGGAACAAGTCATCAACTTTCCCTTATGGCAGAATGAGTGAATTTCAACTTATGAATTTATGTATCAAGCTCCCTATTTAAATGAAGTCCCCAACATGATAAAATTATTTAGTTGACAACTTACATCACTCACTCGAGCAATCAAAAACTAACCTCGTGGATAGGAGTTTTCATAAAACCCTGTTGATTAAGATTGAGTCGCAAAGATCATCCTAAGAAATAATAATTTCATCACATAAGAGAACTTTTTGTATAGAATACTCTGACTCACATGTCTCCAAATGAATGGTTTGGATCAAACCATTTTTAATTATTATAGAGTGGGACGTATCCTAAGTATCACAAGGATAAGTTATTCACCTTATTCCATATACAATTGACCTCTAAGTTATTTCTTGAACATGATCTAGTCGTATTTTAACTACATGTTCAAGATTTCATAATAGAACATTGCTAATTAACCTAACATACAAACTATATCAAACATTTCACGTGAAATTTTGATTTTAAAACTTTTTCTATATATGTAAAATAAAGAGGAGAATTTTAAAAAATGACAAAATAAAGTAGGATCATTATTTACATGTTTGTTGTTTGCAAAAATGGCAAAAATGAAGTTCAACAACCACATATAAAAGATGTAAAATATCGCAAATACCCTCAATATTTTGATATACACCCGATACATTTGATATATTGGGTATACTAGTGATATAGACTTGATCATGATAAACGTGTGGTCGATGTACTTGATCTAGGACTTGTCAATCAAACACTCTCGTTTAAACTATTTATAAACTTGATAGACTTGAGTGATAATATACTTCATAAGATGTAAGCGATAGTTAAACTGTGGACAAATTTATGAATCATTTACCTGTTTACTTCTCATAAACTTGATGATGATGCAATTAACTGAATTGAAATATTTTTATAAAAATGCACTTAGATAAAAAGAAATAATAATAATAATTAAAAAACAAAAAAACAAACAAACAGTGCTTTGGATGATCTGGTAAGTATTTCGGTGATTTGGCTTCAAATATTAGCATTATATTAAAAAAAAAAAATCAATAAGGTTGGTAAGTTTAACAAGTGAAAAAAAAAATGAATTAAAAAGTTAAACATTGCTTGCTAAAAAAACAAAAAGAGATGTAATGGAGAGAAGAATGGAAGAAAGGAAAATAATTTGACTTTTGCTATAGAGAAGACAAAGAAGACAAGTAGTGTTGTTTTTCTAAAAAGAAAATGTAAAAGTGAGGGTTTTGTGTTTGAATTTTGTGATGGACCCAAAAGCCAACAAATTAAATCCACCCCCTCCCCTCAACATTTAAGATAAGCCGTTTAAAAGGTTAATTATCAACTTTACACAACTAAACTGATTATTAATATATATAGTATAGGCAACTACATCATTTAAAAGTGGGCAACTCCATTACTCCGTAATTCCAATAACCAAAATATGCTTTTAATTCATACTTTGTTTCATACCTAATAATTTAACTCATCACATATTCTCCTATATTATATTGTTTTTTCAAATGTCAAAAATACCCCTTACAACCAAACTGATTTACAATTCTTAGAAAACCAAACACAAATTATAGGCAACCTCCTACAAATAAAAATGTCAATTTCAAATACATTCATCTCTTCTTGAGAGTGAACATTCACAAACCCAACTAAAACAAATTAATTCACTCATCTATATGATGTAAAATCATATATTAGCTAGAAAGGACAGTCAAATAAATAAATAAAATATTAACTCACTTACACATTCAATGTACTAATAATCATATAAAAATTTGTAGTTTGAATTTTCCTTCTAAACATATCTTTAATAAAATAGAAGTTTTGAATAGATTTTAAACCATTGTTCAATAAAAGTTTGCAATAGTCTACGGATAATATAAAGCTATATTTTTTTAACAATTATCGAATTTTTTTCAAATAATTTATTTTTATAAAATACTTGAAACCTATTTAAGAATGATCGAGTTAGAACACATGTATTTTGAAAAAGGTCGGAATTTCATAGAAAAGATGTAATGAAATTTAAAAAAAAAAAAAAAAAAAAAAGAATAATCCAATTGATTATTTGGGTTTTTTTTTTCTTTTCTTGAAAATTTAGATAATTGTATTTTTTTAGATACTCAAATTTATAAATAACTAAAATTATAAATATCTATGGATAATCATATTTGTTGTATAGAAATATTTTTGTGATAATTGGGTTTGTTTAAGGATAATTTACATAAATGTAACAGAATTAAAAAATATTTACGGTCTGTATAACAAAAAATTAAATCCCTTTAAGTTACCATTTGTTTTTCATAAATTCCAAATTTTAACTTTGTTGGTTTTGAATATTGTGGGATCATTATTCTTTCGTTCACTTCTTTTCCTTCTGTTTTTCGATTTATTCTTCTCCTTTTCATATTATTACTTCTCCTTCTTCATATTCCTACTTTTTCTTGTTTACGATTTCTTCATTTCCTCTTCTAAAATTTCTTCCTTCTTTTTCATCTTTCATCATATTTTTTTCTTCTTGGTACAAGAACTAAACGATATTTGTACAGGATCTAAACGATCATCTACCAATATCTAAGAAATCAGTTGTATATCTCTAATAGATATAGATAGACCACTATCACTAATAGATCGTTTAGATTTGATACAAGATCATTTAGACTAGGTACAAAATCGTTTAGATTTGATACAAGGGTAAAAGACCGTTTAGATTGGGTACAAGGGTACAAGACCGTTTAGATTAGGTACAAGGGTACAATATCTTTTAGATTGGGTACAAGAGTAAACGCAATATTGTTTAGACTGGATACAGAATTATTTAGACTAGGTACAAGAGTACAAGTGGATCATTTAGGCTGGGTACAAGGGTACAAGCTCGTTTAGATTTGGTATAAGGGTATGCGATCGTTTAGACTGGGTACAAGGGTACGTACAAGACCGTGTATTAAGATCATTTAGATTCGGTACAAGATCGTTTAGACTCGGTACAAAGGTACAAATTGTTTAGACTCGGTAGAAGGCTTCAAGATCGTCTAGACTTGATATAAGAATACAAGATCGTTTAGAGTGAATACAAGATCGTTTATGGTACAAGGGTACAAGATCATTTAAACTGAGTATAAGGGTACAAGATCATTTAGACTAAGTATAGGGGTACAAGATCGTGTACCAATTAGATCGTTTGGAGTTGGTACAAGACTATTTTAAACTAAAGTACAAGATCGTTTAGACTGGGTGCAAAATCGTTTTTTCAGGCATGCAGTGTGTGACCAATTAATTATAGGATATTTTTGTTATTTCATGTTGTGGACTTGTGGAATTTTTTTTTTTCAAAATTATTATATATATTGAAAATAATTTCGTGCTTTAGTCTATTTTTTAAAAAACCTATTCATTTAATTTGGTAGGACTTTGTACTTAAATAACTGAGTTTGTTTAATTTTGTGGGAATTGTACTTAAAAATATTTTAAATCATAATTGGATATAAAGTGGAGGGATAGTTGCATGTATAGAAAAATAAATTAGAATTTTGAAATGCAGCCACCTTTTTTTTTATCTGGTCCGATTTTATTATCTTGAGCCTAATTTTTCTTAAAAGAAAAAAGTGAATAAAAATTAAATAAAGCTTTCATTAATCAACATTTAAATGTTTGTTTTTTAAAATTTAAAAAACGGTAAAATAAAATGTTTTACGGAGGAAAAATAAAATTTGGATGAAGATATATCTTTTATTAATGAGAAAATCAATTTAATCAATTTTGATAAAAATCAATCACACGTTATTTCTTTTTTAAATCAATTACACGATATTTGATCAAATTAAAAAACTACATAATCAATCGTTGTAAAGGGTATTTCAGAGGTGAGGCTGATAAAACATTATTTATTCGCAGAACAAATGATCAACTCATTGTGGCTCAAATCTATGTTGATGATATCATATTTGGAGGTTTTCCTCAAGATATTGTTAATAACTTCATTGATATCATGAATTAAGAATTTGAGATGAGCATGGTGGGAGAACTATCATGTTTTCTGGGCCATCAAATTAAGCAGAAAAGTGAAGGTATATTCATATCTCAAGAAAAGTATGCCAAGAACATAATTAAAAAGTTCGGATTAGAACAGTCTCGACACAAGAGGACTCCAACTGCGACACACGTTAAAATTACCAAAGATACTAATGGTGTAAGAGCATATCACAAACTTTACAGAAGTATAATCGGTAGTCTGTTGTATCTAACTGCCAGCCGACCTGACATAGCTTATGCTGTTGGGATATGCGCTCATTATCAGGCTGATCCTCGAACGTCACATTTAGAAGCTGTTAAACGGATCCTCAAGTATGTTCATGGAACAAGTGATTTTAGAATTTTGTATTCCTATGACAGGACTTCGATTTTTGTTGAATATTGCGATGCCGATTGAGCAGGTTCTTCGATAATAGGAAAAGCACCTCTAGAGGTTGTTTCTTTCCTGGGAACAATCTTATCTCATTGTTCAGTAAGAAACAAATTTGTGTTTCTTTGTCTACAGATGATGCTGAAATATATAGCAGCATGGAGTGCTTGTACCCAGTTGATTTGGATGAAAAATATGTTGCATGAGTATGGCCTAACACAAGATATCATGACTTTATATTGTGATAATATAAGTGACATTGATATATTAAAAAATCTAATTCAACGTAGACGAACCCAATATATTGATATTAGGCATTATTTTATCAGAGAACTTGTTGAAAATAAAGTTATTAAAGTAGATCCTATTCGATCGAACTTGCAATTGGCAGATATTTTCACTAAGCTACTAGATGCAAACTTATTTGAGCATTTATGTACTGATTTAGGAGTTTGTCACATTTCACTCCATGAGCAGCTAAAAGGACAGCACATGTTTACACGTTCGGAAATATTAATTGTGTCAGTGTCGCCTTTGGAATTAATGGCTATCTTTTCGACACTTGAAGAGTTTTTTATTTTAATCATTATTGATTATTTAACTAGCATTATCGTGCTCGCTTCATCTTCGTCATTCTTCGTTTGTGAAATTTTTTGCTCTAGGCTTTGGTGTAAACTTCATTATGGTGAATACTCGAAGGGGTTCATATATGGTGAAATCGACTGAAGATGAACCTGAAGTTCAAATTTTGTCGCCCTCTGTACAAAATGTGAGAGGTTAAAGGTTCAAGAGTACTCCACCATGAAGACCGTATCGTCTCCCATAAAAAAAAATCTCAAGCAGAGGTTTCAAGCAAACTACCTAAGTTTGTGCAAGAAACTGTTGATTCTTCTTATCCTGCGACTTCAATGCACCGAATATCCATGAGACTCCTCTATCTGATATGGATTTAGATGACCTAGATGATGTACCTTTGGCTTGATTGTTGAAGAAGACCACTGTTCGTGAGGTTACTGTTGAAATGCCTACTGCTCCTTCCGTGTCTGTTCATTCTAAAAAAAGCTCGTCCACTGAAGGAGTGTTTGTCGACTGAAGGAGTGTTTGTTCCTACTCCTAGTATTCATCATACTTCTAATGTTCAACCTGGACCATCAATTCATTCTCCTCCTTCTGCGTCACTTCCCTCTGAATCGAATGTTGCCCATGCATCTGTTCCTAGTGATGTTTCTGTTGCACCTGTAAGGAGAACTGATGCTCAAAGTGATGAGAATGAGGTCGATCCTCCAAATCCTGACATTCGTTTTGAAGAAATTCCTGCCGATGCTGATAATAATCCAACTGTTTCACCTGGTTATCCTGAAATCCCGTTGCACAACAGCCAGCAAAGTGAAAATCTCAACATAATCGGTGTAATATAACTACCAAAACTGGCAAAAAGAAGATTCCTATAATATTCCATCTATTCCGATTGATGGAATCTCCTTTCATCACGAGAAAAATGTTCAGTGGAGGATAGCAGATGAGGTAAATCTTTCTGACAAACATCAGTCTTGCATGAGTATTATGAATCTTATTGAAAGAGCACATTTATTGAAAACTATTTCAAATGTCGGTTCATTTTATCCCCAGCTTATTAGAGAGTTTGTAGTCAATTTTCTTAATGAATTTAATGATCCAAGTAGTCCGGATTATCAGAAGGTTCATATTCGGGATTTCAAATTTGTAATTTCTGCTGCTGTGATTAACATATTTCTAGGAAATGTTGTTGATATTGACTGTTCTTCGTCATCTCCTTCAATTGAAGTTTTGACTTCTGTATTATCTGGTGGGACTCTGTCTAAGTGGCCTGTCAATAGATACCTGCAGTCGCTCTTAGCATCAAATATGCAATCTTGCATAAGATTGGTATTGCTAATTGGTTCCCATCCTCCCATGGCTCCAGTGTATCTATTGCCTTGGGAACTTTTTTGTATCAAATCTGTAATGACAATAAGGTGGATACAGAAACTTTTATATATAATCAGCTGTTAAGGCATGTTGGTTCGTTTGGGGTCAAGATTCCAATCGCTCTTCCGCGATTTTTTTCTAGTTTGGTCCTTCACTTGAATGTTGTTGTGATAACTGCATCTGATGCTCCTAGACCTGATCCTAAAACATTATCGCTCAACTACAGACTCTTCCAAGGCAGTCGTGCGCCTAATATTGATCATGATATACATCTGTCTCGCAGCCCGCGCATTTTCGATATAAGTGACTGGGATGAGTTTGTTGATCGAGAGTTGGCATCCCGAATTGTTAACTCACTTACTGCTGAATCTCGAGCCTTGTCTAATTCTATCAATCTATTATTAGAACGAAGACTAGAGGTGGACTCTCTCATTCATTACTTAAAGTCTTTTGCCCCATCTACCCGTCGAAGGGAACATGGATCTGATTGATTTTTTTGTTTTGGTTCAAAGGGGAGCAGTAGCAGCAGAGTACAGGTTGAAGGATGAGTGATGTTGTGACTGAGGGATGTAATGTTTGTGTTGCTGATGAATTTTGGTTGGTTTGCTGATCTTTTGTTCTTAGTAGAAGTTTCCTCTTATTTTTGCTTTTGATTGATCTTTTATAAGAAAGAAGGAAGACAGAAGTAGTTGTCTCTTTTATCTACTAATTTGTGTTGTTTGAAAATCTTCTGTGGATGAAATGATGATCTAGTTTGATTAAGTGATGGAAGCGTGTGATGATAAATACTGTTCATATTTTTTTTGTTATGACATGATAAAATCTATCTGTATCAAAAGTTGTCTATATGGAAGCATTGTCTTGAACGAGAAAAGAAATTTCTTTTAAAGAAAATGGGGGGAGTTTGTTGAAGAGTTTGTCTAAAAGATTTTATTAGATTATTCTTGAAAAAGATAAGATAATTAAAGGATAAAAAGATTCTCCTTGATTTTAGGAATCTTGCTAATTATCTTTAAAGAAATAAGATTTATGCATATAGATCATATATGTATAAATAAGGCTTTCGAAGATAGTACACGGGTGTGGAAAAAGATCAAGAAGATTATTTACGACTGAAGGTCTTCGAAGAACTGGTTGCAGAAGCTGCATGAACGAAAAGGTTTTATGATCTTATGTGTATAAGATCAACATGTTGATCTAAGTTGAGATCGTCGATGAGTAACGAAAAGAACGAGACAGTGATATGTGTGGTCACAATAATCTTTAGAAGTATATAAAGATATCGTCGAAGATATTCACTCATGCGTTCAGAGGGAGCTTGAAGTCAGACATCATGAAGGAGAGTAACTCATGCATTCAAGGGGAGCCTGAAGTCTGAAGCTAAGACATCATTGAACAGAGTTTATATGCTGTATCGATGTATATATATTGACTTAAGTGAATATTAATAAAATTACTCATCAGGGTTGTGCGCAGCTTCCCAGACGTAGGCAACATTGGTCAAACTAGGTTACCAAAGTTTCTTGTGTTATTCTTTTCTGTTGTCCCTCTAGTTATTACAATAGTCATTAGCCTTCGTATTAACTGAAGGTTTATTTGATTATCTCACATTGCTTTTTCAGTTTTTTATTTAAACTTTTCTTTTTAAATTAATTGTGTTTATTCATTTCCTAATTGATGAAGAATTTGAATTCTCTATAAATTGGCAGACATTTCCCATTTGAGGGAACGTTTTTTACCTTACCATAGAAAAATTCCAAGAGATCCATACACATAAAAAATTCTAAAAAGAAAACGAGAAATGTTTGCAAATACCTCAGAGAGATAAAAAGGAAAAAACAAAAAGAGTTTTCTACGCATTCACCCACAACATAGTTGACATGAAATTGGAATCGAGAAAAACATAAAATTCAAGAACACTAATTTTAAAATTCGAAATTCTCCTTCGCTTCTTCATCGTTTTTGTTAATTTCAAGCCGTACGTAGATGACTACAGGGTCTTCTCTACTATTCTCTGACTTTAGAACATGATTGTATGATCGAATTAGTGATCGATTTAATGAGTTTTTAGAAAAAATGAAATTATAAACTATTCATAATTTCTTTTTAAATTATTCAACTTTTCTTATCCAATTTCCACCAATAATAACTTTTAACAATTGAGCAATCTCATCAAAATTCATATTACAAATCTCTTAGTTGCTTGATGTTCGGTGGAGGAAGTCGGAAATATCACCCGACCTCTTCACCTTTTTTAAGAATGATATTCAAATTAAAATTATTTCAATTTGATTTTTTCAAAATTGATTTTCTAATAAATCAATTTTTTAATTATTTTATTATTTAATATTAACTAATCTAATTAATTAATATTAATAAAATAATAATATTAAATCAAATCTCGATCAATCCAATTGAATTAATTCTAATTTTCTAATATTTAAATCGTATTTAAATATTATTTTTTTCTCAAAAACTCGTTAATTAAAATAATTTGAACACTCTTCAAATTTACGATCACCCTATCCTAAATTTTATTTCCATAATTACCTTGTAAAGGGAACTAGTAAGCCTATAGATCATAGGTTCCAACAATCCTAAATTAACTGCCTAAACTCTTTTAGACCAAGCTAATCAACATTCTTTAACTAACGGATTATTCCACTAAAGTCCCGTAGTTACATTGCACTTCCCTCACTATAGATATATTTATGTCTACCTGTATAACCTTGATTAGTTAAGTTAACCCTTCACAAATTGTTCGTAATCTCAACTGGGTCAATTCATATTACGGGTAATGTAGGAGATATCTCTATTTTTTCCCCTCGAGAATCCCTAGAATTATCACTACCTAGCTATCAATTTTCCTTGACCATCAAATGAAATGTGAATAACAAATAAGAGGTGCTTCTGGTTTTGTCGGTGCTTGAAACATATCATTTTATCCTTGAGATTACTTCTTGTTCCTTAAATATCACTGATCCTCTAATGAACAATTAGTTTAAGGTTTAACTTACAAATCGAATTCATCTCAAGCCAATGAGAAGGTGGGGCCCCTTGTTCAAAGACCTGGATTTCGTGCATAAGGAAACAACTTATCTACTTACTCTAATGTGGTCAAGAGTGAATTCCATCTTGCACTCTATGTCTCTAGCTATCCTCCCAATCTTACCCCTAAAACAGGAGACATATTAGGACAACGTTGATGAGTTGCCCTCACCAATGAAGATCTAAGGATAATCTCGTGTGAACAGGAGTTCATAGTTAGCTCAGGATTAAAGTTAAGTTACTTAGGTCATCGAATTAAAAAGAAATAGTCAATTTAAAATGCCAATGGTATTATAACGTAAAAGTGACTATTTAGTGGTCCAATCTTATACAAACTCTTTACATAGGATGCCCCCGCTTTCATGTCTCTATACAAACAATTCAGGATCACATCGTTTGTATTAACTACAAAGCAGACCGCATTCATAGTGTTACTAGAATAAGGCGTCCAACTTAGACTACAAGAAGAAGGAGGTATGCGAACGCAGATACACGTCAACATAATCCAGAAATGCGTTAGGAGAGGCTGCCTCGACGCCGAAACTGACGTCGACAAGGACGTCGTGAGAAAAGCATCAGTGTTGCCTTTCCATACATGAGAACAGAACGACGTCAGGAAAGCTTACTACCGACGCACTCTTCACTGACATCGTCAACATGTTGGCAATGCAGAACTACCGATGTGTGTCACTAGCGTCGTAAATTCCTCATTGCTAATGTCGCTATATGTGTCGACGTCGTCTATTACGCGGCGTTGGCAGTGCTATCAAATTTAATTTTTTTATTAATTAACATAAAATTTATAAAAAAAATTAACATAATTCTAACTTTTATTAATTAATTTAAACTTAATAAAAAATTCTTAAAATTCTAAATTGAATTAGAACTAACATAAAATAAAAAGAATTACTAAAATACCAAATCGAATTTATTATTAATTGAAATGTTAACAAAGTACACGTTCGTAATTAATTCAAATATAAATTACATGAATAATACAAATCAAAAACGAAAATTTAAACATAGTTCAAAGCGCCGACGCCAGTTTCTCAACTTCTGTACACTGCCTCAACATCACTGTAGCTAGTATGATCATAGGGACATGGGTAGGATGTGTAAAAAGAAAAGTCGAACATTATTACGTGTTGCATTGAGAGAAACACAAGGTTGTTTCAAATAAAAAGAACCCTTACTCTGGTAGTTACAGAAAATTGATTAGGAAGAGAAAAGCAGAAAATGACAAGATTGAGAACCGAACAGGTAAGGCATAGAAAGTTTCTCGCTTCCATATTACCTAATATGCAAGTAAAGAATTTTCTATGGCTTACCTGTTCGGTTCTTTCTGTTTCAAACAAGCTTGTATTTCTCTGGATGCGGCTTGTAATAATGTTCAACTACCTTATTTACACATGCTGCCCATGTCTCTATGATCAAACTAACTAAAATAATGTTCAACTTTCCTTCCTCCATTGCACATAATACTGAAATACACAAAAAATTCGATATAAAAATATATACAATATACATTCAACAAAACATACATTTGTATGAAATAACAGAATATCCATCAATGTACATTCAAAAGCATAAACATACATATACAACAGAACAACCATCAACTAGAATCTCTACAATCTAAACATTTATGTCGAAACATTACCCTAAGCATAAACTACAAACAGAAGCAGAAACATCACCCTAAACATAAATGTAACCATTACCTTAAACATAAACTACAATTTCTGCAATCTAAACATTTATGTCAAAATATTACCCTAAACATAAACTATAAACAGAAATAGCAACAGTAATCTAAATATAAACATAAACATTATCCTAAACATAAACTACAATCTCTACAGTCCCTGCAATCTAAACATTTATGTCAAAATATTACACTAAACTTAAACTACAATCTCTACAATCTAAACATTTATGTCGAAACATAAACATAAACATTTATGTTGAAACTTAAATCTAAAATAACAAATAAAACACCTAAGGGTTTGAAACTTACTAAAAATGGAAGAATGATGGTGAGGTAGCGAAGGAGATGGCAGCGAAGAGGCAGGCGGTGGTAAGGGTAAGGCATGGAGGTAAGCGACAGACTCTTCTCTCCCTCATTTTTCTTCTTCTCTTTTCTTTCTCTTCAAAATTTCAATTCTGCCTTTTAGAGAACAAAAACGAAATATGTAAGGAAACTCCCGACGTCGTTAGCTACACATCAGGAATAGTTAGATACTGTCTCGACGAATCATTAATGGCATCGGGAGCAGGTAAATTTTTTCTGACGCCATGCATGGAGCGTCGAAGATCTTACTCTGACACATAGTTAATGTTTGAGTTTATCTCGACATCTCATGCAATCCGTCAGACCTATATATCTATCCCCGATGCCATGCATGGAGTGTCGGGAATATGGCTCTAACACATAATAAATGTTCGAGTTTATCCTGACTTCTTATGCTACACATCGGGAACTATGTTTCTATTTCTGATGCCAGTTGAGAACCGTCGAGACTGGCTTATTTTATCCTGACGTGTCATGAAGAAAATCGGAAAAAGATGCTATTAAAATAATGTTTTCGCCGTTTCTTCACGTATGTGACATGACATCGGGACTAGTAGTTTGTCCCGATGTTATATCTTTCGACGCCGATTTGTCCTTGTAGTGTTATTCATATACTATAAGACGATTTAGGTTATGAATTTGAATGACTTGATCCATATTTATGTCTCTACATAAAGCTCAAGTTTACAAGATAGCCTCAAGACCTTAGTTTATTGGATGGATTGAAGATTATAGTATTTTATTTCACGAATAAATAATTCAATGAGAGATTGTTAATTATAATTTACATGTTACGAGTTTTAGGACATAAATTCTAACAAATAGGAAATCAAAGGAAGTAAAACGTAAGTTAATTGATAAGAAATGTATGAACTTTAGAGTTTTCATCAATCCTTTTCTTGTACTTGATTTTTTGGCCGAACATTTAGCTTTTTCAATTTTTCTTAATCATTTTTTGACTTTTCATTTCTTCTTTGATCTTCTTAATTTTGCATCAGACACAATAAAACAGATGATAAAATCATTTAGATCGCAAAGTAATGACAAGACAATCAAAGGATTATCCGATGCTATGACACATGCTACTCAAATTTAAAACAACAAATAGTAATTAGTTAGAAAATTTATGAAGAGCATGAAATGGGATAACAAATATAGAATATGAGTCACAAACAAAAATTAAAAAAGAGAACAACAAATAAAAACATAAACAACCAAAATTTCTCCAACTAAATACTCAAATGAAAACCAAATGTAATCAGTATATAGAAATCGGTTTGCAATTAGTTAATTTTCATGTTTTTTTCACTCCAACTACACACTGATTTCGAACATACCTCATGCACAAAAATTGGGATCACAGATTTACATTTTGAGCCACAAACAGAAATTACAGAAAAGAAAAACAAATATAAACAAAAACAACCAAAATCACTCCAAATAAATACTCGAATGGAAACAAAAATGTAATCAATATATAGAAATCAGTTTGCATTCCGTTAGAAATCTCATGTTTGAACGGACTAAAGAAACTATGTCTGGAAGTTGCTACTGAGGAGAAGAGTAACCAGAGAGTAATCAAAGAGAGAAGCTACCAACGTTGGAGAGAATTAGAAGAAGCTTGAAAGTATTAAATGAGCGAAATTGGCATTGAAACCCTGCATATTAATTGTAATTAATTGTAAGTTATAGTAGACAAAAACGCTAAATATATATTATAGTTGGACATCCAAACAATGGGAGTGAGTTATAGATCATTGAAAATGTGATCTAAAAATTAGATTGGGTTGAGACCAAAATAGAATTATATTATGAAAAGAAAAATGATAACTTTTGTTATGCTTTTTACAAAAAGATGAAAAGCTGAAAGGTTTCCCAATAAGGTATTGTTAGGTAGGGTGGAGAGAGCTAATTAAATTGGTATATCAACAAACAAGCAATTAGATTATTTTAAATATCTTGATTAAAAATACCAGTCTGATGGCTAGTCGGGAAAATATTTGCAACCTCGTCGACATTTGGTCATCAAGACACCACCTGCTGAAGGGTTATAGCCACAGCACCATCTCCATGAATCTTGATGCATTTCGCAATTAACCTTGTACTGATGTTTTGGCTTACCTCTAGGTATTGCAACTTCCTCTATCAATAAAAGTAGGATATGGGGATACCCATCCCCATATCCGGTATGTTTCTTTAAGAAAAAAACATCTTGATTAAAAATATAGTTAGTGGGGGAACACAAAGAGTGCATTCATAAGCTGCAGTCACAAGAGTGTTAAAAAATGATAAAAGTTGGCCAAATTATTGAGTGGGGTAGTTCAAATCATTCCTAAAGTAGTCATCGAAATCTTACTATAAAAGGCCTCTCTTAGCTTAAAGATTTGATCACAATTAGTACAAAAGAAGAAAATGAGCCAAAGTGAGAGCATTTGGGTAAAAGTTCAGCTAAAATCTTCCATTGAGAAGTTCTATGGGTTCTTCAGGAACCATATGGGGGATTTGGTCAATTTGTTTCCTGAGCAATTCAATAACTTTGCAATTGTTGAAGGTCAAAAGTTTTCTGCTGACACTGTTATACAGTTGAAATACCACCTTGGTGAGTATGATGATTTCTTTTCTCTTTTCTTCTTCTAGATATTTATATTTAGGCTTAATTCTCAAGCACTCTTGTTGCTTTTAGAATAACCATCTTGAAACTTCTAAATGAATACTCGTTGTTCAAACCTACGCTGCTAGATGATCGAAATATTAGATAACTGATTTAAGATATTTCAAGACTTTAATTAATTTATTATATCTAACTTTCAATTAACTAAAACATTTTTTTTTAAGAGTTGGTAAGTTGCATGTATAACAATCAAATCTAAAATATTTGTTGGTATAGCATAATGTAAAAGAGTTTGTAAATATAACAAAATTTAGATCTAGCTTTCGGTGTCTATCACTAATAAACCATATCGTTAGTAGGTGTTTGGATATATGATAGACCATATAGTAATAGGAGTCTATATAGAATTATTATATTTATACATTTTTTTTAAATGTTATTGTTCATTCGAGTATTATTTCTTGACGTACTATTTATTACAATTACCTTATTTTAAGGTTGAGGGACTAGTTTGAAACATTGAATTTTTTCTTCTTTTTGCTCTGAAGATATATATAATCTTAATCATATAGGCATTTTAGAGGAAAATTATATCAAATGACATCTTCTGAAAATATTTACGGATATAATAAAAATATTATAATATATCTGTGATTAACCAAGATAAACTACTATCTATGATTAACCAAGATAAACTACTATTTGTGTGTACGTATCATGATACAAATAGACATGCAATTGATCATCTATCTTAGCTTATTATGGTTCATTGTAGATAGACAATGACACTTTACTATAATTTGTAAATATTTTGGATCGTTTCATTACATTTGAAAATAACTCTAACTATTATCTATATAATAGAAATTAAACAAAAATAAAACAACTAAAATAAATATCAAGATCAAATAATAATTTTGCATAACACTAGTTATGTACATATGTTCACTACATATTTGGTTAATTAAAGAAGAAAAAGTAGTTAAAGATCAAAGAGTTTAATATATTTTGAATGTGAACATACAGGAAGTCGTCAATTATTAACAGCAAACATAAAGCTAAAAGTAGTGGATGATATGAAGAAATACATAATTTATGAGACCATTGAAGGGGATTTGCTAAAGAATTACAAAGTGTTCACAGTGAAACTTGAAGTTGTTAATGGAAGCTTAAACAAAGTTGGAGGAGGAAGCTTTGCAAAATGGACTATTGATTTTGTAAAGGCAAAGGAAAATGTGCCTTCACCTGAAAACTACGTGGAAATGTTTATCAACATTTCCAAAGGTGTTGATGCTTATTTTTCCCAGAACCAAAAACCCTAAATTACTCAAGCTGTGTGACCTCAAGTTTGGAGACTTTCTACTTGGTTTGTTCTTAAAATAAGAAAATGGATGTGTAATATGTAATGTGTCGTTTTATGTCTGTTATGGATGCATGTGTAGTATAATTTGTAAAATTGAAATAATCTATCGTTATTGTGTGTGTGTCAAAGCTCTCTGGTGTGTGACGTCATATCTCCAATTGGCTAATGGATCACAACTTCGTGTATGCAAAAAATAGTTTGTCGATCAACTTATTAAAATGTATTTGGGAATTAAGGATCCTTTATTTTTAATTGTAAGCCATGCATTCTCAAATTTTGGAAAGAGGTACTTTTACACAGGATATAGATGTATGCCACACAACACGTCCTACAAACCATGAAGACGAGCAAAAATCAACAAACTATAGAGAAACAACAATAAACACATAAAAGTTGGTAACTAGTTTCGTGATTGAACTGATGGACTTTATTTCCCTTTTATGAAGCCCAACCCATTTATCTAGAGCTAATTATTTGTTAGGGACGGCAAGAAGAATAACAAAAAAATAAGGTTTAGATAAATGATAATTTTATTTTTAAATTGGCAAAATAGCAAAATAGTTAATTTTTAGATAATAAATAGAACAACTATGCCTTAAATGCTCCTACCTAATTGACAAATTAGATTTCTAAATACAATGGTAACAAAAACCACAAATACTCTATAATTAATACAAATTATGCACACTCTTGAATATTCTAATTTTTCCAAAAAAAAAAAAAAAACCATTTTCTGGAAAACATCACATCTTCTACATACAACCACTTCACTTATCCAAGAAAACCCTAGAATTTTTTTGAATCTTCTCTTTTCCTTCAAAAAATAAGATCGCTTTCTTCCTTCCTTTTTGAAACGCTTTCCACCGGCCCTTTTAAGATCGCTCTCCACTTAATCGCTTTCAATCGTTCCCTTTTAAGATCTCTTTCCACCGGCCTTCGTTCGTTTGTACCCTTCTCTTCGTTCTTCAACTTTCTGTTTGTTTTCTGCAGGTAGATTGCCAAATATTCGTGAGTTGTTTCGTTTTCACGCTTCTGTTCGTTTTTCAACCTTTGGATTTGTCCTCTATTTCCACATCTTCTGCAGGTAGATAAAAAATACCCGATCCTCAAGTTTTCTTCTTAAGATTTGTCCCCGCTTCTAACATTCCTCAAATTTTCAAATCGCTTTCCACCGGCATGCACTTAAATGTTAAATTTATAGATAGTCATATTTATATTTTATTTGTTTAATTTAATCTTCCTAAAATAAAGGGCATAAAATGTGAACAAATATGCCCTTTATTTTATGAAGATGAATTGGGATTTGTTGTGTAGTTATAAATATATATTTCCCTTCTCAATTTTTATAAATTGTATAGAATATAAATATGAAAAAGGGAAAGGAGAGGTCAAAACAAGAACAAGTGATTGATTAAGAGTCGTGGGGATCACTGGTTCTAAGAAACGATTGCCAACTGGAATTCAAAGTTTGTTGTGTTCTTCTGAGGAGGTACAAATGTATGTTTTTAAGAATTATACACAAGTTGTAGACGTTTATAGGTTTTCCTATGCCTACCAGAGAACAGAAGATATAATAGGAGAGGAATCCAGGAGCAAGCGAGATAGTCCAGGAACTTCAAAAAAGAGGGGGAGGATTGAACCGCAAAAAGAAGAGGTCAATGTACAGAAGAAACAAAAGATTAAAAGCTTAGTAAAGTACAGATTTATTTTCCAATTACTTATGGTCTGTTAGGTTTCAAAAAAAGCTTATTTATGTTATTGTCTGTTTAGGTTTCGAGGAGGCGAATTTACAAAGGGAGAGGTGAAGGAAAGGTATAACAGTTAAACCTTTGTTATAAATGAATTATGTATTATATAAATTCATTATAACTTTGACAAACAAGAAGATACTGAAAGCGAAAGCGAAAAGGAGGAACAAGTAGAAGAAGATGAAGAAGTAGAAGAAGATGAACAACAACAAGAAGATAAACAAGTAGAAGAATAACACGATGAAGAAGAGGAAGGGGAGACCGCAGTATGTGAAGATTCTAGTTCATCGACGAGTGAACAAGATGAAACTCCAACGGATACTAAGAAGAGAAAGAAGGTTGGGAAAAATGGAAAGAAAGTAAGCACATAATTTCCATTTGATAAAGTGTTTGTTATTTTACGTATTGGCTATAAATTTTGGTTTTATAAATTAGGTGAAAGCTAATAAAAAAGAACAAAAGGCAAGAGAAGGTAGAAGGAGGAAGGGAAAAGCCCCAATGAAACCGAAAAATCTGAGGTATTATTGTATTGTACTTCTGTTGTATGTGATTCATTCAGATACTCTGTATTTGTGTATTGTGAATGTATTGTACAGTACTTCTATTGTATGTGTTTTTAATTTATGTTTTGAATTTCATAATGGCTTGTATGTAGAGTTTGTATATTTAGTGTATTTGGTTGTATGTGATGCAATTAATTACATTGTCTTTAGAAATTGTGAATGTAAATACTTTTCTGAACGTGTGGTATGTTATTTTATGTTCACTGTGTATTCAATTATATATGTTGACTGTATTTATATGTTGAGTGTATTTGTGGTTGAGTGTATATGAATTTCAGCAGGAGAGATATGTATTGTGAACGTATGTGGAGTTTTATGTACTTTGTATGTTGAATGTAACTCATTTTACGTTTTTGAACATATGATTTGAAGTCAATAGTGTATAATTTGAATCTTCATGTATGTGGTGCAGCCAATTAAACTATATTTGTTTATTACGAATGTAAACCATGTTCTGTTACATTGAATGTATTCACGGTGTATTCAACTATATAGATCATCTGAGATTCATTTGTGGTAGTTACAATATTTTGTTTAATATATCTTTAGTGTTAATCAATTAAATGTGATAGATATATGTGTCGTTACTGATAATTTTTTTAAATCAATGTTAGGACTCCGTCTACTTAATGTGTTCAAAGAGGAGAAACAAGCCTTTAAAAATCAATCTACACACTAAGAGCACAGTAGTGGACAAAATTAAGGAAAATCTTGGAGATAGGCTGATTAATAGGTTTAGGGAGGAGATATTTGGGCACTTTCTAAACTTCTACATAACAAACCAATCCTCCCAATTGTTGTTGCACCTTATTTAGCGAATGTGCAAACCAAATCGACTAGTCAGCTTCAATTTCTAATAGGAAGAAGAGTTCTGAAGTTTGGGTTGAGAGAATTTGCCCTTATAACCGGCCTAAAATGCCATGAGATTCCTGATATTAACCATGAGGATATAAAGGGGGGTGGGCAACTAAAAGGAGTATATTTTGAAAACCATAAAACTGTGACGAGGTAGTACTTGAACGTTATGTTCAATATAAATACTGCTGGCACATATGATGCTAGGATAAAAATGGCCAAACTGTACTTTCTCGAGAGTTTTTTCATCCCTAAGCAAGAATGTCTAAGTATAGAGTGGGATCATATCATTATGGTAGATGATGATGAGCTATTTGATGGGTACCCAAGGGGTAGGGTTGCATTTGAACTTTTAGGGGACTTCATGAATAGGATCGTTTGTAGCAAGAGGCAAACGGGGATTTCGATGGGGTTTTTTTTCCCATTCTTGTATGGGCTTATGAGGTAATCCCAACATTAAGTACTCCGTCCAACTTCTTTGCAATAAGGATTTCAAATGAAGTCCCTAGGATTATAAATTGGGCAGCCGACACACAACCCAAATGGAAGGACTTAAAACAGAAAGTCTTCGATTCGCCATCAGTATGTAAATCTGGTAATTTGTAGTAGTTTTGATATTTATAACAGTTTTAATGTTTATAAAGTATTTTGTTCCTTTTTGAAATAGCTTGAAGTGTCCCACATGTTCGCAACCCCAATTGAAGTGGGAATGTCATACTTTGCACCATTCATGGAGACAGAAAAAGATATACTTAAAGAAGAAGAAGATGAGCTTCAAAAGACCAAAAATTCTGACCACATAGCCCATGTTTCGCTGAATAGAGGCATGCCCTCTACAAGTGGGATCGATGGCCTGACGAGAATGGTAGAGAAGATTGAGAATAGACAAAAGAGGATGGAGACAAGTGTGGAAGGTATTCTTAAGTTTCTTAAATCTGTAGAATTGAAAATAAATAATAGGTTTAAAGAACTAGGGCAGAAGATGAATGGAAGAATAGAAGCAATAAGGAGCCAACAATCTAGTTATTCGGGTGCCCTATACACCAATGAATTTATGGTAAGCATGTTTTATAGACTTTAATAATCTGTGTGCATGTAACAGAACCTTAACAAATACACTGTATCTGGTATGTATTTGTTACACAGAGAGCAAGGGCGTTTGAAAAGCACCTTAACAAGGTGGAGGAGGACCAAGAAGAAGATAACGTTGAAGATTTAAACTTGGATTCAAGCAATCAAACGGTGCTTGAAAAAAGGGATGACGATGAAGATAAAGATGGAAAAGGGCTCATGGATGAAAGTCGAGCAGCAAGTTCTAGAGGGCAAGATGGTGAACAACCTAAAATGGCAAAATTAGGCATACCACCAACAGACGGAGATAGAGATTGTTCGCCGTATATGGTAAAGAAAAAAATCAAATTGTTGAAGCTGTGTATATCTCATAATTTTATCAAGGAACATAGTCCAGCAATAAGGGTTATTCTAAAACACGTAAACATATCTCATAATTTTTATCTAATTTATAACTTATTATCCTATTAATGGACTTCTTTTTTTTTTTAATTGAACACCACAAAGGAAGGATTGGGAATAAAAAGATCAAATGCTAAATAGTATAGAGAGGTTACGCCAGTTTCAACAGAAATATGGATAAATGCTTTAAGAGGAAAACTTGTTCCACCAAGAAAGGATACAGATAATTCATCCTCAAAATGGCCATCGTTTGATCTCCATCTAAGTCAAGCTTGATCTATTCATTTTAAAAGTTTTTTGTTAGGGGGTCAACAATTTATGGGAATATTTGTTGTTTTATTGGATTACTTACATTAAATCTATAAATTTTTTATTCTACTAAAATATTTGTTTTTGGATATACAAAATTTATCTATTTATTTGTAAAGTGATTTCCAAATTCATGCTTATAAGTTGTAAATTAAGTAAATTGAAATACATTGTATTTAGAGACTGATGATGAAGACAATATAATAATACAACTTATAACTTGCCTATTCAAATTAACCAAAATAGACTATTTACAAAAAACTATAAATAACAAATACGATTAGAAACTATACATAATGTATCTTTCCCCTATGTGGTAATATATGTCATTACTTTCATATTAGGACAACCTCAATGTATCTATTTCAAAAATAACTATACTTGAATTTAAAACAGGTTAGTACAATATAATGTATTTAGTCAACATACCTAAGTCACTGTAAAATATAAGAAATACTTTGTATTTCAATGAACAAAAAATCAATCTTATTTGAACGAATCATTCAACCCACTTGATAACAAATACAACTATGAATATAGACAATTAGAAAGGAATTATAAAGTACTTAGAACTTTAAATTATTAAATTAGAAAATTATTAAATGAGTTCTTTACAAGACCTACAATTGTGATTTTTTTTTCTACGCCTGCTGCAATGAGCAGTTGCTTTTTTCTCTAGAAATGAAGTAAACCTCTACTTTTTTGGTCTTCCAGCTGGACGTTTAATCTGCGGTGGAAGTATTCCATCATTCCCATGTTGGTGCATATTCCTAATTTGGTTTACACTACCAATAGGATGTGTTCCCTTCTTGTACAAGTTTATCAAATTTGAGACATAGTAGAACTTATTAGTGTACAAATGGAGAATATAGATTCCTTGTGAACAATGCTATACATGCATGTGAACAAGAGATCAGATCAAAGTCCCATTAACGACATGAGCATGTGCGATCTAAAATGTCGACGACAAATTGTTTCTTACGATGGTGGACTTCACATTCATGTTGGTCTATAGGATATATCTGTCAAAACAATACAAAAAATGTCATTTACAAACAATTGAATACATATTTTGGTTAATTTGAATAGCTTGGCACGAGGAAAGGGGCAGCTCGAGTGAAAATCGAATTGACGGCTAGGAGATGGCCCGACGCAACTCGGCTAGAGTGCACGTGGCTCAGGTACGACTTGCGGGGACGAGGCTGAGGACGACTTGGCTTCCAACGAATGCACGGTGCGGTCAGCGACTCGAGTTCGCAGCAATCTCCTACGCGACTAGGTGGAGTTTCGACGATGGCACACACGACGACCGACGAAGACAGTTGGCTACGCGACGATCTTCGACTTGACGGAACAACTTGAGGTGGCTAACGACACGCGAACGGCAGTGGGCTGGGCTTCGATGGCGACGCACAAAACGACAGACGAAGGCGGCTTGCAGTCGGCAATGACACTCGCCTCGGATCTACGGCTGGAAAGCTCAGGAACGGTAGATCGGCTCGACGGTCGACAGATC
The DNA here is from genome assembly GCF_025177605.1 of Cucumis melo. Lineage (NCBI taxonomy): Eukaryota > Viridiplantae > Streptophyta > Magnoliopsida > Cucurbitales > Cucurbitaceae > Cucumis > Cucumis melo. The sequence continues at coordinate 15,240,882 of NC_066862.1, forward strand.
AGCGATCAACAGGTCCGCATGCTATTTCCTAATTAAACCAACCAAACCTTCTCTCACTTCATTTAAAATCCCTCAAATCCCCCTTTTAAATTAAATATTTTTCCTCTCTCCAATCACATCACTTTATCTTCCCAAAAAAATATAATAAAACTAAATAATTACATTATCTTTATAATATAATTATTTTATCCTTATTTTAATTAATTATATACCCAAACATATAATTAATCAAAATTCTTTCAAGGAATAAGATTTGCCCTTAAGTAATTATATTATCCTTATAATATAATTATTTTAACTTCACAACCAATTAATTATACACTCAAATGTACAATTAATTAAATTTCCACAAATACCACAATTGGATATTTTCCAAAATATCTAATAATTTCCAATTTCTACCAATCAATTATTTAAACACTTGAATAACACTTAAAAAATTCAAAAATTAAACTTAGATAATTACAAATAAATTACCTTAAATTTTAGGGCATTACGTTGAAAGCAAGAGAAAATTCACACATTATGATTTCAATGGAAATATGTCTAAGGATTCAAATATGTTTTATAAATTCTTTTCATTTTGGAACGTATTTGTAAGAAGAGCCACTCACAATCACAGTCAGCTAGCTCCTTAGCCTGGCTTCCCTGGCCAAGAGTCTCCCTTTCACTTCTCAAAATTCTCGCTAGAAATGAGCTCGTTCCGTGTCTTCAAATCCTAGAATACACCTCCCTATCATTTCTTAACAAATTTAGGGTAAAAGCAACTTCAAAATGACCTTAATTCCTCTTTTTATAAACCTCCCTGGTGAGTTTCCCCATGACGAAATAATTACACTCGCCGACGGCGAGAAGTGGCCCAATCTCAAAACTCCCGTGTCTCTGTCATCCCCCATCCTGAACTTTAACTGGGCAGTAGGGTCCAATTAATTGCCGACCTATTGACTTCAGGGTCGTATCACTTTTCCTAGGTGAGGTAGCTCGATCTTGCCTAAATTTTCGCCGCGTAACTCTCCTCCGTAGGGTCCTTCTACTGCATAATCCTTTCACGCAGTATCCTTATCACAGGGCCTTAATCGCGTTGACGGTACGCGACCAGAGCCTTACATGAAGCGTTCTGTTTTTGTCCATTAGTCTTTGGGTGATAACTTATGTTGAGATGTTTAGTATCTCCAACATCTTGAATAATTTTCTCCAAAACGATCTAGTGAATCGATTGTCACGATCACTGATGATGTTCACTAAGGCACAATCAAGTTCCACAACGTACATGAAGAAAAGTTGGATTGTCATTCAGTAACAAATCTTATGTGTTAGAATGAATGTGAGAAAATGTGCGATGAAATCGAGAGATATGCTCTCCCATGACCTTGAGGGCACAAGTAGGGGTTCCAACAGACCTGTTAATTTTGCACATTCAACTTTATCTTGCTGACATACAACATAAGTCTTAGTAAACTGTATCACATCATTCTAAAGACTCTGCCAGTAGTAGCCTTGTTTCGATAGTGCATAATTTTTGTTACTAACCATTATGTCCAACCCACATTGTGTCATGAAATTCTTTCATTAGTAGTCATCGTAGGTCACTTGAAAGGGGCACATACATATGCAATTGCCTTTAGTGAACAATAGGTCATCTTCCATCCAGAATTGATAGGTATTCCCTTCTTTAATCAACTGTATTATAGCTTTGATCGCAGTGTCCTTGACGAAGCAAGCCTTGGTAGTCTCTCGAACGATGTTGTTCAAGTTATTAGTTGTCAAATGGGTGAACGTGTACAAGGTTGCATGTTTGCTATTTTGACTAAGGGTGTAAGTTGCTTGGTTTGATTTACCCGACCTATGTTCGAATTAAAAATTAAATTCAACCAAGCATTCTTGCGATCGAGCTTGTTTATACATCAATTTATGTTGACTGAAAAAGTGGCATATGGAACTACTTTTCATTTTGACTACAAATTGGACTCCCAACAAATATTGTCTTCAGACACTCAAACAATGTACAATTGCAAGTATTTCTTTCTTTAAGGTTGCATACCTCCTCTCGATATCCTTTAGTTTCCTAATCACATAAGGGATGAGATGGTCATCTTGGAGAAGAACATACCCTAATGCAAAATCTGATGCATTGATCTCCACTTCGAAGAGTTTGGTTACATCAAAAATTCCAAGAATTGATCCTTCAATCATGGCATTCTTTAGATCCTCGAAGGTGGCTTGACATTCTGGGGTCCATTCTCACTTGTGATCTTTCTTCAATAACTTAGTTAAGGGCTCTGTTTTCTTTTTTATAATCCCTCTGCAAACTATCTGTAATAATTGGCTAGTTCAAGGAAGGAATGCAAATCTATTACGGAAGACGACACCCTCCAATCATGTGTATTATAGTAATGTTGCTCTCTTCCATGTCAATTTGGCCACACTTGATCATGTGACCAATGTGTTTTTTAGCAAAAGCAAAATTTTCCCTCTTGACATACCGTAGATTCAATCTCAATTTCTCAAATACTAACTGAAGGTGACATTGTTGTTCTTTCATCATTCTGCAAATCATAATGCCATCCAGATATACAAACTTGTTAAGAAAATCATAGAAAACTTGATTCATTAAGTTAAGAAAAGTTATTGAAGCGTTCGTGAGGCCGAAAGGCATTACGGGGAATTTGCAGGGTCAACGTAGTCATTGATTCATTTCCTTTAGCAATTTGCACTTTATAGTGTCGTGATCGAAGATCCAACTTTGAGAAGTACTTGGTGTGCCATAGAGGCAATCAAATAAGTTCATGATAATGGGTAGCAGGTATTTGTTTCCAACTGTGAATTTATTCAGCACTTGATATGGATATATAAGTATATCAGACTTTTGTCTTTCTTCTTCTAAAATAGCACGGGGGTTCTGTAGGGAGCCTTTGCATGTTAAAGGAATCCAACATTCAATAACTCTTCATAGAGGTAGGGTCTTATGCAAGCTCTTTAACATTACGTCTTGGTATTCATCTAATACACACTGGACCGCCTCCGAATCTAGTTCCTTCGGACCACTTTCCTCATCGACCACCAGAATAGCCATAAACGTGGGCTCCTACTGGAGAAATGAAATGATGTTCGCTCCATTTGTATTCCATAATATTAATCTTTTTTTTCTATTGATCTTTGTTTCTTTTTTCTGCATTTTTGTTCTTGGACGTTCTTATATATCTTCTCTCTCTGTTACTGAAATGTTTGTTTGATAATTCCTTACTTCTAAATTAATAATTTTCATACTTTTTAGACCGTAAAATGTGGATAAACGACATTTCATAACGATATATATCTTTGAGGTCTCTCTCTTTACTTATAGGGCTTAGTTTTTTGTTCTTGGATTTCTTTATGGTTATTAAATCTTTTTCAGTGTCATGTTCTCTGCCTACAGGCTGAACACTGTTAATAGTAATTCGGTAAACAAACTTACTATAAGTTTTAGTAATTAAAATAGAATATTTCAATGTTTAAGAGGTGTAGCTAGAAATATATTGTAGTTTCAAAAATCAAAGGAAAAATATCCTTGCAGGAAAAAAAAAGTATGTATATATATATATATATATATATATATATATATATATATATATATATATATATATATACACATATATATATCTTTGTTATTTTCTTTTTCTCAAAAAGTGAGAAGTGGATTGAGCTAAAGGGAGAAAATTAGCAAACAAACAATATTAATTATACCTTAGAACAGATAACTACAACTCTACAAATTTCATTTATAAATTAAAATTATTGGAAAAACAAAGTGTGCATCTATGAACAGCTGCCAATTAGAGTGCTGAAAACAAAGAAAGAAATAGGTAAATTATTTAGCGTGGTAATGATATCATTCTTAAAATATTCCCAAAAGTTATAGTACAAAATCTCCCTCTTAAATTAGGCTAAAGTGTTTATTTATTTATTATTGGATAAAATGAAAAGAAAATGCCAAACAGAGAGTATTATTTGGATAAAGGTTCATCTAAAAATGTGGTAATGAGAAGTCTTATGGGTTCTTCAGGAAACAATTTGGGGATTTGGTCAATTTGTTTCCTGAGCAGTTCATAATGTTTCAGTTTGTGGAAGGACAAAATTATTCTCTGCTGCCAATGTTGTACACTAGAAATATGAACTTTTTGTGAGTGATTTAATATAATTTTGTTTTAATTGTTTCTTAACTTTCTTCTTAATCCCTCCTTTTATTCCATCTTAGTTTTTTTTTTTTTTTTTTTTGAACGACTTTTAAAAGATTTTTATATTTTAGTTTAAGTTGGATTCTTTTCTTTTGAATTAAACCTGATCTAACCTAAAAAGTAAATAGTACAAAGTATCGTGGCAAAAGATCTGACGATCGAATCCCTATAGCTATGGAGACCATGATCTAAAATGCTCGTTATGTGTTATTATTTACCATAATCTATTAGCTTAAGTATTAAAGCAGGACATCCTTGTGTTGGAACCCCTATCAAATATTATTTTTCATAATCCATCGACTTAAGTTTTTTGGGTCATGATCATATTATCCTCCCTAATTGATTTTGATTTTTACTTTGTTGGCTCTTTTAAACATTTTGAAGTTCTTGAAGTTGAGGGAAAGTGATAAAGTGTTGATATAAATAATTTTACATAATCCATCAGCTTAAGTATCTTTTGGATCTAACGATGATTTATTATTTATTTATAGGTCAGTTAAGGTATGCCTATTTTGATCGTATATTTTAGTCTTTGAACTTTTGATACGTCTATTATATTTTTGTGTAAACCTTGAAAATAAAACAAAGTTTGCTCCTTACTAGAAGAGATTATTTTTGGGAAATTGCAGTGGGATAGCTTTTTTAGAATATGATATAGCAAATATAGCACATTGTTTTAGAATTTTATCGTATAATTTTATGACAAAATTCTCATTTTTTAAAAATACTCTACATCTTAAATTTGTTACTATTCTCAAACTACCATTCAATAACTTATTTCTTCTCACCTTTTTAAAGTCATAATCATCACTTATTTCTTCTCATACTTTTGAAGGCTCTGATAATCCTTTCTTATATGAGAAAAATGATTTGTTCTTCTTGTCTTAATACTAATTTTAGGATATTGATGGTACATTAATTAAAATATGAAATATAATGGTTGTTTCGGAGTAATTTAACTTTGTTTGTGATTTTTCTCTACTTTCTTCGATGTGTATTTTGAGTTGAATTTGATTTCAAATTATTTTGTTTTATTTTTTTTATGTTGGTTTTATTTTGGTTTTACTTTGTATCAGTGTTATAATGTACTTATGTTATATGTAATAGTTGGTTGATACATTTACTATGTAATCTTCTTTTTTTTTTTTTTTTCAAATTTTATTAAGTATATATGAATAATATTATTCAGTGTAGCATTATTAAGTATATCAACAATATATTATTAAAGTATATCAGCACATCAATAAAGTGAAACACTATCAAGGATATCAATCAAGTTTACAATTGTATAACAATAGTGTATCCAGTATATAAGTAGAACTCCAAGCATATCAAGTGTATTTAATCAATCAAGTGTGTATCTCTGCATGGAGTACTTCAAGTGTATCAAACATATCATGTGCATCAAATGTATTAAATTTGTTGAGTGTACCAATGAAACATAACAAATTTATTAGCATTGCATCAAGTGTATATAAAATTTATCAATGAAGCCTTTAAGCATATCAAAGATTAAAGGGTATAAAGTAATGTATTAAAAAGAATCAAGTATATCAAGGTATTTCGTGTGTATCAAAGGGTATTGAGTGTATCAAAGAGTATTACGGTACATCAAGTGTATCGGTGTCACATCCCGCTCCAATTCACTTTATGTGATGGAATGGAGACGTGACCGCCTAGGTATCCTACGCGAGATTCTCCGCGAAGTAATAAGTCAAACATCTAGTAAGTGAAATTAAAGACAACAGAGAGAAACTTAACACAAAATATAACCTTTAATCAACTTCGGGAATTTCATTGATAGTTCAAATATAGGTACATCCATTATTTTTATAACATTTGTCACAAAAACTAGTAAACATGACTCAATAAGACTTGGACTTCCCTCGCCTAGCTACTATTTGTTGTTCGAGTAAACAGTGGCCACTACTAAAACGATGCGATTAAAGAGGCACGGTAGGCGATCAAGACTGCAAGTTCAATGTCGAAAGTCCTTCGCTACCTGGGAGGGGGGGAATAAAATATGACATTTGAAAGGTTAGACAAAAACGTCTAGTGAGTGGGATCTTTTATCAATCATTTTAAACAAATCAATTTGCTTTATTGTAACGTGATCATTTGCCCAACCAAGCATTATAGCAACATGTAAATCAACTACCACATTTTAGAGAAATGTTTTCTTGAAACATTTGTCATCTTTGTTTATTCAACATTGTATAAACTAAGGACACACCCATGTTATTATTCTTCCTAACATTTATTTCGCATCATGTGCTTCTTGCATACTATGTGCATTTGGGGGAGGGAAAAAGTTACGGGGGAAAAGAATTATAATAATCCTAGGATTATGATCATCCTAGTGTTATGATAATATGTATTTGAGGAAAAAACTATTATTGGTAGTGTTACGGTAATATGTGTTTGAGGGAAGGAATATGAAAGGTAGTGTTATGATAGTATGTGTTTGGGGGAGGGATTATAATAGTAGTGTTATAATAATATGTGTTTGGGAGAAGGGTTATGATTGTAGTAATTTAAAAAATAATAATAAAATCTGGATTGGGTTATTTAGGTAGGGTAATGTAGGGTTGTAAGAAAGAAAAAGATATAGGAGAAGATAGGGTTAGTTGGGAATTAGGATAACCCTAATCCTCATTTATCATAACCCTTGGGCCAAACACAGTTTGGCCTGATTTCCTAACCCTTTTCCTCCTAAAACCCCACACCAAACATATCCTTAGTGTTTGTCTCGTAGATTCATTCTGCATATTCAATTTCGTCTTTGCACCCTCTCCTTGGCTCAAGTGTTTACCACACTTTTTTGCAAAGTTACAGTCATGTGGAGAAACCTCAACGCACTAGTAAATACCATTAATTTTCTTACGGATAATGCGTCTTCCAATGTCATATCACACAGCAGGCAAAAGGCATCACATACCAGATCCACAGAAAGTATGAGACATCCTATTCAATATCATACAACATGAATGAGCCTTTATGGACGCTAGATTTCCATCTCAGAGTAGCTATATATTGAGATGAGGACACTATAGAGATTAAGGTAGAGCAAGAGAAAGAAGTTCAAGAAACTATCTAGTTTGAGAACTATTATTTGCTTTGTTAAGTTTATTATTACTCATTGATTTAATAAAGCATGTTTTGTTTTAAAAAAATAGGACTCATCATTAAGCTTTAGCTCACCCTTTTAAAATATGTTTTCGTACTTTTCAAGTAGAGATCATGGACCCAGAACCTGACTACTTCAACCTATCTACTAGAGTATTTAGAGTTTCATACTAGTATGTCTTCTATTTAGCTAATGCATATTGTCTATATATGAATATATAGTTGCACTTCAACAAGCTGTAGGTCGTAAGAATTAGTCTTTTGAGTTGTTTGTATTTGGTGTTATATATCTGTATTGATCTATATCAGACTTGTTTAGAACTTGATTTTTTTTAGTGGGCTACACTACTTAAACTTATAAAGTATGTTTTTTAGGTTTCATAGTGTGTATGCGTTTTATGTTTTAATAGTAAGATTAAGTTTTAATCCTAATAGGGTCAATAGGTACCGTTGAGAGAAGGACGGTATTTATTGGCTTCATGCCTTCTCTTCAAGCTAAAAGAAGGTAATCTAGAAGGGGGTGTGGTACAACAGTTATCCTGCTTATCTCTGATTCATTCCTTATGCCCGCTTCTGGAGTTCACGAGCCATTATCACTGTCAACTCTCAGATTTTGTCTGTTGTACAAGTCACACCACCATCCGTGAGAGCGTTTAGTTGGATATTATAGTGACTAAAAAAATACCCATGAAATTTTCTGTTTAAAAATACAAAAATTAACTCTCTTTCTCTTTAGGTGTGGTGTGCAACCTTTAATCTTTAATTTTTCCACCTTTTAGGTTTCTAAGGATTTAAGGCCTAAAAAAAGAAGATTGGAATCATTTTAAAATATATTGTCATAAGTCAATTTACTCTATTGCCCTCAAACTTAAAAATCCTTTTGATATTCTTAAACAATTTTGGGAAATTGCCAAAAATAGGTTAAAAAAAGAGCTTTAAATGATTTTTGGGACAAGTTTTCAAAATAAAGACTTTTAGGACAATTTGGGTGTGAATGGACAAAGATGCCCTTCATTAAATTTCTTTCGCTCTCTATTGATTTTTCGCCTACCCACGTTCGCTTTCCCTTCTCTTTTGCATAGAACACCTGAAGTAAAAAAAAAAAACATCTCCTTTCGTTGGCTTTTGAAATTTCCCGCTCTGCTCTTCGAAGATACTCCGACTGTTCGTCTGTCGTCGGTCCTCCAGTGCATTTCGTCGCTTCTCCTTTTCGAACCTAAGAATCAACTTTGAGCGTGTTCTCTTATTTCAGTGAATTTTATCTGTAACCCATTTTCAATATATTTGCTGGAATTTGTTCCTTTTTCTTCAGGCTTCAATCATGACATCGACTTCGACATCGACCGACGGACCCTTGTACAAGATTAATCCTTCCCATCATTTTTATTCCCTAGTAAGTTGTTTTTCTCATTTGGAAAAGACAACACATAATATTAAGGCCAAACTCAAACCCGATCAATTAGCCTTATTTAGGAAAACAAAGTTTGGGCACTTTTTGGACCTAAATATTGTCTTTAATGGGCCACTCATCCACTACTTACTGTTAAGGGAGGTGGAAGATGAAGGAAAGGATTCTATAAGTTTCTTACTAGGGGGCGTTGTTTGTACTTTCGGTAGGAGACAATTTAACATCATAACTGGACTATGGGGTCCTAAAGAGGACTATATTCAGTTGGTTAGGAATAGTCGACTGTTGGAGAAGTTTTTCAAAGACAAGGAGTGTGTTTATGTTAGCGACTTAGAGGATATATTTTTGGAATACGAGGGTGATGACGATGATATTGTGAAATTAGCTTTAGTCTACTTTATAGAGATATCTTTGTTGGGAAAAGATAGGCGAACCAAAGTGGACATTGGTTTTTTCAAGATTGCTGATGATTGGAATACATTTAATAATTATGATTGGGGTCGGATTGTTTTTGTAAGCACGCTAAGTGCCTTGAAAAGAGCCTTGGACAAGCAATATGCCAAGGGAAAGAAGAAATCAACACAGACAAAAAAAAATATACTATCAATGGATTTCCGCATGCATTACAGGTATGTGACTTCTTACTTCTTACTTCAAAACTTTTAAACGATCATTTAGTTATTTTAAACGATAGTTTAGTTATTTAAACGATCGTTTAGTTGTTTTAAACGATCATTTAGTTGTTTTAAACGATCGTTTAGTTGTTGTTTTAACGATCGTTTAGTTATGTTAAACGATCGTATAGTTGTTTTTTTAACGATCGGATAGTTGTTTTCAAACGATTGTGAAACCACTTGTTTATATATCTATATATATCTTGTGGCACTTCCTAAACTTGTTTGTCAAATGTCGAATAGATTTGAGCATATGAGTCTATACCAACCATCATTGGATGTGGTGTAGATAAAGTAAACGATCATGCCATACCACGAATGCTGAGGTGGGTGTGCCAACAATCACCAAAGTCCCAAAATATAAGCCAGGTGTTTGACTCGCCAATGGTAAATAGCAAGCAATAGTAACTTACTTAAGGATCGCATGATTTTGTGCTTATTTCTTTGTCCTAAATACATTTGCCTTTTTCTATTTGTAGTTTATAATTAAGGTGGTCATTGAGATGACACCTGAAGAGGAGCAGTTGAAAATTGTTTCAGGTGAACTTTTTGAAAACTTCCGCTCATCTACCATTATTCAGTCGAAGAATGGTGGTTCAAAAAGAGTAAGAGAAGTTGTTAATGATGAAGATGACTTCAAAAAGAGTAAGAAACAGAAGTCCAAGATTAAGATGAAAAAGGCTATTCGGAATCTCCAAGATCGAGTAGCGGTTGTTGAAGGGCAACTTAATAGTATAAAATCAGATATTGACGAATTGAAGGGCATGATGTCAACCATATTGAAGCACATTGGACTTCAAAGAAAGGTTAGGAATGAAACTGTTAAGTGTATTGACGTTAGTTGTTTCATATTTGGCAATTACTCATACGTTAAGTTGCATGTTCTCGCTAATTCATTTTGAGGTTCCATAGGGTGACGAAGGGACCACAAGGTGTCCGAAGGCTTAGTAGATCATACATTAGAAAGTAAAGAAGTGGATAATGCTAAGACCGAAGATGTTGACACAGGCGGTACCCCTAATTGGTTGAGGACGCCAAAGGAGGATGAACACATTGAAGTTAAAAAGAAGGTTTGGTTCCATGTTCTTGCTAATATTGATGTTTAATTTCTATCATTATCCACACTAATGCATTATGAGCTTCCATAGGGCGACGAAGATGTGTTGGAGAAGAAGGTTGATATTGGTTTAGAAGAGCCAATAGATGTCGTTGACGATGAGGACGTCACAGAGATAGAACCATTTCTCACTCAATGACCACACGTTCGGCCCGCTCGTAGGAAGCGTGCAAGTGTTTACCTATCACCCCATTCACAACTCTACCTAAACGGTCTGTGACATCAACCACCAGCACCTCTCAGTATGAACCAATTGTTTATGATCCTATGCACAAAATACTTGACGTCCATTTAGATAGACTTCGAGCTTGGATTACAGACAAGCGTACAGACGATGAGCTGCGTGAAACCTTTCATGGGAAAAAATTGAAGGCTTTTTTCAGAGACTTGTTTATGTGTCGCCGGTGGTTGGCGGATGAGGTATGGGATTATCTTATCATTTATGCAATTATAAATTTTTCATTGTTATGGTTCTATACATTTACTGCTTACTTTTGTTTCTATTAGCATTTGGATGTACTTTTTCTTTTCATTCGCTTGAAGATTAAGGCAGCCGGGATACCTTCTTCTCAGAACTTCACAACTGCAGACACAATCTTTATGGTTTGGAATCGTCGCGTTACTTTATGTATGTATTTGCGTTTGATATTTGTCTTTCGGTCTGATATTTGCGTTTGTATGTTTTTCTTTGCAGCGCATTTTAGTTTCGAAGTGGCCCCTATACAAAGAATGTATTAAAGAGAATCGCTCGTTTGACTGGGACGAAGAGTATAGGTTGGTTGACTATGTTGTCCGGTCAAAAGAGGACTTCCAAGATCCTTGGGCAAGTGTTGATTACGTTTACTCTCCATTCAATGTCCATGGCAACCATTGGATTCTATTATGCTTGGATTTGGTAAGTTGTCAAGTGAAGGTATGGGATTCGCTTCCATCACTTACAACTGCCGAAGAGATGACAAACATATTACTGCCCATTCGACAGTTGGTGCCAAAGTTGTTAGATATTACTGGCTTCTTTGATAGGAGAGGTAGATCATCGACATACAAGGAACCTTGGCCAGTTGTCATTGTTGACTCAATTCCACTTCAATGAAATAATAGTGATTGTGGCGTATTCACAATTAACTATTTTGAGTACATAGCTGCTGGTGTTGGTTTAGATACATTATGTCAAGAAAACATGTCCTACTTTAGAAAACAATTAGCATTTCAATTATGGACCAACACTCCTATGTATTGAAATATTTACATAAATCACAAGTATCAATTGGCTGTTCGATTATTGTCTATGTTGCATTTCAATTAGATCAATTGACATTTCAATTAGTAGTATCGATTATTCTCTATGTTGCAAAACTACTTGTAGCTAAACGATCGCTTAATTTTTTTATGATTTCAAGAAGATCGTTTAGACTTTACCAAACGATCGTTTAGACTTTACTAAACGATCGCTTAATATTTTGACGTTTATTAAGAAGATCTTTTAGACATCGTTTATTAAGAAGATCGTTTATACTTTACCAAATGATCGTTTAGACTTTACTAAACGATCACTTAATATTTTGACGTTTATTAAGAAGATCGTTTAGACATCGTTTATTAAGAAGATCGTTTATACATATGTGCGCGATGAGTATTTCTCTACACGAATATTTTGTGATATGTATCTAAACGAATAGAAATATTAACTCAAATATTCTTTCTCAATTTTGGCCGCGTTTAATTGAAAATATCACAAAGTATTTATTTTATAACAAAGTTTAAAATTATAATATGTTATTCTCTCTATAAAAATTACATAAAAAAATTATATAAACGAATACAAATATTAACTTACAAGTACAAGAACGAAATATATATTTTTTTATTTAGCAAAAGTATTTATTGGCCCAAAGTTCCAGCACATATTGTTGTCTAAACAGTTTCATGTTTGGCACAATTAGACAACCAAGGTCACTAGCAGTTACAAGGCATTCAACAAATTTAGCACAGAAAATTCCACAATCCAATGAACGCCCTTTCTGTAATGTGGCCTTCGATCTGCATATTGGCCAAGGGCCATATGTGAAATGATCTGAATGGAGGTTGACTCCAATTACAATCGCGAGTGAGGGGATGCATCGTGCAGGCATTTGAAGAGCTTCATCAACAATTTTCTGCTCAACATAATTTGGCATTGAGTCGAACACGTAGATCCTGCATTTTCTCATATCAGCTGCAATAGCCAACCAGTGTTCTTTTATGTTGATGCAGGTAATCACGTAGTTGACATCTCCCCACTCTGGTATGTGGTTGTAATCACCAACAGCAGTGTTGAAATAGTATTCCACATCTTTTTCTGTCCATATAGTTAGGTGTGATGTTGGGTCTGTCCATTCAGCTTTCGTATTATCTGATGTCACCAGATGAGTATCGAAAATATGGTTCCAAATAATGCAGTTTGGTTTATTGATTCCAAGCTTCAAGAACAAGTCAAAAAATTTAGTCAGAATATAATGATGCAGTTTAACTTCTATACAAAAAAAAATTAAAGAATAATAACTTACTAGAAACGAGGAATGTAATATTCTAAAAGAACACTTGCAATGGTGCTTGAGATGCAACATTTTATTTTGCAAGTAGGATAATAGCAAATCCAATGTCCACAAAGAAAAAATAAACGATTGTTTAGTGAATGAAATGAGAGTATAAGCGATCGCTTAAGAAATGTACATGTGATCGTTTACTTAGTAAGCGATCGCTTAAGATATGTACATGTGATCGTTTACTTAGTAAGCGATCGTGTAATATTAACTTAACGATCGTTTAGTTAATAGAAGCGATCGTTTAGTTAATAGAAGCGATCATTTAGTTAATATAAGCGATCGTTTGGGAAGAGTACTTACGTCTCCATGTACCCATGTGTTTTCTTCAAGCTGTCTGAAAAAGTCTTTATTTCTGGTTGTGGAGACTACTTTCCTTTGTTCATATTGTTTTTCTTGATCTTTTCCATTGTAAGTATTCCTTCCATAATTTTGGATCCACTTTCCACATCGGATTATATGTATCTACTTCTCTGATTTCCACATCTGGGACAGGTGTTGTAGATTCTGATATGATCTGAGCAGATGTTGTGGGTGGATTACCTTGTTCATCTTCATCTTGCACCTCTTTATTTGCTATTTTACATAGCTTTCTTCTCTTTATTGGTTTTTCTTGTTCATCTTTATCAGGCACAGTTACTGGTTCTTTTTCAACCAAAGTAACTGCTTCATCATTTTTTTTAATCTCAACCTGTTTTTTTGTTGTTTCCTGCAATGCAATCGTATTAAACAAGTAACAAACTATTCATTCAAACGACTACAAATTTGTTGTGTATACATACCAGTTGAGATTCTTCATTTACAATTTGTACAGTTTGATCCAATGGAGCCAATTCACAAAGTGCAAGAGGTTGGCTCACAAATGAAAGGGTAGTAATCATTTGTGGCAGGTCTGTTTCTTTCTGAATTTGATGTCTTAGACTATTCGATATATCTCTTATAGTCATTAGCAAGTCTGCATCCCTACCGTCTATGCTTATATCACTACCACATTTCTCTTGATGTTCCCTAAACAAAATGAGAAAAAACATGAGAATAAGAAAAAAAAATACAATTGTTAGGTATTTATAAACTAGTAAACAATGAATGAAATGTTAACCTTTGGGTTTCCTCTTAATGTTCAGTATGTTGTTCTTCAGTAGGTTATTGTTCAGTATGTTGTTCTTGAACAACATACTCATTGTCATTCTGATCAGTATGATCATTCCCTTGATTTTCAGTTTGATTCTAATAAACAAATAAAAACGAAAATAAAATTAAAAAAATAATGTATTGTTAAACCATCGTGTATATAAAAGTAAACGATCGCGTAACTTTGATAAACAATCGTCTATCAAAATTAAACGATCGAGTAACTTTGATAAACGATCGTCTATCAAAGTTATACGATCGTGTAACTAATGTATTATGAAAACAAATTTTACCTGGACCAATCTCTCCAGTATCTGCTTCATTTCATACAGCTCCAATGACTGCTTTGTGATTGTGTCATCCATCCTACAGACTATAGAAGTCAGTGTGGATAAATCCTTACGAACTTCTTTTATTTCCTTCTTCAGCTTCTTGAAGGATTTTGAATGACTTTGTTCTTCTTTGTCATTGGACTTCTTTGATCTGAAATGTTTCTTCTTGGTGATTGGATGCATTTGAGACTCGTCAGCCACTGTTTGACTTTATTCTCTTTGGGGTGACAGTTGTTCTCTTTGTGAAGATGAGTCTGATTGCTCCAATGATTTGTTGTTCATTGCTCCAATGGATTCATCGTTCTCCATTTGCATGTTATCATCCCCTCGAATTCGAATCTCCATGAAAGCCTTCTCTTGGGTTGACATCTTCAGTTTAGGTTGAACAACAGTCTGCAATGTAATTGTATTAAACGATCGTGTAATTATATTAAACGATGATTGACAAGTTTTACTTACATTTTTATTGTCGAATATGTTCTTCTGCAGCATTTTGTAAGATGGAGCTTGCGTATAATTCCATCTCAATATTTTAGGGATTAATCCCTTACTGTTTCTTGTGGCCAGGTGCTCATTTGCAGTTCAGAGTACTTCATAAGCCCACACCTACAACATTTAAACAAATATGTTAAACTTTGATGTTCAATTGGCATTTACTTAAAGTGTATGAACAAATAAAAATCACCTGAAAAGCAAGCACGTAGCCTTTGATGTTGTAGTATGACACTGCTTTGGAACTTCGTGTCTTCTTCAGCTCGTATGCTTCTTTTTTTCCTTGGAGACTTGTCTTTAAACTGTTGAGCAGACGAGTGTAGAAGAAAGTTGACCAATCGAAGTTTTTAATGCTTCTTCATCATCAACTCTTCCCAAAATATCCATGTCAAACTGTGTTTTCTTACCCTTCCCGACCATCACAGTTTTTATAAATACGACCAAGGCGACCTTCACAGCATCGTCATCATTTGTAAACTCAAAATTCTTGAAAATTTCCTCAATTTCCAAGCATGTTATTAGTTTCTTATTTTCTGATCCGAATAGAAGACTTTGTAGGCGCTTGCTATCGCAATATTTCTCCAATGGATTGTTTGTTGGCCACAATCCAGTTATGATGTTGAATTCCTTTTGGGTAAAACGGACGTTCTTCCCTAAAATTGAGAAACAGATTCCATCTGCGTTACCGTCTTCAGGTATCTGCCTCAGCAAGAAATGATGGATCAACTGGCCGTTGAAGTCCATGTTCACATTCAGCAATGGACCAAAAATTGTTTTTTCGAACATTTGCAGCTGGTCCTTGGTCAGTTTATCCTTAATAAGACTGCCAATCTTGTGCACTTGGCATGACACAGTGGCAGGGAAATACTTGTCGCTAGGTACAGCCATCCTGAAATGATAGTTAATCGGAAAGTAATAAATTTAACAATCTGGAGAACTATATTGAAGACAGAAGTCGAATCCGAAACCCTAAACGCTTCACAATAATAATTTAAGAACACAATGATAGTTTTTGAAGACAGAAGTCGAAACGTTTGAAATATAAAGAAAGGAAAAGTGTAACGTTATAGTAGGAAAAGTTCGGGAAAATACCTTTTGACGTTGACGAAAAATATGGACTGAGACAAAAATGGTCTGAGAGGACAATGGACTGAGAGAAAACGAAGGTGAGTGATCAGTGTGGTTGTGTATTGCATTGTGACGAAAAACGAACGAAGAAGGCGGAACGTATATATCGGTTGTTTTTACCAAAGGGGCAATATTGTAAATTCGTGTACTTGTTTTGAAATGTTGAATCACGGTTGTAAACAATTCGCGGGTGTGTTTCGTTGTTTTAAAAGATCGTTTAGTTTTTGTAAACGATCGTTTAGTTGTTTATAATCGATCGTTTAGTTAATTTCAAACGATCGATTGGTTGTTTTAAACGATCGTTTAGTTTTGTTTGACCGATTGTTTAGTTTTGTTTAACTAATCGTTTAGTTGTTTTCAAACGATCGTTTGGTTGTTTTTACACGATGTTTTGCTTGTTTTTAATCGATCGTTTAGTTTTGTTTAACCTATCGTTTAGTTGTTTTCAAACGATCATTTGGTTGTTGTTAACCGATCGTTTAGTTATTTTTAAACGATCATTTAGATATTTTTAAACGAACGTTTAGTTATTTTTAAACGATCCTAAAACCAGTTTTTGTGTTCTTAAATGAATAAGTCAATTGTTATTTTCGTCTTCTTCATCCATCTGGAAGCACAGAAAGTAAGAATGTTGGGACAAATCATTAAGAAAACACATCATTAACAAACATTCATTAATTAGTGTAATACTTAGTACATTGGTAAAGAAATTTCTAATCTTGTATGCTCGACTTGTCGGTATATGAAATTGGATTGGTACACGTTAATCTGTTGTGACCTATTTGTTTACACCGACCACACTTATGCAATTTCGGAGCTTCACCAACACTTGGAATCCTCTTTTTCTTCGGTCGACCAACTCTTTTGACTACTTTTGGAGGTAAAACAGTCATATGTACGTAGTCTTCTCTTGTCTTCCAATCTGACTGATTCTCAACTGGGTAGACGGCCTCTGCATATGCAGCCAACAAACATTCATTAGTGTAATGATTAGCACATAAACTATAAACATTTATATTACGATCTCGTGCTGCAACAATGGCATGTGAGCATGGTAGTTGCTCAGCTTGAAACTCCTTGCAAGTGCATTCTTTAGTCTGAAGGTTTACGACCTCCTCCTTATCTAAATCTTTGACATGAAATTGGTAACAGTCAATTGGGTTGACCTTCATTGTCAAAGCTCCTTCTTGTTTCTTTTGAATAACTAACTCTGTCCATTTGGTCAATGTAGACGTCACTTTAATGCCTTCTTCTCGACGATCCCAAAACCAACGTTGTAGCAAAGCTCGAACATTTTCAAGGAATGAAGCAATAGGAAAATCTCTAGGTTCTTTCAGTATAGAATTCATGGACTCTACTATATTTGTTGTCATCATGTTATACCGTCTTCTTGGGCAGTGAACACGAGACCACCGTGCTATTCCAACATCATTTAAATATTTCCCTGAACCATTAGAAAATGCAAGAAGATGTCTCCACGCTTCTACAAACATTGATTCACGATATGTTCTCGATGCATTATAAAACAAAGTAGCAACCGTGTCATTCTTATATTTATCATGCAAATTTTGACTCAAATGTTGGACACAAAGGCCGTGGATTGCAGAGGGGAAAACTGATGAAATACCCTTGGCGAAGCATGTTTTCCGATCTGTCACAAAGCCTAGATTAGGCACCTTCCCTATTGCACCTTTCAATTTTTCTAAGAACCACTGTATTGAGTCATCTGTTTCTCCATCAACTACTCCAAAGGCTAGAGGATAGATCTGATTGTTACCATCTAAACAAACGGTCACTATCAACTGACCCCGATATTTGTTCTTAAGAAATGTTCCATCCATGACTATGACCGGTCTAATGCAATTTAAGAATCCTCTAACACATGCACCAACAGCCATAAAAAGATATTTAAAGAAACGATCATCTTCGAGTTCCATGTGAAATATTGTACCTGGATTTGTAAATTTGAGTGCTTCACCATATCTACGCAAAAGATTATATGACTCTTCAGGAGACCCTCGCACTCGTTCATATGCATTTTCTCTGGCACGCCATGCTTTCTCATAACTCATATTTATGCCATAGTCTTGCCTCATGTCTTCTATGATATCACGTGGTTTGTATATGCGACCGGGTCCCTTGAATTTGGACTTTATTAATTCTCCAACAACCCAAGATTTTGCTTGCCTATGGTCACGATTCAAAAACTCAAGAGAACATGAATGAACTTTCACATACTTTTTAATCTTGAATATATTTGAATCCTTCAGTCTAACCGCTTGCAA
This sequence comes from Cucumis melo, assembly GCF_025177605.1. Classification (NCBI taxonomy): domain Eukaryota; kingdom Viridiplantae; phylum Streptophyta; class Magnoliopsida; order Cucurbitales; family Cucurbitaceae; genus Cucumis; species Cucumis melo. Next base: position 15,259,371 of record NC_066862.1, read on the forward strand.
TCTCCAACCACACTTGTTGTCGATGCATCTAACGAAAAGAACCTCTTTTGTAGACTTTTTTACTACAAACTGAATTTTTTTTTCATTGCCAACACACTTAATCTCATTGACAAATCTCTCTTGCAAAAAAAGATTTGTCCTACATCCAACTCTTCACTTGTAGAGCTTTCTTCCCACCAGCCACTTCTTTTTGTCTTCAACTTCCGACTAGAGGAGCTGTAGTCAACTTTACCTTTTCCTTTGCAATCTTTTGTAGGAGCATCTCTTTGTTCTGGGATGTCAAACAATTCATTGTACATCTCAATTGACTCCCATGTAAAAGTATCATCTTTTGAATGATATGACTCATATGATTCCCATATAACCGAATTGGTCCCTATCATGTTATCACACAAGCCAATCTGAACTTCACCAATATCAACTTCATTCTCATCTAATGTATCCATTCTAATTGGAGGATAAGGGTTTAAATTTTGAACTTGGTTGCTCCCAGATACTGAATTGTAATCTTTGTTTAACACTTTCATGCTTCGATTGCTTGTAGGCTCAAATGATAGGTATAGGGGGACCTCCAATGGATTTTCACTAAGAATATAAAACTTCAAATCATGGTCATTGCTTAACTCAAATGGAGGAGCTTCCTTTTCCCCTTTGATCTCATATATACATTTTATCTTTATGTCGAACTTTGTAGGGTCAACTTCTGCAAGGTCATATAGTTCAGATTATAAATCTTTGTGCGTTATTTCTTTAGGGACAACAATGCCTTTTAACACTCCTCCTTCATATTTTCTTCGTCCCTCATCCCATGCACCACCGTGACGCACTAAAATCCGAACATGTGACATCCTTAAACTACCTTAAGTAGTTTTGTATCTTCAAAAATTGATTTGAACTTAAGAACCTACAAGATGCGTGCAAGATGTAAAGAAATAAAAAAAATAACTGCAAGATGTGTGCGGGCCTAAGAGAGTTACTAAACATGCAAAGAATAGATCTACATGGATTAGGAGGTGTACCAATTTGATTTTGAAATAAATAGTGGAAGTTTGGAACGTGCGAGATACGTGCGAGATAAAGCATGAGGGCCTAAGAGAGTTACTAAACATACAAATAATAGCTCTAAATGGATTAGGAGGTGTACCAAGTTGATTTTGAAATAAATAGTGAAAGTTTGGAACGTGCGAGATAAAAAAAAACGTGCGAGATAAAAAAAACCTTCATTCCTTCTATTCCTATTGCTTACTCCTCCTCTATTTGATCCAACTAAATCCTCATCCTCTAGTTCAATTCATTTTTCACTACCCATTGAACTTTCTAAGAACCTAAAACCAAACTTTGACTAAACTAATTTACGGCAAATAAGTCCAATTCCAAAAACCAGACAATTACGGATGAAAATAGCACCAAATACCCCAACCAAACATTTACTTACAGCAGATAAATTGAAAATCGGTTAGACATGAAACTCACCCAAATAAGAGAAAACGCTCGAAGTTGATTGAATGGTCCGAATAGAAGCTACGAAATGCACTGGACAACGATCGACGAAGGGCAAGCGACGAAGGGCAAGCGACGAAGGGCAAACGACGATGGGCAAGGGACGATGGGCAAGGGACGATGGGCAAGAGACGATGGCCGGAGTAGGTTCAGGTGTTCTACGCGAAAGAAAAGAGAAGGGAAAGGGAACTATACGCGAAAGAGAAGGAATCGATCGTGGAGAGAAGGGAAAGCAAACGTGGAAGAGGGAAAGGAAAGGAAGGGCATTTTTGTCCATTCACACCCAAATTGTCCTAAAAGTCTTTCTTTTGAAAACTTGTCCTAAAATTCATTTAAAGCTCTTTTTTTTAACCTATTTTTGGCAATTTCCCAACAATTTTGTTATATAAACGTAAATTTAAAAAACGGCAGCCATGCTTGCAAATATACAAAGTACATTTTGCTATCGAATACAATTTTCCTTCTTCATCTTAGCTTCTAATTTATTTTCAAAAGTCTTTTATTCATAAACGAATGTAAGGTTGCATTATTAAACTCTTGAATAATTAAATCCTCTTTTTTAAGCTTCACATAATAATCGAGGGACGTAACAAACTTATGTTAAATCTGTAAAATTTGAAGGAAAAAAAAAACTAGAAACTTAAATTGAAACAAAACTAAAATCCACAAGTAAAATTATAAGGTTTTGATAGAAATGAAACTGATGAGAATTTCTCGGAAGAATATAAACAAATAAATAGAAATACTAAAGTAGGTTTGTTAATTAATTTAACCATATTCGCCATCATTATCAAGAAAGTAAATTGTTGAGTAGTAGGACTCGAATCTTAGGTTCCAATGGCCGAAACAAAGTCACCCAGAAAGAGAGAATATATTTCATTTGATATAAAATTTAACGTCAAATCATTCTTCACAAATAGAAATCGTAAAGAATATAATAAATAGTAAATTACATGGATGGAACACTACATATATTATTTTACCTATAAAAACCCCTCCTTCTCTAATTAAGAAGCTACAGAGGGTAGCTTTGGAAAATGGCTCAGATTTGTAGCATCTCGGAGGAGGTGAAGCTCAAGGCTTGTGGCCAAAAGTTCTATCACTTCTTTTTGACCAAAATGGATGTTTTAAATCAGATGTTTCCTCAAAATATCAACAGCACCTATGAGTTTGTGGAGGGAAATAGTTTCACTCATGGAACTGTCATCCACTGGAAATATGATTTTGGTGACACTTTCTCACTCTCTCTCTCTAACAAAACCTTGCATGGTCTTAAATGCTTATTCTCCAGGTCAAATTAATGTTTCAATTTTCTAACAGTTTTAGAAAATATAGTTTTGACTAATTCTGGTTGAAAAAACATATATATCTTGGATCAAAAGATCAAAGTAGAATAGAAACAAAAGATAGGTTAAAAAGTAATTTTGTTAAATGAACTTTATTTGTAAATGCTTTTTATATTTGTAATAATTTAGGTATGGAACTTTTAACAAGTAACAATTTAATTCATATAATTTACCATCTATAAATTAATAATTTGTCCCTTGTAATACTCTATAATTTGCAAGGTTTTAGTTTCTAGTGTGAGAAAATCATCGTTAAGATTTAATAAAATTTATGTTAAACGTGTAGATCACTAAATATTGATCGGGAATCCCTTTTTTTCTTTTTCTTTGTCTATAAACTATTAAGGAATGAGTCGTTTTATATAAAAAGGGTAATGATAATAGGTAGCAACTTTTAGAATAATTATTAAGTATGCGCAATATTTTAAAAAAATTGTAAATATAGCAAAATCTATCAGTGATACACTTCTATCGTTGATAGACTCTTATGGGTTTATCGGTGATAGATCAACATTTGCTACATGGTCTATCAGTGATAGACTCCTATCATTGATAGATTTTGACAGATTTTGCTATATTTGTAATTTTTTTAAAATGTTGCTATATACTTAATTATTTTGAATATAATTGCTACATTTGCAACTATCTCTATTTTAAATTTCAAAATATAACTATTAAATTGCCATAAATTTTAAAGTTACTAATTTAACTAATTTGTTGTTTCTTAAAAACTATAAAGAAGAAAAATATTTTTATTAACCATGACAATGGGTTGAGTTATTAACACAATTAATTTCTAGCATTTAAGAAAGAAAGTAAAGTATTTTCATGAATTGAGCAAAATTCATTTAGATGTGTTGATATGACTTAACATTTAGCTATAAAGAGGTTGTTTGATAATGGACTAAGGGTTTTTTCTTTTTTCTTTTTTTTTTTATAAAAAAGAAGCGGGATTTATTCGATATCCGACTATCGTCTGCAGGATTAATTTTTATAATTTAGTTTCAAAAACCCACTAAATAAAAATTATTTTGGTGGAGTGTATAGGAGATGGCCTCGAAGAATCCAAGGTAAGACTAGGTGTGGATGAGCCAAACAAATCAATAACTATGGAATGTCTTGAAGGAGATGTACTCAAAGAATTTGAAATATTCAAAGTGAAAGTTCAAGTTAAGGACAGTGATGTTGTTGGTGTGAACTCAGTTGTATGGTGTGTTGAGTTTGTGAAGGCAAACGAAGATGTGGCTCCACCACATAACCATCTTAAATGTGGAATTAAAGTATGCAAAGACCTTGATGCTTACCTTTGTAACAACTAAACTAATTAATCGAAAGTTGAAACTTATTTCCAAATGTTAGTTTAAATCTTTAAATACGAGGGTTTAAGGGTGGGGCACTTGTAGTTTACTAAAATAGAAAGTGAAAATTGGAAGTGCCTCATTCATTTTTCTTCTTTCCTAACAAAAGCAAATAATAAATAAATAATAGGTTTAAATCCTATTATTTTTTTCCTTAAACATTGTATCTTATTCTATTATGGTCTCTAAACTTTTAAAAATGTTTGTTTTAGTCCCCAAACTTTTATAAAGATGTAACGATCTAACCTTTTAAACTAAGCTGAGATTATTACTTTAAAATTCAACCCAAAACAAATTGTTAAGACACAAAAGATTATAAAAAAAATACGTTGAAAAAATAAACATTAAAGCAAAGTTTAATTGGGGCCCTATTTCAAAAAATATAAATTTGCAAAATTCGTTGTGTTTTACGATACAACGAAACAAACAGTCGTTTTAAATATAAAACTCATTTCAATCATCAAAACTTAAAAGTAATAAAACATTAAGCGGAAGCATTTTGAAAGATTTCCATTTGGCGTTCACGAGTCCTTCTTGTCCCTCGCCGGTCCACCTCTCGTATTACCTTTGCCTGAAAAAAAGTTAAACATGGAAATGATGAGTGTAAAAATATACCTAGTAAGAAACCCACTATTGGTCCCATTAGGGGTAAAAACTATTAACTTCCATTATGAGGTACTCTATATCATAATAGTTTAGTGACCCCGTAGGATACACGTCAATCAGTCTGGTGATCCCATAGGATACACATAATCAGTCTAGTGATCCTGAAGGACGCACATGATCAGTCTACTGATTTCGAAGGATGCACAATATGTGGTGATCCCGTAGGACACCGTGCATAACTGCAAGGTACACTACCCCATAGCTAAAACTAACAATTTCACCTCAGTCCAGATAGATTCATACCAATCTAAACAATCCAATATAGTCAACTCAAAATATGATCTAGGTATACACAATATTTCAGTTCAACACATAAGCAGTTAAATTAATCATGCTAGTACATATTCAATCATTAGTGTAGCGAGTCATCAATACATCCAAACTTATGCATAACCAATCAAGATATGAAAGTTCACACCATGCATAATCAGTCAAATTGTCTCATTCAATACATCTCAACTTAATTTAGGGTTCGGTAGCTATAGAAATCCATTACCTTAATTCTAGCTAAGTTCCTTGATTAAACTAAAGTCCAAACAAACCAACCTAAACATAAACAGAAAATCAATCATTTTTGCAAACAAATTCATCCATTCACCCAAATGCGACTTCCACAAACTTCCCCAAGCAATGGAGAACTTAACCCCAAACAAAACTTCTCGTGAACTCCAAGGACTTACTTCTCCAATGGCACCTGATAAGTAAATAATCTAATTTTTTATTTCAATTTAATTTAAATTTAGATCCTTAAATAACTCATGTCAAAACCCATCAAAAACTCACCAAAGAATTGGCTTGAACCAATTAGGAAGTTTGGCTTTGTTTACGCAACTCGACTACCAGAGAAAATCGACTCACGTAGCTTGTATAACAAAGAAAATGGACTCACACAACTTGAGTAATAGAGAAAATTCGCTTAAATGGCTCGGGTTATAGAGGAGAGGAATGGCAACAAAAAATTGATCATTTTCGAAGGTCAGAACCTTCAAAAAAATATTTCATAATCCTTTGATATATCTTTTTTCAAAGGTTATTTCAACATTTGAAATGTGACGAAATAGATCCGTCAAAAATACTTTTTCGAAGGTTTACTAACCTTTGAAAATTACTAATTTTCGAAGGTTTACTAACATTTGAAAATTATTAATTCTCGAAGGTTTTACTAAATAATTTTCAAAGCTCACGCGTATCTTCGATAACAGTTTGTCGATAAATATTTATTATCAAACGATTTTTTCGAAGGTTTTCATAAAAGAACTTTTTCAACAAATGTATGAAGCCTTCAAAAATTACAATGTATTATAATGGTGAAATATTGAATTACAATGATAACCTACGACATCAAAATTACAATCTTAAAATGTTCTATAACTTCAAATTACAATGGCAATCTACGACATCAAAATTACAATCTCAAAATGTTATATAACATCAAACTATGACATTCGATCAACTAGAAACATGTTACGCATCTCTTTGCCATCATAGTTTGGAATCTATCCTCAAAACGGTTTTCTAATTCGCTACTTCTTTCTTGGAGTTTTTGTACCTCAGCTTTTCTTTGTCATTCAAATTCGTGAAGATATTTTTTTAGACTCATTGAGGCGACGCTCAAGATCATGCACCTTAGACGATGATCCAAACAACTCAGAATGGATAACACCTACTCCATAACCACGAACATGTCTATGTTTCTCTGGTCCACATATTTGTACGAAAATATCATCATCGTTCATGTCAAGAGTACCATCAATCACTTGAGAAGCATACGATTTAACAACTACAAAACACAAATTCACATTTAATAATTCAAAACTCAGCAGATATATACCAAGTTAAAATAGCATACCAAGTTACCAACAGACAAATAGATAAGTAAACCACAAGTATAATCTGATATAGGTTCCAAGCACAAGTAAACCATGAGTATAATCTTATCGTTCATATATACTAGAGTAGAAAAACTTAGGTTCCAAGCACTAAAGGTGGATGATTAAGAAGCTTACATGAGATTTGTTAAGGAAAGCAAGAATGAACGATTAACAACACTTCTTGAAGAAACAAATAAACTACTTGTTAACTTGGGTGCTGTCGTTCAAAGAAAAATAATCTAAACTTGTTGATGGTACCCAAGAAATGCATTCCAAACTTGCTTGACTGGGTAATGTAAAAAGCAATTGTAATAGCAATTCATGCAATTCATTTTAAACTGCTGTTCACGTTGGCCATTAATGTAATAAGCAATCACTGGGTACTAAAGAATTCCAGAACTCATACTTTGGACAAAAAATAATATGAAACTACATTTTCCAAAAATTTTTTACTCCAATATAAGTAACCAAAAAATGATCAACATGTTAAATTGAATAACAAAATAGGTAAATGTTAGAATTAGTAGGGCTTTGCCCTTAGAGTATTTTTGGAAATAATAATATAGAAGATTTTATTTCCTAAATCTTTTCCTTTCTTACTCCTATTGTACTCTATTTATTCTCTCCCTCTGTACCTATTGTATTCATTCATAAGAAAAATAATAAAAACTAAAGTATCATGGTTTTTCTCCCGGTTCTCGGGTTTCCACTTAAGCCCCGAGTTGTTGTTGATTGCTTTCAATATGGTATCAGAGCAAAGCAATAACGAAATCCTAGAAAATAACCTAGGAGAAACCCAGATCCAAACTGAACTCGTCACTGTCGCAGCCGCCGTAGAGAAACTGCTCCAAAACCTACAGAAACCGCTGATCTACCCAACGAGAGTGGTTTCGCAACCGTACACGCTGCCATCTGACCAGAAAATGCCTCACACGCTGCTCATGTCTGGCGCGTGGGCCCACGCGCCGTCACCTTTTCATCTCACCGACCAGCCCATTCCCTTCTACGCGTCGTCGATTGTCTAACCGTCAAACCCTTCCGGCCATCCGCATCCTCACGCACCGTCTATGAACTTCGGACGACAACCCTCAACTGTAAATCTGTCAAGTCTGTACAGTAAGCATCCGCTGTATGTTGACTCTTTACAGCAACCGTTGTTTTTAAGTAATGGGATTGATCAAACCCAGAACAAATCGAACATTGAAGCGGGGGAGTCTTCGACGCATTTCAAACCAATCGAGTTACCGATGTATTCCAAGAACCCGATTACTTCGTTCTCTAATTTACCATCAAATTATATAACCTAGCTCTTTAGGTTCGTCTACAGGGAATTTTTCAGGTGAAAAATTAAATGGACAAAATTATTTCTCTTGGTCCCAATCAATAAAGATGTTCCTCGAAAGTCGCCACCAGTTCGGCTTCTTAACTGGAGAGACTATCGTCCTCCATCAGGAGACGCCTTGGAACGACTCTAGAAAGGGGAGGACTCACTTATTCGGTCCATGCTGATTAATAGTATGGAACCACAAATCAGCAAGCCTCTACTATATGCAGCCACAACAAAAGATTTGTGGGATACAACTCAGACTCTTTACTCGAAACGACAGAATGCCTCTTGGTTGTACATACTGCGAAAACAGGTCCATAATTGAAAACAAGGTACCCTGGACGTGACTACCTATTTTAACAAGCTCTCTCTCCTCTAGCAGGAGATGGATTTGTGCAGAGAGACAATTTGGGAAACACCAAAATGACGGTACACAATATACTAAACTTGAAGAGGCTGACCGTGTTTATGACTTCCTTGCAGGACTTAATCCCAAATTTGATACTGTTTGTGGTCGTATACTCGGACAAAGACCTCTTCCCTCCCTAATGGAAGTTTGTTTTAAAGTCCGCCTGGAAGAGGATCGCACTAATGCCATGGATGTACTGACTACTCCTACCATTGACTCCGCTGCCTTTAGCGCTCGATCCTCAAATCATGATAGTGACAAGAATAATGGGAAGTCAATCCATGTGTGTGGACACTGCAAGAAACAATGGCACACCAAGGAACAGTGTTGGAAACTCCACAATCGTCCCCCAGAAGGTAAGAAACAATCCTCCAACGAGAAACAGAACTCAGGACGTGTCTATATTAGTGAGACTACCCCTGCCAGCACTTCTCAATCAACTGGTCCTATTTCAAGCCAAACCAAGACTCTAACTCTGTGTGTCATTGCTCAATCAGGTATGCATCAGTCCCTTGAGCTTATTAGCGTTGATGGGAAGAATCCCTGGATCTTAGACTCGGGGGCTATAGATCACTTGACAGGTTCTTCGGAACAGTTTATCTCATATGCCCCGTGTGCCGATAATGAAAAAATCTGAATAGCCAACGACTATCTAGCTCCTATCGCTGGTAAAGGACAAATAGTTTCCTTTGACGGTTTTGCTCTCCAGAATGTTTTGCATGTCCCTAAACTATCTGACAATTTGTTATCTATAAGCAAGATCACTCGTGAGTTGCATTGTAAAGCTGTCTTCTTACCTGTATTGGTTTATTTTCAGGACATGAGCTCGGGGAGGACGATTTGCCCTGCCTGGCATAGCAGGGGACTTTACATCCTTGATGATGATACCTCCTGTAGTAGTTTGTCTAGGGTTAGTTTACTGTCGACCTACTTTAACACTTTTGAACAAGATTGTATGTTGTGGCATTTTCGACTAAACCACCCAAATTTTACCTATGTGCAATATTTATTTCCCCACCTTTTTTCTAAACTTGATGTCTCTTCTCTGTTTTGTGATGTGTGTATCCGGGCTAAACACCATCAGGTCTCTTTTCCCTCACAACCATATAAACCTACATTACCGTTTACCCTCATCCATAGTGACGTTTGGGATCCTTCCAAGGTCACCACCTCATCGGGAAAGTGGTGGTTTGTAACTTCCATTGATGACCATACCCGTCTTACCTGGGTCTACCTTATCACAGATAAATCCGAGGTTTCATCCATTTTCCAAAACTTCTATCATACTGTTGAAACACAATTCCATACAAAAATTGCGATTCTTCGAAGTGATAATAATCGGGAATTCCAAAACCATAACCTTAGTGAATTTTTAGCCTCCAAGGGGATTGTTCACCAAACCTCGTGTGCCTACACTCCTCAAAAAAATGGAGTGGCCGAACGAAAAAACCGTCACCTTGTGGAAGTAGGTCGTTCCCTTATGCTTTCTACTTCCCTTCCATCATACCTGTGGAGAGATGCTATTCTTACAGCCGATCACTTAATCAATAGAATGTCTTCTCGTATCCTCCACCTTCAAACTACTTTAAATTGTCTAAAGGAGTCTTACCCCTCTACTCGCCTTGTTTCTGAGGTTCCTCTTCGTGTGTTTGGGTGTACCGCTTATGTCCAAAATTTTGGCTCTAATTAGACCAAATTTGCCCTCGAGCTCAGGCTTGTGTATTTGTTGGGTATCCCCTTCACCGGTGCGGTTATAAATGTTTTCACCTGCCGTCTAGGAAATATTTTGTCACTATGGATGTTACTTTCTGTGAGAACCAACACTACTTTTCCGTTAGCCATCTTTAGAGGGAGAGTGTGAGTGAAGAGTCTAACAGCACCTTTGAATTTATTAAACCTACTCCTAGTACCGTATCTGATGTTGATCCTTATCCCATAATCTTACATAAACCAAGTTCCTCGGGAAACGTATTACAGGAGGAATCTCAGAAAGGAAGTTGGGTCCCCTACTAGTTAACCGCCGGCTCCAGTCCAAGACTTCGAACCTCCTTGAGACCAACGTATGGAAAACCCTACAAAAACTTGTACTAATAATACGATGAGTGAGAATTACAAGTCTGATGTTGCTGTTTTTGAAAATATGGAAGAAAAGAACTGTGGTGATGAGACTGAGGTTAGAATAGAAACCAGTAACAATGAAGCTGAACAGGGTCATACAAGAAAACTTAATGAGTATGATCCCTCTGTTGACATTCCCATTGCTTTGAGAGAGGTACCAGATCATGCACTAAACATCACATTTGCAACTATGTTTCATATGATAATCTCTCTCCACAGTTTAGAGCGTTTACAGCAAGTCTTGACTCTACCATAATACCGAAAAATATCTACACTGCTCTAGAGTGTACTGAATGGAAAAAAAATGTTGTTATGGAAGAGATGAAGACTCTTGAAAGAATAGAACTTGGGAGATCTGTGCTCTACCCAAGGGACATAAAACTGTAGGATGCAAATAGGTGTTCTCTCTCAAATAAAAAGCAGATGGTACGCTTGATAGACACAAGGCAAGGTTAGTTGCAGAGAGATTTACTTACACCTATGGTATTGACTATTAAAAAACCTTTTCTCCAGTTGCTAAGTTGAATACTGTTAGAGTCCTGCTATCTGTTGTTGTGAACAAAGATTGGCCTCTATACCAGCTGGATGTTAAGAATGCTTTTTTGAATGGAGACCTTGTGGAGGAAGCCTACATGAGCCCCCCGCCAGGATTTGAAGCCCAATTTGGTCAGCAAGTGTATAAACTCCAGAAATCCCTATATGGTCTGAAACAATCTCCGAGAGCATGGTTTGACAAATTCACTACCTTTGTCAAGTCCCACGGGTACAGTCAAGGGCACTCCAACCATACTTTATTTACAAAGGTTTCCAAGATAGGGAAGATTGCTATTCTAATAGTTTATGTGGATGACATTGTTTTGGCTGGAGATGATCAAACAGAAATAAGTCAACTAAAGCAGAGAATGGGTGATGAATTTGAAATCAAGAAATTGGGAAATCTAAAATATTTCATTGGAATGAAGGTGGCCAGATCTAAAGAAGGTATCTCCGTGTTTCAAAGAAAATACACCCTTAATTTGTTAACCGAGACAGGTATGTCGGGATGTCGTCTTGCTGATACTCCTATTGAATTCAACTGTAAACTAGGAAACTCTGATAATCAAGTTCCAGTTGATAAAGAATAATATCAACGCCTTGTAGGTAAATTAATTTACTTATCCCACACTCGTCCTGATATTTCCTTTGCTGTGAGTGTTGTCAGCTAGTTTATACAAGCTCCCTATGAAAAACATATAGAAGCTGTTAATATAATTTTGAGATACTTGAAAAATACATCTGGTAAAGGGTTGATGTTTAGAAAAACAAATAGAAAGACCATTGAGGCATATACTGACTCGGATTGGGCAGGATCTGTTGTTGACAGAAAGTCTACCTCCGGTTATTGTACCTTTGTTTGGAACAATCTTGTAACTTGGAGGAGTAAGAAGTAAAGTGTTGTGGCCAGAAGCAGTGCTGAGGCTGAATACAGAGCTATGAGCTTCGGAATATGTGAGGAAATTTGGCTCCAAAAAGTCTCGTCAGATCTTCATTAGGAATGTGAGACACCATTAAAGCTTTTTTGTAATAGTAAAGTTGCTATTAGTATTGCTAACAATCCAATTCAACATGATAGAACTAAACATGTTGAGATTGATCGGCATTTCATCAAAGAAACACTTGACAGTAGAAGCATATACATTTTGTACATTCCTTCGAACCAACACGTTGCTGATGTTCTCACCAAGGGGCTTCTCAGACCACACTTCGACCTTTATGTTAGCAAGTTGGGACTCATTGATATTTACATCCCAACTTGAGGGGAAGTGTTAGAATTAGTAGGGTTTTGCCCTTAGAGTATTTTTGGAAAGAATAATATAGAACATTTTATTTCCTAAATCTTTTCCTTTCTTACTCCTATTGTACTCTGTTTATTCTCTCTCTTTGTACCTGTTGTATTCATTCATAAGAAAAATAATAAAAACTAAAGTATAGTGGTTTTTTTTTCCCGGTTCTCGGGTTTCCACATAAGCCTCGGGTTGTTAATTGATTTCAATAGTAAACAATAACATAAATCAAGAGTGTAGCATGTCAGAATACCAATTGGGATAATAAATTGACCACCTATCATATTTTTACATCAATCACCACTTTCCTTGAGCGTTAACACTCTAACAGTTGCTTCCAGATTATACTTAAAATTTTCAGAAATGCCAAACTCACAAGTTAGAACCAATTAGATCAACACATTTTGCAGGCTAGAAGATGAAACACTCCCATAACCATCACTTCTTTACCCTTTTTATCATACATAAAAACCAAAGAACTAAGATCTTAACCATGAGTCTCTAAACGAACACTGAAAGATAGATCATTTCCAAAAACTCATTTCCAAGACTTGCGAATTTCTTAGACGATATCAAGATCAAAATTAATACTGAACATAAGAAACAATAAAATCAGCCCACTATCCATAAACCAATACCTCAAAAACACGTTTAATTCCTTTATTTCAATCCATCCAACCCCATAAACAATCCCCATTTCCAAATCATCCTAGAATCATCTGATACCATTGAAACAATCAATTACACACAAAAAATCCTTTATGTCAAGCAAGCAAAAATAAAAATGCCAGCAACTCAATTAGAAAATAAATTATAGACTCTTGTGAGATTATGCTTTGTTACTGCCCTTCCAAAATTCAGCTGATTATCAAGATGTAAAACAACTACAAATTACAGCAACAAGTTTTTGTATTCACATATGAAATTGAAAATGTATAAAATGTTCAATAAATGGAAATAAAAAATAATAAGAGAAAAAGTGATATTATATTCATTATTTTGTACTTATAAGTTTCTCTTGTGTATCTTCATTCACAGGCAATCCCTTATTGCTCAAGTGAGTTATCACCCAAATTCTAATTCGACTAGGTTTGTCAATGTCTTGAACCTAAGTGAAAATAATATATTACATAGTTTGACAGAATTAAAAGAAGTTTATGTAATTTTTCATTTAATTACCTCTTTTTCAACTCTTTGTTGTATACTTTGTGAACCACATGTGTGATATACATTCAACTTAGAGCGATTCTTTTGATTTCTTCCACAGATCTCCTATATTTCAAAATTAGAATATGAGCATCAATAAAAATTTAATCAATAAGTACAACTTCTTTGTATGTACAAGAAAAAGATATTAGACTACAACTTGATATTCTGCTGACTTCCATAACTTCCCATTTGGACTCATGTTTCCAACACTTGTGACATTAAAAATTGAACTATTGAAAACTATCATTGAAAAAAATGATAGTTTCAAATTCTGATGTAATTTCAAAGTAAGCAGTTATTTTTCAATTGAATTCTCTGCCAAATGCGGCTAAGAGATGTTGTATTTATTAAGTTTTCTGAAAGTTTGTTACAAGGCTACAAGGAAACTGTTTATGAAACAGTTAAGGATACTAACTGTTCTTACTAACTCGTAGTTTAGTTAGTTCTGTATTTCATCATTTCTTATTACATCAAATTCTAAGTAACAATGAACTATTAAATCAAAGATCTCAAACAATGCACTACAAGCCATAAGTACAGTCAAAAGAGAAAAAATGTTTGTTTCTAGGCTATGCCAAAGGTAGAAAGTTCAAATTGTAAGTAACATAATCAGTCAAGCAAATAGAAAGGACGTGTCTATATAGAAATGAATTTTAAACTCAGAAACAACCTCAAGAACCAAACAAGATGAGGTCATGTGCCTATACCCCCATTAAACCATTCCATTTATAAGCAACAACCAACTAAATAAACATAAAAAGATTGGCAGATCTAGGGTATGATGTTCATAATGATTATAGTCAGACTGTTAGCAAACGAGGATGACAAATGATATATATTTTTCTTTGATACAAACAACTTTCATTAAGAAATGACAGTTTAGTGTTGGCATATGAGGAAGAGAAATGAAATCACAATTGCAAGCTTACATAAGCTATTAATTTGCTAACAATTTGTAAGCAGTTCATAACTTCATATTGGAATAACGTTGGTTGGTTCTTGTTGGTCTAAACGTAGGAATCCAGACTAAATTCACTTACAATGTTGCTGTTGTTGTTTCCAACCTCCCCAAATATCACGTTATTGTTAAGAAATGACAGTTTAATGTTAGCATGTAAAAAAGAGAAATGGATCATAGATTTGCAGAGCCCATCAATTTTTTATTTCATTTTATGTTTTCATAAATGGAAGATAGGGTTTCATAAAAAAAGAAGTATAGGCAATTGTGGAGGATGATAATTCCACTATCTAAAAGATAGGATAAAAACAAAAAGAAACTGACTCAGATCAAATAGAAGCATAACTAATCTCCATGACAAGTGAAGAATCTGTTAGTCTGAAAATAAAGTACCACGTTTTTGGCATCAAATTTGCAACTGGATAGGACCAAAATATACCAGCTAGAAGTACGGTAATATCAATATAAAAGGATAAATTTATGAATCAATCTAGTCATAGCAGTTATAGACTACATTTAACTCTGACAATTGTACAACATGAAAGCATTACTACAGAGTATAGCAAATTCTGTATATACTAAAAGATGATAAAATTAAAGCTGAGAGATGATAAAATTAAAAAGAAACCAAAAAGTTTAAGAAGCATACCTCAAGAGAGAGTCAACAATGGTGTATGTAAAGGCAAAGTGGAGGAAGGCAGTGATAGATTCGATTTAAAGCGATTGAAGGAAGAAGAATATTCTGGAATACCAAACAGAGCACAAGAAAAAATGGGAGGCAGCTCCATCGCCACAGAAGAAATGAAAAAGGTGAACTAAAGAAGAAAAACACATTTTATTCCGGCATTGGCAAGCTTAGGGCAAAAACCCCCTGAGCCAACTGTTTAGCAGTATCCTAGCAATGGAGAAACAGTCGGATGGAAAAAAAAAAGACAAGAAAAAACAGAACAAGCTCAAAATTGCGTACACTTTCGTCGTCCGTTTGAGAAACAATCTGCACGTCGTCTTTATTAACAAGCAAATCGCCATCGGTGAAAGTACCGCTTCGAGTTCTGTAATGATCACAGACGCCATAAACGGAATTATTAAGCAAAATCAGGAATGCATTCTCAGAGAGAGAGAGAGAGAGAGAGGAGAAGAGAATAGAAGAGAAAGAAAATTACATGAAGGCAAAGGAAACTTCGTCGGGAGGAGGTAGAAGAAGCTTTAAGTTAGGATTCATGGAGTTGTCCTTCTTCATCAATGGCGAGCTGTCCTTCTTCATGAAGAACGGCGGATAGAACAACGTTTAACCTTCACCGTTCAGCACAAGAAGTTTGGAACGGATGAATGTTTGGCTGAAGAAGAACGCTCGGAACGACGACGACGGAGCGACCTTGACGAAGCTGAAGAAGAAAAACGCTCTGTGATGGAGCGACGTCTGACAGCCGACGAGTTCCCAGCGACCCACGCCAAAAAAGGGAAGAAAAATGGGAAATTGCAAAAAATAGCTTAAAAAATGTGTTAAATGATTTTTGGGAAACTTTTCAAAATGACGAGTTTTAGGACAATTTAGATGTAAATGGACAAAAATGTCCTTCTTTTCCTTTCCCTCTTCTTCCTCTCTACGATCGATTTTCCTTCTCTTTCGCGTAAAGTTCCATTTCCCTTCTCTTTTCTTTCGCGTAGAATACCTGAAGCTACTCCGACCATCGTCGCTTGCCCTTCGTCGATCGTCGTCCAGTGCATTTCGTCGCTCCTCTTCGAACCATTCAATCAACTTCGAGCGTTTTCTCTTATTTCGATGATTTTCATGTCTAACCCATTTTCAATTTATTTGCTGTAAATGTTTGGTTCGGGTATTTGTTGCTATTTTCATCCGTAATTGTCTGGTTTTTAGAATGGACTTATTTGCTGTAAATTAGTTTAGTAAAAGTTTGGTTTTAGGTTCTTAGAAAGTTCAATGGGTAGTGAAAAATGAATTTAACTAAAGATGAGGATTTAGTTGGATCAAATAGAGGAGGAGTAAGAAGGAATAGAGGTTTTTTTTTATCTGGCTAGTATCTCGCATATATCTCGCACGCATATATCTCGCATGCATAAAATCAAATTGGTACACCTCCTAATCCATTTAGAGCATGTTTAGTAAGTCTCTTAGCCCATCATGCTTTATCTCGCACGTATCTCGCACGTTCCAAACTTTCACTATTTATTTCAAAATCAAATTGGTACACCTCCTAATCAAATTGGAGGAGGCCGTGACAAGTTTGGAAAATTGGAAAAATTTGGGAAAATTTTGATTAATTTAGGTTAAGAAATATTTATATTAAAATAATATTTTTATTTAAAAATTACTTAATAATTCTTGACGTTTTGAAAACAATAAATTTAGAAAATAACTTTCTCCGTCTTTTTATAAAAATTCTTCATGTTTTAAAATGTCAAAAATGTTGAGTTTTTAAATATTCTTGACCTTTTAGAAAACGTGAAGAATTTAATAGATAATCCTTTACGTTTTTAAAATGTCAAGAAAAAATACATATTACTTAATGTTTCTAACGAGAGAATTCAACAAAGTGCTTGTCGATCTTTTTCAAAGATTTTAAAACCTTTGAAGAAAGTAATACCTTTTCGAAAGTTTTATTTACCTTTGAAAAAAGTACGATTATTTTTTTTTTAGATTTTATTTACCGTTTGAAAACGTATGGTCTTTTTCAAAGGTTTTATTTAACCTTTAAAGAAAGTAATATTTTTTTTTAAGGTTTTGTTTAATCTTTGAAGAAAGTACTACCTTTTTTGAAGGGTTTATTTAATCTTTGAAGAAAGTACGATCTTTTTTTTAAGGTTTTATTTAACATTTAAAGAAAGTACAAATTTTTTTAAGGTTATTTATTATCCTTCGATAAGAGTAGATATCATCAAAAGCATTTTCAATACCTTCGATAAAATGTATATGTTTTTCAAAGATTTTTATTATTATAAAAGTATATATTTCTCAAAGGAAAACCTTCAAAGGTTTTTTGTCACTCCGATAAAAGATGGTCAAAATAGCTCTGATTTCTTGTAGTGAATCATGGACCCAAATACTCGAAACGATACCGACGTAAAGAATGAACTTGAATGTAGAGAGCAGGAAGTAGAAAAATCGGCATGCGCGGATGAAAGCTTCTTCGACGGCACGAAGATCAACGTTCTCATGCGATGACATGCGACGAAGGAAGACAAAGGGCAATCCAGAAGCTTGACGCAGACAAAACCCCTGGGACGCGGACACTTGACGGAAAACGAAAGGCTTCGAGACGAAGCTTTGCGACGACTGTGCATGAATGGAGCTCGAGAAGAAAGCTGACCGGACGTTGAAGATGGGCGGAGGTAGGCTGCTAGGTCACAAAGAGGACGAGGAATAGAGAAGGTGAAGGGGTTTTGCTTCACACTCTTCGCAAGGGAGAATAATTAATGTAATAATAATAATAATATTATATGATTATTATATTATTATTTTCCTTTTCTTTTTCTTTATAATAAAATCTCTCTTTATCTCATCAAATTCAAACATAAATCACATCAGAAAATTTAAAATCTTAATAAAAAAATATAATTAGGTTGAAAAGAATACCTCAAATTTTGGGGTGTTACAAAAGAATATATTTTTGTTCTTGCCCTTAGGATTTCGTTAACTATTCAATGAAAGGATGGTGTACCTGGCTTTTACATTGGATGATTAAACTACAACAAATTTGGTCTCTGATATCGGTAAAAAAAAAAAAAAAAGCATGTATATAATTTCAGGCCAAATGAAAAACGAAAGCAAATTTATAATGTCAATTTTCAACTGATATTGTAGCTAAATAAACAAACGAGTCTTTACTGTTAGTTTTCAACAGACATTATAGGCAAACCTCATTTCTAAATCATACCACATTTGAGAATCTCTACTTCTTAAGAGGGTGGTGTGTGTAAAAAGTGAGTTATTATAATCATAGTTTATTAAAGTTGAGTTATAATAGTTTCAGTTTAGGGTGTACATTATTTTAGTTTGAAAAAAAATAAACACTATAAAAATAATAAAAGAATAATGAATGTCAAATAGTAGAAATTGTAACAAACAATAAATAATAATTTGTGTCTGGAGTGTATAATTTTAGTTCGAGAAAGAAATAGTATATAGTGTAGTAAATAATAAAATAATGATAAATGTCAAATAATAAAAATTATAGAAAATTAAGGATTTTGAAATAGTTTTTATTACAGCTAATTAGGGATTTAAAATAGTGTTTACTTAGTTAGAGGTGGTTATTAATTTAGTCTTGGATCATTATTATTATTTCAAAAATCTCATTTTCTTCTCCACCAATTAAATTCATTCCCTTCCTTCGTTGATTAGTTCTCTAATCAGATCAAACATTTTCTCTTTTTCCAAAATTAAATATCTTTTCATCATAATTATATTTTTTTGCCAGTAATGTGATCATTCTTTACCATTCCATAATTTTATTACATATATATACATAGTTAACCATAATTCCTTAAAATTCACCCTTTTAATTAAAACTCATATCATACAACTTAATTTAATCCTCGAAAACACCAAAAATTCAAAGTCTCTAATTAATTAAATATTCATCCAATAAATATTTAATTAATTTCAATTTACACAAAACCAAATATTTTTCATTAAATAAATTTAAAATAACGTCCAATAAGTTGAACCTAATTAAACAAAACTAAAATAATTAACTCCAAAATTATTTTAATTTTTGGACCGTTACATTATACTCAAACGTGTTCCACATTTACGTCACTACTTAAAGTTTAAGTCTAAAATAGATAGCCTTTGTGATTTTAGTTTACTGAATTCAACATTATAATATTCCGTTTTCACTAATAAGTTGCCAATGACAACTTTATTATATAGAATATAATTTAAACTACAAAATACAAGTTTTAGAACATAAGTTCCAACGGTATATGCATAGCCTGTGATATATTTATGATGGTGAATTATATGTATAGCCTAAGGTTACTGTTAAACTTTGAATCGTAGCTATTGAATTTAGACTAAGTGTAAAGGATAATTATTTGCATATGCTTATTGTGGGAAAAGTATGATAAAGATTGTTTGCATGCCTATCATATGGATTAATGTTTGGGTATAATTGATAATTTTATTAAGTAAAATTATTAATTTGTGAGTTTTGGATATACGTATCAAATGTTAATTATTGATTTGAAAATAAATTTATTTAGGGATCTAATTGGGGTTTTTCTTGAAGGATTTATTTGCCAATTTTAGAAGAGTTAATTTGTAGAATTTTTCCACCAAAGGTTGAATTGGTTTCAACCTCTCAATTTTTGGTAAGTTAATGGAAGAATTTGTGGATGATAGACAATTGCTAATTTTAGTAATTAAGTTACTTAAATTTTTCTTTATGATTAGAATCAAATTAATTGGAGAAGTTTTACTATCGGCTTGGGAGTATTTTTTACTAATCTCTTGGGTAAAAGATTCTACTACTTGAACTTCGAACATGAATTTCCAGTTTTGCATTGATGGTAGGTAAAATGCACAATGTGATGTTGAAGTTGATGGTTGATATTATATGATGATCGTGCATTTTATATGGATTACATGATTATGGATTTTATGATTAATGTTTCATGACATGGTTATGATGGTTGCTACATGCTTTGGTCTATGGTGTCTATTAACTTTGGCTATTAGGATGTGTACATATATGTATGATGTCCCTCGGGATCACCGTCTTTTCACAAATCTATAATTATGTGCATTTAACAAGACTAAAAATTTGTCATGCCATGTTTTATGAGCAGTCTAACGGAATAACTTATAGCTTGATATCATGTGTGTTCCTTCGAGTTCACCGACTAATGGAACTGCTCCTACCATATCACTAGATTGTGTGTGTTCCATCGAGCACACGATAGTTTTTGGTACCTCCTAATTAAAGGTTAACAGATCACCAAGCGGGACCAGTAGTGTGTCCCTTACTGGGTATATTTTTATACTCACCATTTTTCTATGTTTAATATTTCAGGCAAAAGTAGAAAAAATAGAAATTTGGTGAGTGAAAGGAAGGGCCTGTGACATGCCATATTTTGATTTAAAACATTTTGATTTATTTATTTCTTTTATTTTCTTTAAAATTAGTTATGTTGGAAAATTTATGTCTTAAAAGTTGTAATTTGTAATTATATACTATTCAATAAAGTCAATTATTGAGAAATTGAATATTATAATCTTAAATTCAATAAACTAAGGTCCCGATGCTATATTTGAGTAACTTGAACTTTATACATAGACATAAAAGTGAATCAAGTTCGAGTATATAGCCTAAATAGTTTATAGTTTATGAATAAAGGTTGGGAGCGCCTTATCTAGAGAAGCTATGGATGTGACATGCTTTGTAATTAGTAGAAACGAGGTAATCTTGAATCGTTCATGTAAAGACATGAAAGTGGGAGCATCCTATGTAAAGTATTTACATAAAACTGAACCATGAAATAGTCACTTTTACGTTATAATGTCGTTTATTGTCTAAAACTAACTATCTCGATTATTAATTATCTAGGTAAGTTAATTTTAATTATGAGCTAACTGTGAACTCCTATTCACACGAGATTATTTTTAGATTTTCTTAAGTAAGAGCAGCCATTAGTGTTGGCCCAAAAATTCTCTTATTTTAGGGGTAAGATCGGGTGGATAGCTGAGGACATAGGGTGAAGATAAAATTCACTCCTACCTGCTTTAGGGTTATTAGATAAGTTGTTTCTTTAAAGGACTGAATCCAAGTCTTGAACAAGGGGCCCTACCCTATCATTGGTTTATAGATTGAACTTTAAACCAATTGTTCAATAGTGGATCAGTTGGACTTAAGGAGCAAGATGTAGTCTAAAGGATAAAACGATATTTCGACCAAGTCGAGGTTATGAACAATCTGTGAAAGATTAACTTATGCTGATCATTGTTATATCAAATGGACATAAATATATCTATAGTGAGGGAAGTGTAACTCCCAAACTTTAGTGGAATGACTTGTTGGTTAACGAATGTTGGTTAGCTCGGTATAAAAGAGTCTAGCCAGTTAATCTCGGATCGCTGGAATCCATAATCTATAGATTCATTAGGTTTTTCTGTTAGCTCATATGGAAAAAACTTAGAATTGTATGATGTAATAAGTTTAATTGTTCAAATTAGGCGAAAAGAGAGAAATCGACAAATATATATGATATAGCCGTCGGATTTTAGACAAGAGATAGAGATTTATGTTTAAATGAAATTTAAATATTAAAAATATGAATGCAGATTCATACTTAGAAACTCGAAAATGATGGAAATAGTCAAAGTTGTAAAAAGTCAAAATATTGACTTTTTTACTTTGAAAAATTAATTTTTGAAAGGCAATATATTCAAATATGATTTAAATTTCAAGAAAATGAATGTGTATTCATGCTTGAAAGGTCAAAATTAGTCAATTCGGACAAAATGGTAAAAAGTCAAAATGTTGACATTTTTGTTTTGAAAAGTCAAAGTTTGACTTTTGACCAAATGACCATTTTTCTCTTTGACATAGCGAGAAAATCCCACATTTTTTGGATAATCCCACAAACTCTAGTGGGCTAGCTGTTGTCTTTTGAAAAGAAAAAAGTGCACTAGAGAAAGTGGACTTTGAGTTGGGCTTTGGTGTTGCATGGACGTGCATTTTTGCATGTAAATCTCTTATAAATAAGGCCAAGAAACTCATTTGATGGGTTGGAATTTTTGGGGTCTAACATAAGAAATTTGTTTTTTTATTTCTTCACTTGAAAAAAGAAAAAAATTTCCAAGCCCAATTTTTTTCATCTATTTCTCTCTTCCATTTTCATCATCCAATGGGTCCCACAACTCCATTTTTAGTCTGGAGGATAGTAAGTCAACCTATGTGGTAGTTCAAACATTAATTGGAACTTTGAACATAAGTATTTTTTTTAAAAAAATACCCTAATTTCAAAGTTTTTTCGATTTAGGATTTCTTGCTAATTAAGTGCAATTATTGTAGAATTTTGATCTTGTTTCCGTCGGGCATGTTTTATTTCTTTCAAGTTAGACCCAGTTATGACATGTTTTCATGGTATTCTTACTGATTTAGCCAAATTATATTTTATAAATAGTTGTTTGAAATTATTTTAAATAAAAACTTAGTTTTCTTCTTTTCAAGAAAATGTCAAAATTGTTATTAATCAAGTATATAGAGTTGGGTCGTTACGTCATGTTCATTGATTAACCAATTAAACTTGATTGATACTTCACTAGGAAAAGTTCAAAGATTTTACTACTTATCCTGATGCAATTTCTCCATTTGGAAATACCAAATGTTTTCTTCTATCTTCTATCTTCATTTGCCAACATACCATTTATGGGAAGATTGTTCGAATGAATGGTGTTCCCTCATGAAATGAAGTCAATAATGACTTCATTTCATGAGAATAACCAAATTAGAGAAAGGACACGACTATTTGAATGACCACAAATATTCTTTAAATTAATTGCTCTCTTCAATTTGTAAGCTATAACAACCCGAACTTTTAGACTAAGCTAAGGTCATTACTCAAAAGATGAATATCAAAAGACACTTTCTTGAAAAGAAGAAAACTACAATCCTTATAAAATTAATACAAAATGAATGTTCAGAAGACATAAAATTGGCGAAACCCAGTAAATTACTATGGAAACGTGAGCAACAAGTTCTAACAATTCTTTAAATAAAATAAAGTTAATTAAATAGGATAAAAATTTAATTAAAAATGTCTAAAAACAAAATACTTAAAAACTGATAAATATAGACGCAGAAGCATAACTGAATCCTATATAGCATGTCACAGACCCTTCCTTTCGTTTGCTAGCTTTTCAAATTATCTACCTTTGCCTAAAATATTAAACATAAAAAAGAATGCGTATAAAATATACTTGTTAGGAACATAATAATAATGTTTTGTTTCCAATGGAGCATACCTGGGCGAGTGAGATCGTATGAACACTTCTAATTGTACAAGATATGCGGAAGGAACACCCTTAGTCGTGTGAGTGATCATAGGTAGGTACATCCCTAATTGTGTGAGTGATCATAGGTAGGTACATCCCTAATCATGCTAGTGATCCCGTTGGAACATCTGTAGTCATGCGAGCGACCTTGTATACACAATATAACTTACCCCTTACCGCGTATGTGATCCGTAGGTACACCCCTAATTGTGCGAGTAGTCTCGTAGAATCACCCCTAATCGTGTGAGTGACCCCTATAGATAGGAACATAATACAGGTGGGTAAAAAGCTTAACAGCTAAAGTTAACAGACATAACAAAGTCCAAAAGCACGTAATAACCAACATAAATATGACATGAATCATCAGTCATAACAATCCATAATTATAATAATCCATAAAGCATGAAATCCATAAATCATGCTTAATCATCATATAACATCAGTTAACAACCACAACATCTCATTATGGATTTTTAGCTACTATCAATGCAAAATCACAAAATACATATAGCTCTTAAATTTAGTTTGAATTAGGTCTAGTAGTAGAATCACTTACCTCGAGATTAGCTAACAGTTTATTCCCTAACAGTCACAATTCTCCAATTCAACCTTGATTGGAAAAAAAAATTACACAGTCAATTCCTCCAATTGAGCCAATTGAACCTTCAAGGGTAAAATCCAAATTAGATCCAAAATTTAATTATTTAGAACAAAAAATATCACTTGAAGGGTATATCCAAAACCCAATAAAAAACTCACCAAAAAATTGTTCAAAAGGGTAAAAAGGCGTTTGGAAAGGTGAAGGGAAGCTCCAACTTGGCTATGAAAGAGCAATCGATTTGCATACACAAGGGAGACAACTTCATGGCTCGGACATAGAGGGATAGCGACTTGGATGAAGAAGATCAACCAAACGGAAGGAGAGGAGATGCAAATGAAGACCGACGACTGGACGAAGCAGAAACACACGACTATATCTTAAACGATGGAGAGAAATTCGACGAAGCTTAATGGACGATGTGCAACTTGAGTCCACAAATAAAGATGAAGCGTTTGGGATCGACTATACCTCAGACAAAACAAAGAAACTTCGCGACGGAGATGAAATCAGATAGCAGAGTTGTGTGACTTTCAGCGTGCTATGGCTAATGGTGGAGGAGGTTGATGATCGGCAAAGACGAACGTGATGAAGGTGGAGTGGCAAGCGGCGGCCATTTTAGGGTTGAGCCAAGGAAGAAGATGAAAAAACTTTTGTTTTTCTTCTCTTTGGCTTTCATGCGAAACGAGGCTACATTTAAGGGCCTGTTTGAGATGTGTATTAGAGTGGGGTGGAGTGAACTATTATAGCCCACTCCACGTTTGGCGCATAGACCAATATAACTGGGGATTAGGTTTTTCTCAACTCCCGTCCTCTACTGTTCAACTCCCCTTCTCTCTTTCATTTTCCTTCTTCCTTCTCTGATGTGTCTCTGTCTTCATCTTCCTTCTCCAGATATTTTCGTTTTCAACTCCATCTCTGTTTTCGTTTTTGTCTTCCTCCTCCGTCTCCATCTTTATCTCTATCTCTGTCTCCGTCTTCGTTTCCGGTCACTCGACTTTGGCAAGCATAATGGCTATGGAGGAAGATATTTGCTTAGAAAAATATTTGCTTCTTTTTTGAAAATGATTGTTCGAGGACAACAATGGTGGTGGTGGTAGAGAATTTTTTTATAGATTAAAAAAAAAAGAGGATCGGGAATTTTTCATTCTAGGTGATGCCAGTTGTGGTCATATTAATAAAGATATTGTGTATTGTGTATACTTGAATCCAAAATTTTAATTTGTGTTTGTATTTTTTTATAGAGAGATTCTACATTTATTCTGTTTTATTTTTTCTTACTCTTTCAACTTACATATTGCTGTCTTCAACTCACATATTGTTGTCTTCCCTTATTACTGCATTAAAATGTTGTCAATTTGAAAGCCAAACTCCAAAATCTTAATTTTGGACTCTACTTCCAATATGATATTATATTGTTTAAGCTAGCTTGTTTTTTTTGGATTATATCAATGGAATTGTTGTCTTTCACATGTAAATCTCTTTCCAACTTTGACTTGATTCTCTACAAAAGGATAGAGTGTAACATATCATTTAATTAAAGATGTTGAAGTTAATGGAGGATGGGTTCTTGTTCTTCAAACTTGAACGAAAAACAAAGTTTAGAGTTTAAGAAGAAAATGATTTGAAGGTGATGGGGGAAGAAATCAATGGAGAGCTGACAATCGCAATAACTAAAGAGATGTGGAGAAATAAACATGTTGAATAATGAAAAGAACAAGAACCCATAATGAAATTGATCAATTAGAGGCAAGTATTTATCAAATAGTAGAAACAATTTTATCGATTATAAATTTTTTACTCTATACAATTTATGGTAACATGGGGTCGTTTAGGAACATTTTTGTTTCATGTTTTCCGTTTATGTTTTTGTATTTGTACGAATATGTTTGATAATGTTTTCTGTTTTTCTCGTTCCGAAAATATTAAAAACATTTCTTTCTTTTCTTTCTGTTAAAATTATTAAATGAACTACATAATTAACAAGATTAAATAAAATAACTTTTAAAAAAATTTGTATATTGCAAAATGAATAAAAAAACAATAATTTTTGATATAACCTAAATTAAAATAATTTGCCCTCAAACATAGATTATCATCCAGATCATAATAATCTGCATCCCAAACATAGATTATAATAACCCATACTATAATAATCTGCATCTCAAACACAGACTATAATAACCCACAAACTATAATAACCACAGATTATAATAACCTACTCCACACCCGAACGCCCCTAATGATGATGATGACGACGACGACGACGACGACCAAAAATAATTAGTGATATCAAATAGCTATCAAACGACTATCGAAAAGCTAATCAGAGGGCTATTAGAGAGTTATCGGCTTGTAAATTTTGCAATTTAGAAAATGTAGTGACATGGACACTATTATCATAAATGTTTATAATAATCATAATAATAATGATGATGATGATAATGATGATGATGATGACGACAACAACAAATAATTAGTGATATCAAATAGCTATCAAACGACTATCAAAAAGCTAATCAGAGGGCTATTAAAGAGTTATCGGCTTGTAAATTTTGCAATTTAGAAAATATAGTGACATGTACCCTATTATCATAAATGTTTTTGCTATTTTTGCAAGCGCCCCTATAATTATTTCATTTTTCTCCCTCAAAAATATATTTTCTCCAAAATATCATTCACTTTTACATAATAATTAAATATATACACACACATATATATAATTTTAAAATTCTCAACAAATGTTTCATTAATTCCAATTTCCACAAAATTAAATAATTTTCAATCAAATAAATTTAAAATAACATCGAATAAATTAAACTTAATTAAATAAGATTAAGATAATTAACACCAAAATTATTTTAAGTTTTTGGGGGCGTTACAAGCAGAACAATTTTGGTTTTCATTACTTTTTGTTTTCTCCAAAAAGTATCTCCATTTTCAAAATTTGATGTTCGGTACATCCACAAAAGTTTAATTTATTTATCTTCTGAATGCGGTGCTACTTCTAGAAGAAAGATGATATGTTCTATCCTGAGAGATAATTACTCTAACTTCGACACTAGAATGAATAAAATTGTCTTAAGGAATTTGTTTAGCTCATATCCATAATAATATATGTGTTGTATGTGTTTTTCTGCTTTGATATGATTGTAAATTTCTATAACGTACACTACTTCCACCCCTAAATTAATTTATTCATTAGCTATTTAATTTCCTCCCATTAGTTTAAGAATCAAAACCTGACTTTCAAAATTAAAAGAAGTATATTTTAATTTTCTTTGAAATTCAACCGATAACTAAATAATCTTGAGAAATTTGCGAATCATGAAAGGAAGCAAAGAAAGAAATAGATTTAATTTTCAATACATTAAAAAAAAAAAAAGCAATCATGCTTATTTGAAATTGTGTTTATTTCCTTACAATATTTCAATCATGATTTAAACCTTTCCAGTGTAATTAAGTAATTGGATTCTTAGCTACATTCTATAACGAAAAACTACTGTAAGAAGTTTGTTTAAAACTACTATAAGAAGTAGATAACAAAACAAACGACTCCGTAACTTCGAAATATTATATTGTTTATAAACTTGATTTTGAGATATCAAAAATAAAAAATCAAAACCAAATAACAACATATGGTTTAAAGTTTTAGACAAACATTCTCTACATTATATTCTTCTTCTTTTTCCATTAATTGTTTAAATTAGTTAAAGTAGCTTTATTTTTGTGCCTCTTTAATACTTATTCTCTTCCACTATTGATATATATGTATAGATAATCCCACATTAAGTTGAAAGCTAAAATGAAACAATAAAAGAAATATAAGTCACTAATGAGACATTAAGAATCTTAGCTTCAATGGCTGAAAAATAAAGCTCGCACCCTAAGAGAATATATCTCATTGTATATTTTACTTGAAATCATTATCAATTCAACCACTTTGTGTGCAACATTTTGGCTATATAAACGTCTCCTCCTTTGGGCAATGGATGAAGAAAGAGATACTTTTAAGTTTTGTTTAAGAAAGGTTTAAAAATGGCTCAAATTTGTAATATCTCAGAGGAGGTGAAGCTGAATTGTTGTGGTGATAAGTTCTATGACTTTTTTTTAAACAAAATGGATTCTTATATTCACTTGTTCCCCCAAAATCTTCAGAGCTATAAGTTTGTGGAGGGAAATGGATTTACTCATGGCAGTGTCACCCATTGGAAATATGACTTTGGTGATGATCTCTCTCTCTATCTATCATTATGTTATTTTTTATCTCTTTCAATCCTCATATTTTATATTATATTAATTTGATGTTACAATATATATGCTTTATCTTTTGATCGGGGCATGATGAGGCCGATGCTAGGGGATGGAAATCTAGTTCGGATGTCTCTATGCTTCTACTTAAATTCCTCTTGCTTTGTGAATATATATATTTAAAAATTTGTTGAACTTTAAACATATATTTCCTTTAGAGTTTAAAATGTTGACGTAGAATGAAGATGGTTGTTTCAATTTTACACAAATGTTAGAAAAGAAGTGTGAACAAACTGCAGAAGTCTTTATTCATAAAAAGTTATAATTGAATTATTTAGTGAGAGTCTTATTAAATAAGTGAAAATGCTTAGGAATTGATAAGAATAATATTAGCAATATGATTTGGTTGATTTCATTTTGACTTGTTGTCTCAAACGTCATTTTCTCTCTAGTTGATATTGGTGCATGCATACACACAATTCAAACTAGTATATTTCTAAGCTTGTGATAGAAAACAAAAAGGAAAAGTAGATATACCTTCTAACTGAATTAATATCTCAAGTTAAAATGTATTATTTAATTTTGTTTTAATATCCCCAAGCCATTTTCTTTATTTTTCTTCAAAGGATTGGATAAGAATTCAAACCTCAAACATTACATGGTAAATAAAAGGGAGAGATCTATTATAAGATATCGAGTTTTTTGCCATTAAAAAGAAATTCGGAAGACTAATGAACAAAATAGCCAATATTAAGCAATCGTAGAGATATGTGAAGACATTAGTTATCTTTGTCAACTAATATTAGAGTCTTGTCTAAACGTGGGTTAGGTTTCCTTGTCAACTTGTATAAGAGCCACGATTCAAAGATAGTTTTACGTATATCTTTATAATTGATACGAAGACTTTTAAGTGGTTTAAAAAACAGGGCTATTAATAACATATCTCCAAAGCAGATAATATAATATTATTATGAAGGTATATGAAAGGTTCATAGTCAACGTTAATATGGTCAAACCAATTGAATATAACATTTGCTCCTATTGGATTTACTAAATGTTGCTTCTTTTATTTTTATCAACTCCAATTCTTGGATTATTAAGGTTTGTTTTCTAAATTTTTTTTTTATTGGTAGGTATCCCAGCAGAAGTAAAGACAAGGCTACTTGTGGATGAACCTAACAAAGCAGTGATATTTGAATGTGTTGAAGGAGATCTATTAAAAGACTTCGAAATGTTCCAAGTGAAAGTTGAAGTTAGAGATGGTGGTAAAAATGGTGTTAGCTCAGTTAAATGGTCAGTGGGATTTATGAAGGCAGATGAAGATGTTGCTCCACCACATAACTATCTCCAATTTGGAGTTAAAGTGTGCAAAGGCCTTGATGCTTACCTTTCCAAACAAATAATGAACTAAAAGAAGAGGGAAAAAACAAAAAGAGAAGAAAACACCATAAACGTGTTTATGCTTTTGTTTAAATAATAAAAATCTATAAATAAATTGGGCTCTCATCTGTTACGTTTCCCATTATTTGTACTTTTATCTCAATTGTTATGTGTATTATGTAAAATGTTGAAGGTTGATGAGAAGATATAATTCAATTTCATCAATATTTTTCATATTTGCTAGCTTGCTTCCCTTCCATGTAAACTATTTTGAACATTAATGATCATGTTTTTGTTTAATAGGGGTCTTTTAACTTTCAGTGGTGTAAAAAACGTGAAAATATAAGTCAAAATGCGCCAGTAAAAGTATTAATTAGCAACGTAGCTAGAGATACGTGTCGCTAAGAATGGCTCTATTATCGTGTAGCTAAAGGTTTTAGTGACATATTGTGAGACTATGTATTTTGAAGTGATAGACATTTTGAGAATATGTATTTTGTAGGATAGATTGCGTTAAGGTCATGTAATGCAATGAGGACAGATTGCGTTGAAGCTAGGCGACGCGATGAAGGAAGTTGCGTTCATGAATAATTAGGCGTTTTGATGTTATATCGCAAGAAGAGTAGGCATTGAGAGTTAGGAGAATTTGAGGAATTTTCCTAATTATGATTAATTAGTGGGCTATGTGTAAAGGATTAAGCCAAGTATGTTCTAGTAAGCTAACAAACCTACACGTGTAAAGTGTCAAGTAGGTGCTACCGCGCTAAGAAAAGTTTAAAGAATGACTAATCTAATTTTGAGATTAGTATAAATAGAACTTAAAGGAAGAGTTATTTTTGAATTACTAACAAAAAGTACAAAGAGTTGTGCTGTTGAGAAGGTCACCAATCGAGAAGAAGGGTTTTGGTGATTACACATTCAGAATAAGGGAATTAGTTTTGTGAGTGATTTTCTAAAGATGAACATAGATTTTAAAGCTTTCTTTCTAAATAAATAAATTTTTATGCTAATGTTTAACGCACGTACAATCTTGTTGATGTTTATGAGAAAGTGTGATTGTTTGAAAGGAAAGCGTTTCTATGTTAAAGTTGTCATGTTTTCATGTTTGTATGGATTGTTTGTATGCGAGTAAACCATTAGTTTTATTCCTAATCAATAAGTGAGCTATTATCTGCACATAATAAGTCAAGGAAATCGTAGATTTTGTGGACTACATGGCGGTAAGAAGTTGACCAATGTATTTGAGTTAACAGCTTGAGCAATCAGAAATGAAACAGGAGATTCTCCACGGGATGCTGATGATGGAGCGGTCATTACAATAGTCTATGCATGGGAATGGTTCATGTTCTTGACAAAATGAATAAGAACAACTAATGTGTGATTTATGTTTTTGAATGAGGCATTGAGAGTGAGTTTATGAAAATGAATTTACGTGGTTAAATTGTATTCCCCAAAAGGATTTCCAAAATATCCCTCACGAAGTATTTGACTTAGGTTTTAAATGTCCCTTCCTAGTTTACCAGATGTTAAGGCCAAGTTGATAAGGGTAAGGCGAGCTACTACGTGTTAAGGCGTTAGCCATGCATTTTAAGTTTGAATTTGAAGAATCTACACTGGGCGTTGGAAGCCTGAAGTCTCTGTTTTATGTCTTTATTGTAAAAGAAAGCATTTGGAACCAATGTTTGTTAAGTTAATAAAAGAAGTTTGATTCTTTATCTAACGTTGTGTTTTCTTATCGCTTAGTAGTTTAAGGGTTTAAGTTTGAACTAAGCAATAAAGCTAAGGTTCAAGGTTAAGAGTGAGCGTTCTGGCTGTTCATGATGAGGTTGGATTGGATATGGTTGTTCATGATAATGTCTAATGAACAACCTATTTATAGTCCAAACCACAAAATAAAAACCCCTCTTGTGCCATAGAGAGGGTAGTGCTCTTTGTTCAAGTCTTGAAGACACCATTTGAGGGAACACTCATCTACTTACCTTAAAATCGGGAAGAAGTGAATTTCATCTTATGTGATTATGTTCCCAGCTCTCACTCAGTCTTGTCTCCAAAATGATAAGCATATTGAGTTAACAGTCTGGATACTATCGCTCATACAAATCAAAGGACAATCCTTCGCGAATAAAGAGTTCATAATACACTCAAGATTATAAGACTAAGTTACCTAGGTCATCCTAGTGAAATAGAAACCTAACTAGTTAACAGAGTTACATCTAGTAGTTACTGTTTTGTGGTTCGGTCTTATACAAACTCATTACATAGGATACCCTCATTCGCATGTTATCTACACGAACACGTTGGATCATTGTTGTTTGTATAAAATACAAAATGAGTCGTATCCATGTGTTACTAGGATAAGGTACTCATCCTTATCTCTATACTATAAACCCTTTAGGTTATATCTCGAACATTGATCTCTGTATGTCTCTACATACTATTCAAGACTCATTAAACAATTTATGATGTTAGTTTATTAGATTTTTATTAAGACAAAACTAATAATATAATTAATAATGATTTATTGAAATTATAATAATAACATTGTATTAGTAACAATCAACGAATTACAGACTATAAGAATAAGGGGGTATGCCGATGTAGAGATGCGTCGGCAGAAGTCAAGAATGCATCGGTAGAGGCTATGTTGACATAAAAATGGATGTTGACAAGATCATCGTGAGAAACTCGTCGTGAAAGGCTCTCCCGATACACAAACAGCACGCCGTCGACAAAGGGTTACTGCTGACGCACTCATCGCCGACATGATCAACACGTCGGCAGTGGTGAACTATCAATGCTTGTTAATGGCATCACAAATACCTTACTGTTGACCTTGCGAACTACGCCGACGAAGTCTAGTACACGGTGTTATTAGTATTATCTGATTTGATTTTTTTTATTAATTAACGTAAAATTAATAAAAAGACTATTAAAATTCTAAATTTTATTAATTAACGTAAAATAAATAAAAAAATTTAAATTTTAAATTGAATTACAATTAAAGTAAAATTAAAAAGAAATTATTAAAATACCAAATCAAATTTATTATTAACTCAAATATTACAAAAGTACACATTCGTAAATTTAGAAATTCTAAATAATACAAAATGAAATAAAAACTTAAACATATTTCTAAGCACCAATGCGAGTTTCTCCACTTATGCACATTGCCTCAGCATTACTGTAGCTAGTATGATCATAGAGACATGGGCAAAAATGTGTAAAGTTGAACATTATTACGAGGTGCGTTGAGAGAAACAAAAGGTTGCTTCAAATATAAGCAACCATTACTCTGGTGACCTATTCCAGAAAATTGATTGGAAAGGGAGGAGCAGTAAATTGCAAAGATTGATAACAGAACAGTAAGCCACAGAAAATTTCACTTCCATATTTGGTAATATGCAAGAGAGAAACTTTCTATGCCTTACCTGTTCGGTTCTCGATCTTATCATTTTTCGCTCATCTTTTCCAAATCAATTTTCTGAACTACCAGTGTAAGGGTTCTTTATGTTTGAAGCAAGCTTGTATTTCTCTGAACATGGCTCGTAATAATGTCTAACTACCCTCTTTACACATCCTGCCCATGTCTCTATGATCATACTAGCTAAAATAATGTTCAACTTCCCTGTTTCTGTTTGAGTTCCTCCATTGCATATAATTTTGAAATACACACCAATTTTAATATAAAAAATACATACAATGGCATCAATTAAATAGAACAAGCATGAAATACATGAATAGACAATACAATGGCACACATACAAAAAATGGAGTTGGCGGCGACGACTCTCAGCTTCTCTCTTTGCGACAAACTCCTTTCCCTTTAAGCTCTTGATGACGACTTCTCTCTCGACCTTCCCTTCCTTTCTCTGTCGACCGAAACTTTCATTTCTCTCTCTCTCATTTTGTAAATTACAAAACACGAAGTTTGGTGTTTATAGAGGAACTCCCGACGTTTCACTTATGATGTCGACATAGGATCTCAAACTCGCAACGTAGTCACTTATGGCGCCGAGAGAATCCTATCAAAATCAATCAAAACATCATACATCTCATGACGTCAACTACACACGTCGATAAATGTTCGACCGTTCACGATGCCATGCAATCCGACATCATGAGAACCCTTTCAAAATTAGTCAAAATGTCATATACCTTGCGACCTCAACTACCCACATCCACAGACGTTCAACCTCTCACTACACCATGCAATCAGACGTCGTGATAACCCTGTCATAAGCAGTTTAAACGTCAAACATCTTCCGACGTCAACCACCCATGTTGACAGAGGGACAACTCTCATGACACCATGCAAGCTAGCGTCGTGATATTGTGTCAGAACTTTTTAAATGTTCCCCTTTGCCGATGCGATCAAAGAAATGTCGACAAAAGGTCAACCACTCACGACACCTTGCATGCAACATCACTAGTAATTGGAAAAATGGCGACGCCTACATACATTGCATCGTGGAAGCTAAATCTTCTGTCGACATTGTTTGTGCGATGTCACCAGAGATCCATACTACTGACGCTATCTTCAAGGCATCACAAAAAGACACTTCTTACGATGAAGCTTGTCCTGACATCGTTTTTTATGCCGGTAGAACTTCTATTTTTTGTAGTGACATTTACTATCTACAAGTTTTAGGACATAAAACCCAACAAATTTACCATCTCATTGTTATTTAATTTAATATGTTACCATTTACTATCTACTGTCCTTTTATATATATATATATATAATTACTAAGTAGTTTATTGATAATCATCTCATTATCTTTCATCTTTTGTCAATTATTAAGCAGTTTCTGATTACCATCATATTATCTTATGATTACCTTCCATTCTTTTGTAAATTGCCAACGATTTTTTCTATTGCATTATGATTGTCATATGATTACCTTTCATTTTTTCTTTTGTTAATTACTATGCAGTTTCTGATTATTCTTCAATTTTGATTGTTGATCATCTCATTGCTATTAAGAAAAATGACCATTGGAATTAGCTTAACCGCAACGACAAAATACAGAGTGTTGCATTGATTTACTTTTTAATTTTTTCCCATTTTAATTATCCTTTTGAAACAATCATTGAATTTGATAACCTTCTGATTGCCATCTAATTATTTTTTGATTGTCATCTAATTATCTTCTAGTTGTCATCTCTAATGATTTTCTAATTATCACGAAATTTTCAAGTCCAACAAAGTTGATCATAGTCCATGTGATACCCGATTCTCTTTTTCCTCATTTGTATTATGCAGGGAGCAAAATCCGATCAAGAACTCTCTCCTCCGCCACCGTCATCGCTACTATGTCAATATGAATGGAGTAACCAATTGATGAGAAATCAAAGGCTCAACATCTTATAGAATTGACAGAAAAAAGCCAATCTCAAGTGTACTCTCTCAAGTACGCCAAGTGAGCCCACCCGCCTCGATCCAAACCTTAACGCCCCCGCCGAAATCCTGATTTTAATTTCTTTCAGATTTTTCGAGTCATCGCCAACTGTCCAAATGCTTGGTACCAGATTATTCTAGTGGAGCTATTCACTCAAATCAACAAAATCAAGAAAGAAAAATACAATAAGCTCGCTCTATAGTTGCATCCAAATAAGAATTCCTATTTCGATTTCGAGGAGGCATTCAAACACATTGACGAGACATTTCAATTTTTATTCGATAAGGTTAGGAGGAAGGAGAAGGGGTAACTTTAGTATTTATAAAAATAAATTAACATCATTTTTTATTTATCCAATATTATTAATAATTTTTGCCATATTTGTAATATACTAAGTAGATGTGATAGGGACTTAATTTTATTAAAAGGTTTTGCTGTCGTGCATCTTGAGTTTATCTACATACAGATTGAGAACTATCATTCGTAGACTTTTCTAATGATACCAAAAGAAAAATTTTATATCCAAAACATGGACAATATCATGACATTGTGTGAATATATGAAATTAGGTTTGCGGGCCTGTTGTGATCTCTGACACCACACACCCATAACAATTTGTAATCAAACAATTCTCTCCATCTACTTTATAAGGTCAATATTTTGTGTGTTCCCTTCCGTCATCTTATATCACAACTTAAATTATACCAACTTGTGTTTTCTACTTTTTAAACGTATAGAATTAAATTAGCTCTCTATTTGCTAAAGTAAAAAAGAGAATCATTAGAATATTGGTAATGTTCTAAAAAGAACAAGCTTATTTAACACTTGTGCTATAAAGTGTCTAAGGCAACTTGCCAATTTCTTCGTGAAAAAAAAAAAAAAAGGATGATAGCTATGCATAAATTAAAATTTGTGTTGTCACATAAAATCAAGTTGCATGAACTATTCTGATGGGGAAGTACAAACAACAGAGACAATTGGTGTAAATAATGAGAAACAAAAACATAATCAAATAATTGGGTTGATGTATGTATGGATACTCATATGATTATTATAATACGCTGATACGAGTGCAAGCATACGCGCAAAGTAATACTAGTATAGTCAATCAGTCGTTGAAGGGCTGAGTATATCATCCGTAGGGATCAAATTAAATGTCACAGTTTTGTTTGTCAATTTAAGAATCATTTTAATTTTAGCTAAGGATTCAAAACCGAATTTCAAACTTTTGATTTTTTAAAAGCAATAATTAAAAGTAAGACAATTATGAAAATTCAAAAGGTAAAATGTTCTCGGATGTTGATTTCATTCCATTACAAATCATGTTTAGATTTTAATATGGAATCTCAGGTAAACAATATGTTAAAGTCTAGAAACTATTTTTTAAATTATTTTCTCTGAAAGAAATTATTTCTCTCATGCAACTAAGTGATTATTAATGAAGTAATCACTGGGCAGTGTCGAAACATGGAGCTCCCGAGTTTTTGCAATGGGGAAGCGCCGCACAAGCGCGCCATGGTGTTGTTTTGTTTTCGTATTTCTCTTCTTTGTTTTGTTTTTTTTTTTTTTTTCATTTGAAAACCAACATGGAGTTGAAGTTGGATTGGGAATGAATTTTCATCATAAAGATCAACCTCTCTCAAGCATTATGTTATATTTTTTTGTATTCTTGTGCTATAGAATGCATGTTTGAAGCTTTCAATTTAGTTTCATAAATAGATCGCAAAAAGTTCAAAATCTGGAAGTTATAAACAAATACTCATTTCTTTTTTATCTTGATCATCTTTCTGTACAAAATCTGGTTAACTTTCTCAAGATCATTAATAAGTTTATGGAGGTTACATTATGCTTTATTATATCGTTCTAGGATTCACTTTAAATTAGAAAAGTTCTCAATTAAGTTCTCTTTTTCAAGGAAGGTCTAACAAAGATAAAAAATAGTAGAATAAGTAAGGATCACCATTGTTATTTATTCCAATTAAGCTTCAAAGTGCACACATATGATAACAATACAGCTAGAGATAAGGAGATATTTAAATCATTATTTCAATAGCCAAACCATGTTGAGATGGTTTTTAAGTTCAGTTGTTGCAAAGGTAGTCATCAAGGCCTTTGGCAACTTTACTTACACATAGGAGATAGTGATGTGGTGAAGCCACATCCTCATTTGCCTTGACAAACTCTATTGACCAATTAACTGTTCCTCCATTGTTACCATTCTCAAAAACTTGAAATTTTAATTTAAGCACTTCAAAATCTCTTAATGCATCTCCTTCAAGGCACTCAAAAGTTATTGACTTGTTAGCATCATCAATAGCTAGCCTCTCTTTCATCTCTTCTGGTCTTCCTAAGTAATTTGATCCAAAACAAGAAAAAAAAAAAAACAAAAAAACAAAAGGAGAGTAAGAATTGTTGCGAAGTAAAGCCCAGGTGCTCGAAAAATACAATTAAGGTGTATGCGTACAACTAACATATAAAACCTGACGCATCAATTGTATTGATATAAATGTGATCAAGAATATGATGTTTGAGGAGGTTGCGTAACAAACCTAGAACTTTTAGGCTCGATTTGATAACACTTATTTGGCTTTTTGTTCTTGCCTTCGAAATTTAGACTTGATTTTTTCCAATTTGATCTTAAATTCTTTATTAAAAAAGTTTGAATTCTTAATCCATTTTATTTTTTGTTTTTTAAAAACTCCCTTGGTGTTTAAGACTTTTGTAGAAAAGTAGATGATAAAAGCAAAAAAATAACTTTTTGAAATAATAAACAAATAATATTAATTTCAGTTAAAAGTAGAATGAACATTTAAAAGTAGAACGAACCAAGAACCGAAAAAGTTTGAAATGATGGTTGATGCAGATCCTCACCTGCGTTATATTTTAAGTGGATGATGCTGCCATGAGAATAACCATTCCCTTCTACAACCTTACAACTCTTATAAATTTCAGGAAACATTTGAACTAAGACATAATCCATTTTGTTCTTGAAAAACTGATAGTACTTGTGAGCAGAAGACTTGATATTCACTTGCTCTGAGATCTTACATATCTGAGCCATTTTGAAGAGTCTAATGTGTAGCTTCAAATGTAACGACCCAACTCTTTATACTAAGCTGAGGTCGTTACTAAAAGGAACAATGACAAGAGACACTTTTTGAAACGAGGGAAGAATAAATTTTCATTAAAAATGGAATATTAAAACACTGAAACATAAACGCGGAAGCAAAATTGAGTCCCCATATGGCATGTCACGGATCCTTCTCTGTCGCTCGCCAGCTTTCCTCTACCTTTACCTTCGCCTGAAATATTAAACATAGAAAGAGTGAGTATAAACATATACTCAGTAAGGGACCTACTACTAGTCCCACTAGGTGTCTGTTAACTTCCCATTAGAGTCCTGAAAATGGTACCCAATCTCTGGCACGTTCCCGAACACGTGCAACATGCGCTCCCGTAGGAACGAAAATCTGGTCTTCGGTGTCCCGGGGGAGCACCTAGGACATGCTGGTCTGTAGTGAACCCGGGGGTAACACTAAGACGATCGGGATGCGAGGACCCCGTCGAATCACTCGAATCATATCTATATCCATGCTAGACTGGCGTCCTGTCGGACCACACAGTCCTAAATAGGTGGTGATCCCGAAGGACACCCATGCAGGTACGACTCTAATAGACAAAGTTAACAGAACACCCTATCCATAGCATGTAGCATAACATAACATCATAACATGGCATGAGTATTAATCTTAACGTCCTTAATCATGTGATTAATATATCATGCATTAACAATCATCAACAGTCATCAACAACATACTACCGGTCATTAACATAACATCAGTCATCATCATCAATCATCAACATAATAATCTCAGTCATCATCATCAACATCAACTATCATCATAATCTCAGTATAATCATTATCATCAAATTATGCATTTTAGCTACCATCAATGCATAATCATAATTACATGCGGTCTCTTGAATTCAGTTCGAAGGTCTAGTAGGAGAATCTCTTACCTGGAGATTTTAGCCAAACAAAGGTACTCCCTAGTTGACAGTAAAATTCTCCAATTAACTTGATCCTAATCATAAAAGGAACACTTAGTATCTTAATTAATGAAATTAGCAATTGGCTAACATCCAAAAATCCTCCCAAATTAATTAACTTTCTAAAAATTGGGGTTGAAACCAATTCAACCTTGATTGGGAAAAATCCAAGATTTAGATCTTAAAAAGTTTAGCCAATTGAACCTTTTACAGAAAACCCAAATAGATCCAAAATTAAATTAATAAAACATTAATTTAATTTTATTGGCTTACCAAGGTTACTCAGATGGAGGTTGGAAAATCCTCTTATCCTTGATGAAAAATTCATCACTTTAAATCCTCAAGCTTCCAAAGAGACCAATCTTAACTTCAACTGAGGCGGCGACAGGAGAGGGTTATCTTAGAGAAGAAGATAAAGAACCTTTTTCTTTTTCCTTTAATTCCATCTTAAGCATTCCAATGCTATTTATAGACCCAAATAATAACAATAATAATAATTATTATTATTATTTCCTTTTCCTTTTCCTTTTAGGATATATATATATATAATACCAAAAAATATACATATATCTTTATTCCCATTATCTTTCCTAAATCAATGCCTTAATCTTAGGCATTTATAACCATTAGTAATAATAATAATACTTCTTTATTATTATTATTTTTCTCTCACCAAAATCTACAATAAATATATATTTATTTAAACCATTATTCTCTCTTATAAATATATATCTTTTTCGTCCAATCAAAATCAACCAATCTCTCTCTTCATGGATTATTTTCTTTTCCAAATAAATATAATTATATTCCATAATATAATTAACTACACTTTTCCAAATTATTAATTAAATATATATATCTATATATATATACTCAATTAATTAAAATTCCACCAAAACTAACTTTTCCCTCCAAAATCTCAAATTAACTTAAGTCCTCAATTAATTTAATCAATCAAATCTTTTCCAATAAATCACTTATAACTTCCAACATGAATTATCTTAACTCAACCATAACAACTTCACTCCATAAACAATATTTATCTTCCTACATAATAATTAATTATCTTCCACAATAACTAATTATTATTTATCTTTCTTCAAAACAATTAATTATCTTCCACAATAATTAATTATTGTTTATCTTTCTCCAAAGTAATTAATTATCCTTTTACAAATAATTATATTTTCCCAAAATATAATTATTTTACTTCTTCTCCTTTAATAAATATCCTTTCCCCAAAATACAACTATCTTTTCCTTAAGTAATTATATTTCAACAAATATAATTATCTTTTCCATTAACATAATAATTATATATATATTTCCACATATACTTATAATTATCAAATCTCCAACAAATTTTTCACCCGACAATTTAATTAAATAACATCCATAATTATTTAATTAAATTCAAGTTCAACAACACTAAAAATCCACAACTTTACTTAATCCTCTTAACCTACCATTTAATAAAAACTCAACAAACACCACGTGTCAAAACCTCTAATTAATTAAATATTCATCCAAGAAATATTTAATTAATTTTAATTCCCACATAAATCAAATAATTCTCATTAAATGGATTCAAAATAACGCCCAATAAATTAAATCTAGATAAACAAAATTAAGATAACTGACTCCAAAATTATCTAAATTTTTGGGGCGTTACAATCTTCCCTCCTTTAACAACTTTCGTCCTCGAAAGTTCTAATCTTTGAACAACTTGGGATACTTAGCTCTCACGTCTTAATTAATAACAAATTCTACCGAATTCCAAAATCTTTAATTAAATATACACACCCATGTATATATATTTAATTAATCCAACACAAAACAACCGAATATATTCCTTAACTTTGAAGTCCACTTAATGTAATACCCATAATAAGTTCCTTAAATTTATTGGGTGTTACATCAAATCTGCTCATAATTCAATGTGTCCATAGAAGGAGCGTTTTATAGCTAAAGAAAGCAAAAAATGGGTGCAACTTGATGTGACATTTTTATTCCGTTTTTGTTGGTTACAATTCATTATAATTTTCAATTGAGAAAACTGATGAAATATTCTGTTGTACAACTTTAAATTATTTACATTCTAAAGCTTTGTATGAACATTAAGGAATATTTTTTGTTCTTTTAAGAATTAGGAGGAATTTTAGATTGAATTGATGGGTTATATAATTTGTGAGTTATAATATAATAGCGTATATGTTATAATAGTTTGCAATTTGAGTGAAAACTATCGAGACCATCTAGGTTAGGATAATTTGTGTTTGAAATATTGATTAATTTGATGTGTCAGAAAAATCTTTTTTCAAAATTTCTCACTGCCCACATTATTCCCAACAAACCTTTTTCTCTACATGAATTTGTTCTTCTTTCATTTGCTAACTACCAATATTGAATCCTCTTGTAAAGTATACCCCTGAAAACCGTTTGCCAGTAATAACCTCAAAATAATGTTAAGTTTTTCCTTTACGAACATTAGGATTTGTTCGTTGTGTTGATAAGATGGGAGAATGTGACTAGATGAGTTGGGTTCTTTATCTTCATTTTCTATCTTCACTCCTATCGCCTCTAGCTTAGGGGACAAGCCATTGAGAATAGACAAATGATCTAAAGTTTTGATACTTTCCACATTTCACAAAGCGTAAAATTGCTCCTTTAAATATAATCAATTTGAGATGCTTCTTTGCTTGATACGTTAGTTCAAGCTTCTTTTAAAGCTCTTTAGTTATCCAAATTTCATGTACATTTGCAAGATTCTCAGCCAAATTTAGCCTCATTGAACTTCCAACTTTGAAATTCATCTCCTCCCGATCTTTATTACTGCTCATGTTGGACATCTTAGAACTATTTACTGGAACTATGACTAGATAATGCTCGACTACCATCACCACTTAACTCTTTGGAAGTACCACTATTTGGTCTTTCCTTCATGGTGTTTTGTGTGTAACCCAACTTGTATCACACATCCTTGATTTGCACTTTGTTACAAGTCGAAGTTAATACTTCCATCACACCTTCTTCATATCAAACTTTACTAAACCCTTTAAAGCTTGACATATATTGTGCTTCTCCTCCTAACAAACCAAAGAGAGTGAGCAACCTTACACTAATTCACAATATTGTAATCTGTTTTAAGAATTCTTTCATGATAGCTACAATCATAGAGCATATTTCGAAACTCAAGAAACTACGAGCCAAAAGCTCTGGTACCAATTTCTTGTTTTTTTGGAAAAAAACTCAACTTACACCGTAGAAAAAAACACATAGAAATTAAAAGGAAAAATTAAAATTGTGGACATAAGAATTTACATAGAAAATTCTCAAATCAAAACAAACAATGGATCAGAAAAGTTTACTACGTAAAAAATTGATACAGCCGCACAAATAATTCTCTCTTAACCCCAATTACAGTAGTGCTCCCTCAAAGCCTTTGAATATCATATATTTTTTCCACTTTTAAACTAAAGAATACAAAAGGACTTTAATTATAATTAACGCTAATTAAACTTAAAATGTACCCAAAACTCTTTAAGTGGAAAACCAAAGGCATTAGACTAGAGCTTTGTAGTTCCTTGAGCCCATGACTTTTCTATAGTTTTTGACCCAATCAGTTACTATTACTCAATTTAAACCCAACCAAAACCATATGAACAACAATTGGTGATGTGCCGGTATAAAATATGGAATCTCGTAAAGGTTCACACAAAAACATTAATAAAGGACTCTCGTAATTTCTAGTGCTAATTGGATTGATCATATTCTCCTCCCTAATTGGTCTACAAATCGAGATTAAGGATTTTATTGTGGGCCCAATATTAATTCATTCTAAATTAATAACAGAATATTGGCAGTGACTACCAAACGTAACTAAATAGGCCTCATTTATCCGATTCACGTTAATTCTAGAACTAAGCATAGACCTAGTGTTTGGCGCCGATGTTTTAGGAGGAACGTTTTAGCCCCCTAAAGTTTGAAAAATTAATTTAACCATCAGCTAGGTGTTAGAGTTGGTCTTTACTTGGAGGTGGGTGGGAGTTGGGCGGCTAAGGTTGACCTTGTTTAGGACTCCGCCATGGCCATGTACATTTTTGTCATGCAGGACTCCTCAAGTCTACCGAACCATTATTAAGACCTCTTATTTAGACCACCAATCTTTTTCATAACTGATATTCACATCATACCCTTCAGTACCCATGTATTGGGTGATGTATTTTGGCCGATACATCCTGCTAACATTCATGAACTTGGACTTAATTAAATGTCCTATTACTTTGCTTCTTGTCTATCTGTGATCCTCATCTATTATATCTGAGGGTAGGTATATGGACATTTATATACCTTGAAAAATTAAATAGACTTAATCTCCGTGTCTTCGTTTCTAGACCAACACTTCATCTAAGATACACCCTCTTGTTTCAAAACTTTATGAGTCAACCTAGAAAAACCATCATCATCGTCTAAGTTAGGTAGGACTAAATTATTGGTTAACAAGGTCAGTAATGATACATGTCCACAAAATTCAAGTATAAACATATTACACATTACTGGAAAACGAGACCATAATTTTAAGTACTTGACGTTTTTCTGAAACAAGGAGAAGGTACGCAAATGTTCGGCTTCCTTGACTTTTGTCAAGTGATATGTACTTTTCCTTTATGT
Source organism: Cucumis melo (assembly GCF_025177605.1). Lineage (NCBI taxonomy): Eukaryota > Viridiplantae > Streptophyta > Magnoliopsida > Cucurbitales > Cucurbitaceae > Cucumis > Cucumis melo. The sequence goes on from NC_066862.1 coordinate 15,303,323, forward strand.
TTTAAAAATATCAAGTAATATCTATTAAATTCTTGACGTTAAAACGTCAAAAAAATTTTATGAAAAGGCGGAGGGTTGGCCAATTTTTTACTTTCTTGACGTTTTTTGAATGTCAGATGATATATCACTTCAAAACAGTAAATAATATCTATTAAAAGTCGTTTGGATGCAGATAATAGGGATGGAAATAACATGATCATATTGGTGTGAATTAATGATGCCTAGAAATAATAAGTCTAGGACTAAGATTATTGCTTGGAATTAAATGTTCGTGTTTGGTTGGACCCTTGAGGCTAGATTCATACTAAGGCTAGTTGGATTCATGAAAAGAGACGGAGTGTGGTGGGGATTGAAAATCTTATTATCAAAGTCTCGGTTTCATCTATGTTGTATTTCATTTATAAAATTAATCATGAAAACTGTATAAAAATTTAATACATTAATTGATAAACAATAAACCTAATTTAAAACTTGGAGAAAATTTAATTATTTAACAATCAAATAATAATATTAATTAAATTATTAATAGGGGTCTTTTCAAAAATATAAAAAAAGAACAAACTATTTAAAATTTATATAACAATTTCGAAAACGAAAAAAGCCCAAAGACTCACCGTGTAAAATACAAAAAATGTCTCGTCAACAGCGTACGCATAATATATTTGCGATCATTTAGATTTGGTTATTGTTTGGTATACGATCGTTTAAATATGACTACGATTTATATTTTCAAATCCTTCATTTAACTTTGTTACACGATCATTTAATTTGGTTACGTTTAAATTTGGTTACACGATCGTTTAGATTTGGGGACCCAAATTTAAATAATTTTCTTTTTCAAAATTTGGTACATGATTTTTTTAATTCTTTTAGTACACGATCGTTTAGAGAAATCTAAATTTCTCTAAACGATGATTTATTCTTTTTATAACACGATCGTTTACTTTTTTTACACGATCGTTTACATTTGGCTACTTCATTTCAAATGATTTTTTTTCAAGATTCTTTATATACAATCTTTTATTTTTTTACACGATTGTTTACTTTTTTTTAAACGATCGTTTACATTTGGCTACTCAAATCTAAATGATTTTTTTTCAAGATTCTTTATACACAATCTTTTATTTTTTTTATACGATCGTTTACATTTTGTTACTTCAATCTAAATGATTTTTTTCAAGATTCTTTATATACGATCTTTTAGATTTTGCTATGTTTTTTTTTACCCAGTCATTTAGATTTGGTTAACCAAATGTAAACGACGTAAAAAAAAAAATAAAAAGAAGAAAAACGATGGAAAGAAATCGCGGCGAAAAAAAGAAGAGGAAAAATAGAAAGAAGATGAAAATAAATAAAAAAAAAGGAAAATAAGGAAGACAAATTAAACGACGTAAATAAAGAATTGAAAAATAAGAAAGATGATGGAAAGAAATCGCAGAAAAAAAAAAGAGGAAAGAAGAAGGACGATGAAAGAAATCATAAGAAGAAGATGAAAGAAATCGCAGGAGGAAGATGATTTCATCGCGAAGAAGAGAAGAAAGATGAAACGACAAATCTGGAATATTTAAAAAATTACTAACTTTATGAACTTTGTTACACGGGCCGTAAATAATTTGGTATTTTGTTACATTTACGAAAGTTTCTCTTATTAAATGGAGTAAATTTGATGATAAACTAATTGTAATTAAATTATTAAAAAAGATAAGTTAATAAATTGAGTTTTTTGAAAAAATAGAATAAAGCGCGAAAATATTTACATTGTATAGAACAATTCTAAAAAAGAAAAAACCTCGCGATTAACCAGTCAGACATGCGTGAAAAAAATAATTTTATACCAGTCTAAACAATCTTATAGCCAATCTAAACGATCTTGTATCTTCGTATTCAACTTAAACGATTTTGTACCAAATCAAAACGATCGATTAGTGATAGTGGTTTATCTCTGTCTATCTGAGATAAATAATCCATCGTTTAAATATTGGTATACGATCGTTTAAATCATGTATTAATATCATTTAAATCTTGTATCAAGAAGAGAAAAAAAGATGAGAGATGAAGAAGAAAGAAGAAATTATGGAGAGGAAGAATTTGGTAAATATTATCATAAATAACCATAATATTGTAAAAATGAAGAAGAAGTAATAACATAAAGAGATTAATAATATGAGGAGAGGTTGAATAAATAAGAAAAAGAAGTGAAAAGTCGTCAACATTCTGAGATTTATGAAAATATGATGGACTTTTTAATTTTGTTACGCGTGTCCTAAGTATTTTGGTATTTTGTTATATTTATAAAAATTAATATTAATAAATGATAATTAATCAATAATAAATTAATTATAAAAGTATTAAAAAAAAGTTGTTATTATATTAATCATAGCTGTGAGGTTATATCGATCATCTCGGGACTATCTCCGTATAATTTATAAAAAGGTTGTGAATGTGATGGTTGGAATGAGTACCGCTTAGCGTTTACAACTCTATTAAAAAGATCCTTAAATCAAATAATAATTTCACATCTAACACTTCCAACCCTCGAGATTACCTCTATGTAATATCGTTCATCCTTCTTCGAATTAAATACACCACTGTAGCCAAACAAATATGCTGATCATTCTACAAATAAAAAGAGAAATCCAACCATAAACAAACTCGAGGGAAGTGAATCCATGTAAGGAAAAAAAAAACATCAAAGTCAATTACTAGTACATGAAATCAAGATGGACCATGATCAAAGGAAACTGAATGAAAAAAAGTTTGTAAAATTTCCCATAAGGGTTGCCCATGGTGTAGCTAAAATTACTAGCTAGAAACAGGTCTTGCTTACCCAAGATTTCTCACAAACCGTTTTACTTTTAACCCTTAACTGAAATCTTTGTAACACTACTTATTTTGATCATAAGCTTGATTTGAATTTGATTAAATTAAAGAAAACGTTTAAAAACCTTCTGGAACAAATGTTATAAACAACCATCAAATCTCAACAATGTTTTTCTTTAAATTTTCTTTCTTAGAAATAACAACAAATTAACCACAAATCTTGATTCAAAACTTGGTAAAAACGTGTGGGGACAACAAAAACAAGAACATATTCGTTATTTCAAACGCAACCTAAAAAAGAAAAGAAAACAAAACGAATTCCCTAAAAATGGGACCCTCAGCGAACCTTCTTAAGAATTTAAAACCCAAGTTGGGTTTGAAAATTTTTGTTAGGTAATGATGAAACTGAAGACGCCTAAATGAGGAACAAAATAAACTTTTTACTATGTGAGACCCTGGAATTAAGAGTTGAAAAAAGTAAGAGAGTTGTTGGAAAAAAACTAGAATTTTTTAGATTAAAAATAGCAACTTTCCCAATATTTGGAAGATTCTGTAGAATCCGAAGTCTCTTTTCTCTTACCAAAGTGGAAAAGAAAACCAAGTCCAACTTACCACATCAGGATAAAGTGCAAGACAAGTTGCCAATTTTGTTCATGAAAACCAAAAAATAAAGCTGCTAGTGCTAGCTATAAATTCTATTGGAAAAACTACAACAAAGTAACAAAGAAAAATCAAGTAAATATTAAGAAACAAACATGTAAATTATTACATTTATGTGTTTGGGTACACGTATGATGATAGCAAGCAAGTCTTTGGCGATGTGAATTATTGTATTTTTTTTTTTTATATTTTGCAAAGAATTATTCCTATATTAATGGGATAGTTGCAAATTTAGCAATTATATTCAAAATAATTAAGTATATAGCAACATTTTAAAAAAATTGCAAATATAGCAAAATCTGTCAAAATCTATCGATGATAGGAGTCTATCACCGATAGACTATGTAGCAAATGTTGGTCTATCACTGATAAACCATAAGAGTCTATCAACGATAGAAGTGTATCACTGATAGATTTTGCTATATTTGCAATTTTTTTAAAATATTGCTACATACTTAATAATTATTGTAAAAATTGCTACCTATTATAATTACCCTATATTTAATTCGCACCTCTCATCCGTGTTTAATAATTAGTGTTGAGTGGGAGATGATGAAGACGTTAAGAATATGTTGTTTATCCAGTGAATGTTGCAAGTGCACCTACTAAACCCAAACAATATTAAGTTTCAGCCACTAAATTTTTAGATATTTTTTTTTTCAAATGAGGATTCAGATTAAACCAATTTCAAAATTACAACTAAAATAATATTTAATTTTAACCAATAATATGTGTATTGAAAGACATTTTAAAAAATAAAAAAATAAACCAAAATATTTACCCTAACAAAATAAACCAAAATATTTACAAAATGTTAAATGGTCCATTACCGAATATTCTATCATTATCTATCAAAACCTTGATAAATATTTGTCATTGATTAGGATCTGAAAATTTGCAATATTTTCAATAGTTTTGTCATTTGCTATCATAATAATTAAATTGTATATTTATATTTTTTTTAAGTGACATTTCATGCATCTAATAAACTAAAGTAAGGTTTAACAAATAAAAACAAAAGTATGTAGAATAAGGCACCATTGTTAGGAAAGATACTATGGCCCCACTTTCTTTAGTTTGTTACCATACTTTCATCTTTTGTTAGCTAAATAAAATCGGTTAGAATCTCTTTTAATTTGTGGATTGTTTGGATACAACTAATAGTGTAGTATTTAAGGAGATGTTGTGTATGGAAAATGTGTGTTTACCGTGAACAAGAATTCAACCTATTTGAAAAGAGATGTAAGAAAAGTTTAATGGTGTTCAATAATCTGTCATTTCCGGTTTGAAATCAGAAGAAGATCTCATGGACCGAAAAAGATAGAAAGGGTCCGAAACCAATGATTCAAGGGGAGTACTTCCTCTCAAGTTATGTTACATTATTATCTGATTCATTATGTAAGTTCAAGTTATACAGAGGACAACTTGTAGAGTGTCATAACTTAAGTCATAACATTATAATCGTTATGTGTTCTAAAGTAATAGAAACTTTTCTCATGGATTTCATACCCCCAAATGTAGATGGTGCTTCATCGAACTAGGTTACCAAATCTAATTGTGTAGTTTCTTTATACATACTAAGTTTTCGTAGTTAAATCATCTGTTTTAACTAGTGGTTCAACAAATTATACATTCAAAAGTGAATATTCTTTTTCTCAACCATCACTGTTATTTTTTCTTCCAATTTAGCATCAAAGTACACAATATGATAACAAGAATAATAATAATCATAAAGAGAGAATTTAAATTAGATCGTATTTTAATAGCAGAGTCAAAGTCGGATGGATTTTATTAGTTCAATTGTTCCGTGGTAATCGTCATGGCCTTTGCTAATTAACTTTAGCTACACATGGGAGATAGTCATGTGATGTAGCCACTTCTTCATTTGCCTAAACTAATTAATTCTATAGACCGAATTCCTACCATTCTCAGTGGAAAATTGAAAATGAAGAAGAGAAGCTTTACAAAAAAATACATTTTGTTTAATAAAATTGGTTATCAAATATTTATCTAAATTTCATAAAAAGTCTCTAAATAGATCTCCTTCAACGCACTCAAAAGATTTTTATTTAATTTCTTTGCATCATCGATAGATAGATTGTAACGACCCAACTTTTTATATTAAGCTGAGGTTATTTCTAATTAAAAGATAAATAAAATTTCTTAAATTAAAAATAGAAAATAAAACAGAACCTCAAATTACTCATTAAAATCATAAACAAATGTATATAGAAATAAATTTTTAAAAAATAAAATAAAATTCTAAGTCGGGCCCTATTTAGTTATAAAAAGATAAAATTAATAAAAACAAATACATAAATATTGAAATCTGAACAAATAACATAAGGTGGAAGCAAAAGGGTTTCCTATGGCTCGCCACGGTCATTTCTTGTCATTCGCCAGCTTCCCTCTGCCCTTACCTCTTCCTCTACCAATAAAATTAGATGTGAAAGAGTGAGTATAAAAATACACTTAGTAAGGGACCCACTACTAGTCCTGCTAGGTGTCTATTAACTTCTTATTAGAGTCCTGTAAAGTGGTACGCTTAAACTGACACATGTTGCGGAACACGTGCAATCTGTGATCCCGTAAAAACATATCTGGACTTCAGTGAACCCAAGGGAACACCTACGACAAACTGGACTTTAGTGTATCGGAAGGAACACTAAGACAATCAGGCTTTGAGTGACCCCGTCGAATCACTCGTAATATTGTCTATGTCATATTGAACTGGTGATCTCGTCAGACTACACAGTTATAAAAAGGTGGTGATCCCGAGGGACAGCGATATGGGTACGACTTTAATAGATAAAGTTAACAGTACACCTTATCCATAGCATGTACATAATATAACATCATCATAACATGGCGTAAGTATCGATCATATCATTCTTAACAAAACGCAGTCATCATCATCAACATACTACCAGTCGTAAACATTATATCAGTCATTATCATCAATCATCAATATAATGACAGTCACTATTAATAGCATGAAGTTATGCATTTTAGCTACCATCAATTTATAATCATAATTACATGCGGTCTCTCAAATTCAGTTTGAAGGTCTTACACCAGAATCGCTTACCTCGAGATTAGCTTAACGAAATTATCCTAACAGTCACAATCAAGCTTCCCAAGGAAAAATCCTAAACAATGAAGGTGAATAACTAAGTTTAATAATTTAATTAACAATTGCTTAAGGATTGAAAATCTAATTGATTCAACTTACCCAAAGTTGAGGTTGAATTCAATTTACCCATAACTGGGAAAATTCCACAGTTCTAATTCCAATTGATCTAACCATTCCATTAAGAAAAATAATTTAATTTAATCCAAAATTAAATTATTTAAGGTTTAAAATCAATCTTTTGTTGGGCATGCCAAAAACCCAATCAACTTACTGAAACTTAACAAACTAGGTGGGAAGAAGGACAAAAAACAGAACTGGTGGATGAAAACGGCTTGGCTAAGGAGAAACAACTAGGCAGCTCGGTAGAAGGCAGAACAGCTGGCGGGTGGCTTCAAGCCGTGGCTGAATGGGGTGCAGCTGCGGGCGGCTTAGTGTGAAGACACGTGCACGGCTGAAGAGAAACGGTTGCGTGACTCGGCGGCTTCGTGCGTGGCTTTCAGAAATGATTAGCACGCACGGCTGAAGAACGACTGATGGAGAGCGACGGAACATGATGGGGAGCTACGATGGAGAGTTGGCGAAACGAAAACGGCGAGGATCATTGGCTGGATGCCGCGGCTTGCGACGAAAAACCACGACGACGACGCGATCGGCTCGGCTTGCGACAGACGGAGGTGGAGGCGTTGACGGTGGCGGCAGACTTGGGAGGCTAGAGTTTGCTTTGTGTAACACCCCGAAAATTTAGATAATTTTTGGGAATTATTTATCTTCGTTTTGTCTAATGAGGTTCCAAATAATGGACGTTATTTTAAATAATTATTAGTTCTTCCATAGAAATTGAAGTTTAGTTAAATAATTTTGGGTGCTTACTTAATTAAATTGGAGAAGTGGATTTTTAGAGATTTTGAAATTTTATGTATATATGGATTTGTATACATAAAATAAAAAGGATAATTATATTTGTTAAAATATAATTTGTTAAGGAAACAATATGGCATTTTGGAACGGAAAAGATTAAGATAATTATAATTGATGAAATATAATGATTTTAGGAAATATATTGTATTGCTAAAAGAAGATAAAAGAGATTTATTTGAAGGGTGATATTTTGGATAAAGATATAGGGGAGAAAGAAAAAGAAATTTAAAATAATAATTATGTAATGGAAATTATAATTGTTATTATGATAAGAGATAAATAGTTGATTGGATAGGGATTTATTTGAAGAGAGAGAATATTTGTTTTGAAAAAAGAGATTTGATAAGTTTTAAATGAAGAGAGAGTGTGTGAGATTTATTTTGGGATGAAAATAAGGAAAAAGGAAGAGAGAGATAAAAATAATAATAATATTATTATTATTTATAAAAGCCTCGTTTTTCGTGACCTATTCATTCATCTTCTTCATCTTTTAGGAATCGTCACAAAATCCTAACCCTAGTCGCCGCCCCCTCCGATCGACTGTCGCTCGCGTTTCCCTTCTTGACTGCCGTAAAGCTCCATCCGAATCAGGTGTTGTTGCCATGCCAAAGCTCTTCGTCGTAAAAGTTGTCGTCGAGGCCTCCTTTGTGCATTGTCGCTCACCGTCGGTTACTGCCATGTAGCTTCATCGTCGTTGAAGCGTCATTCGGTCCACGTCAGTCGTCCAAACCGCATCGGCTGTCTGAGTCGCTTCTTCGTGAACTGCGCAAACCGGGCCACACGACCGAGTCGAATACCCGATCTGCGAGCCACTCTCCACTCAGGTGATTAAGCAAAGCTTAAGGACCTAAATGAGCGTTCTGGCATTTCGCTTTAGAGGCGCCAGAATTAATCTAAGTCGCATTATATATCATACGACAAGATAGAGTGCGTGTGGGACAGAGTGTAACAACTTGGTATCAAAGCAAAACATTCTTTGAGGATGATACATGTATGTTTTGGTAAGAGATGAGCTAAAAATTTAAGTTTTTTTGCAGGAAACTTTGAAAGGACATAATGCCACTAAAGAGAGTTACTAGTATATCAAGGGCAACAATTGAACCTACAATGGATTTAGAGGCTCATGAAGTAGCCCTAATGTAAGAAGAGATCAAGAAGAAGTCTTGTACGATAGAGTCGCTAATACATTAATTCTTGTTTGAGTTCAAGAGCCATAAAATAAGTTTGTAATAGAGAGGCTTAAGTCGTTGAGAGCTACAAAATTTAATGGGGTAGTGGATCTAAAGGAGTGAGACAATCAAATACGGCTATAATTTAATGTTAAATTTAACTGTTAAATACAAAATTTGGACATTTGAGAAGTATTTTAGAGTAATGTAATGTCGAGAAGATAGAAAAGTAAATTTTGCTGTATTTTCGTTACAGGGCGAAGCCGAGGATTGGTAAACTTTGGAAGAAAATAGGCGAGGAGAAGTTTGCTGGGAAGAATTTAAGGAAATCTTCAATAGAAGATCCTTCTTAAAGACTTATGAATATGAAAAGAGAGAAGAATTTCTTCATCAAAGGTAAGGAGAACTTTCTGTTGCTGAGTACGAGAAGAAATTGACAAAATTGGCAAAATACTCTTTTATGTTGGTAGCATTTGAAAGAAAGAGATGTAGGTGTTTTGAGAGACATCTAAGACACCAAATAAGAACACCAGTGGTCGTAAGAACCATTACATAGAGTTGGTAAATGTTGCTTTACGAGTCTTTCTGCGGTTGGCAACGTTTATCCATTGGAACGGAGATGCGATGGAATGGAGACATGAGATTTCGAACGGAGATGTGATGAAACAGAGACGCGATAGAACGGAGAGTTGGTAAATGTTGGAATGAAGACAAGATGTAACGGAGATGCGATTACGCATAGAGGTCTCGATCTTATTCACTCTATGTGATGGAACGGAGACGTGATCGCCTAGATGTCCTACGCGAGATTCTCTACAAAGTAACGCATCGAACATCTAGTAAGTAGAATTAAAAGACAAACGCTAGGAAAATGTAACCCAAAATGTGGATGAATAAATACTAAAACTTTCATTCATACTTTAGAAATGAGTAAATTTAGTACTTTTTACAACATTTATCACAAAACTGTTAAACATGAGTCAGGACATCACTTGTACTTCTCTCGCCCAGCTACTATATGCTATGTGACTTAAGTATGCCACTACCAAAACGATGTGTTTAAGAAGGCATAGTAGGCGATCAAGTTTGTAAGTCCAACGCTCTAGATATGCTTGGTTACCTGAGGGAGGGGAGAATAAGACAAAATATTTGAAAGGTTAGAAAAAAATGTTTTGTGAGTGGGATCTTTTATCAACTGCCTTAAATAAATCAAGTTTGCCTTAACCGTCAATTCACATATAGTATCATCAATAAAATATTAAGTTTAAATCAAACCAAATCTCATGTGTTAGGCGATTCACAATACCTCAATACCATTAATCTTTTTCATGGATTAATTTTAAATTATCAGGATTTTAAGATCTTTCGTCATAACTCATGGAGATCATTTCTTTTCAATTATTTCATCGTAATTCTTAACACATCACATGCATTTTGTGAATGACATAATCATCTCACAGAATCATTTCGTATGTTTATTTACATCTTTGTACCATTTTCTCAACTCAGGCATTTACCACACTCTTTTGCCAAGTTGCAACTATGTAGAGTAATCTAAATGCATTTACCTAGTTCTATCAATTCCTCTATACACATAACGAGCCTTCCAATGCCAGATCACACAATAAGAATAGAGCATTTTATCCCAAATCACACAGGAAGGATAAGACATCCCATACTAGATCACATAACAAGTATGAGGAATTCGCATCCCATAAGGTACAAAAGAACATCTTATTTCAAACTTTATCAAATCTCATACATTCTCCAGAATACATCATTTCAATTCATAGCAAGCCCAATTCATTTAGACATGCGTTTTAAGAATTGGAAGCATAAGAGAAATTATTTAGTTCATAGATTCAATAGAAATATAATTACAGTTTCAAAAATATTTTACAAATCCTTTTCATTGTGGAAACATTTTATAATAAAAACCACTCACAATCACAGTCAACTAGCTCCTTAGCCTAGCTTCCTTAGCCCAGAGTTTCCTTGCACATATTGAAATCCTTGTCAGAATTAAGCTCGTTTTGTGTCTTTAAGGATCTCATATATTTTTTTCCAGTTCCTTCTAAAATAAGTTTAGGGTGAAAAGTAACTTCAAACTGACCAGAATTCCTCAATTTATTGAGTAGAATGTAATCAAGTGATAATCAAAAGACAATCAGATGACAATATCATAAATAACTATATGTATTAAAGAATACAAGGTTATGAGATGTCAGTATCATAAACAACTCTATCCATCAAAGAATAGAAAGTTATAAGATGACAATCATATAAAAATATCATAAACTAATAACTATATGTTAAAAAAGACAAGGTAATCGAGTAGTAATCAAAATACAATCAAACAATATGAATATATACTATATGATAAAGAAAAAGGTAAGCATCTCACAATCAAGAGTTAATTAGTTAAAAGACACTACAAGAAAAGTCGCTTTCTATGACATTTGTAAAGAAAAAAAATTGAGAAGTAAAACTTTGTGGTCCTGTATATTTGTAGTGGATGTACCCATTTGAAAGATACATGAAAATGTTGAAAAGTTTTGTTCGTAATAGAAATCGACCTGAAGGATGCATTGCAGAAGCACAAGTATGTGAAGAGACTGTTCACTTCTGTTCGGACTTCCTTTTTGGATTAGATGAAATTGGTCTTGGATCACTAAATTCAAGGAAAGAGAAACAAACCGATAGGCCGTTGTCAGCGGAAACCTATGTTCGCCCTGATATGCAAGAACTGAAGCAAGCACATCTTCACATTTTACAGAACACTGAAGAAGTACATCCATATATAGAGTATGATTTCTTATCATCGTACACTAACACCATTAAATTACCCTTAAGAACACATAATTTATATTTATTACCTATATTGTAGAGAACATATGAACCATCTCAAAATTGAAAACCCAAGAAGAGCAAAAAATGAACAGTGGCTACAAGTTGAACATAATCGATCATTTGGTGCATGGATACGAGATAAGGTGAATGAAAACATCAAATCATCCATGTTGTTTTATTATTATTGTTTACCAGTCCCAACATATAACTCTTTTTTTTAATAGGTGATGTGTGAATTACATGAAGGAAAGGTAGTCTCGAACACAATACGATGGCTTGCACATGGCCCCAATTGTGGTGTAATGACGTATGAAGGGTATATGGTTAACGGATGTTCTTACCACACTAAGTCCTGTGATGACCATCAAACTGTTCAAAATAGTGGGATTATGTTAGTGGTAACGACAATGCAGGTGTCTAGTGCGAAGGACAAAAATCCAGTGATTGGTGACATGTCTTTCTATGGGATCATTGAAGACATTTGGGAAGTTAGTTACAATACATTCAATACTGTTCTTTTCAAATGCAAAAGGGTTGAAAATAAGAATGGTGTTCGAATAGATGATCTTCATTTCACGTTGGTTGACCTTAGCCGAATTGGACATTCTTCAGATTCCTTCATTATTGCCACACACGGACAACAAGTCTTTTATGTCTCAGATCCTGTTGATCCAAGATGGTCGGTTGTTGTAAGGCCACCATAAAAAGACTTTCCGTACAAATGTGCTAATGATGACCTTGGAGATATGTTGCCGCACTACCCCCCAGTCTCAAAATGGAATTCAACAAGTGTCATTGATGAAAGTGGGGATGCATACACTAGACTTGACTGTGAAGGCACATGGGTTACCACTTGACTTTCATACGTATGTAAAGTAATTAAACTCTCTTTGGATGTCCTTTTTTGGTTATGTTTAATGACAATGATGGTCGTTCTTAATTTGCAGGACAAAGGCCGTTGGAGATACGAACCGTACTGTTATGAAGCAAACTTATTTCATGTTTTTTTTACAACTTTGAACATTATTAAGTCTTTTATTTGCCATATTTGAAGTAGTATGTGTTGTATTATTGTTAGTATGAGTTAATCATGATGTTATCGTTTGAAAGAACAATTTGCTAAAGTACTATGTGTTCTATTTCGAATCTAATTTTTTTTCGTACTTTTCCATTAGTACTGCAATTATTGTTATTACTAACTGTTTCTTCTTTTACTATTAGATTAGTATCGTAGATATGGTTGATTCACAGGATGTTGCTCGACCTAAGGAAAAAGGAGAAAGTAGTACACAAAAAAGAAAACGTGGTCCAACTGAAATGAAGGAAATAACTCGTGCTACTAGTGATTTAGTACAACGAGTTGGGTCAAGCAATTGGTTAAAATGCAACGAAACTGAAGAGTTTCATAGGAACGACTGTGCGGTTCCATGTTTCCATTATATACTCTGATTGGCCTACGGTGCCAAAGGAAATAAATGACAAAATATTTGAACTAATAGAGGTAACAATTGCCATGAACATTTGAACTTTGGTACACTATCCATTTATTTTGCTATGTAACATGTTATGTGAATATTCTGTAGGCCAGATTTGTGGTAGACCCTCGATCAAAGAAGACTATCATCCAGAACGCTGGCGTATGCTTTCGTCAATTCAAGTACAGATTGACGACAACATATGTCTTGCCATTTTTGGATGATGTTGAAAAACTAAAATTTCCGCCGAATGAGTACTCTTTCATAGATCAACAACATTGGACTGAGTTTGTTGCATCTCGGTTGAAGAAAGACTTTAAAGTAAATATAACGCTTCCTATCCTTCTTTAAATTTGAATTGCAATTTTATGGGCTTCATATGGTAATTGATTAAATTTGTATAATGAAATGTAAAGAAAAATGAGTGAAAATGGGAAGGAGAAGCGGAAGAAACATAAGTACAACCACAGAACCTCTAGAAAGGGGTATGCAAATCTTATGGAGGAGTTGGTAAGCTGATTTCCTTTAAGCAGTTGTAGGATTATATGTAATTCTAAATAGCTTATTATGTTATAGTTACTTTTTTGCCACATTCTTTAACATTCGCTTCGTGTTTTAACTATAAATAGAAAACATCGTCATCGAATCAAATTGATTGATCCATAGTTTGGAAACAAGCTAGAATGGATCGTAAGGGACAAATTCCGGATGAAGAGACGAAGGAAGTGGTGAATCTTATAGTAAGTACTTGCATTTTTTGTACTTTTTTTTGTATAAGCAAGTACTAATTTCCATTCTTTGCAATTTTGTAGGATGAACTTGTAGCGACCCAAAATACGACTAATGCTTTCGGTGAAGATGATATTCTAACAAGGGCTTTGGGTGGTAAGGATCGTCCTGGAATACTCCGCGGTGTAGGGAAGTATGTCATAAAGAAAAAGTACTTCCATACCGCAACACAACAAAAAACAAATGAAAAAGAGGATGACAAGGCCACTTCTAAAGAACACGATCGAATGGCGAAAAGAATAAAAGAGTTGGAGGAGGAATTGTTGAAAGTGAAAGAGAATGATGATTGCGTAGACAACTCAAAAGAAGAACCAGGTATGGGTTCTAAAGAAAAATCATTCATGGAAGGGGCTGAAAATGTGAACGATTTGGAAGATTTATCAAATGATTTAGAATCAGAAAAAAACATAGAGGATGTTGTTGAATTGAATGAAGACATCAAGGTATGTTTTTCTAAAGGCCTTTAATCCATAAGGTTACATGTTCTATGTGTATACTGTCCTAACAATTCACTTGGATTCGTAAAGGTCGACATAGAGAAGGATGATAAGAAGGTGGAAGGTGTGACGTTAGAGAAAATGAAGGTTAGTGAATCTAAAGTAATTGATTTATTAATTAAACTTTTGTGAGGTATACATATTTGACAATGTCTTTTAAATAGGTTGGAACCCCGTGCAAGTTGGCGTTTGAAACGAAAGATCATATCGTTGCATGGGGGACCATAATTGATTCAGATGCAAAATGTGACAACGTTAAAGTGGCAGTAGATGTCGTGGTGGATGGGGATTGTGCAATTCCCATTCCATTAGAGCAAGGGATGTACAAAATGTCCCAGGAAGTTGGTTCACACATATTATGGCCATGTGATCTTGTCATTACGAACAATATAAAGGTAATGAAATTTTCATTGAAGGATATACATGTCGCATTTTGTATTAACCCTAATTGCAATATCTTTTGTAGATGGATTATGGGGAATTTACTAAGGATATGAGCACATTCGCACCGACACCAATTCAAAATGCTCCAGTTGCACTACGGTTCTTACTACGAATGGTTGAACATATGGGGTCAGCAATTCAAATCACCACACCACATGACGTATTTGGGGTCCGAAGAAAATGTTGCATAATGATAGAGTCGTTGAAGGATTTCACATCTATGCGACCAATAGCTACCGCTTGCCTTGATGCGTACATAATGTAAGATATGTTATTACAGTGTTACTCTTCATAAGTTTGTTTGATATTTATCTTCTTTCAATGTATTTGTAATGCACTCGTAGGTATCTATACACACGTATGGAATCATCAAGAACTTTGAATCTATACAAGTCTGTTGATGCTGGGTCGATTAGTTGTGGAAGTTCTAAAGAAGAACGAGCCCAATTGTTGACTGCACGATTACTTGGAACAGATTACGATCAACTCTTACTGTTTCCTTACAATTCCGGGTATGTTCATAACCTAAAGTTATTGATAGGAATTGTGCTTATAGTAGTCTAAGATGTAGTATTATTGTTTGACACATATATTTAGGAATCATTGGACATTGGTTGTAATAAACCTTACGAAGGGTGCTGCCTTTTGGATAGACCCTTTGAAAAACCGTATTGACCCAGATGTAACCGAAGTAGTTGAAAGGTATGTCATACTTACTTTTACCTTTACTTCCTTTTTTCTTCATGAGACAATATTTTAAGTAGTTCAAACTCCAATATTATTATGTAGGTCGTTCAACATAATAAACAAGAAAAAACCTACTTGGAGGGTCGGAAGGTATGTGAATATCTATATTGCTATGGGTTGTAAATTAATCCATATTTCTAACATAGGTCAACTCATTTATATGTGTATCTCCAGTGTCCTAAGCAATCAGGAGTAGTAGAATATGGTTATTACGTGATGCGGTTCATGCGTGACGTCATAATGTCAACGAGTACTTCTATCATACAGATAGTAAGCATAACAGTTATAAAACTAGCGTGCATATATACTTTTTTGTAAATGAAACTCATTTAGAACCACTTTATTGTCTATAGATGAAAGATTCACCTCATGCGTACACAAAGGATGACATTGATTATATAAGGTCTGAGTGGGCTGAGTTTGTAGGGAAGCACGTACATTGTGCTTAGGATAAGATATTTTGTTACACATTTTGTCATATAATTTGCACATATTTTGTCACATATTTTGTCATATATTTTGTCACATATTTTTGTGTTCGAGCTACCATGGAAAATACAGTGCTGGAGGAAAATACAGTTGTCATGTTCAATATCAATGAGGTAAGGTTATCTTAGAATGTATTAAAATGCAGTTTTTTAAGTTCATCAAATTATCTCCATTGATTTAGTATCTCCTTTTGTACTTTGTTCTAGTTATCTTGAAGTGTGTATGTAATTATTGTTGAAGTGTGTTGTTCATAAGTGTTGTTGATCTTGAAGTGTATATGTAATTATTGTTGAAGTGTGTTGTTCATAAGTGTTGTTGATCGTGAAGTGTGTATGTAATTATTGTTGAAGTGTGTTGTTGATAAAAGAGTGTTGTTGATCTTGAAGTGTGTATGTAATTATTGTTGAAGTGTGTTGTTGATAAAAGAGTGTTGTAGATAAAGAAGTGTTGTTGATCTTGAAGTGTTGTTGATCTTGAAGTGTGTATGTAATTATTGTTGAAGTGTGTTGTTCATAAAAGAGTGTTGTAGATAAAGAAGTATTGTTGATCTTGAAGTGTTGTTGATCTTGAAGTGTGTATGTAATTATTGTTGAAGTGTATTGTTCATAAGTGTTGTTGATCGTGAAGTGTGTATGAAATTATTGTTGAGTGTGTTGTTGATAAAAGAGTGTTGTTGATCTTGAAGTGTGTATGTAATTATTGTTGAAGTGTGTTGTTGATAAAAGAGTGTTGTACATAAAGAAGTGTTGTTGATCTTGACGTGTGTATGTAATTATTGTTGAAGTGTGTTGTTGATAAAAGAGTGTTGTACATAAAGAAGTGTCGTTGATCTTGAAGTGTGTATGTAATTATTGTTGAAGTGTGTTGATAAAAAGGTGTTGTAGATAAAGAAGTGTTGTTGATCTTGAAGTGTTGTTGATGTTGAAGTGTGTTCTTTTTGGTTTTGCTAGGTTGACAAAGGTCTTAACAAGGCAAAAGGGAATCCTATGGCATTCTATAAGGTATGTACTCAATCATGTTATGGTTGAATAGACAAACATATTTGAAGTGTGTATGTGTTCTATGTTGTTGAAGTGTGTTGTTCATCATGAAGTGAATGTGATGTGTTTATGTGGGTGAATGTGTTGTCTTGTTGAATTATTTTGTTTCCTTTTCTTTTCTTATTAGGTTTTGCCACAATCCATTGGAGCAATGAAACCATGGATACGCCAATTAGTTGATGTATAGCCTTTTTTATAGGTTTGGTAGGAAATTTTTTTGTTAAATGTTGTCGCCACGTACCCGAGACGACGCGGAGCGGCCGACATTCTTTTAAAGAGTTTTATTTTAAAAACGAAAAAGAGGAGTCGCCACCAATCTTTTTTACGGTGTGATTGGACACCGAAATAAAGTGAATCATTTTAAATAAAATAAAAACTGGTCTACGAAAAAATTAGAGTTGAGTTCGGGAGTCATTTGTGTACGGGGAAGGTGTTAGCACCCCATAACACCCGTTTTAGAAAACGGTGGCCAAATTTAATGTCTTGAATAAAATTTATTTTTTTTTAAAAAAACTATGTCTTATTTCATTGCTCACCACTCCAATATTTGGAGCAATGATCCCATAAAATAAGTGGGATACACCCATTAATTAGACTATATTGGGGGAAAATTCCTCACCTTAAGAGAATGAGAAATTGTTACAATTTCTCAAATTCTATCATAGGCTAGTCTTCGAATAAAGTTTTTTTTTTTTTAATTTTAAACATTGATTAAATATATTTTCTCTTGGGATCAAATCTCTGACTCCGTAAGATATTGATCTCTCACCTCAAGAATCTAGAAATAACGGACTCCCAGAAATTTCTAGATTCCATCATAGGTTTTTTTTTATCGAAATCGGCGTGGTTATTATAAAAAAAATGTAGATTAGGAAACCTTATGAAATATCTATTTAATTTTGAGTTTTAAAATAAATAATTTTAAAGCAAAAAAAAAAAAAAAAAATTCTAAATGGTTTAAAGAGAATTTTTTTTTAAAAAAAAAGATTTCAAAATTAAATACAATTATGATTAAAAGTATCTTAAAATTTTCAAGAAAGTTTTAATGAAAGTCAAATAGAAATAAAAAATATACCACACAATAAATTAGACAAATAATTTAGGATATCAATGTATGCATATACTAAATATAACAATAATAATAAAAAATAAATTAAAAGAAAAGGAAAAGAAAAGATACATAATAACGATAAAGAAAATAAGAAAAAAAATGAAAAAAAGAACTAAATGAAATAATAAACAAATGAATATGTAAAAAAGAAATTAAATAAATAAGTGAAGAAAAGAGGACATAGGGATGATAATAAGTTAAAAGAGATAAAAAAAATTATGAAAGGAAATAACGATAATGGTATAAGAATAAAAATAGCAAAAAGTTTTTTTAAAAAATCATAAATATAAAAACACTAAATAAATAAATAAAGTTATATATAAAAAACATAAAAAAATATTAAAAAAAAGGTTAAATATATATATAATAATAATAATAAAATAATATTAATAAAATTACAAATAAAATTAAATTTAAATAAGTAAATAAATAAATTAAAAAAAGAAAGAAAAAAAAAAGAGGAAATAGAGGGTGACGGCAAGGTTTGCCGCCACCCTAAAAGAGAAAAAAAATATATATATATATATATATAATAATAATAATAATAATAATAATAATAATAATAATAATAATAATGATAATGATAATGATAATGATAATGATAATGATAATGATAATGATAATGATAATGATAATGATAATGATAATGATAATGATAATGATAATGATAATGATAATGATAATGATAATGATAATGATAATGATGATAATAATAGAAATTTTCTTTTGTTTATAACTTTTCTTTTTCTCTATTGTTTTAGAGAGAAGAAAAATGTTAAAAGATCTTTTTTTTTTTCTTTTAGCATGATGATAAAAGGTAGTAAAAATAAAAAAAAGAAATTTTCCTTATATATTTTTTTTCTCTCTTTATATTTGAAAAGAGAAGAACAAAGATAAGGATTTAATCCCGAAGAAAATTACTTGTTGTATGAGGTGTGGATCATTGGGAGTAAACCCTACCTAATGCAACCTCCAACTAAGTTTTTTCTTCCTTATGAGATTAGAATTAAGATAAAAAAAAAGACGATATGAAGATAAAAATAAAAACAATAAAGCGAAAAAACTAATGACCCACCTTTATGCAGAGGAATACGTTTCTTCAAATTCTCTATAAACATTTTTTTTTTCGTAGAGATTCTCTCTAAAACAATTTCTTCTCAAGACTTTCTCTAAAACAATTTCTTCTCCCCCCTTTCCAAATGACAAAGGATCCTATTTATAGACCCGGGGTGTGCCACAAATTAGGAAAATTTAATAAGTATAAAATCAAATTAGATATTATGTAATTTTATTAATTTTCTTTTTTCTAAAATAGTAAAAATATGATATTGAAAGATTTTGTCCAAAATAAATTTTTTGTTTTTTCCTAAAGTGATAAAGATAAGTCAAATATGGTATTAAAATTTTTTTGTATAAAATAAATTATCTTGCTTTTCCTAATATGATAAATCAAAAGAGATTTTGTATAAATAAATTAATTTTTTTTTTTTTCCTAAAGTGATAAGTAAAAAAAAAATGATTTGAATTTTTTTTTTAAATAATAGATATTCTCATTAATGACTTTATTTTCCATTTTATTAAAAAGATAAGAAAAAACATAAGATTTCATATTATTACAAAAAGATTTTACCTTTTTCTTTTTTTAACAAAATAAATTAATGAAATGTCTTAACCGTTGCTACAATTAATAATTTAAAGAATAATAAAAAAATGTAGGATAAAATTAGGTGGCTACAAATGTAATTATTTAAAATAGTTTGTTCGTACCAAAAAACATTTGTACTAACAATTAAAGCAATATTAGTAAGTGTTTATTTCTATTAAAGCGTTCACCTTTTTTCCATTTGTTATTGTATTGATATGTAATGGTATGTGTAATGGCAGGGCAACAACAAATACATAATTCAATAAGAAATAGGGCTTTTGAAAAAAGTAACTAAAAACACAACTATGATATTTAAATTGATAAATAAAACTATCATCGAAAAAGTTTTATTGACAGTTAATAAAAGTCATGGTAAGTAAAATGATGACAGTTAAAAAGTGTCATAAATGATAAATAATGACATTTAATATCAGTCATAGAATATTAACAATGACAGTTATCTTCTGTCATAAAATGTCAACTATGACAGTTATAAGCTGTCATAAAATATAAACAATGATAGTAATTAACTGTCATCGAAAATATAATAATGACAGTTATACTCTGTCATAAAATTTAAACTGTGATAGTTATTATCTGTCATCGTAACTAAATAATGACAGTTATAATCAGTCATTAAAAAAATTCTTTCGTGACAGGTATTATATGTCATTGAAACAACATTTCGTGACAGTTTATACAACTGTCATAAAATACTTTCCATGACTGCCGCATCAATGACTGCAAAAAACTGTCACGAAAACCTTTAATAACAGCATTTAACTGTCATTGTAGACCCTTTTTCTACAAGTGAGAAAACTCCACGTGTATAAGTCTGTAAATCTACATAGGGAAATTCTTATTTTTCAAATCAAATAACAATCTGATAACAATCAATATCAAAAAATAATTTTAATGTTCGAAAGGGTATGGTAAAAGTGTTCGCCAACGTTGTCTTAGAGATGCTATAAACGATTATAAACTACAGCATCTAATTTCAACTAGTTGACATTTACAAAGTATTCAATGCAAATATAATCATGCGGCAATCACATACTTATCGATATCATTGACAATCAAATAAAAAATAATGATTAAACAATATTCATATATCATTAGCCATCAATATAAGTTAGTCGTAAGATGACAATCAATATCAAATAGTGTTCATTATCATCACAAACTAGGATTAAATAGTTATATGACAACGGTGATATAAAAACTAGTATCATTCACAATCAACAAACAATCATTAGAAGACTAACTAAGTGGTAATTAAATGACTATTAGTTAACTAACTAATTGGTAAAAAAAATAAAGTAATCATATAACAATCACGTAGCAATAAAATATAACGTAGCAATAAAATATAATGTTTAAGGCTATGAATCATTGAGGACATTTTAAACTTTTTAGTTTCAATTCTTCTTTTTAATCGGATTTGGAGAACAGATTTTCCTATTTTTTGGAAGAAAGTTATATTTTTGGACATATGAGCCGAATTTTTTCAATTTATTTGGTCACTGTTGTTGCAAAAAGTAAAATATATGACAAATCATGTATGTTTTATGTGTTTGCATATCCAACTTGGACAGCTGAGATAATTATTATGATATTGAATATTAATTAATACTCGGTTTGTAAAAGAGAAATAGCAAGATGATGGAAGAGAATCCAGAAAGCCTGATAGGACTAAAGTTGAGTTATGACAATGACTAGCTATATATGTGCAAAACAAGCAATATGATTGTTTGCTAATCATCACGGATAAATCTAAACGATCGTGTACCAAAAAGATCTTAAAAAAAAAATTGTTGAGATTCGGCTACCCAAATTTAAACGATTAAATCGAAACGATCGTGTACCAAAAAAATTTTAAAAAATTGTTTAGATTTGGTTACTCAAATTTAAACCATCAAATCTAAACGATTGTGTACCAAATATAAACGATTGTGTACCATAAAATTTTGAAAAAAAAATTGCTTAGATTTGGCTACCCAAATTTAAACAATCAAATCTAAATGATCGTGTACCAAAAAATCTTGAAAAAAAAATCATTTAAATTTGGCTACCAAAATTTAAACGATTAAATCTAAACGATCGTGTACTAAAGAATAGTTAATCTAAACGACGGTGTATCAAAGAATTTTGGTTTAGATTTGGGTAGCCAAATTTAATTGATCAAATCTAAATTATCATTGTAAAAAATAGCCAAATCTAAATGATCACTTACAAAAAATATTACGTATATTGGATGCTAATTAATTACGGGACATTCTTGATATTTTTTATTGCAAATTTTTGTGCTTTATTTATTTTTAAAATTGTTTCATACAGTGTAAATATTTTGTCGATATTTTTTAAAGGACCCCACACATATATAGGGTTGGGTGGATAAATAGAAAACATTTGGAACACCCTAATGATTGCCCATCTTGCAAATGTTTTTTTTTTTTTTTTTTAAATGAAAACATGTTTTTAGTGCTGATCCTTTGTAAGTCTATGTCGGTCTCGAAAGAATTGAACCATTACGTGTTAATTTTCAAATAGAGAATTAAACATTTATCAAATAGTGTTCTAGGTAATGTTCTATATATTCTTCCAATCCAACACTATTTTATTTAAGTATTGATTCCATGCGGCATAGATTATTGCATCCATCTTTTGTACTTTCCACTTTTCTACCATAAAAAAAAATCTAAATAAAAAATTATTTATTATTTTTTAGAATAAAAATGTCACATAGTAACATTCCGTTCAACTACACTCAAGATTCACTAAGATAGATGCATTCAAGAAACCACTCAAATTTGTTTCATTTTAATATATACATATATATATCTATTTCATTGTCATAACCTAACTGTAGTCCTATCAAACTTTTTGGATTCTCTTCCATCCTCTTGCTATTTCTCTTTTACAAACTCTCTCAAATCTCTGTCAACCTTCACATAATGGAAAAAGGGAGAGAATAACTGTTTTTGAATTGGAAGACACCTAATTTTTTATTTTTTAATGCAAAAAATAGTATAAGCTTTATGAAATCCTTATGGAATAAAGCGTATGACTAACTTGCATATAGTTTGTTCACAGAAGGGAAAAAAGAAAGAAAAGATGGAGAAATTACTTTGTGTTCTGTAATGGAGTCTCAACCGCAAGCTTTCAAATCAGAAAGATTCTATGCAAAAAGATGCAATATAAATAACACTTTCTAAGGAATTTTATTATCTTATTACATTGGCTACGTAATTGAACGATAGTTTTGTTCATCCAAATTGACAAACTCAAAATAATCCAGAAATGAAATTGAATTAAATATATTCAACTAAGGCCACCTTTACCCACTTAGAACCCAATAAAATTAATAGTAGCCTAAACAGTGGGCCGAATTTGATTACTTTTAGTGTTTGTTACTTGTGCGACACATGAGCCCACTTCTAAATCTTTAACGAAGACCGTAAATTAATTGAAAAGTACTCAATTCAATTATGCCTAGTAATTACCTTGTATCGTTACTGATACACAACCGTCATTATGGTTACTATTCCAAAAGAAAAACTATCAATTTTGACATCTTTACTTTTATTATTATTGTTACCGTTACTGTTACCACTTAACCATCAGAGGTAAAGATAAAGGTAAAGAAAATAGTAGATTTGAGAAAACTCGTAGTTTTAAGTAAACAAAATAAAAAAGAATAATACAATTACATTTGCGATTCAAGCTCATTACAATTTTCGTCATGATTTGATAAAGGTGACCTAAATTTATGGTGCGTTAAGGAATGACTTAAAACTACTGAATCTTTGGCCCATCACAAAACTTTACATATGAGAGATGGTAGTTGCCTCTGTTACACCCCAAAAATTTAAGATAATTTTGCTACTTAATTATCTCACTACAAGAAATAGTGGGTCTCTAGGCGCATAAAAGCATCTACATATATACCCAAATGCATCAAAAACGGATCTCCCAACGCATGTCGACGAGTACACGAAGTGGCATTAGGAATTCCTCTCTCTCGACTCCAGAATGAAGCATGTTGGGAAAATGTAACTCCTAATGTGCTTTATTCTACAGTCAGAAGTATGGAATTCCCGATGCCACGTCGGGAACACATATCACGACACAAAGCTTAAAACATCGGGACATGTGAGTAACTAGCGTCAGGAGATTATGTTTTATTACTTTTTTTACCAATTATTATGTTCAATTTTTTATCCCCTGGTACTTTTTTTAGTTCCAATTCGATTTAAATTTAATAAAGTTTTCAAACAAAACAAACAAAGAATTAATAAATATATTTAAATACCAAATTGTCGTTTATAAAATTAGAACATAATTCCAACAAAAAAATGCCTTACTATCCGAACAAGTACATATTGTTTGTCTGAAAGTTTGAAACAATTAGATAAAAAAGAAAAAAAAAACGTCATCTCTCATCGCCTTGGACATAATCTTGGAACAAGTTCACACCTATAATAACATGAAAGTAAAGTACATTATTCGAACTTCAAAAATAACAAAATATTTGGATATGCCAAAAACAAAAAACTTAGGAACAAACAATAATTACACTACAAACTATAATCAACTTCGAGTCTTGCAACCTAGAAACAAACAATAATCAAACAACAACCCTTAAGTACCCAATCTCTCAACTTCCACTCTTCCTCTAAATGTAACCAACAATAGAGACTTAACTTATACATAAACTCATGTCAGCTTCAAACTCACTAAAAGTAACAATTACATTTAAAGCTTCAAATTGTCGTTTAAGCTCCTCCCTCCGCCCTAAAACTCACTCCATGATCAAAGTGTGACCTCTACATACGTCGAACCTCTCATAAACTCACTTTTGACATGTCACTATCATGTACACTTTTAGAATAACGTTTAACCCCCCCCACCCACCCCCTCAAACTCATGCAATGATCAAAGTACCTAAAACAACACAACGTCTCCAATTTGACTCTTTCTACGTAGAAATATAACAATCGAATCGCTAAACCTGGACTCCTTACACGAAAACTCACTTCGATGTGCCACCCAAGGTAGGAACTACATTAAAACCTTCAAAGTAACATTTAACTTCCGCCTCCGTAAAACTCACTCCATGATCTAACTACCCAAAACAACCCAACTCTCAACTTTGACTCTTTCTACCCTACAAAGTTAACTTTACAAAGTTTGCAACCTAGCTAAATTTACAACCTTTACAACCTAGCTTAACTTTACAACCTAGCTAGGTCATCGTCAATATTTAGAACCTAGCTAACTTTACAAAGTTTGCAACACACTTCGAACTTTAGGTTCAAATGTTGCAACATTACCCCTCTCCCCACTCCAGCTAACACTTCCAACAAACAAAACTACTAACAAATTAAAAACTACATTCAAAATTCATTTTGAAGATCTTCAAACATGCCAAAATTTGAAACATATTATAGTTTCCAAGTGTGGTTTTCAAATTCATTTTCAAACTCATAATAAGTTTAACATACTTCTTAGGGTTTCCTCTCTTCAACAATTCATCAATTCATTAAAAAGTTCATCAAACAAATTGTCATCAAATATGTAATGAAACACAGATATGTCATCAACTCTAAACCAAAGAAGCAAATCAAACATCCCAAAATGGACATTGTAGTTTATAAGAACGTCATTTTAATTTGAGTATCTTCAAATATGCCAAAATTTGAAAGTTTCTAAATTCATATCCAAATTCACATTGTACTTGTCAAATTCTTTTCCAAACACACTAAGTTTAACAATGCATCACACACAACAACAACAAAAACATAAATAACAAAAACAATAACAACGAAAACAAAATCAACAACAAAAAGAAAATCGAGATTTTACCCTAAACGCATCTAGCTACTAAGAGATTAACATGGATCAAAAAGAACCATCATTACCCTAAATTAGGGTTAATGAAAATCATACTTTTGAAGACTTCCTGTTCCTCAAAAGTTTTTCACAAACTCGAACCAGAGACCATCACTATTGTTGAGCCACAAATCTCTGGACTTAGAACCGGGTTGTAGGACCCGTTCAATGAGGAAAATAAGGAGAGATGGAAACTGGAGGTGGGAATTCTGGTTGAGATTTTGGAAGAGAGATTTTTTTTAAATAATATTGTAAAACAAAATTATACCAAAATGGCAAAAGTATTTTACAAATTGTAAAAAGGCCTTTGAATAGACTAATTACATGCAAAATTGCATGTAATTAGTTTCTTAAATTTCAACACCTATTATTCCACTAATAATTGGTGGAATTAAACACCATTCCAATTTCTCTTAGTCGGCTTGGTGTCATCACCATGAGCTTCCACATAGCCCAATAAGAGTTAGTGCAATTATCCAACAAAATGTTGGATTTTTCCACTAACTTTAGTCAAGGAGCAAAATGGTCATTTGACCATTCTAGTCAAAGTCAAACTTTGACTTTTCAAGTCAAAAGTCAACATTTGACTTTTTACAATTTTGTCCATCTTGACTAATTTCGACCTTTCAAGCATGAATCTGTATTCATTTTTCTTAAATTCAAATCATATTGGAAGATAAAGCCGGTCAAAGTTTGACTTTTCAAAGTTAAAAGTCAACATTTTAACTTTTTACAACTTTGATCATTTCTATCAATTTTGAGCTTCCGAATATGAATCTGTATTCATATTTAACCTTTATCTCAAACATATAACTGACGACTATATCAAATATATTTGTTGGTTTCTCTCTCTTTACCTAATTCAAACAATTCGAATTATTCCAGCATATAATACTAATTTAATTTTGTATGAGCTAGTAGGGGAACCTCAAGAACCTATAGATCATGGGCTCCAACGATCCGAGATTAACGAGTTAAACCCTCTTAGACTGAGCTAATCAACATTTGTTAACTAATGGATCATTCCACTAAAGTCTCGTTGTTGCACTCCCCTCACTATGGATATATTTTTATCCATATGATATAACCATGATCGTTAAGTTAATCCTTCACAGGTTGTTCGTAATCTCGGTAGGGTCAAAATACCGTTTTACCCTCTAGATTATATCTTGTTTCTTAAGTGCCACTAATTCATTATTGAACAATTTGTTTAAGGTCCAACTTATAAACCGAATCCCTCTCATGGTAGAGAGAGGGTGGGGACCCTTGTTCAAGACTTGGATTCAGTCCTTAAGGAAATAACCTATCTACTTACCCTAAAGCGGGTAGGAGTGAATTTAGTCTTGTACCCTATGTCCTTAGCCATCTACCTGATCTTACCTCTAAAATAGGAGGCTTGTTAGGCCAGTGTCGTTGAGCTGCCCTCACCTATGCAAATCTAAAGATAATTCTATTTGAACAGAAGTTCATTGTTAACTCGGGATTAAGATTAAGTTACCTAGGTCAATAAGAATCGAAATAGTCAGTTTTATAAAGTCAATGGTATTATAACTTAAAAGTGACTATTTCATGGTTCCAGTCTTATGTAAACTCTTTACATAAGATGCCCCCACTCCCATGTCTCTACATGAATGATTCAAGATCACATCATTTGTACTAATTACAAAGCGGGCTGCATCCATAAAGTTTCTAGGATAAGGCGCCCAACCTTATTCATACACTAAAGACCTTTTGGGCTATAAACTTGAACTTGATCTACGTTTATATCTCTACATAAAGTTCAAGTATGCACTAGATAGTCTCAAGATCTTAGTTTATTGGATTCAAGATTTTAGTATTCTTTTTTTACTAATAAGTCCTCAATAACTACTTTATTGAATAGAATGTAACTTAAACTACAAACTATGAGTTTTAGGACATAAATTTCACAAGACAACAAGTGAAAAAAAAGAGGCAGCGGATAACACACAGAGAGCCTTGACAATCATAAAAACATACATATTTATATTATTTCTAAACCCTCAACCAAAATAAAAAAAAAACAAAATTAAAAAATAAAACATATTTTTACTATCCAGGGGTGACGATGAGCAGCAGACAACGATGGCAAGTGGCAGACAATGAAGGACAAGTGGTAATGGAAGCTTTCAAATCTGGTTTATAGATCTGAAAAACGATTTTTTATACGGTAACTCTCAATGCAACCCCATACGTGCCCGTAGTTCCCACTCACTCCCAACACCATTAGTAGCACCTTGAGCATGGCTTCGGGCAAAACACAATCATTATTTAATTCTTTTATTTTTTTCGACGCCTTGCATGTACACGTCAGGAGCTGTGTAGCCATTCCTGACATGTTATTAATGGCGTTGGGAGTGGATGGAAACCCTCGACGTTTTACACGTGGCGTCAGCGAATAGTCAAGTTGTGAACATCCACCTTACAACGTTAGGGGAGACCCCATCTTCCGACACTCTTGTAATGTAACACCCCAAAAATTTAGATAATTTTTGGAAATTTATTATCTAAACTTTGTGTAACTAGGTTCAAAAGAATGGACGTTGCTTTAACGATTTATTAGTAAATTGTTAGAAATTGGAGTTTAATTAAATAATATTGGGTGCTTATTTAATTAAATTTGAGAAGTGGTTTTTTATGGGAATTTTATGTATATATGGATTTATATACATATAACTATTATGGAAAATGAAAAGGATAATTTTGTTTGTTAAAATATAATTTGTTAAGGAAAAGATATGGCATTTTGGAAAGAAGAAGATGAAGATAATTATTGAGATATAATTATTTTAGAAAATATATTGTATTGTTGAAAGAAGATAAAGAGATTTAGTTGAAGGGTGATATTTTTTCAGAGAGATATTGGGGAGAAAGAAAAAGAAATTTAAAGTAAAAATTATATAATGGAAAATATAATTATTATTTAATAAGAGATAATTAGGGGGAGAGAGAAAATATTTGATTGGATTGGAGTTTTAAATGAAGAGAGAGAATATTTGTTTTGGGAAAGAATTTAAAAAAGAAAAGAAAGATATTTGGGAAACGAAAGAGAATAATAATAATGGTGATATTATTATTATAAATGCCTCGTGTGACGTGCCATCATCATCTTCCTCCTCTTTAGAAAAAAAACCCTAAACGTCACTGCCTCCTTTACCAGTCTTCACCGCTGGCAACCACGCACCCCATTGCCACCCAGCCAATGTCCATTATCTCCCTCATCTCCGATCGTCAGTTGCCGCATCCTTCGAACGTCGACCATTAAGCCGTCGACTTTGTGCGTCAGCCGTCTTCTCACCTTTACTCGCTGGTCGTCCATTTTTTCATCATGGCTTGTTGTGTAGCCGAGTTGTTTGTCGGTCAGTCCATCAGTCACAAGTCACGCGTGTGGAGTCCGAGCGTGCCCTAACTGTCGAGCCGCGTACGCAAGCTCCAACTCGCACGTCCGTTACCCGAGCCACAGATTCGAGTCGTCGTAGGATCGAGTCGAGCGCCCAACCGTTTTTGCTTCTATTCGAGCTATTTCTGCCTCTATTCGAGCCATTTCCCTGCCTCAGCCGAGCCGGTTCCTCTCTATTCAAGCCATTTTGAGCTGCCAGTCAATTTTGGTCCTTTTTTCACCTATTTTTTGTAAGTCTTAAAGGGTTTTGAGTAATACCCATTAAATGGAGATTTTGGACTCTAATTAATTTAATTTGATTTTAATTTAGATTTTTTTTCCTTTAAGGTTCAGTTGGATAATACCTTGGAAAATAATATGTGGAATTCTCCCAATAAGTTTTCAACCTCAACTTTGGGTTTTATCTTTTGGAAAGCTTCGACTGTGCTAGATAGGGAATAAACATTTAACAAATCTCGAGGTAAGAGACTCTTCAACAGGACCTTAGAACTAAATTTAAGAGACTGCACGGATTTATGGTTATGCAATTGATGGTAGCTAAGATGTGAAATGTGATGCTATAGATTATGATTGAGGTTAAGATGGTGGCGATGACTGATGATGTGTTGTTAATGTTGACTGTTATGTTTATGATTATTATAGTACATGTTATGTTAAGCACATGTTTTGGTTTATGGTGTGTTTGTTAACTTTATATGATAAGTTTTTACCCCAACTATATCGTGATCCTACCTATGGGGTTACTCGCACGATTAGGGATGTACCTACGGATTTCGTGCATGGTTAAGGGTATACGGGATCGCTCGCACGACTAGGGGTATTCTGACAGGACTACTCGCACGATTAGGGATATACCTACATATTACATATATGTTATTGAGTGTGTACCTGCGATCACTTGCACGATTAGGGGTGTCTCCATGGGATAGCTCGCGCGATTTAAGGGTGTTCGTACGACCTCACTCACTCAGGTGTGCTCCGTTGGACACACGATGCTACGTTTATGTTTCTAATGAAAAGTTAACAGGTCAACCAGTGGGACTAGTAGTGGGTCCCTTATTGAGTATATTTATATACTCAGTCTTTCTTATGTTTAATATTTCAGGCTAAGGTAAAACACTTAAGAAGCTGGCGCGACAGCAAGGGATCCGTGGCATGCCATATGAGGATACAGTTTAGCTTCCGCACTTATTTATATGTCTTTCAGCATTTTTAAATTTTAACCATTTTACTTAAAAGATTATGTCCTATTTATTTGTTTTTAGTTCTTTAAAATTGTTAGAACCCGTGGGTCACATTTTCAAATTTTCTTTTTGTTAATTTTGATAATCCTATGTTTTTGTGAACATCTTGATATTTATTTTATAAAAATTTTAGTTAACCTCTTTTTTTTTAAAAAAAAGGCGTCTTTTGATGTTTATCTTTTGTGTAATGACCTTAACTTAATTTGAAGGTTCGGGTCCTTACATGTAGTGTCTTAATTATTTTATTATTAGACTATTATGGGTATTCGAGTAGTTGGAATTAGAAGTTTATAAATTTATTTGGTATAATGTGTTGGATTAATGAAGTATGCATACATATTATATATATATATATATATATATATATATATATATATATATATATATATATATATATATATATATATATATATATATGGGTATGTATATTTAATTAAAGATTATGGAATTTGGTGGGAATTGTTATTAATTATGTAGTTTTGGTTATATAATTAATAAGTTGAAAATTGAGGAATATATATTGGAATATAATTATTGAAAAAAGAAATTGAACATCCCAAATAATTAGGAAAGTTTTATTAATTATCTTAAATTATTTAGGTCAAGATGATTGGAGCTAAGCTAATTAACTTTGGAATTTGTGAAATTTTGAAATAATTGATTTATTGGAAAATATTTGGTTAATTAAAAGAATCGAGAATTTGGGTTGATTTGGGATCTTGAAAGAAAAAGTTGGTTTTGGTGGAATTGCAATTAATTAAGTATATACATATGGAAATATATATTTAATTAAGAATTCTGATTTTTTGTGGAATATGATATTAATTAGTTGGTTTTATATAAATAATTAATATGAAAAAGTGAAGTTAATTATATTGTGGAATATGTTGAAAAATAAGATAATCAATAAGAAGAGACATGGTTAATTTGACTGGATGGGAAAAGATGATGATTTAATTCGGAGAGAGAATAAGCGTTTAAATAAGGGATGTTTTCAAAAATTAACAAAACGACAAAATTTTTACACTGTATAAAACAATTTCAAAAACAGAAAAAGTCCACAAGCCCACAATGGGAATAGAAAAATGCCCTGTGATTAATTGGCATCCAGCGAATGTAATATATTTGGTAACTGTTTGTTTAGATTTGGCTATTCTTTTCTACATGATTGTTTAGATTTTGCTATCGAAATTTAAACAATTTTTTTCAAGATTTTTTAGTATACGATTGTTTAGATTTGGTTATTCTTTGGTACAAGATCGTTTAGATTTGATTGTTTAAAATTGGGTAGCCAAATCTCAATGATTTTTTTCCAAGAGTTTTTGGTACACAATCGTTTAGATATGACGCACAATCATTGTATTGTTTAGATTTGATCATTTAAATTTAGTTATCCAAATCTAAACGATTTTTTTAAAGATTAGTTGGTACACGATCGTTTAGATTTGGCTATTTTTGCTAAACAATCGTTTAGATTTGGCTACCCAATATCTCAATGATTTTTTTTTCACGATCTTTTATATTTGGCTCATGTTCTTAAACAACCAAATAATAGTTTGAAAAAATATGTAAAAAAATAAATATTTCATATTTGGTACACGATCTTGAACCAAATAACAGTTTGAAAAAAATAAAAGAAAAATTGTAGAAGAAAGGGAAAAAGATAGTGGAAAGGAAAAGAAAAATTGTAGAAGAAAGGGGAAAAGATAGTGGAAAGGAAAAGAAAAATTGTAGAAGAAAAAACATGCAGAGAAAGAACAAACATAAATATTTAAAAAAATTACAAAAAGAAGAAGAGAAAAAGATGATGGAAAGAAAAAGATCACAGAGAATAAGAGAAGAAAGAAGATAAAAAAGGAAGGGCAAATCTGAAATATTTAGAAAACAAATGATTAGCTTCATGGGCTTTTTTATTTTGTTACTTGGGCCTTAAATATCTTTTCAATTTGTTATATCTATGAAAATTAACCTTTAAATAAATATATATTTTTATAAGAGAAAATTTCATAAATATAAGAAACCGCTAAAATATTTACGGCCCTTGTAACAAAGTCCATGAAATTAGCCATTTTAGAAATATTCTAGGTTTGCTCTTCCCTTTTATCTTCTTTCTTTTCCTCTTCACCTGCAAGTTTCTTTTCTTTCTTTCCAGCTTCTTTCTTCTTTTTTTTTTTTTTTCAAACTGTTATTTAGTTCAAGATCGTGTATCAAATATAAAAGATCTAGTTTTTTTCAAACTTTTATTTGATTTTTCAAGATTGTGTACTAAATAAGACTTAAAAAAATGTTGTTTAGATTTTGGTGGTCAAGTATAAACAATTGTATATAAAAAAAATAATCAAATCTAAATGATCGTGTACAAAGAATTCTAAAACAAATTGTTTAGATTGAGGTAGCCAAATCTAAACGATCGTGTACAAAAAAATAATCTTAAAAAAGTTTTTTAGCAAAATCTAAACTATCGTGTACCAAATAGTATTGAAAAAATAAGCGATCGTGTAAACAAATATAAATGATCGTGTACTAAAAAATCTTGAAAAAATCGTTTAGTCAAATTTAAACGATCATGTACTAAATCTTAAAAAAAATATCGTATAGATTTGACTACCCAAATCTAAATGATTAAATCTAAACGATTGTGTAACAAAATCTAAACATCGTGTAACCAAATTAATCGATCATGTACAAAATATTGAAAAAAATAATTCGTTTAGATGTGGCTATCAAAATCTAAACAACCAAATCTAAACGATTTGTATGAAACAATAGCTAAATCTAAACGATCGTGTACCAAATATATTACGCGCATTATTGATGGCATGGTTCAAATTTTTTGTATTTTCCATTATGGGTTTGTGAGCTTTTTTTCTCTTTTGGAATTGTTCTATATAGTGTAAAATACAACTAACTCAACTTGGTCGCGTAACTCCTACATTTTATGCAAAAGGACACTGGTCACTACTAAAACGATGCGATTTCAAGGTAGAAAAGGCGATCACGACTGCAAGTTCAACACTAGATGTCCTTGGCTACCTAAGGAAGGATAAAACAAAAGTTTGAAAGAATATACGAAAACGTATATTTATTGGGGGGTTTTTTTTTAATCTTTTACTATTAAAAAGTATTTTTCTAAACGATCGTATAAGAAAGCAACCGATCATACAGATAACTAAATGACCGTGTAAGAAGTTAGACGATAATATAAGAAGTAAATGATCGTTTGAAAAGCAAAATGATTGTATAAAAAAAGCTACACGATCGTGTAATAGATTGAACAATCGTTTAGAAGGGTGAATGATCGTGTAGGAGGTTTAAAGAGGTTTTCGGGGTTATACTTATCAGATTAGTAGAGTGGAATCCAGGTGTTGTAACATGCGAAGATTTAGAATTTAGTTAAGTAAGAGCTGACAAGAATATAGGAGTTTAAGGAATGACTAATCCAACTTAGGATTAGTAGAAATAAGAAAAGAGGACAAAGAAAATGAGGGTTATTATGAATTTTTAAAAAGGAAAAAGATAGATGTCGTTGAATAAGAAGAAGATCGGAGAAAGAGCATTGAACAAAAAAGTGAACTTAGTACTGTGAGTGGTTTTTCTAAATAATTATAATTTTCAAAAGCTTTGCTTTCTAAGTCTCTTGTTTCATAAGTCATGTAATGTAAGCCCTCGTTCCATTCTCTTTTATTTTATCTATATATTTTATATCTCTTAAATGGTGAAAAATAAGTTGGAATACTTTTATACTCCTTAAGATTAATTCGTGTGATAAGGAAATTTTAGAACTACATTAATGGAGTTTTAAAGCATAATTTGTTTTCTATAGGTGTTGAAAAGAATGAAGGAGGGTAAAAAGGAATTTTAAATTTAAAGAGATGGGCATTTTTGTCATTCCATCGTTATTTTTAAGTTTAAAAAAAGAAAAGAAAAGGAAAAATAACTTCTCCTTCTTCTTCTTCGTCTTCTTCTTCTTCTTCTTCTTCTTCTTATTCTTCATTCTTCTAGACCGAACGACACCCCCTCGTTCTCGAAATCTCTTCCGCCGTCCCATGCTTCATTTGCTTCTCCACGCCGACACGACGCTCCACTATCGTTGCACCGCTCTAATCGTCGGAAGACGACCACCTTCGCCGCGCGCCTTGAACCACGGCGTTTGGAAGCAGTTAGTTCAGATCGACACAATCTATTCGAGTGTCCTCGTTGTGTTTCTTTGTTAACTGAGCTGTGCAGTACCTATCCATCGTTCGTCGTCATTCAGCAAGTCGAATCATTGCTAATTTCATTCTTTTCAACTTCGTATTGTTGGATCAAAGTTTTTGGATAAATCTTCTTTATTTTAAATGGATTTCTTGATAAATTTTAATTACCCATTAAGTTTCGACTTGGTTTTCACGATACCCATTACAATTTAATGCTGGATTTGGATTTTAAAGGAGTTCAAACCACTGTCCAGCAGTTCGTAAGCTCAAATTTGGGCGTTCTGGTAAAACTTGGGTAAGATTCTATGCTTTATGGAGCGGGTCTTGAGTAACTATCTAATTTTAGTAACGATATTGATTAAACCATGATGTCGGATGCTTGATTTTGAGCTTAAAAGGTGGTTAGGATGTTGCCCACGGAAGTTAAGAGTACTTTATTTGGTTCTTGACAAGTTTTGGAGTAATTTAAGTGAGTTTTCTTTGAGTTCTTGCATACCCATTGAATCTAAGCATTTAGATTAGATTACTCGTAAGACTCGAGTCCCAAAGTTAAACATTTGAGGTCAAGAAGGGACTTTCTTCTAACTTTAGAGATTTGTTTGGGTGTTACGTATATAAGTTTCGAACACACAATAGTTTTAGATCCTAGATTCGAATTTAGAAAGGCGTTAACGTGTTATCAAGGCGATTTAGACAAGGGTTTGATAAGTTTGCAGATAAATTATCATGTTCTTTCATAGTTCTTAAATACCACTTCGTGTTAGCGTGGACTTGATTTTACCCATATTATTTGAATGGAAAAGTTGGGACTTTAGAGAACTATGAAGCATTGTTCACCGCACTTAAGATTGTTTAGGACAAGTGTGGAAAATTTCTTAAGATATTAACTTGCTACTTTGACGTTGAGTTTGTTATTAAATGACCTAAATCCCTCACATTATTGATATTGCAACTAAGAGCATCTTAATATACAAGACCCATTAAGTATACACTAAGTTTGAATCCTTATCTTGTTAAGAGTTCAATGTGAAGTTTAAGGTTCAAGGGTGGAATATTTAGCCTAGACTAAAGCATTTAGGGGAAGTTCAATTTAGAACTTGGAAGCCTTGGTCAACATGGTTGAGGTTATTTTAGGTGAGCGGGGTAGGTTTCTAAGTTATTGACTCGTTAGATTGTTGTTGAGATTGTTAATGGATTTAAACCTCTAAGGTATGAAAATTGGACATAGGAGTGTATGGATTTAAAAGACGGCTTAAGTTGAGTGCTTGTGGCATTAAGAGTTTTAAATTGAAGTTTAAGGGCCTCTTGTGTGAAATAATGGATATAAATCCCAAAACATCATCAATAATGGAGATAAAAGTGTTTTTACATAAAACACCCGTTGAGTTTGAACTAAGTTGGATGCTTATGGAATTAAGCATCTAGATTTCAAGTCTAAGGGCTCGTAGGTGAAAATTCTAGCCTAATTTAAAGCAAATTGAGAATTTAACAACGTTAGAAACTAAAATAAGTTTGATTTGACCTTATGAAGTATGTTGAAGATTGTTGTGTTGTCTCCCTTTGTGAAGATAATTAATAGGTGTTAATCGTTGTTTCAGGTCAAATTGAAGTGGGGAAAGCGTATAATCTCGGAGGATCGAGTCATTGATTGTGAGTGGTTTATTTTTTAAGCTTTCTTTATACATATACACGTTATCTCTTGATATTACTTGGAAACTACCATGACCTAAATCGTTTATGACCACGTTTTCGTTTATGTTTAAACAATGTGTTTACGCATCGCGATTTAATGAAAGTTATGTCTTGGAGTTTATAAAAACGGGTTTGAACTTCCTGTTTTCAATTACACTTAAACGATGTGTTTGTTCATCACGATTGTAACAATGTGCATGGCTTGAACTTTTTCAAATCGTATTTGAAGTTTTTATTATATTTGGTTTTGAAATATGGTTAACTGATGCTTATGGTGAATGAGAAAGTGATTTCCCTAAGCTACATGAATGTGTTTCCGTAGCGCCTTCTACGGTTGTCAAAGGATTCTGGGGTTGAAAGAGACCGTGACCGGAGATCCGAGAACCTAAGCGTAGGTGAGGACATGGATGGAGGATAGTGATATGGTTTCGGGCTTAGCTTAACCCATAGTTAGGTGGCTCTATGTGCACATAGGAGCGGTATGTAGTTACTATGGTAGGTGCTAAGTGTGTGTGAGCTCCGTTTGGGCGCGTGTTTCCTTGTGGATATGGAGCATGTGTAAGCTATTCTCACGTCGTATACTTAGTATGCTATCATGGTTGGTTGGATTGGTTGACGGTTGCTATCATGGTGGGTACTAAGGATGCGTAAGCTAGTTTTGGCCGCATGATTCTTTATCATGTGGGAGCTATCTGTGGTCGTATCTTTAGATGTCTTGCCATGGTTGTACGGATTACAGGTTTGTTGGTGGTACAATGGTTATGAGTTAAGGACGTTTTTCACTAATATTATATTTCTAATTTTTCTCTTTAAGTATGTTTTATGAGCTTTATATTTAAGAAACTTGCCACTCACTGAGTATTCGACTTACGTTTAAATGTTTTTCTTCCCCCCCCCCCCCTAGGTAGTGAACAAAGGACAAACGTTGATTGATCTCTCGTCATCAGTTGTAGATCTCCATTATTATTTGTATGTTTATATAATTTTTTTGTAGTGCATCATGGAGTAGTTAGATGTGGTGAGAGTGAGGTCAAGAACGTGTGTTACAAATCCCACTTTAGGATGAAATCATTTGTATGTAACTTTTGGTCTGATTGTGAACTTTACTGAAAGTCTGAAATTGTGAAACCATCTGGTTAAGTATGTGGTGAGACACACTTGTGGCATTGTGGAGTTGATGTTAATTCACATATAGAAGTGCAAAATTTTTCACCTTTCCAGGTTTGGCTAACCCATATTTAAGGGGAGGTGATGCTGAGTTTTTTATAGAATTTCTTGAAAAATGTTTTTGCAAAATTTTATTTTTGGGAATTTTTTTTTAAAAGGAGTAAATTCACACCACGATATAGGTTACAAGGGAAAACTTAAACCGGGGTGTGACATGTAATGCACGCTTACGTTTGAAAGAAAGTTTTAATGTTATGTTTCAAAGTTAAAGTTCATGTCTATTGATTTTATTGTATGCTATGTTTGTGAGTAAACCGTACATTAGTCATATTCCTATCAATGAGCTAGCTATTGTGTGCGCATAATCGGTAAAGATAGCCATGTAGAAAAGGCCTGCATGGTGGAATGAGGCGGGACAATGCATAAAAGATGTGCATTGCACCAAGAATCCTAAGCAACAAGGAATTTGTAACACCTTAAAAAAATTAAGATAATTTTGGAGTTAATTATTTAGTTTTTTTTAATTGTGTTTAATTTATTGGACATTATTTTGAATTCATTTAATGAGAATTGTTTGATTTTTTGATGAAATTGGAATTAATTAAATATTTGTTCGATGAATATTTAATTAATTGGTGGTTTTGGCTTCTGTTCTTTGTTGAGAATTTGGTTAAATTGTATGTTACAAAGTTTAAGTAAAGTTGTCGATTTTTGGTGTTGTTGAAATTGAACTAAATAATTATTGGTGTTATTTAATTAATTGAAGAGTGAAAATTTTGTTGGAAAGTAGATAATTATATATATATATATATATATATATATATATATATATATATATATATAATTATTATGAAAAAAGAAAAGAAAATATGATTATTTAAGGAAAAGATATTTTTATTTAGGAAAAAGAAAAAAATTGGATTTGATGGAAGATTTAATTTAGGAAAGAGAAGGTGGATTTTATTTAGTGAAAAAAGGAAAAGAAAAAATAATAAGTAATTTGTTAATAAAAAGGATTTCGGTTTTGCATGCGTTAAAAGAAAAAGACAAAAAAATTTGAAAGTCCATTTTCTTCCTTGGTAAACCCTAGCCACCGTCATCAACACCTCTTCGTCGTGCGTACCACTCTAGCAACATCTCCGTTCATCTTGCCGTCAGCCACACTTAAACCAAGTCATGTAGTGTAGACGAAGCTATTCGTTTCCAATCGTGCGTTTCAACCGGGGAGCTTACCATTAAATACTGCACCATCTTACCCTTCGTTTACGTCCAGTCACTAATCTTCTTCCATGTTTCCCCTCCGACCAGCCTTCCGTCCATCGAAATTCTCCTTGTCGCTCGCGAAGCCTCTGTTTAAAGTACCTGAGCTACTTGCTTCCATCCAAGCTACCTTCCTTTACTCGAGCCATGCACTTGAGCCGCCTAGCTTCTTTCCCTTAGTCGTTTTCCTCCAAGCAAGCCAAGCCATTTTAGCACTTTTTCAAGCTAACTCTGGGGTAAGTTTTTGTTGATTT
The DNA here is from genome assembly GCF_025177605.1 of Cucumis melo. NCBI lineage: Eukaryota > Viridiplantae > Streptophyta > Magnoliopsida > Cucurbitales > Cucurbitaceae > Cucumis > Cucumis melo. The sequence continues at coordinate 15,342,233 of NC_066862.1, forward strand.
TGGTGTGGGTTTTTATTTTACCCATTTAGTATTATTTTTTATGCTAAAATAGATTAATTAGGATCTAATTTGGAACTTTTTCGTTGAAGGTTCAATTAGCTAAATTTTGGAACAATTAATATGTGGAATTCTCCCTCAAAGGTTGATTTGGTTTCAACCTCATTTGTTGGTAAGTCGAATTGGAAAAAATTTGGATGTTAGCCACTGGTAAATTTTATTAGGTTTTTAAATTGTCTTCCTTCTATGTTTAGGACTTTTAACAAAGAAAATATTATTTTAGCTAATGTCAAGGTAAGATATTCTACTACTGGACCTACGAACATGATTTTGAGAGCTTCATGTATTTACACTTATGCATTAATGGTAGCTAAAATTCATGATGTCATGCTATTGATGATGATTGATGTTATGTTGATGATGACGACTCATGTTACGTTGATGATGATGCATGATATATTAATCACATGATTAAGGTCGTTATGATTAATATTCATGTCGTGTTTATGATGTTGATGATGTTACTTCATGCTATGGACTATGGTGTTCTGTTAACTTTGGCCATTAGGGTTTGTACCCACATGCGTGTTTGTAACACCCTAAGAATTAAGGTAATTTTTAAATTTAATTATTTTAGTTTGATTTAATTCTGTAGGAATTATTTGGTGTTATTTGAGGCAATTATTGAGAATTGTGTGATTTTGTGGAAGGGAAATTTTCATGCATATAACAAAATTGTAAACTATTTATGGCCCGTATAACAAGTCCATTAAGATAAATTATTTTTTTTAAATTCCTTATTTTCCCTTACTCTTTTATAACGATTTTTAAAATCTGATAGTTCTTCTTCCTGATTTTTTCACGATTGTCGTTTCCGAGTTATTCATCTCGTCTTTTATATATATTTCATCTTAATCATTCTTTCTCTTGTTCGTAATTTTGTACAACATTCTTTCTCATATTCATCATCTTCCATAACATCATTTCTCTTCTTGTCATCTTGGACAATCAATTTCTTCTATATTGCTCTGTTAATATCGTCTTAGTGATTTTGGTTTCGGTGAGTATTCTAAATATTGTTTTTTGTTTGAACTATTTAGTTAATTATAAAATTTCGTTCAGAATTATATATTCGGTGTCAAGATAGATTGTTTAGAATCTGTTGGTATTAATGTAAGACATCTTGTATTTCGTTATGAAGATCGTTGAAGATTTTGATGATTGTTTACATCGAACTAAGAATTTATACTTCAGTATGAATGTTGTTTTTTGTTTTTTGTTATTTGTAAGAATTTAAAGTTTTTTTCGTTTAGAACTTTTAAGAATCACTGTAAGAATTGTGTATTTCATTATGAAGATCAATAGTTTGAAGATTTTCATGATAATTTTCATTGAACTACTTAACCATTTATCTCCTTCAACATCAGCGTTTATCTATAGAGACGATTGCTTTGCTATAGGAACACGATCGTTCATTTTTATGAACACGATCGTTCATCTCTATGGAAACGAAAATTTTCAATATTTTTTATGATCTGCGTCTTTAAATTATCGTGTATCTAAGTCAACACTATCGTTTAGTTTATTCTATACTATGGTTTAATTTATTTTATATGATTGTCTATTGTTGTTAAATTATCGTTTAGTATATATTATCTTTTTTGCACGATTGTTTATTTATTTTTTGCATTGTGTTTATTTTTATTGTTTAGTACATTTTATTCTCTTATTCTATGATAGATATCTATCTAATTCTTCCTATCACCATTAAATACATAATTATATTTTCTTTTTTTCCAAATTAGAATACTTATTCCTATTGTTGTTTTTTATGGAGGTCAATGGAATGGCTGCAATGTTTACAAGAATTACTCAGTGTTCGAAATTTTGGTAGATATGTGAGTCAGCTTTAATTCTTTGGTTGCTTTGACATGTGAACAAATTAAAAGGGATGAATTAGTAGAATTGTCTGTTTTACTTGATTTTGGTAAAACCAATACTCAAACTGTGGTGCCAATAAAGAAGACAATGATGTTGCTTGGTATTTAGCTTTTGCTAAAGATGCAACTAGTAGACATCCATTAGTTGCCCATGTTAGTGTTAATTGTTTGAAAATGTCTTCTTCATCTAGTAGTGTACAGGAGAATCTTAATAATTCACTGGATATAGATTCGTTTTCTTATGTTTCAAATGATGAAGTTATAAGAGACATCTCTTATTATTCTTATTTGAAGAAAAAATGTTTCTTTGAATGTAAAGAAGTGCTTTTAAAGTGTTTTTGCATAATGGCTATGAAAACCAATTTTCAATTTAGGACTACAGTATCAAATTTGAGGTCTCTTGAATTTAAATGTCTGCAAGAAGGCTGCAAATGGTATGTAAGGGCATCCCGTTATAAGAAGAGTGATTTTTGGATGCTACAAAAATAGACTTCTGACCATAATTGTACATTGAGTACTGCCCAAAGTTCTCACTTGCAAGCTGCTTCAACAGTAATTGACAGTTATTTGATAGATGATTTTACATTCATGTCTACTGATCGTTCCATTCCTAAAGAGATTGTGCATAAGGCTCGTACAAATCTTGGAGTTAATTTAAGTTACCAAAAATCTTGAGGGTGAAAGAACATATGGTAAAGATATTATAGGGTGACACAGTTGAATCATATGCATTGATTCCAAGATTCTTTTATAAATTGGTTGAATCTAACTCAGATATGATCAGTTTTGTATATCAAATTTAATATCATTTGCAGATAGATGTGGATAGACTAATATCACAGTCTATCTAGATAGACCAATATGTGCATCTATCACATTCTTTATGTTCTTTTTCATTTGTGCTGATAGAAATGTGTTTATAATTATTATAAGTACATGCACTGCTTTAAAAATTGATGATAGTGGTAATTTCAAGTTTTGCTTTATGGCTTTTGGTGCATCAATTAAGGGGTGGAAATATTGTAGACCTATTATTTATGTTGATGGGACATTTTTGAAGTGTAAGTTTGGTGGCGTCTTTTTAACAACCTCACCACAAGATGGTAACAATCAAATCTTCCCTCTTGTTTTTGCTATTATAGATTCTGAAAATGATGTATCATGGACATGGTTTTTTGAGAAGATACGAGATAGTTTTTCAGAGCGGGCTAATTTAGTCATTGTTTTTTATAGGCATCTTAGCATCCCTAAAGGAGTTTTAAGAATGTTTTCTGATATTGAGTATTATGTGTGCATAAAACATCTTTTAAGTAACTTGAAACTTCATTTTAAGGATCCATTACTTGATAAATATTTCTTTAGTTGTGTTTATGCCTACATCGTTGATGAATTTGAGTACCACATAAGATGCATGGAATCCGTTTGTCCAAATATCAGAGATTATCTTAGTAGTGTTGGTTTTAAGAAGTGGTCTTGGGCATATTCATGTAGACAAAGGTATATAATGATGACATCAAATTGTGCAGAAAGTGTAAATTTAGTGTTTAAAGATCTTAGAGAACTACTTGTGGCTACGATGCTTAGTTCAATTAGGGATGTATTACAAATGTGGTTTTATGAATGAAGTAAAGTTGCTTCTATAATGAAGAGTCGTTTGACTTCTTGGGCTGAGAACATTCTGCTTTTAGAACATGAAAAGTTGAGAAAGATTATTGGTAAGATTTGTTTTATCTCAACAGTTAGAGATAAATTGATATCTTTGTCTATCTGATAGATAAAGATAGCAATTTTTCTGTTCCTGTCTCAGATACGCACAGATAGATTTCTGTTTATATATATCTGATGTATACAGAGATTCAAATGTATTTGTTATTATTTTATTAATTTTTGTTATTTGTCTTATGTATTAGGTTGATTCGATTAGTACGATTGAATACCAAGTAACAGATGAAAATCAACAGTTTATTGTGAAGTTAAACGTGGGATGTTGTAGTTGCTGAGTATGGGATGTTGAAGAAATTCCTTGTGCTCATGCTCTTGTTGTTTTACAGATGCTTAATTTAGATACCCATTCTTATGTATCTGAGTTTTATTATAGAGAAACACTATCAGCAACATACATGTAACGACCCAACTTTTCGAACTAAGCTTAGGTTACTACTTACTACTAAGACTCGACAGTAAAACACATAAACTCATAAACACACCTGTTTACGATTCATTAAAAACCTTTAATACATAAGAAAAGCAATTTCAAGCCTTATTTTAAATCGCTTTCCAAAAGTTCCAAAACATAATCCATGAAGTCATCAAAACAAAATAGAAGGACAGTTGTTCTAACCAAGACTCCATTTAATAATTAAAAAGAAATAGAAATAACAAATACGTTCAGCAGAAGCATCGAAAACTAGACATGTCCATATGGCCTTATGCATCCTTTTTGCCTCTCGCCGGTCTGCCCCTCGCGTTACCTTTGCCTAAAACAGTTAAAGAGTAAAGGTGAGTATAAAAAATATATCCAGTAAGGGACCCACTGGGCTCGTTAGGATAATAAAAGTTAGCTTCCTATTAAGTGGTACCTTACATAAAATAGTCAACTGGTTCCATAGAACGCACACATCAATCAGCCTAGTAATCCCGAAGAATACACGTATTAGTCTAGTGATCTCGTCGGATTCACATATTCGTCTAGTGATCTCGTTGGATACACGTATCAGTCTAGTGATCCCGAACGATACACGTATCAGTGTAGTGATCCCGAAGGATGCACATATCAGTCTAGGGATCCCGAAGAACACCTGTCTGCAAGGTACACCACCCCATAGATAAAGCTAACCATTACCCCTCAGTCCATACTAAACCATCTACAACAGTCACATCACAATATCGTTCAACTAGCAGTTCAGTTTATAAGCTTTGTCAGATAGACAATTTAGGTTTAGTCAAGAGTCTCATCTATCACTATACATATATCCAATCCACACAATACTGTTACATTACCTAAATCCAGTCAACGAGTCAAATCATCACTTTGTAAATTCACCTGGCACTTCGTCTCAGTCCAAACCCTAGCACAACTACAAGTAATCTATATTGTGCATAACGTCCATATTATGAATAACATCCATATTCAGTCTACGCACAGTTCATCAGCGAATACATAACCTACACATGAGCTCTTGAACCCTTAGTCCATCAATGACATAACTCAATAATATGAAGCCCAACAACATAATTCAGCTATAAATAACATCAAGATTTTCTTACTCCATCGACCTCACTATTTCAGTTAACAACACGACCATCAATATAGCTTTATTACACAGAACATCCGGGCCTCCATACTCCATCAACAGAACAACCCATTCACATGTGTACAAACTACGCATAACATTTTAGGCATCAAATCCTCATTAACAGAACAACCCATTCACGCCTATATATGTATAAGCTACAACTAACAATCATGTCACCTTTAATCAGTCAAGAGTGCATACTAGTGATGTTTTCTAGTCATACATGCTTCAATCAATTCAGTACAGTCGCTATTGTATAATCTTCATATGAGTTACTACGTTTTCCGTCTCGGTTTGGGGTCCAGTAGTAAGAAATCCCTTACTTGAGATTTAGCTACAATCCTTGTTCGAGTCAACGTCTAAACGAATCAACCTAAACACGAACATAAGGATTTAAACGATGACACAACCAAAAGTCCACATTTAAAACGCTCCAAAGCAACATCCACAGACTTACCCAAGTAAATGAGAGTTGACTCAAAACTAAACTTGTTGTATAACCCAAGAATTCGAGCGTCACCTCTTTAAAACCTTCAAGGATCAAAAGTTAACCCAACCAATAAGTCTAACATTTTATTCCAACATTTATACTCGAAGCAGCTACAGAAAACATTAGGAACTCATTAAATTACCCTTACCAAAACTCACCGTGACTCAACGCGGATGGAAAATGGCTTAAGTGGCTTGATGAATAGAGAGATCGGATCGGCTTGGTTCGCACCTCGACTCGACTCGCGGCTCGACTTGGTGAAACAGGCGTCGACTCAGGTTTGGGCACGGTGCAAACCCCTTGAAGCAGGCGTCGGCAGCGGGTGTTTCGCAGATAATAGGCGAAGAAGCAGCGACGGATTAGAGGGCTTTGTCGGACGGCACACGGGGCACGCAGCGACAGCGGCAGAGGAGGAAAGGTTGATGGCGACCTTCGGCCGAAGGCGTTGGCTAAACGTGAATGGAGGAAATCAGGAATGGAGGAGCGGCTGAGCTGCACGTAAGTGCAGCAAACAGAGAGGATGCATGGCGATGGTAAGCTGAGCGGAGAAGAAGAAGATGAAGATGAGGGTTGGGGGCAGCCGACGTGAAGAAGAAGAAGAAGAAATCGGGGGGAAGGGGGGTTTTCGGCACGCGGGAGTGAAGAGAAAAAAAAAGAAATTAAGGTTAAAAACTTTAAATTTTAAAAATAAAAAAATATAAAAATAATAATAAATAATAAATAATAATAATATTATTATTAATAATAATATAATAATAAAATTTATATTATATTATTTTATATTATATCATATTATTATAACTTTATACCTTTTTTTTCTTTTTCTTTTCTCTTTTAAACCTAATTAATTTTAGCACCCAAAAAGTTTTTAAATCCTAAAAAAACAAATTAGTAAAAATCGTTTAAATTACCTCAAAATTTTGGGGCGTTACAATATAGTGGTTGCATTCAACCTGCTAGATCTCATTTCGATTGAAGAGTTATAGATTTTGTCAAGAAAATATTACCTCATGTCTTTAAACGACAAGCTGGAAGACCAAGAAAACAAAGAATTCCATCTATTCGTGAATTTAGTAGTCAACTACAATAGTCATCCAGTGTTCTTTTATGTTGATCTAGCCAATCACATAGTTGACATCTGCCCATCCTATTTTATCTTGTATTGCACCAAAATAGCAAAAGTAAAATAGTAATCAATAATATATAAACGATCGTCTAACATAAATACACAATCATGAAACCAGTTGAATAGCAAAGAAATTAAAGTTTGTGCAAACAAAAAGAACAATCGTGTGAAATATATAAATGATCTTGTAAAATATATAAATGATCATTTAACATAAATAAACGATCGTGAAACCATTTGTATATTAAACAAATTAAAACTCGTGTCAACACTTGTGTTTTTGGTGTTTCTAAATTTATGATTTTGTTGTTTTCTTTTACTTCTTCATCTATCCGCAAGTACATAAAGTAAGAATGTTTAGAAGACATCATGAAGAAAACTATCTCTTACTATCACATCTAGATAGAGATAGATTCCTATCTTTGTCTATACGATATAAATTATATTTATTGTTTGGAAAATAATTAAACTTGTGACAATATTTGTGTTTTGGGTGTTTCTAAATCTTGAGTTGCTATTTTTTCCAAACTACTTTGTGTTTCCAAAATGACAATTTCCTATATAAAGAAAGAAATAACATAATTGTCTTTTATTTGAAAATTAAGCAACATTAAACAAAACAAATGAGTACATAATAAATAAGGCACTAACCGTAGAGCAATGTGTTGTTGGATACTTCACCATTGTATGAACTTTTTCATCTTCATCAAGAAGGCCAAGGCTACAAGTAGGTGCTCTATTTTTCTCCATGACTTTTGTATATACACTTTCTTTCTCATTCCGCTGTTGTTGAAGTTTGGTTGATTGTGGTGGAAAATTCAAGCTTCTCATAACCATTGTCAACATGCATTTTATTTCTTTTATTTCCTAATATTTATTTTGCTTCTATTTTTTCTTGATTTTTTCTAATTTCTCTTATTTCAATTAAGATTTTGTTTGTTTCTATGTTTTTTTTCATTTCTTTTTCTTTTTTTTTTCTATTGCTTAGTCTTTTCTTTTCTATCCTGCTTCTCAATACTTTTGAAATATTTCAAAATTGTTTGAGACTCTTCTTCTGTTAAGTCTAGTGGTGTGATAAAAAAACTACAAATGTTATTAGATTATTAGTGAAAAAGTAGCAAATGTGTTGATCAATAGTGGATAGATTTATATCATCATCTATTCCACATAGACATGGATAGAAAACTTTCATTGTCTATCTAGATAAACATATATCTAGTTAGAGTCCTTCAGTCACTTGTTTCCAAACATTCCTATGTCACAATTGCTGGCCCTTCAATTGCAAGCTTTCTTCCAAATCCAACATTTAAATTGGAAAGTCTTGGTATTTTACTCACAAGCCCAATAAAACTAGAGCTAGGGTAAATCCTTGAAGGTATACAACATCCTTGTCACTGTAAGATGCTATTTTCAAGAATTGATATGTTAGGATGTATGATAACCTTCCCCATGGATAGTCTTTGAAGGTTTCTTCATGATCCAATATATCTAGATGTTGGAGATTTATGTGGTTGTGTTGTTGATTCGGAATTAAAAACACTTTTAAGATATAAAGATTAATTAGTTTTTCTCTCAATGAGTCTTCTTCGTTGCGTAACGCTTTGAAAGTTCTTTCTATATCTCTTCTTGTTATAAAGTCATCATGATGGAAAAGGGCATTTTTCAAACCATTTTCTTTTCTTTCTCCTAGATTTTACTCTGGGAATTTGTGACATTTTAGTCCAGTCACGAAACAAAATTCTTTTAGACCAAACACTGCTATATGTCAATTGAAGTTGAAAGCAAGGACATTAGTTTTTTTTTTTTTTTTTGTATGCCATTGTTTTCTTAATAGAAAATTCAGGAATTGTGTTGGTATTTTGGCCATTTTAATGTTAAGGAACTGGCCAAAAGGACTGTACATCAAAACTTGAGAAAGAATTCTTTGGTCTATTTTTGACTTGATCTGATTCAATGTTTCTAAATTGTACTATATAGTAATTCTAAGATTTTTTTTGTTCATCTTCAATAATAGTGTCATTTGGATAATGTTTCACCTGTTTAAAAACATAATAAACAGTATATTTCAAACAATGACTATTTTAATAAATTTACAAATACAAAGCGCTATTCAGAAAAAGATACACAAATATACAAATGTTAAACAGACAGATATTCACGTTCTAGTTTGTTACCTTTATTTCTTTTTCTTTCTTAATTTTTTTTTCTTCTATCTTTACTTTAGACTTTATTGATTTGTTACATGATGCTTGTTGCTTCTTGCTCACCATCTATTTGAAAAAAAAAATTAATATAAATTATTCAATGAAATATATACAATGAGTAAAGAATCAGACGTCTTTGTATGCGGGACAGATCATGATAGATACATATAAATCGAAATGAATATAGATTCATACCTCTTTGTATTCGAGATAAATCTGGATAGATATATATAGATGATGGAGATAGATCGAAATGTATATAGATTCAAACCTCTTTGTATGCGAGACAAATCGTGATAGATCGGGACAGTTCTGTTGAAGTAGTTACGAGGATATAAACGATTGACGAGGAAGATGGTAGATGAAAAAGTAGTGAAGAAAATAAAAGATTGTATGAGCTCTTTGTGTCAATCTGATATGAAACCCAAAATATTGAAGTTAATACTTTGATTACTTGAATTGTATAAAATAATTCAAACAATCATTTAAACACAACATTGCTAAACTTTGTAAGACTTATAGAAAGAACTATTGTGCAATGTTTTCGACTAAAATTTTGAACAATGTAAAATGCAGAAACATCACAGCCAAAATTATGGAAAATGCAGAAATATCATAGCCTAAATGTGAGAAACAGATCATGAAAAATGAGCCCCTAATGTTATTCCAACCCAGTTTTGTAGTAGTGTACCTTGATGGTCATTGCCCATCAAGTACGCCGACATCAAGAAAGCCCGTCCATCAAGAAAATAATTTTTTTGATGGTCATAACATATCATAAAAAAAATCATTCTTGATGGTATAGGCCATCAAGAAAGAAGAATTTCATGTTTTTTGCCCATCAAATATAATGAAAAGTTCATCAAGAAAACTAGGTTTCTTGATGGGCAAACCAAGTCATCAAAAACTTTTTCTTAGTGGTTTTGACCATCAAGGAAGGAGACTTTGTTGTTTTTTGCCCTTCAAGAATATGGAAAAGTCCATTAAGATAACCATTTTCATTGACCTATTTTGCTCATCAAATATTATCCTTATATTAACAGTTTTACATCGTCAACTAAACTCTTTTGTTGATGTTATTTAATCATCAACTATAACAATTTAATATATATATATATATATATATAGGTCTTTACAACCCTCCCATATATGCGTCCTCATCTAATCAAACATTAAATTACAAAAACGTCAAAATATGAAAAAATCACATACATACAACTATATAACAACTTCTGTAAAATACCAACAACCACAAATATTATAACATTTTACAAAATTAAAATGTATCAACAACTTGGTACAAAATTTATTCAACAACATTAATAAAATGAAAATAATAAACTTGTAATCCAAATTACTTAAACATCAACAAGTCATCAAGTTTGAAATAAGTTCAAGTAACGCATTCGAACTTGCCGTCATGTATCTTGATGATTGTTTCTTTGCCTCTATTAACAAATGAATAAAACAAAATGTTATTATTACAATATAAATATAAAAACTAACAATATCACTTTAATTAAATTTGATAGTCAATTTAATTGAGGAAAGAAAAGTTATACATAAGTGTGATAGTAGAAAGTCTCAATTTACCTCTAAAGCACACTTACAACTCAAACTAAAAGAGAAAAAGAAGATATTGCACTGTTATGTATAATAACAGTATTTATACTTATATAACATCATTAAGAAAAATAAATGAAGATAAAAGAATTGTAGCATAATACTATAATTCAATTACCTGCTCTACTCTCAAATCATTTGGGAGAATAGTTTTGAAGAAGTGGTAAAAATCCATAAGAAACTAAAAAATTAAAAAAATTCAAGAATCCACTATTTAAATACAAAATTTCATTAAAAAAATATGACATGAAACCAAAGGAGTTGCCTAAAGAAAAATATTTGTAGGAACACGATCAATTGGCAGAGATCAAAGAAGAAAGTAAATTCCAGTTGTAGATCATCACAACCTAAATACATATTGTATCAATAATAATAATAATAATAAGAGATTAGAAACTCTAATAAAAAACACTAAGAATCAAGATCACTTCATTAAGAAACATAAGTTGAATTAAGAAAATAAAATTAACAATAGAAAGTTATAAACTAGAATTTGGTAAACCTAGACAAAAGTATCAAGAATCTGGAAGAAAATATGTTGGTGTTGAGAGAAATCGAATGCATGGAAAGAGGTAGGAAGGAAGAAAATTAAACTCAGAAGAGGATAGTGGGAGGCAAAATGCTTGGTCAAAAAATAGAGTGTTGTACTAAAATATATGTCTCAAAATAAGGAATTAGGGAGTTAACATTTACCATTTACTTATTTTGCTAAAATATATATATATATATATATATATATATGGAAAATTCAAATTTACCTATTTTGTTAAAATATATATATATGAAAAATTCAAAATTTGAAGATTTTAACTAAAATGGTAAATGTTTTTTTTATGTAGAAAAAAATAGTAGTTAAGATTTTATTTTTATCACAATATAATATTAGTTTTTTACTAGAAAAAATAAAGTTACAAAAGTATAAATTAAAATATACTTAACACATAAAAGAAACTGTTGCAACTAGTTAATGGTATATACGATATAACATTTTTTAGAGGTATTACTAAATGTTATATTACTAAATAAAGGTTATTTATTTATTCTGACACTTTTAAACGTTATAAGTAATTGTTGCAATCGACTCTATTGCAACCATTGTTAAAATTGTTGCAACTTAAAATGTCAAACTTCGAAGAGATATCGAGATATCGCTAGCAAACTTGAATTTTTTTGAAAAAAAAATTGAAAAATCACTAGGGTAAAAGTGAGGGATGACTGCTTACCTCATGTTAAATCTTTTCTTTATGTTTTTTTTAATTATTACTATTATTTTATTTTATATTCAAAATATATAGCAAAAAGGATAGAAAACAATTAATATAAATATAAATGTTAATTTTATATTTTTCTTGATAGTTGTTGCCCATGAAGGAAGGTTTTCCTTGATGACCATTGCCCATCAAGAAAAATAATTTGAAGAATAAATTTCTTATTTCCCCAATGATTCATGCTCATTAAAAAAGGTTTTTCTTAATGGTTGTTGCCCATCAAGGAAATCAACGAAATTCATTCCTTTGCTCATCAAAGGAAACCAAATTATTTTTCTACAATTTCTTGATAGGCAATGCCCTTCAAATAATATGATATTTTTTGTATGTATTGTCCATCAATCAATGCTTTTCTTGATGGTTTTTTACCGTTAACGAAACCACAACCCAAAAACTCACGTATTGTACCATTTTTGCACATGTGTCCACAAAATAAGGAATCTTTTCTTGACGATCAGGACCGTCAAGATAACCATTGCATCAAGAAAAATAGTTTTCTTTATGGTATTTTGCCATGATCATCAAGAAATCAAAATTTATGTGCGTCAAGAAAAGTTAGATTTGTAGTAGTGAAAACTTTCCTTAAAATTTCTAAAAATAACAAAACAGCCCAAAATGGCATTCTAGCACCTAATGGCATGGTGGTTGGGATTGGCCCGCGCACATGGCTTGAAAGGCCTTTCCACATGCTTACCTCGCTGAGGGTGTCGTGCGCACCCTGACCACATGTCGAGCACACCCTTTATCTTATGCTTTGCGAGGGATGTGCTGTGCACAGCCCTACACACTACCCTCCTCGATAGGTCATGCCCGTAGCCTGACTGCATCCCTTGTTGCTCGGTTGTGCCATGGTTTTATTGTGTGCCTCAAAAGAAGCCAAAATAACCCCTATGAAATTCAAAACCATGCTCATTTTTGCCTTACATGCTTGACACTCGGCCACTACCCAGAACTTTATATTCCTCCAGAAACATGACTCGACTTTGAAAAATCATAACTTAAAATCCATAACTCTTGACAAAACTTTCTTCCACAAAGTTGCTCTAAAATGTCTTAACTTTCTTACCTCAAGGTTGTAGAACCAAATGTCAAAGGATGTGCTCTATAACCTTCTGAAAATGCACCTTGCTCAGATTCTCCTCTAAAATGACCTTCTTGTTTTTCCTTGGTCTAAATGTCAATCTTCTTGCCTCCAAATTTTACGGCAACCCTCTTCTATAAACTAGATATAATTTCTAAACTTTTAAGAGTAATTTGATGTAAATGGCATGAGTGAATTGTGAGAATTCCTTGTGTGAAGCTTTCTATTTATAGTGGAGCCTTGCATGAAAATGGAATGACATTGTAAAAACTAAAGGTTGAGAAGCCACAAAACATTAATTTTGCCTCAATGAGTTGTCCAATCACTTATTTAGACGTCCATCTTTTCAACAGTACGTCAACCTTATCGCAACCACATTTAGTTGTAGGCGTTTCTCCCCGCATCACCACACTAATTACCTAATCTTTAGCTTTTGTCGCGTGCTTTTCCCTCACCAACTAAATCTCATCTCATCACTTTCTTTAACGTGATAGCACTTGTGCTTACACGCGCTCTTTGGCATCATCCCTTCTCCAATCGCATCCCTCATCGCAGAACGCTTCTCTTTTATACTTAGTCAAACTTGTCTTTCTTGGTGAAGCTCTTCTTCAACAGGATTTCCTTTTGAATAAGGTCCTCACACTTTATTCTATCAATTCCTAATACATATTTCTCTAAGTTTTTTGTTTCAAAAACTTCCAATAAATGTATATCTTTTTCAAAGAACTTTTATTATACTCCAATAAAAAGTACATAGTATTGAAGGTTTTTTCAACACCTTCGATAAGTTGATATTTTTTCAACTGTTTTTATTAACCTTTGATTAAAAGTAATATTTCTCAAAGGTTTTTTAAAACCCTCTTCTACATCTATCAAAGGTATTGTGTATATCTTATGGTAGGTTTTTCCTCAAAGGTGTTTTCAAAACCTCCATTTAATAAAAACATTCCTGCATTTATCAAGGTTTTTTCAACACCTTTTATCAATATATCTTTTTCAAAGGTTTTGATTGTATCTCTTTCTAAGGCTTTTCATTAACCTCCAATAAAAAGTAGCGTAGATATTATCAAAGGCTTTTTTCAACACCTTTGATAAATGCATATCTTCTTCAAAAGTTTGTTTAACACCTTTAATAAATGCACATCTTTTTTAAAGGTTTTTATTAAACATTGATTAAAATTATATATTTGTCAAAAGGTTTTTCAAATCCTCCAATAAATATATATTTTTTCGAACATTTTTTCAACACGTATATCTTCTCCAACTGTTTTTATTAACCTTTGATAAAAATATATATTTTTCAAATTAAAGGTTTTACTTAAACCTCCCATTGGAAGGTTATAAAGAAGGGTTGAAATAGCTCAAATTTCTTGTAGTTACCTTCTCCCCTACCGGCCATGGCTCCGTTCTCACATTCAATCTAATTAAGTACAATTATTTTCACATGCTCGGAGTGTTCCTTTATCACTCTTTCATGCTGGTACCACTGTAGAAAGAAAAAGAAAAGCACGCTCACAAGTGGGTTGTGATTTCAATAAATCGGATGGTTCAATTGTTTTCAAAACCAGAAAGAAATGACGTTTTGAGCATGAAATCACTACAAGAATTTAGGGCTCTGCCGACATTTATTTTTGGCGACGAAAAAAAAATGTGGGCAAAGATATTAAGAGCCGACGAAATTTCATTGCGTGGGCACATCTTCATTTGTGCCGACGAAAATATACACGTGGGTAAAAGGTTGTAATTGCGTGGGCACATCACCGTTTTTACCGACGAAAATATATATGTGGGCAAAAAGTTATGTGGTTGAAAAGAAAATTTTATTGTTGGATTTCTGCCGACGTTTATTTTAGTTTATCGCCACGTATCGAGTGTCGGCAAAAAGTTTAAACATTTGCCCACGTAATTTACGTAGCCAAAACCCCACATTTTTATATATATTTATGGCCACGCAGGATTTATACATGTGGCGACTTAAAAAACATGGGCAAAAGTTAAAAAAAAAAAGCTAATTTCACACATTCTTTTAACTTTTCATTTTCCCTCTCTTTCCTTTCTCCCACGCGTCTTTCTCCCCCTTTTTCGATTTCACCTTGGCCGCCGAAACCCACCTCCATTTTTCCTTGCCCGAAACCCACCTTGGCCGCCGATTTTACCTTGCCTGCGAACGACATTTTTTCTGGCGACTATATTTCCGGCATATGGCTAGACAATTTTATTCTGGCACACTATATTTCCGGCCGCCGATTTCACCTTGCCCCCCTTTTTCGACTTCAACGGAATGAGACCTTTTCCGATTTCTTCTTTACCGCCGACCGAAAACCAGCCCCATCCATCCCTTCGGCTTTCTTCTTTGCCCGAAACCCCCATTCGCTTCAATTTTTAGCTTTGCCCGAAATCCCCCTCCCTTCAGTTGGCCGAAACCCCCCCCCCCCCCTTCAATTTTCTTCCTTGCCCGAAAACCCCCCTTCACTTGGCCGAACCCCCTCCCTCCAGTTTTCTTGTTATCCCGAACCCCCCATCACCATTTTTCTTGTTCGCAGTAAACACCCTGCCGATTTTCCCTCTCTGTTTTCCTTCTTGCTTGAACGCACCAGAAGTAATTCGATTTTTGCCCACGTTCTGCAATCAGGTGCTCTTACTTTGTTAGCTTAGCTTACTGTTCTGTCCCAAAGATTTTTGCCCACTTAGTTGTTGTTTTCTTAGTTTACTATGCTGCTGTTACTTGTTCTGCCGCCTCAAACTTGTGCATATGGCTAGACAATTTTTTTGAGACGATACTGAAATTTTGATAAGCCTTATTTTTTACCTATTGTTTCATTTTATTTGCTATTACTATTAGTATGAATTGTGAGAAATCTTAGCATACTTATTTTTTTTTTATTGATTGACCACATCTTGATAAAAATAATGTGAATCAACTATGATTTATGTCAATTTTTTAGATAGAAAACAAAAGAATAAAGCATAAGTAGTAGGTACACTCATTTGCTTGCAACTTTCACAAATTATATAAAACGTCCTTTTGAGTTTTGAATGTTTCAGTTTGTAGGGATTAATGAGATATCTCTTGGTAATAGTAAGGCTATCAATAAGGGCATAGTGATAATTAGCTACAAGTGCTTTTGTTATAAATAAGATTACATTGAACCGTTTGACAAGGTTATAAATAAGATAATTAGCTATAAGTGCTTTCATTATAAACAACTTACAAATAATGATAATTAGCTAAAGTGTCAACATTGATCATTTTTAGAGATTCTATGTATGGTTTTGAGTTAGAAAGATAAACTTAGACATTTTGGGTGTTTTTTTTGGTCGGTTTGACATTGAATTATCCCTTCCACTTAAGCTAATATTTTGTGGTAATTCCTACAGGGTTAACTTTTTGTTCATTCTATTTGAAGATGAATAGGGATTGGATTAAACTAAAAAATAGATTTTCAAGTGATTATATTCATGGGGTTGCTCAATTTATGGAAGTGGCTAAGTGTCATGTAAACGATGGTGGGAAAACTAGGTGCCCATGTAAGTATTGTCAAAATTCAATGACACAAACATTGGACGGAGTAGAGCGTCATTTATTTACGTACGGAATATCCTCTGTATATAATAAATGGGTTTATCATGGAGAAGCAACGAACTTAGCTCGATTTGAACGGGGTGCTACTTCATCAGAAGGTGATACATTAAGTAGAGAGGCTAATGTTGGCGACGAGGACGATGATATTTTAGATCTTTTAAATGATTTGCAAGGATCAATGATAGCAAGGGAAGAAGATTTTGATGATGGGGATGGTTTTGATGATGAATTTCCAGAAGATGTCGAAGAAATGGATACTAGTAACATTTTTGAGGAGTTGATGAAGGAAGCACGTAACCCGTTGTATCATGGATGTACCAAATTTTCATCGTTGAATTTTTTGGTGAAGTTAATGCATATCAAAGTTTTGAATAATTGGAGCAACAAATCGTTTGATATGCTACTAGAATTGTTGAAAGATGCATTTCCAGTCGGTACATATATACCTAAATCATTTTACGAAGCTAAGAGAAAATTATGTGATTTAGGGTTAGGATATAATTCCATCCACGCTTGTAAATATGACTGTGTACTATTTTGAAAAGAATTTGCTAATTGTCAAAGTTGTCCAGTATGTGGTGAATCTCGATATAAAACAAATAGTGGAAAAGGAAAGAAGATTCCAAATAAGGTTTTGCGTCACTTTCCATTAATTCCAAGGTTGAAACGATTGTTTTAATCAAAACATATTGCTTCTGAGATGAGATGGCATAAGGATAAACGAGTTGACACAGAGGATGTTTTACGACATCCAGCTGATGCTGCAGGATGGAAGCACTTTGATAAAGAATTTCCTCAATTTGCTTCAGAGCCAAGAAATGTTCGTTTAGGCTTAGCTTCAGACGGTTTTAATCCATTTGGGAATATGAGTACTGCATATAGCATGTGGCCAGTAGTGCTTATTCCATACAATTTGCCCCCTTGGAAGTGTATGAAGGAATCCAATTTTTTCATGTCTTTGCTTGTACCTGGACCTAAATCTCCTGGAAAAGAGCTTGATGTATATTTGCAGCCCTTAATTGATGAGTTGAAAGAGTTGTGGAATAATGGTGTGCGGACCTTTGACTGTACAGATGAGGAGTACTTTCGATTACATGCATGTTTGTTGTGGACCATCAATGATTTTCCTGCATATAGTGACTTGTCAGGATGGAGTACGAAAGGATATCAAGCATGCCCTACTTGTAAAGAAGATACGTCATCGTTTGGGATAAAAGGAAAAATATCTTTTATGGGACACCGACGTTATCTTTCTTCTGATCATATTTGGCGTCGAAGTCGTCAACATGACGGTAAATTCGAACGCAGACCTCCACCAGTTGTAATGAATGGAGATGAGATCTTACAACAAGTAAACTCCATCAACTTTCCAGTGTTAAGTAAGCATCCATCCAAGACGAATAAGAAAAGAAAGCGTACTATTAATTGGAATAAGAAAAGTATATTCTTTGAACTTCCGTATTGGTCTAAACTTCTTTTGAGGCATAAGTTGGATGTTATGCATATTGAAAAAAATGTTTGTGACAACTTGCTTGGCACTTTATTAAATATTGATGGTAAAACAAAGGACACAATCAATGCCCGTTTAGATCTAGAGGACTTGAATATACGAAAGGAATTACATTTGCAAAGACAAGGAACTAAGTTGATAAAGCCACATCCTACGTATACATTAACTGGAAGCGAAAGAATAGACTTTTGTAAGTTCTTGAAATCAGTTAAATTTCCTGATGGATTTGTCTCAAACATATCACGATGTGTAAGTGTCAATGATGGAAAATTATGGGGACTTAAGACTCATGACTCTCACATTTTACTCCAACGACTTATTCCTATTGCTGTACGAGCATACTTACATAAGGATGTGTGTACAACTGTAGTTGAGTTATGTAATTTTTTTCGTGATCTGTGTGCGAAGACAATACGTGTCAGCGACCTGAATCGTCTGGAAGCCGATATTGTGCTCATTCTCTGCAAACTTGAAAGAATTTTTCCACCTGCATTTTTTGACATAATGATACATCTTGCAGTTCATTTACCGGCTGAGACAAAGATTGTTGGTCCAGTAAGCTATAGTTGGATGTA
The DNA here is from genome assembly GCF_025177605.1 of Cucumis melo. Taxonomy (NCBI): domain Eukaryota; kingdom Viridiplantae; phylum Streptophyta; class Magnoliopsida; order Cucurbitales; family Cucurbitaceae; genus Cucumis; species Cucumis melo. Next base: position 15,360,926 of record NC_066862.1, read on the forward strand.
TCCTATAGAGAGAAGCTTGCGTACATTAAAACAATATGTACGGAACAAAGCTCATCCTGAGGGTTCCATAGCAGAGGCATTCATTATGAATGAATGTTTGACCTTCTGCTCAATGTATCTAATAGGAATAGAGACAAGATTCAATAGGAATCCACGAAATGATGACTCAATGAATAGACAACTTGGTTGTGGGGACTTTGATGTGTTCAAACAGAATGTGCGACCAATGGGGGGGTCAGTTGTGAGGACGCTATCTGAAGATGAGAAGAGAATGTGTCATTGGTATGTTCTGAACAATTGTTGTCAAATAGAATCGTATCGCAGGTAAATTTTGTCAATTCATATATTGTATATGACTAAGTCAAAATTCATATATTGTATATGACTAAGTCAAAATTCTTTTTAATGTTTGATATGATTACTAAGCAGAGAACATTTGAGCTTGATAAACACCAGAGGAGAGGATGTATTAGATTTATTTCGAAGGCATCAATTAGAATTTCCTAATTGGTTTAGAACTCATGTAAGTGTTGTTTTTAGTTTCAAAGTATATTTTTTTACTATTGAGCTATTAGTAGTTATTCTAACCTACATAACATTATGTAGATGTATTCATTACGTGAAAGAGGTGAAGCATCTGATGATCTTTACTCCATCGCATTAGGGCCTATTAATGAAGTTCGCACTTACAGTGGTTGCTTTGTAAATGGATTACGTTATCATTCAATAGAGCGTGATAATCGTCGGACTACTCAAAATAGTGGAATCATGGCATATGAAGAAACCAAAGCCGACGAAACGAATTATTATGGTGTATTGCAAGAGGTCTTGGACTTAGAATATCTTAAGTGTAGACGTGTATGTCTTTTTAAATGTAATTGGTTTGACACAGATGTCAAGAAGAATAAATTTCGTTGTGATTTAGGGTTTAAAATAATCAATACTTCTCGTTTTTGGTACACTGATGACCCATACATATTAGCTACTCAAGCTGTGCAAGTTTTCTACATTGACGATCCAAAATTACGCAGTAATTGGAAAATTGTGCAAATTGTCCAAAATAAACAAGTATGGGATATCCCAGAATCTGAAGAAGTAGAAGATGATAGATTTGAGTTGTTAGAAGCATGTAGTTCAATTGGGGTTGATGAATCCATACATGATATCCCGTTTTGTAGAGGCGACGTTGAGCCTACTGTTGTTGATCATAAAGAGACAGAAAATCAAGATCAGTCCCGAATTGACGATGACTTTATAAATGATGAAACTGAACAACTACAATCTTCTGATTCAGATGGTAATGAATAAAGGATATATATTATATTCTTATGACATAATTATTTTAACATCTAACCACTAATTGTTTATTTTGTAGCGTAATGGTACGTCCAGATCAAACACGATTGACATTGACTGAAGTTGAGCAAACAAACACTCCATCAGTTGATCCTTCCACTCCATCAGGTATTAATATGATATGTAAGTTCACTACTTATACGTTACTTAAATTATCTAAATCTTTTTTTACTTTTAGGATCTCAATTAGGAACTAAAAAGCGAGGAAGGGGTGTGAGAGGGTACGGTCGAAACATAGAACTAGATAAGTTTGTAGAAAAACATGGGAAGATCAAGATAGAGATTAATGAAGAGGAAGGGAAACCAGTAACTACTTTTGCCCCTAAAATTGCGTTAGGCATTGGTACTGCAGTTCGAAACAGTATTCCATTAAGTTGTGAGAACTGGAAGGCGGTACCTATGGGCGTAAGGGAGCTTGTGATTGATCGGTTGGAGGTACGTTTATGATTCTTTTATGCATTCATATACTATTTTACATGTAAAAGCGATTCATTTATATATATATATATATATATATATATATATATATATATATTATTGAATATGCAGACACATTTTGAATTTGATCCCACTAACATGGTTGTGAGAAAATACCTGGAAGAAAAGATGCAAAATACTTTTAGAGAATTTAGAGCAGATTTGCACAAATATTACTGTCAATTTGATGATTTGGTTGAAGCGCGCGCCAATCCACCAAATAAGATAACACATGAGGATTGGAACATGATGTGTGATAGATGGGAAACAGATGCATGGAAGATATGTTTTTCTTAGTTCAAAAAAATTGTTTTACATGTATATTATGTTGTTCTTATCACTACTTTAATTAGAAAAAACGAGAGACAAACAAAAGAAGTCGCTCTGCTGTCAAGTTCAACCATGTCACTGGAGCTAAGTCATTTCTCCAAGTTCGACATGAATTGGTAAGATGAATTGTAATTATCTTTTGTTTTATTGTATGAGTATTGTAATCTTAATTGCATTCTTTTTGTAGAAAAAGAAAAAAGGTTGTGATGTTGATGAGATAGAAGTATTCCATGAAACACACTTTCGCGAAAAAGAAGGATGGATCAATGATAAGGCAAAAGATGCATATGTAAGTTTGTTTTATCATGACTAAGTAAATTCATGTGTTGTTAAATATATTTAATCTAACTATATCTTTCATATAGTTGGAAATGCAACGAATCATTACAGAGTCAACTGAAGATGGTGTTCAGACGATTTCTACTGCGAAGGCATGCGAATTTGTATTAGGGAGTCGCTCAATGCAAACTGTCAACCCAAGAAGTGGTGAATCGTTAAGAAGTAATGTGTCATCTACACGTGAGAAAGAGAAGAACGAGATGGCATACCTTAAAGAAGCTAATGAAAAGTTAACCCATGAACTTGCAAAATGGGAACAAAGGTGGGCTAACATAAAGAAAAAGTTGGATCTACGAGAGGAAGAGGAAGGGGAAGAGGAAGAGGATGCATCTTGAAATACTTAGGTATTTTCCTAAACTAAAAAATAAAAACTTTGATTGTTAAAGCATGTCTCAATATTATGTGTGGTTATCCTGCAGTTACGGTAACTAATAATGCATACCTTTCACATTTATTTTTGTACTTGAGTTGAAATATTTTGTGGCTATCCTGCAGTTACGGTAGCCAATCATGCATATAATGACATTTAACACCTATTTAGCACACTTTTTAACACACTTTTTAGTTACACTTTAGTTTCAAAGTTGCACTTGGGCATGTAAGTGTCGTTTTAAGATTTAAAATATCACCTAGACACTTTTTGAGGACTTTTTAGGTAGATTTTGGGTTTGAAAATCACACTTAGGCCATATAAGTGGTTTTGAGGACTTTTTAGGTAGATTTTGTTGTAACACTTAAAGTTGGACTTGGGCATGTAAGTGTTGTTTTAAGACTTGGGCACATGAGCATATAAGGAATTAGACATAATACACCTATTTAGCACACTTTTTAGTTAGACTTTAACTTCAAAGTTGGACTTGGGCATATAAGCGTTGTTTTAAGACTTGGGCACTTGGGCATATAAGAAGTTAGAGATAATACACCTATTTAGCACACTTTTTAGTTAGACTTTAGTTTCAAAGTTGGACTTGGACATATAAGCCTTGTTTTAAGACTTGGGCACTTGAGCATATAAGGAATTAGACATAATACACCTATTTAGCACACTTTTTAGTTAGACTTTAACTTCAAAGTTGGACTTGGGCATATAAGCATTGTTTTAAGACTTGGGCACTTGGGCATATAAGGAGTAAGAGATAATACACCTATTTAGCTATATAAGGAGTAAGGAATTTTTCTATCTTAAATACATGTCTTTTTTTTTTTTTTACTTGTTTCATACTTGATTCATTTGAAACAAGTAGTTATTTGTTTTCTTATTCATTTTAATGTACCTTTTTCAGGTTTATGTAGTTCGAAGAAGTAAAAAAGATACTATTTTTTTGAAGACTTGACTGAGTTACGTTAACCATTTTTTGTGTATCTAATATATTTTTTTTGTTCATTTTGGTATGCCAAAATGAAATTTAATATAGCTTAGGTTTATATATTTCGTTATTGCAATTAAAGAATTATGGTTTGTCATATTTTGACAAAGTATTGATGTTTGAAAATATTTGCATATTTGAATTTTTTGTTGAAATGTTTGATATATTTTGTTATAACCAAGAAATTCATTATATATTTGAAAATTAATTTAGAAGCATACAATATTAATGATAAATATGAAAAATTAAATTTAGAAGCATACAATATCAATAATACATACAATATTAATTGATATGACACATATCTGGCGACAAATTTAGCTTGTGGAGAAAATTTCTTTTAGACGACAAAAATCTTTTCGTTGGCAGAAACAGTTTTTGCCCACGAAACAAACGTGGCTGGAAGGTTTATTTTTGCCGACGACATGATGATTGTGGGTAAAAATATCTTTTTGCCGACGTTTTCTTCGTGGACAGAAAATTTATCTTTGCCGACATCATGATGATCGTGGGTAAAAATAGCTTTCTAGCGACGCTTTTACCGTGGCCAGAAATACTATTTTTGCCGACGTCATGATTATCGTGGGCAAATATACCTTTCTGCCGACGTGTTTTTCATGGCGAGAAATTTCTTTTCTAGCCACGATATTAGTTTGCGTCGGCATTTCTACCGACGAAACGAAAAAAACGTAGCCAAAGGAAAAGACGACGGTGTTTCGGCCACGCACCATGCCCACGTAGAAAAAACGTCGGCAGAAGCTTTGCCCACGTTTTTCGTAAGAACTGCCCACGTTTTTTTGCGTCGGCAAAGCCCAAAATTCTTGTAGTGAATTTGAGTTATCGGTATAAGAATTTCATGATTATTAAATGAGGCTAAGACAATTTACTAGTCAGACCCCAATATAATCTCTAGGGCTCATACTGAGAAGCAAGAAAATGAAAAGTGCTTTACACATGAAACAGAATATTAGATAACTGTGCATATAATATATATATATTCTATGTTACTTGAAAACTGATGTTTGTATATTCAAAACAAAAAGAATCAAAAGTCACCATCAATGAACAGCCCACTTGTTAGGTTCACATTTGGGTATAAAAAGGCATTTCCTTTTGAAATGGATGAACAGATCATCTTAAAAGTAATTTGAAAAAATGGCTCAGATTGCTGAGATCTCAGAGCAGGTGCAGCTTAAGTGTTGTGGTAAAAAATTCTATGACTTCTTTGAGAACAAAATGGACCATTTACCCCGATTGTTCCCTCAATATTTTGAGAGCTATAAGTTGGTAGAAGGAAATAGTTTAACTCATGGCGGCGTCTCCATTTGGAAAAACAACTTCGGTTTCGGTGAGGATTCTTCTTGCTGTTGCTCTTATTTTTGTCTCTTCAAATATTTTGATTTCCAATTTAACCAATTTTTCTTTTTCCCTCAACTTTAAAATGTTTTATTACTGCCATTTAACATTTTTTTTCTCAAGTAAAGGAAACACTGGCTCTATCTCATCACGCTAATTAAAAACTTACGAATACAATTGAGTCCTTCAACTTTTAATTTTGTATCTAATATATGTGTTTAATTTTTTTTAAAGTTTATTAAAAGTTTATAAATCTTTCTTTTATAAATTTTAATTTTATATCTAATAAAACACTAAATTTTTAGTTGTGTGTCTAGTTGATGTATAAATTGTTTTAAAAACCATCGGTAAACTTTCAACTTTGTGGCCTCGTTCGTTCACTTAATTTAATAAATTTCAAAGATAGGTCATGGAGCATTCAAAATAAGTCCCCAATTTAATTTACATATGTTTTTAAAACTTTTTAAAATTCATCGACTACCTATATAACATAATCAGATCCTGAAATCCAGTATCAACTAAAACTTGTAACTTAACTTTTATTTTAGTATTTTTTTTTCTGACTTATCTATCTTTAGTTTCGTCTTTTCTTTGTCTTATAACCTAATAACTCAAGTTATCGGGTTCAACAATGATTTAACCATTGATTGGGGGTTGGAAACATATTTATGTGTACACAGGCTCAATTGAAGTAAAGATGAAGTTACTTGTGGATGAGCCCAACAAAACAATCATCTACGAATGTCTTGAAGGAGATTTGTTCAAAGATTTTGATATGTTCAATGTGAAAATTAAAGTCAATGATTGTGGAAACAATGGCAACAGCTCAGTTAATTGGTGTTTGGAGTACGTGAAGGCAAATCAAAATGTGGATCCACCAAATAACTATCTCCAGTTTGGACTTAAACTAAGCAAATATTTGGATGCCTTCCTTTGCAACAATTAAACTGAGAAAATAATCATATAATATATCACCACTTGGTATTGGTTCTTGAAATTAATACCTCTAAATAAGATCTGCTGTCTCTCTTAATAACCTCCATTCTTGTGTGATGAAAAAAATCAATAAATATTTGGTATGCCTTAGTTGTCATCTCCTATTATATCTTTTCTTTTATGAGAACTCATTCTATATATATTTTCACCAAAATGAATTTATTCTCTAAATTTTAACTATTAATTATTTTTATCTTTATACCATATAACAAAATCAACCAAAATATTACAAAACGTAGGAAAATTTTAGAATCTACTGGTAGTACATACTAATTTGATTATAGATACTGATAAAAGTTTATTCGTCAATCAATTCAATAACTATGAATGATACATTTTGAAATTTTGTTATATCTTGTAAATATTTTCGACAGTTTTTGTTGGGATTTTGTCAAAAAAAAAAATTATGAGATTATCTTTTATTTAATTCCAAAAAGATAAAAGATTCTCCTTTATTTTATGAATCTTGCTAATTATCTTTGAAGAAATAAGATTTATACATATAAATCTTATATGTATAAATAGGGTTTTCGAATACAATGTTCGTGAGCGGGAAAATATTAAAAAGATTATTCACGGTTGAAGGTTAACAAAGAATTGATTGCAGAAGCTATAGGAACGAAAAGGCAGTATGATCTTATGTCTATAAGATCAGCATGTTGATCTAAGTTGATATTAATTGATGAGTAATGATAAGCACGAGATGGTGATTTGCGTGATCATCGTATTCATCATAAGAGTATGAAGGAATCGTTGAGGAGATTCACGGATGAAGAAAGGGGGAGCCTAAAGTCAGACAACGTTGAGAAGGAATACTCACATATTTAGGGGGAGCTTGAAGTCTGTAGTTGTTTGCCATATCAAATAGTCATATAGTTGAACAGAGTCTTCTGTTGTATCAATGTATTTTGACGAAGTGTGAATCTTAATAAAATTACTCATCAGGGCTGTGTGTAGCTCCCCAGACGTAGGCATCATTGGTTGAACTGGATTAACAAAGTTTATTGTGTTTATCTCTTCTGCTGTCCCTCTAGCTATTACAACAGTCTATAACTTTAGTATTAACTGAAGTTTTAATTGATTATCTCACTGTTTTTTCAATTGGTATCAGAACGAGTTATTAGATCATGGAGATAATCAGAGAGAGACCATCAGCTTCTCGTCCTCTTGTTTTAGATAGTAAAAACTACTCATATTGGAAACCTTAGATGATCTTCTTCATTAAAACGTTAGATGGAAAAGCTTGGAGAGCTCTTGTGGCGGGTTATGATCCTCCTATGATTATCGTGAATGGTGTTTCGGTTCCAAAACCTGAAGTTGATTGGACTGATGCTGAAGAGCAAGCTTCTGTTTAACGTGATATTTAATGGTGTTGACCTGAAGGTTTTCAAGTTAATAAATTCTTGCAGTATAGCCAAAGAAGCCTGAAAAACCTTGGAGGTAGCGTATGAAGGTACTTCCAAAGTAAAGATCTCAAGATTACAGTTGCTAACGTCTAAGTTTGAGGCATTAAGAATGACCGAGGATGAGTCAGTGTCTGATTACAATAAGAGAGTGCTTGAAATTGCAAATGAATCTTTGATGTTCGGTGAAAAAATACCTGACCCTAAAATAGTGCAGAAAGTACTTCGATCCTTGCCTAGGAAATTTGATATGAAAGTTACTGCTATTGAGGAAGCTCATGATATTACAACGCTAAAACTTGATGAATTGTTTGGTTCTTTGCTTACGTTTGAGATGGCCACTGCTGATAGAGAAAGTAAGAAAAGCAAGGGAATCGCTTTTAAATCCACACATGTAAGTGAGGAGGCTGTAAGTGACACTGAAGCAAACATGAACGAATCAATAGACCTCCTTATCAAACAGTTTTCTAATGTGGTCAAGAAATTCAAAAACTTGAATACCACAGGATCAAACGCTCAAAATCTGATTAACTATCAAAGAAAAGATGGTAAGAACAATACGAGAAGGATTAATGAAACTTCAAATAGGACAAATAGTGATTATGGATGAAAAATGGAGGGTGAAGGAAGAGTTCTCAGATGTAGAGAATGTGAGGGAGTTGGCCATTATCAGGCTGCATGTCCCACATTTTTAAGAAGACAGAGAAAATCTTTCATGCTACTTTGTCAGATGAAGATACTGATGATGGTGAAGAAGATAACAACATGAATGCATTTACAGTATGTATTTTAGAAACTGACTCTGGAGATGAAAGTGAATGTTCTAGGGAGATTTGTGATAAAAACTTGACATTTGAAGAGCTCGAAGTCCTATGGAAAGAAGATTCTATAGCCATAGCAATACAAAAAGAAAGAATTCAAGATCTTATGGAAGAAAATGAACGATTAATGTCTATCATACCATCTCTAAAGCTAAAGTTAAAGGAAGTTCAATGTGAATATGATCAGACATTAAAGTCTGTAAAGATGCTAAATTCACGAACTGAGAATTTAGATGTAATATTAAATTCAGGACAGAATGGTTTAAACAAATATGGTCTTGGGTTTGATGCTTCTACAAGAAAGATCAATACTACGACCGAAATAAAGTTTGTACATGCATCAGTTAATGACAAGACAGATACAGTCACGGCAACGAAAGTAGTTAGCCCTTCAGCTAAAACTACTAAACGGATCTGTCACTACTGTGGTCAGAAAGGCCATATTAGACCTTTTTGCTAAAAACGACAGAGAGAGATATTGTATTAGTGGAAGGCAAAACACAGTAATCAAAAGTATAAAGCAAGTTCTGCAAAACAAAGTAAGAGAAAAAGAAGTCGTATGGTTTGGAGAGTTAAACAATGTGGACAGTGTATTATTGCATTCACATCTGTTCAAGTCACGATGGATCCCTGGCATTTTGACAGTGGTTGTTCTAGACACATGGCAGGAAACAGATTCTTCTTTTCTGAACTAAAGGAATGTACTTCTAGTCATGTTACATTTGGAGGTGGTGCAAGAGGACGAATCATAGCGAAAGGAAACATTGCCAAAAATAATCTACCATGTCTGTATGATGTTAGATATGTGGATGGTTTAAAAGAAAATCTGATTAGTGTAAGTCATCTATGTGATCAAGGCTAGAGTGTAAACTTTAGCAAAGACAATTGTGTGGTAATTAATAAAGATAGTCAGATTCTTATGAATGGTAGTCGACAAGTGGATAACTGCTATCACTAGATCTTCAATAATTCAAAAGTTTGTCATTTGAATAAAGAAGATCAAGCCTGGTTGTGGCACAGAAAGCTAGGACACATCGACCTGAAAAGCATAGACAGGACTGTAAAAAATGAAGCTGTGATAGGTGTTCCAAATATTGATGTAAATAGCAAATTGGTTTGTGTAGATTGTCTAACTGAGAAGCAAAGTCAAGCATCCCACAAAAGCCTAAAGGAATGTTCCACTAATAGAGTCCTTGAACTTCTACATATGGATCTTATGGGATCATTGCAGACTGAAAGTCTTGGTGGAAAGAAATATGTGTCTGTAGCTGAAGAAGATTTTTCTCGATTTACATGGGTTCGATTTTTTAAAGACAAGTATGATACTCCCAAAGTCTGCATCAGCTTGTGCTTGATTTTGCAGCGAGAAAAAGGAGTGAAAATTGTTAGAATCAGAAATGATCATGGCAAAGAATTTAAAAATGAAGATCTCAATAACTTCTGTGATTCTGAAGGAATACACCATGAATACTATGCTCCTATAACTTCTCAACAGAATGGAGTTGTTGAAAGGAAAAACAAAACATTACAGGAGATGGCTCAAGTCATGTTACATGCCAAAAAAAAATACCCTTGCATTTTGTGGCAGAAGCTATTAACACAGCTTGTCACATTCACAATAGAATTACCACTCGAACTGGAACTAATATGACTTTATATGAGCTGTGGAAGGGCAGAAAGTCTAATGTTAAATATTTTCATATTTTTGGAAGTACTTGTTATATTCTTGCGGACAAAGAATATCATCGAAAGTGGGATGCTAAATCAGAGTAGGATCTATTTCTTGGATATTCCAGAGGTGGGACTGACAAGACACTTTTTATTAATAGAATTGGCAGTGATCTCATTGTGGCTCAAATTTATGCTGATGATATTATATTTGAAGGATTTCCTAAAGCACTTGTTGATAACTTCATTGACATAATGAAATCATAATTCAAAATGAGCATGATGGGTGAACTATCTTGTTTTCAGGGATTACAGATCAAACAGAGAAGTGGGGGTATATTTATATCTCAATAGAAGTATGCCAAGAACATAGTCAAGAAATTTGGTCTAGATCAGTCACAACACAAAAGGACTTCAGCTGCGACATATGTTAAAATTACCAAAGATATTAATGGTACAACAGTAGATCACAAATTGTACAGGAACATGATTGGGAGTCTCCTATATTTAACGGCAAGTAGACCTGACATTGCCTATGCTGTTGAAATATGTGCTCAATTTCAGTTAGATCCCCGTACTTCTCACTTGACAGTCGTTAAACGAATAATCAAACTGGGCTGGTTGTGCTGATGAAGTGAATGTTTTGGATAAACATCACTCATGTTTAAGTATCATGGATTTCTGGAAATCACTGTGGTGGCAAGCTCTTAGTCAACGCATCTATCTGTTGATGATTTGGCTTTTATCTTATCTCGAGGAACATTACATTGTCAGTTTGGCCATACAGCTGATCAATCTCAAGAGTAGACATTCTTTTATGGGGGAGAAGAGTTTTATGCAAAAAGTTTATTATGATGGGTCGCTTAAAGGATAAGCTAAAATATTGTTTTTTTATGGATTAAGGAGTTTGTAGTAGATGTGTTTATTCTATTTTGGTTAAAAAAAAATATTTTGCTTCTGTGATGTGCCCTGTGTTTTGATGTTTCGAGTGATGCAGTTTCTGGTGTGTATGTTTTGATTTCTGCAATGGGTTTAGTTTTGACTATTGTCAGTTTGATGGTGTTTGTTGAGTTCTTGTTGATATATGGTTCATCTGAATGCTGATATCCCGACTCCAAATGATGCTCCTGATCCTGACCCAAAGACATTGTCATTAAGCTACAGACTATTTCAAGGAAGTCATGTTTCTAATATAGAAAATGATATGAGACCTTCTAGGAACCCTCGTCGGTTTGACACTGATGATGTAGATGAGAATGCTAAAAGGTTCTTTGTTTATCGTGACTTAGCCTCCAGAATAATTAATACGTTGCAGCTGAATCTTGAACTCTTTCTACATCTATAAAATTGCTATCTAATAGAAGGTTGGAGATTGATTTGCTTGTTCGTCACATGAAGACACTGGTGCTTCAGATTGAGAGTAGTATTTCTTTTCTATTCAAAGGGAGAGAAGTTGTGAAGATAGGGGGCAGTAGTTATTGCAGGCCAATATCCTGAAGTTGTTTATGTTGTTGTTTATGCTGAAGATGTGCAGTTCAGATGTTGTTTTGAATTCTGGCTACAAGGTAAAGAATTGAAATGATGATTGTGTTGATCTGCTATGCTGTTATGTGGTTGAATATGGACGATTTCTGAATGTTGCTTTATGAGAAGTCTCTGAGATGCATTCACTTGAATTTGAAAAGAAATCTCCTCTTTTTGACAAAAGGGGGGAGTTTGTTGGGATTTTGTCAAAAAGATTTTATGAGATTATCTTTTATTTAATTCCAAAAAGATAAAAGATTCTCCTTTATCTTATTTTATAAGATTATCTTTTATTAATGACTTATTTAGTTCCAAAAAGATAAAAGATTCTCTTTTATTTTAGGAATCTTGCTAATTATCTTTGAAGAAATAAGATTTATACATATAAATCTTATATGTATAAATAGAGTTTTCGAATACAGTGTTTGTGAGTGGAAAAATATTAAAAAGATTATTCACAGTTGAAGGTTAACGAAGAATTGATTGTAGAAGCTGTAATAACGAAAAGGCAGTATGATCTTATGTTTATAAGATCAGCATGTTGATCTAAGTTGATATTAATTGATGAGTAATGATAAGGACGAGACGGTGATTTGCGTGATCACCGTATTCATCAGAAGAGTATGAAGGAATCGTTGAGAAGACTCACGGATGAAGACAGGGGGAGCCTGAAGTCTGCAGTTGTTTGTCATATCAAATAGTCATATAGTTGAACAGAGTCTTTTGCTGTATCAATGTATTTTGACAAAGTGTGAATCTTAATAAAATTACTCATCAGGGTTGTGTGTAGCTTCCCAAACGTAGGCATCATTGGCCGAACTGGGTTAACAAAAAGTTTCTTGTGTTTATCTCTTTTCTTGTGTTTATCTCTTCTTATGTCCCTCTAGCTATTACAACAGTCTATAGCTTTAGTATTAACCGAAGGTTTAATTGATTATCTCACTGTTTTTTTAGTTTTGTTATTTGAAAAATTTTCTAAAACAATTTCATGTCATTAATATAAATAATAGATATGTTTAATAAAATTTTTATTTACTAATTTAAACTTAATGTTTTCTTTTATAATGTTTCAAAAAATATTGATTGAAATGGACATTTTATCAATATAATTTTGAATGAAATTTGGTAAAATTAGGAATAATTTGATCCAGATGGGTAATTAAAAGTGTTGGTGATATAGAGGGAAATAAATTAGTTTCAAAATTTCAGGATTTTGGCTACAACAAAATGAATAAAAGTAAAATCACAATTAGCTACTGTTATGTTTGAAGAGGAAAAATAAAATTGACCTGCTGTTTCCCAGCATTGCGAAATATAAAAAAAAAAAATATATATATATATATATATATATCAGAAGAATTTTAGAAAAAATCGTAATTATTAAATGATGAGAGCAAGAAAATAGACTTTGTGGTTAGTCAAAATGAGATTATATTATTATTGTATAAAACACCGATTTAGGGATTATTAGAATTGGAAGCACAAGAATAGTTTCACAAAGCTACCTTGTGATAAATGGGGCTTAGCATCGACACCTCAAATATAATGTACAAAAGTTAAAAGCATAAATATAATATAATGTAACCAAACTAGCCTACATGAAGGGTGGTCAATCTTTTGTAAATAAATTAATATCCACTATTCATTACTCTTGATTTTAATTAAATATTAATTATAAATATATATATGGTTTTTATTTTTATTTTTACAATATAATAAAGGGCAAAAATATTTATACCATATAAAACAATTTTGGAAAAAGGAAAAAGCCCATGAGTCCGCAACATAAAGTAATAAAAATACCCGGAGATTAATCGATCACACAAGTAAAAAAATGATTTTCTATTCGGTCTAAACGATTTTGTACCCTTGTACCTGGTCTAACCGATCTTATACCTAGTGTAGACGATTTTGTATCAAGTCTAAACGATCTTGGTACACAATCATTTAGATCTTGTATACCAATACCGTTTAGATCTTGTATCAAGAACAAAAAAAGAAGATGAGAGAGGAAAGAAGAAGGATGAAATGAAGAAATTACGAACAAGAAGTGAGAATATGAAGAAAGAGAAGTAATCATACGAAGAAATCAATAATATGAAGAGGAGAAAAATAAATCGCAAAAAAGAAGAAAAATAAGTGAAGTGAAGAATGGTCTCGTAATATTTAAAACCATGAAAAGGCAAATCCAAAATTTATGAAAAATCTAATATTTAAAATCATGAAAAGGCAAATCAAAAATTTATGAAAAAGCTAATGGTGGCTTTATGAGCTTCAATTTTTCTGTTATACGGGCTGTAAATTTTTTGGCTTTGTAAGATTTATGTAAATTATTCTAAATATATTATTTAAATTTAATAAATGTGAACTAATATTTTACCGTAGAATATTAATATTTTGCTTAATTTAGGGAATATTTTCAGAAATATAGTTGTTTTGGAAAATAATGACAAAAATGAGGTCGTTTGAAAACAAATATCAAGAGTAGAATAGAAGAGCAAACTATTGTAAAAAATAAGATAGTTTTACTGACTTGATTAAAGGGAGTCTTGTATCCAATACACAACTTCCATCAAATGCTAATAGATGGCACAATGCTGTTTTCTTTCCACTTTTTTTTTTAACACAAACATTTAAAAGATTGATATTTAGGTCATCACTAAGCATTTAAATTTTCAAAAAGAATAGTGGTGCATATCACAATAGTATCAAGTATATCAAAGTGGAAGTTAGTAGTGTATCAAATGTATATTCGTAGTGTATTGAGTCTATCAAGTATGTATTAGTAATGTATTAAAATGTATTAGAAGTACCGTATGCATTAAGTTTTCTTGTCATTATTACAAAAGTAAGTGTGTACTACATACCTAATTTCTTTGAACTTATTTTGTCAAATATGCAAAAAGATCTATTTTATTAAACTAGTAATTTTCCTAACTTCGTCTAACCTACCTTTAGTCCTATCAAACTTTTGGGATTCTCTCCCAATCCTCCTAAAATGGGAAAGAGAACCATTATGAGTTGGAAGCATCTAACTTTCTTTTTATTTTTTTATTGCTAAAAAAAAAGTAGGAGCTTTGAAGTCCTTGTGGGATAAAAGTATAGGATAAATTTGCATATAATTTGTTTAAAGCACAAGGAAACAAAAGATGTCGAAAGTTGGTGGTCCAAAAGAGACTTACAACTTCAAAACTATCAAATCAAAACAGATTCTATGCAAGAAGATGTAAAATAAATCACACATTTCAAGAGAATATTTTATAATCTTATTACTTTGTCTACATCATCCATTGAGATATAATCATATATATTAAAAATAAATTAAAGTAAATTACAAAGATAGACTACTGTTCAATGAAAATTCTATCTTCCTATTTTTGTTTTTAACTTAAAAGGACATTTAAAAAATAATAAAAAAAATTTATGATAATAGAGTTTATGTTATTATATTTTCTAAATTGTAAAAATAGTAAATTTAAAAGGGTATAGCTATGTGATAGCTCTTTAATAATAATTTGATAGTCTTTGATATATTTAATTATCTTTCATGTTTTTCATTTCTGTAACATATAAAAAAATGGTGGTACAAGCTCTTTTTCTTTTTTTTAAATATTTTTTCCATGTGATGCAAAAATCTAGGTTTAGTTTGGTGTTAATTTAACTCTCAAATTGAATTAAGAAAAATCGGTAGTATACATTACAATTCATAACTTTGAATTTTTTAATAGCTACGTGGTTTCAATCATATATATTCAACCTAGAATAAGTGTTGCGTTGTTACCAACAATGATAAAAGTATAGGTGATGATGAAATTTCATTTTTGTAGATATATTTCAATAAATTATATCGAATAAAATATTGAAGATACTTCTAGAACTCACAACAATGTGTAAATTTATTTAGATAAACAGGTATGATATTTTTACTCCAAAACTATATGAAGCATATTAAAATAATATATTACACTTTTATGCTTTACAAGATATCGGAGTTACTATTGGATATTTAATTTCAATTGTTGAACCCTTTAATTTACATCCAAGATATATGGATATGTTGAGGATTGTTTGCATTTTTTGTTATAATATTTTGTTACAACCCATACTAATATGCAACAAAAATTAAAAATGTGTTGTAAACAAAAATATACATCCATTTTGGAATTTTGATTCATTTTGTGAAAAAACCAAAAAGAAATATAAAGGAAAAGAAACAATACAATTAACAAAATAAATAAAATTATCTAAAATGAAAGAAGAATTAATTTTAGATAGATATGAAAAAAGAGATAATTAAAAAAAATATTTTAACAATAATAATTACTAAAATGATGCAAAAGAATGAAAATATGTATTTTAAAACATACTTTCTCCTTTTTTTTCACTGCGATTTCTTTTGCATGTCTTTTTTCTTTTTCTTTTTTTTACATTGTTTAAATTTAGGTAGCCAAATATAAATGACCGTATACAAAAAATAGGAAAAGGTAAAAGATCGTATATAAAAAATCTCTTTTCCTCTTCTTTTTTTTATGTCGTTTACATTTGAGTAACCAAATCTAAACAACCGTCTATAAAAAATAACAAAATTTAAAAGATCGGGTATAAAGAATCTTGAAAAAAATCATTTAGATTGGAGTAGTCAAATGTGAACTATCTTGTAAAGAAAGTAATGATCGTATAAAAAAAAATAAATCTTCGTGTAGACAAATCTAAACGATCGTGTACAAAATTTAAAAAAGAAATTGTTTAGATTTGGATCCAAACAATTTTATACTTTATTGACCTAGACTTCACTTTCATATAAAAGGAAAATGATGGGTTCAAATTAAAAAAAGTGAAAAACAAAAGTATATACTAAGTAGGTGAATCATTAACTAGGGGTTTTGCTTATTATGAGTTGCAATAAAAATGAATATTCACCAATATATATGGACAATAGGATGAAACCAGGATGGGATTGGTTTAATACACAATAGCATGCAAAAATCACAGATAACAAATATATATAATAATAGTAAATATAAAATAAATTCGAGGATGAAACAGACGGGAGAAACAAAGTTACATTAGATTGTGACACTACCACTCAACACCATTCCACCATAACTTCAACTTTTTCTTTTATTATTATTATTACTACTACTATTTTTTTTTCTTATATATATATATATATATATATATGTCACATTTAGGTTAGGTTTCGTTTAGATTCTCTATTAAAAGAACTATTTTTATAAGAATACATTTTTCAAAAAATCTTTTTTGTAAAATGAGTTTAAAATCTAAACACTTTACATGTTTGGTTTGAACTCTTTATAAATGTTTATATGAAAAGTTACGTTTGGTTTGTCCTATACTAACAATATTTATACTTAGATCAAATTACCATTAAAAAAACTATTAAATATTATGAACTAATTTCATAAAGAAATACACACATTTTGAATCTTTTTTTTTCATAAATATATTTTTAAATTAATAGTACATTATCTTAAAATAATTAATTTTTTAGTTATATTAAATTAAACATTAATTTCATTTTTTGTATTAATATTTTTTAAAAAAAATCAATTTTAAAAGGACAAATATCTTGAAATATAAATACATAACCATAAAAAAAATTGATTTACAACAAAAATAAATAAATAAGATGAATAATTTTTTCGAGACAATATAATATCAACTAGACAAAAAGATGTGCAATTCGATCACGTTCTTCATTTATCTTTCTTTCACAAACGGAACAATCATGTTCTTCATTGACGTCCTCATGATTTCTTTCAAAAAATTTAAGGCAAAGTAGATTTGGCTGAGAGAGGAACATTTGTTAATCTCTATATTTAAATGTGTGTTCCTATACATTGAAAAAATATTCAAATTATTTAAAAATAGAAAGAAAAAAAACGATAGAGTGAAAAATAGATAGTAAAAAGAAATAGAAAAAATAGAGGAAGAAAAATAGATATTTGGAAGGGATTCCTCATTAAACACCAAATAAACATTTATTCTAAAATTTGGTTGCATGTTGTAACGATCCAACTCTTTATACTAAGTCAAAGTCGTTAAAATTTCAAAAGACAAATAAGGTTTGTAAAGTCTGGATAAAACGAAACGAAACCTCAAAAATTTATTATTTAAAAAAACCTAACCAAAAGTAATATGCGATATGTAAACAAATATTAGAATCCTAACTCGGGCCCTATCTAATTTTAAAGAAATGAAATAACAAATAAAGATTAATAAAAAGGAAAACACTCAAGGTCTAAACTCGGACAAAAAGCGGAAGCAAGAGATCCCTATGGCTTGCCACGGTCACTTCTGGTCACTCGCCAGCTTGCCCTTGCCCTTACCTCTACCCCTGCTTGAAACATGAAATGGAAAGAGTGAATATAAAATACTTAGTAAGGGACCCACTACTAGTCCCGCTAGGTGCCTGTTAACTTCCTATTAGAGTCCTAAAAATGGTACCCAATAACTGGCACGTTCCCGAACATGTGCAACATGTGCTCCCGTAGGAACAAAATCTGGTCTTCGGTGACCCAAGGGAACACCTAGGACAAACTGGTCTAAAGCGTACCCGGAGGAAACACTAAGACAATCGGGCTGCGAGAATCCCGTCGAATCACTTGAATCATATCTATATCCATGCCAGACTATCGGTCCCGTCGGACTACGCAGTCCTTAATAGGTGGTGATCCCGAAGGACACCCATGCAGGTACGACTCTAATCGGCTAAGCTAAAATGCACCCTAATCATAGCATACACATAATATAGCATCATCACGTCATCAAGTCACATCCTCATATCAAAACATAATATCACATCATACGACAACATCATGTCATATCATCACATCAAATCGCATCATTATATCATATCATATCCTTATCAAATCACATGTCGCTATGCAGTCTAGTCATCAATGTGCATAACCAAGAATTTATGCAATCGCTTAATTCTACTCGTAGAGCTAGTAGTAGAATCCCTTACGTGGAGATTTGCTCAACGAGTCCTAACCGCAAGGTCACACTTTCCCAACAGCGACGTCCTACTGGTTAGAACACAAACTTCTCATAACTTGATCACCAATCGATTAAAAACTCCATACATTCTAATGAAGTAACTTACCTTAGATCGAAGTTGCGACTTGAGCTATTAACTGGAGAAGTCCCACGCTCCAATATCAAATGGTCCTAGATGCTCTTTGAGAGATAATTTAATTTTAAGCCCAAAATTAAATTATTTGAGATCCAACAAATTTTAAATGCTTAACTGGGTATTCCAAAACCAATCAACTTACCAAACTAGGTGCAAAAGGACCGAAGCAGGTTGACGGCTCAAAGACAGGCGAATCGGCTCGACCAGAAAGTAGAATTCGGCTCGGCTCGCGCGCAGGACGGCTCGGCAGGCATTGGCGCGGAACGATCGGCTCATGGAGAAGGGGCGCGGGTCAAAAACCGGGTTAGTGGCAAGGCGCAACTGTTCGGGTCGGGTACGGGTATGCGACTCGGGTTGCGGAGGCGTGGCGTGCTATGCTTCGTAGGCTTCGACGAACAGCACTCGACGTGCAACGGCATGGCTGATTTTGCGGCTGGCGACGCAGTTGATTTCGTGGCGGGAGAACTCGGGCGGGCGGCTGGAACTCGGCGTGCGGCGGCTGCGAAGCGAGCGGCTGGGCGACGGTCTGGCGCTCGGCATGCGGCGGCTGTGGAAGCAGCAGCTGGGTGACGATCTGGCGCTCGACATGCGACGGCTGTGGAGCAACCGGCTGGCGATGGTGGTGGCGGCGTGCGGCGGCTAGGGTTTCCTTTCCCCTTCTTCTCTTTTTTTTCTCTCTTTTGCACGGGTTCCAAGGCTCATTTATATAAAAGTTAACCCAATATTAATTTCCCTTTTCCTTTTTCTTATTGTATTTCCAAAACAACCCAACCTCCTCTCTCCTCATCTAAATCTCACCAAACTTTCCTTTTCTCCTCTTTTTTATCTTTTCCCAAATAAAACCCATAATCTCTCCCCTCAATCAACCAACCATCTTTATTTTAACAAACTATATTATATTTTTTTTTCATAAGTCAAAACATTATTCTCATACTTCAATTGTTAAGTCCTTAAGTCCAAAATGCCCCCAAACATACCTAGCCAATACAAACGTAAATTTCAACTTAACAAAACTTGATATTTTAAACTTTCCCATAAAATCAAATTTCCATAAGGTAAAATCTTCAACATTTACATAACATCCAAAATCTCAAAATCGTACTTAAGATAATAATATTATATTTCTAAATTTTTAGGACATTACACTTGTATTTTCTCTAAAATGATTTATTTCATAATCTCATTTTTCTAAAAATTATTTGAAACAAATGTCAATCACCTTAATTTAGCTTAAAATGAATTATTTTAAAAATTAAACACTTCAAAAATCAATCCAAACACCCTTTCAATAGGCTAAGAAAATATTCCTAAACATACAAACTAATAACCGCGTATATAAGTTTCTAGAAATTGATTGCAATTGCTTGTTGATTTGATAAGTCAATTCTAGCTTTGCACACTTTGTTGACTAGTTTTCCCTTTCACTTTTGTAATCTTCTCTAACATCCCTCTCAAACGAGAGTGTAGATTGATCACCCGAGTTTGAAGATAGAGCTTGAAAATAAGATTGTGTAAGGGATTTCGTCAAATAATTTGCCAATTGATCAGCAGATGAAACATATTGAATATCCAGAGCACCTTGAAGAACTTATCGATCTCAAATAAAATGAAAGTCTATTTCTATGTATTTTTACAGAGCATGAAAGACATGATTTGTAGCAAGAGCTCCAGCACTCAAGTTGGCACACCAAATCACTAGTTTTAGGGGTGAAGAAACGTCCAATTTTGAAAGCAACTATTTTATCCAAATAACTTTAGATGCAACAAATTAAAGGTGAAGGCACAATACTCAGACTTTATACTAGAGTAGGCAACTGCAGCTTGTTTCTTAGAGGACCAAGAGACTAGATTACCTCCTCTGGAGGCACAATAGGCAGCAACTGATTTACGATAATTGATGTTCGATGCTGAATCGACATCAGAGTAGGCGTAGATGGACAGATCAAGATAGCTTTATTGGAACGCCAGACCAATAGACTTCGTGCTAGTCACATATCAGAAAATTTGTTTGACAGCCTGCCAATGAAGGTCAATAGGGCATTGAAGGAACTTGCTTAAGTTATTCATAATGTAAGCAATATTTAGACATATCACACCCCATCCCCGAAATCACTTTATGCAATCGAGGGAAGCATGACCGCCTAGACATTCTACATGAACCTCTCCGCGAGATACCACATAGAACGCCTAGTAAGCAAAATAATTGAACATCAAATTTTAATGGGAGATGAGAGCTCATTTATAATAACAAAGACTTCATAAACATCGGATAAAAAGTACATTACACATGAGCACAATTCTCCTTAAACATCAAAATACAACATTCTAAGACAACAATTTGACTCTTCCCACTTAGCTCTACATGCTACGCGAATTGACAGTGACCTCTACCAAGTGATGCGTTCGCAAGGGCATGATAGACAATCATGGTTGCAGGTTCAACGTCAGATGTCTTTCACTAATTGAGGAGAGAAAGAAAACAAAATATTTAAAAGGTTAGACGAAAACATCTAGTGAGTAGGGTTCTTTATTAATATTGTTATAAATCGAATTTTGCCTTGATACGATACAATTATCTTACTAAATCATGTGATATAAATATTAAATACAAATCTTTTTAATGCGTTAGGCAAATAACACAATTCAGAACTCATTATTAACGCCTACAAATTGCATGAAAGAGCATTTTCCTTTTAAAATCAAGCTTAAGGCTCATATCGCATGGAAACGTTCATTCTTATCATCTCATCATTATATCGCATGGAAACGTTCATTCTTATCATCTCATCATTATATCGCAGAACTATTCTGCATATTAATTATATCTTGGTACCTGTTCCTTAACTCAAACGTTTACCACATTTTTTTGTCAAGTTGTAGCTTTGTGGAGTAGTCTCAAGGCATTTAGCAAGTTTTCACTAATTCCGTCACGCATAACCATCATAAGATGGCATGAATATTAATCATATGAATACGACTCTAATAGACAAAGTTAACAAAACGCCCATCCATAGCATGTAACATGTCATAACCATCATAACATGACATGAATATTAATCATAACGTCCTTAATCATGTGATTAATATATCATTCATCATCATCAACGTAAATCAGTCATCATCATCAACATTCTACCAGTCATAAACATAATATCAGTTATCATCATCAATCACCAACATCAACACATAGTGCATCTTAGCTACATCATTGCATAATGGAAAATGACATGCAAGCTCTTGACTTTAGTTCGAAGGTCTGGTAGGAGAATCTCTTACCTGGAGATTTTAGCCAAACAAAATACTTCCTAGTTGACAGTAAAAATTCTCTAATTAATTTGATCTTAATCATAAAAGAAAATTCTAGTATCTTAATTAATAAAATTAGCAATTGGCTTTGATCCAAAAATTCTCCCAAATTAAATGACTTCCTAAAAATTGGGGTTGAAACCAATTCAACCTTTATTGGGAAAAATTCAAGATTGAATCTACAAAAATTAGCCAATTGAACATTTAAAAAAAGAACCCAATTAAGTCCAAAATTAAATTAACAAATTATTAATTTTAAAAAAATCTCTTATTCTTGATGACAAAATTCATTATTTTAAATTTTCAAGTTTTGCCAAAGAGACCAATTGTAAATAAAATCGATGAGAATGCGGCAATAGAAGGTTATCTTAGTGAAGAAGATGAAGAACCTTCTTCTTTTTCCTTTTCTTTTCAACTTAAACATACCAATGCTAATTATAAACCTAAATAATAACAATATTGTACAGAATCTTAGGCATTTATAACCATTAATAATAATAATAATAATAATAATAATAATAATAATAATAATAATAATAATAATAATAATAATAAAAATAATAATAATAATAATAATAATAATAATAATAATACTTCTTTATTATTATTATCATTATTATTATTCTTTCAAAAAAAATATAAACGTATATATTTATTTAAATGATCATTATCTTTTCTAAATAAATATATCATCATTTCTCGTCCAATCAAATCAACCATCTATCTCCTCATAGATTATCTTCTTTTCCAAACAAATATAATTATATTCCATCATATAATTAACTTTAGTTTTCCATATTAATTATTTACATAAAACTAATTAATTAATAACATATTCCACAAAAAAGAATTAAATTATTAATTAAACATATATATCTATATATATATATACTTAATTAGATCCAATTCCACCAAAACCAAAACTTTTCACTTCAAGATCACAAATTAACTTAAATCCTCAATTCTTTTAATCAATCAAATCTTTTCCAATAAATCACTCATAAATTCCAACATGAATTATTTTAACACAACAATTAAATTTTAGCTTCATTCTTTAATATAACACCCAAACAATTCAACATCATTAATAAGAACTCTTTGAAGATTTGGGATGTTACATTCCTTTTCTCAATAATTATATTTCAATATATAATTTTCAATTTTCTTTTTAAATAAATCAAATTCCTTCACTTTCCTTATTTGCCAATCATATCAATTTCTTTCCAAAATCAATATTTATTTTTCTTTAAAATAGTTAATTATCTTCCACAATAATTAATTATTATTTTTCTTTCTCCAAAATAATTAATTATCTTCTACAATAATTAATTATTATTTATCTTTCTCCAAAATAATTAATTATCTTTTACAATAATTAATTATTGTTTATCTTTCTCCAAAATAATTATCCTTTTACAAATAATTATATTTTCTCAAAATATAAATATTTTATTTTTTATCCGTTAATAAATATCATTTCTCCAAAATACATATTATTTTTTCCTTAAATAATTATATTTCCACGTATGCAAATAATTATCAAATCTCAAATAAAATTTTTCCTCTACAATTTAATTAAATAACATACATAATTATTTAATTTAATTCAACTCCATCAACACAAAAAATCCTCAATTTTACTCAAATCTCATAACATACCATTAATAAAAATCTCAATAGCACAAGCAAAACCTCTAGTTAATTAAATATTCATCCAACAAACATATAATTAATTTTAATTTCCACAAAATCAAATAATTCTCATTATATGAATTGAAAAACAACGCCCAATAAATTAAATCTAATTAAATAAAACTAAGATAATTAACTCCAAAATTATCTTAATTTGTAAGGCGTTACAATTTTTCCTCTGGGGTAACGGGCTCTAATAATGTCTTAATTAATAACAATTTCTACCAAACTCCATAATGTTTAATTAAATATAGACGCAGGTGTATATATCTTTAATTAATTCAATACAATACACCAAATAAATTCCTTAACTTAATAAATTCCTTAACTTACTTTAATTAATCTACACCAAATAAATTTATAACTTCCAATTCTAGGTAATACCCCTCATAAATTCCTTAAATTGATGGGGTGGTACATTAAGTAGCAGAAAGGTTGAACAACACCAGTTAAGATTTGGTGAGATACTTATTTTATGAGTCACACAGTTGCCAAAGTTACCGTCTGATATATACCTTCGGCAAAAATAAAGGACAAGAATAGTGGAGATGATAATTATGGAGAGGATTTGACTGTGAAAATCCTCTAATATATTATCTATTGTTACATGAAAATAATGATTATATTCAACGTACAAAAGGCAACAAATTAAAACAAGAAAGAATAAGAAGAAAACAGGAAGAATCAAAAGTCATCATCAATGAACTGCCCACTTTTTGGGTATAAAAAGGCTGTTCTTGTGGACATGGATATGAACAGAGAGATCATAATAAATAATTGTATAGTCCTCATAAAAGTAGTTTGAAAAAATGGCTCAGATTGCTAAGATTGCTGAGAAGGTGCAGCTGAAGTCATCTGGCGAGAAATTCTTTGAGTTTTTTAAGAACAAAGCCGACTACTTTCCTCGAATGTTCCCTGGAAATATTAAGAGCTATAAGTTTGTGGAAGGAAATAGTTTCAGTCATGGCAGTGTCTCCATCTGGAAATATGACCTTGGTTTCGGTGAGATCCGTCTCTTGTTCTTGTTCTCGCTTTCTTCTTCTTTCTTCCTCGACTAATTTCAAATGCTTTGCCAGTGTCATTTTTCTATTTTGTGAGAAAACAGAGACACCCACTATCTCACATCCATCTCATTTGAAGACTTACCGTGTTGAAAATGTACACTCGTAATTTCTAGTTTTTTCTAAATTGGTTCCTTGACTTTTTTTTCAGATTTCATTTTGTTTTAAATTTACAAATATATTGGATATAATTAAACATTAAATCTGTGTCCTACTAGATTTTAGGTTTTTTTAAACAAATAAAAATGTCAGAAAGATCAGTTATATATGGATGATTCATGAGGAAATATTTGTATGTTAGAGGAATATATTAGATACTTTCCTTTGTAAAAAAGAGTCTTTCTAATTACAACATGGGGAGAATTGAACCCAAGACTTATTGTATTTGAAAACATACAAACGTCAGTTAATGCTTTTTAAAACTACAAATTGAATTAAAAATTAAAAATTTAACAACTCATTAGACTATTTCGAAAGTCCAAGGACTACATTGTTCCTAGTTAAAACGATATTGTACGATCTTATATTAAATCTAAACGATCATGTATATTTGCATTCAGTCTAAGCGATCTTATACCCTTATATATAGTCTAAATAATCTTTTACCTAATCTAAACGATCTTGTATCCATTCTAAATATTCTTTTACCAAATCTAAACGATCTTGTACCCTTATAACTAGTCAAAACAATCTTGTATCCAACCTAAATGATTTTGTACTCTTGTACCTAGTCTAGAAAATCTTGTACATAGTCTAAAAGTTCTTGTACCAAATCTAAACGATCTTGTATTCGGTCTAAACGATCTTGTACCAAAGCTAGACAATCTATTAGTGATAGTGGTCTATCTCTGTTTATCTAAGATAGACAACTGATCGTTTAGATATTCGTACACGATCATCTAGATCCTATACCAATATTATTTAATTCTTAAACCAAGAAGAAAAATGAAAATGAGAGATGAAGATGAAATGAAGAAATTGAAAACAAAAAGTGGAAATATGAAGAAATTAATAATACGAAAAATGAAAATGAGAGATGAAGATGAAATGAAGAAATTGAAAACAAAAAGTGGAAATATGAAGAAATTAATAATACGAGGAAGCGAAGAATAAATCGAAAATAAGAGGAAGAAAAAGAATTGAAAAATCTTCCCGTAATAATCAAAGTCCAATAAGGACAAATATGAAATTTATGAAAAAATAAATGGTTTTATGGGCTTTTCTTAAATTGTTTTAGGAACGGTAAATATTTAGCTTACCTAAAAGTAAAGTTAATTCAAAATTTTATTATGAAAGGAGTTTAACAATTTAAAAGTTTATTTTTGGAAAAAGTTTAAAATTTAATTATTAGGACTCTAAACTTTTAATTTTGTATCTAATAAACCTTATAATTTAGGGTTTAGGGTTTAGGGTTCAATAAATCTTCTAGATTTTAAATTTTGATCTCTCACTGCCATCAATTTTTTAAATATACAAATCTATTTGAGGACATAATTATATTAAAGCTTATGTCTATCATATAGTCTTTAAACTTCAATTTCATATCCTATAAGTTGGTCAATAACATATGAATGATCTATTAGACACAAAATTGAGTAATAAAAAATTATCAGGACAAAAATGAAATTAAGTCTTGAAAACTGCTAATTATTACTATCTTAAGAACTTAAATTTAATTTAATGGAATGTTAATCTCAAAATTTCTGAGACAAACTTGCAATTTCATATATATACAAGTATTTTTAAATTTTAGAAATGATCTATGTTAATTTAGTCTTTAATCTGTCTTCTAAGCTAATAATGTTATGGGGTTGGATGATGATTTAACCATTGATTTGGGGTTGGAAACATATACGTACACAGGTAGGGCAGTTGAAGTAAAGGTGAAACTACTTTTGGATGAGGCCAACAAAACAATCATCTATGAATGTCTTGAAGGAGATTTGTTCAAAGACTTTGATATGTTCAAAGTGAAAATTGAAGTGACTGATGGTGGAAGTAGTGGCAACAGCTCAGTTAATTGGTGTTTGGAGTTTGTGAAGTCAAATGAAAATGTGGCTCCACCAAATGACTATCTTCAATTTGGAGCTAAAATATGCAAAGATGTGGATGCTTACCTTTGCAACAATTGAACAAAAAACATAATATAAAATACCAACTTTGGATTGGTTCTTGAAATTAATATCTTAAATAAGATGGCTTTCCCTTTTAACCTCCACTGTTGTGTGTACTTTATAAAGATAATATTATCAATTTCAATAATGTTCCCATGGTGCTTTTACTTATTCGGTACTTTTAAACTATTATAGAGTTAAAATTAGAGGTGTAATTGGATCGGGTCGAGTTGGTTTTGATCGGGTTTTCTTCAAAATCGACCCGACCCGAAATGTATGGTTAAATCTGAAACAGAGCCCGACCCAACCCACATTCGGGTCAGGCCGAATGGGTCGGGTCGGGTCGTTTTTTTTTTTTCTCCTCCTCCTCCTCCTCCTTCTTCTTCTTCAAATACACAATTCAAAAACATTATTCTAAAGCTACGAAAAAATAATACATGGTAATAAAGAATTGCACTTTTTCAAGTTTGTTTAACGTACAGTAACAAATTAGAAGGAAAAAAATGGAAGGAATTTGGACCTTATCATAATAGCCATAACAGCAATACGAATCTAGTCAAGAGATCTAATGATTTTCCACACAAAATATGTAGTCATCAAATTCCAACAATTTCAAAACGATATCAAGAGATCCTTTCTCCTCGATGAAAGATAGTTATGCACCAAAAATTGCTCATTCCACTTAAGTAAACTCATCTAAAAGATTATCAATTGTCATGTGCTTAATATAAGGACAAAAGAAATGGAACATAAAGGGAAATGTGGCAGATCTCTAATCAAAAGCTAAATAAAGTATACTTAGTTCTTTAATTTGTACCTAGGAGAGAAAAACATATATCTGCACTTGGATAAAAAGTAAAAACTGCACCTAAAGTATATTACTAAAGTATATTACTTAAAAATGGAAAACAAAAAACAAAAGGAAAATAAACTAAGAATCTTCTAAGGACACATAGCGGGATTAAAGAGTTGATAGTAGAGAAGCTACTGGCCCTTCAAATCCTTCCGCAAACAACAGAGTTTACAATTGTGAAGGTATGAATTAATGAACATCTTCACGAGACCACCTTGTTCGTATAACCCAAAGTGCTTCCATCACTGTGCTTCAAGACTCTAAAAAAACAAGATTCGATATTTAACAAGTTAACAATTTAAAAAAAAAATGTAAACAAAGATTTGAGAGTAGGGATTTAAACCATAGAGTCATTATTCAAATTCTCAAATGCAGCTTCCATCTCCTTTCCTATGTATATGAATTCTAGATCAAAATGACAAACAGTTAGCTTATATGGGATAATTGAAAATTTTAAATGTGTACTTCAAAAAAAATATTACCTTCATCAATTTCTTCAGCCCCGTCAATTTCTTCAGTCATGTCATCCAAAGCTTTAGACTGAATCCAATTTTAAGTACAAATGAGTGCCTCTGCAGTTTGAGGAGTTAAAGAACTTCGAAAAGAATCTAACACCCGTCCTCCAGTGCTAAAGGCGGACTCAAAAAGCACAGTTGATATAGGAATATTGTAGATGTCCCTAGCTACTTGGCTAATGATCTTAAATCGATAGGAATTCACCTTCCACCAAGTTAGCAAATCTAAATATTCATCGCCCATACAATCTATACGAGCCTCATCTAGATAACGAGCCACCTCTATTTTAGCATCATCTAGACATGTTTTGTTACTTTGTTTAAATCTATCATGAACAGTAGCACGTGCCTTATAAGATCCACTAGATGAGATAGAAAGTATTTCACTTTGACTTTGAAAGCTAAATCCTTCGATAGGTGTACATGATTGTGTTTGTGAATATTTTTCTTTTGACATTCTCATATAATAATCATCACACAATCGACGAAATGCTTCTTCAACCTTATTCGTCCATATTTTTGCACAATCTTCCTCCAAAAATTCATTAAAACAATAATTCACATAAGCTAGCTTGTACCTAGGGTCAAGAACTACAGAAACATACAATAATAAATTGGTCTTCTCACTTGTAGTTATACCCCAATACTTGTTGAATTTTGTCTGCATGCTTAATGTCATTTGACTCAATAATGCATTCTCATACGATGAGTATTCACGAATTATTTCTTGGATCAAACAAAGTTAATGAAAAAATATGTTTGAAGTCACAGACATAGATGCAGAAAACTTCATTGTTACCTCTGAAAAAGTCTTTAGGAACTTTACAAACACTTTTGCATTATCCCAATCTTCAGTAGTAGGAATATCATCCTTTGGCAAATAACTAGGGTCATGCTCCTCCAATCTTTCAAAAGTCTTTTGACACTTAATTGCTCCATCCAACATAGTAAAAGTAGAATTCCATCGTGTCGGAACATCCATTGTAAGACAATTTTTTGTTGACATCTTATCTTTTTTAGCAAAAATTTAAATATTTGCAATCTAGCAGGAGATGACCTAACATACTTCACAGCATTTCTGATTTGAATGATAGACACATGCAAATCTTTTAATGAATCACTAACAATTAAATTAAGAATATGGGCACAACATCTAATGTGAATAAATTCACCATCCAACACCAACCCATTTCTGCCTTTAAACTTTTTAACCAAGTAGGCAATAGCTACATCATTTGAACTCGTATTATCAACCGTTACAGTAAAGAGCCTATCAATATCCCAGCCTTCTAAGCACTTTTCAATGACTCTACCTATGGTATCTCCTTTATGATTAGCTACTTGAAAAAAGCTCAAAATTCTTTTGTGCAAGTTCCAATCATCATCAATGAAATGAGCCGTTATAACCATATAATTAATATTTTACACAGAAGTCCATGTATCCGTTGTTAAACAAACTCTTTGGCCACTACGAGTTAATGCATTTTTTTAACTTTTTTTTCTCCTTCATATACATTTGAAAACAATCTTTTGCAACGATTACTCTTGATGGAATCACAAACTTTGGATTTAATGCCCGACAAAATTGGTGAAACCCTTCACTTTCTACGAACTTAAATGACAATTCATCCAAGATAACCATCCTAGCAAGCATTTTTCTACAATTTTCTTGAGTGAATGATGCAGTCATCAAACTACTTTCAAAATCTCCCTCTCCTTCAACATTATCTTCCAATGGATTTACATACATCCTACATTTCTCTAAATATCTTTTTAAATTAGTGGTACCATTTCTTTTGGAATCACAAGCATATGAAGCCCTACAATGTTTACAAGCAACCCTAGGATATTTAGGATCACATCCTTCTACTTTTATAAAATGTTCTCATACCGATGATGGTGGTTTAACCGATTTTCTTTTTCCTAACACTGGACTAGAACAACTCTGATTTGAACTCTCGTCTACCGAGAATGAAGTCATCCTAATAATCATCAAACAAAACACATAGAAAAAAAACACTCAAATCAATAACTACGAATTCTCATACAACTCTGATTTTTCTCCTCCATTTTCCTTTTGAGGAGGGAGGGATTGTAAAAGACAAAAAACGAAGCATACTTATTCTAACCTTGAAACCTCTTCAAGGGTTAGGGAATTAACAATGGCCGCCTGTAACGTAAAGAATGGATTCATCAGAAGATGTTGTAGGAAACATGTGATGGTGAAACACTTCTTTAAAAGCCAAGTGCAAATAAACCAATGCCAGATCAAACTAAAGGAATTAATTCCTGGTATTTGAAAAGGTCACGTAAATGTCCAAGAACAAATCACGCAATTAACCTATCCAGATAGTATCCACTCATCACAAAGCCACATAGGAGAGGGGAGTGCCAAATGATTGTTACTAATACTAACATATTCAAAAAGGGCCTGAGGCTTTTCAAGAGCATTTTTTTTTCCTTGTAGGGTCCCTAGACTTCACATCACATAATGAAATATTCAATGAAATATTAAATAAATTAAATGAAATATGCAAGATAAGATCGTCGAAAAATTCCTCAAAGTGTTACCTAGTCGTTCTAGTTTACACATGTTTACAAAGGTATCTTCCTCAATTCTTCCAAATTGTTAACCAAGTTGGGTGTTATCGATATGCATCTTCCAAACTTGAGGGGTATTAGAGTCTTTGTAAATAAACTGTAAATAATGTTACCTTTTAGTTATTTATGTTATAACTATTTAGTTGGTTGTTTGTACGTTAGACTCTATATATATAAAAATTATAAAGGACTTGGATGTAATGTATGTTAGATAAACGGTGTTATTCTCCCTAATGAAATATAACTCCCAATGTTCAAAGGTAACAGACAATTCTTTACTTCACCATTCTACTGGCACTAACCTTCCAAATTTTAATTACACAAAATAATACACATTCCAAAAATTTCCCTTACCTTATATAATCAAATCACATTTCTCCATCCTTTAACAAAATCAATCAAACCCCAATTCATCACTTCTTTTTCTTTTTAATTTACAAATGGCCTCAAAACAATCTTCAAAACTAGGGGTGAAAAAATTGGAATTGGACCTACAACAAAATTGAACCTCATGAGCTCTACATCTGACATGAAGATTCAAAGACCAGTACTTTAAGAATCAATTCACGGCCAGCAATTCTAAGTATTCCATCACAAAAATCTGAACTATTTTGTTAACGAAGTGATCATCTAAGAGAAGGGTTGAAACGGAGTAGAACTATTCAATCACTATAAAAACAACAATCAATAAAGAAAAACAAATAAATTAATCGAAACCACTCAGCCAGAACAAAAACATGAAAACAAATAAAACAACAAATTAAATCCAAGAAAGAAAATGGTAAATGAATGAATAAAACAAATTAAATCCAACAAATAAAACAACACCGCTAATGAATGAATCAATCAAACACAAAAGCAAAGTGGAATTGGAGAAGGAGGGGATATTGACGAACAATAACGAAGTAGGTAGCAACAAGAAAGAAACCAGAGGGCCCAAAAGCACGCCACGTGAGAGTACCAAGCAAGAAAGTAGAAGCAATACCAGAAAGAGACAAGCTCGAGACGATAATAGGGGAACCCAGGATGAAAATGAGGAGGTTGCTGAGAAGGGCAGACTGCCAAGTGATGCCGACACCGAGTCTGTAGACAAAGAGGTGAAGAAGAGTCGAAGACAAGAGGAAATGAAGTCGCAGACGAAGAAAAAGTTTAACCTAATCGGTTAATTTTAAACCCGACCCGACCCGAACCGAATCAAATCGGTTCGGTTCGGTTCGGTAATGTTGTTGTTACTAATCGGTCCAACCCAAACCGAACCGATTTGGGTTGGGTCGGGTCATCGGTTCGGGTCGATTTTTTTCACCCCTAGTTAAAATAGGATATTTTTACTCTAGTCACTGTTCTATTTCTATGTTTGTACATTCAAATGTTCAATTTTATTTGAAGCATTTTCAACAAAGTCGTAATTTAGTTTGGGAGATTTTTCAAAAAATAGAACAAAATGTAAAAATATTTACATTGTATAGAACAATTTTTTTAAAAAAAAACCCACAAGCCAAAACGTGAAATAACAAAAATACCTCGCGATTAATCAATCACACGCACAGGAAAAAAGATTTTGTACCTAGTCTAGACGATCTTGTGCACCCTTCTACCCTGTCTAAACGATCTTATATCAAATCTAAACGATTTTGGTGTAAGGCCCCAAACACATACCATCAAAACGATAAGAGCCCTGCAAAAAGAATATTGTGCGAAGAAATTATTAATTAATGGAACGAGCTTCGCGAAAGAACAACGCGAGGAAAGTGCACAGCGAGGAATAGGATAAGTTTAGGGTGCGCCTAGAAACAGTGATGTGACCCAGATGTCAGTAAGTTAGCGATTGATTGGAGCCTACCATCCAATCCAAATTCAAGATAAGGTTGGCCAGAGACGCGTGGCGCTTTGAGATTGGGTCACTTCCCGCCGCTAGAAAAAGTAATCATTTCGATATGGGAAAACTCACCCGAGAGGACTATAAGTAGAGGAATTCAGACTAGTTTTAAGTTGCTTTTATCCTGAACTCATTTAAAAGAGAATTAGAAAGACTTCTGGAGATTTCTGAGACCCAAACGAGCCCAAGCTCGATGAAGCGCAAAGGCAGCTAGGCTAGGGAGCTAGTTAACTTTGATTGTGAGTTGTTTCTCTTACAAAATATTTCCAAATTTTAAAAGCTTCTAAATTGAACTTCCATTGAGACCATAAGTTATAAGATTTTCCTTGTGCTTTCCAAGTCCTCAAATGCATACTATTTACAAATGAATAGCATTTATTGTACATTAAAATGATGTGTTTAAGGAAGGTGTGTAAGAACTTAATAACGATCGAATAAAATAACCTTTGTACCCTATGCGATATAATGTCTCATCTTTGTTGTGTGATCTGGGATGAGATGCTCTATTCTTGGTGTGTGATCTGGAATAAAATGTTCTATTCCTATTGTGTGATCTTGTATAGAATGCCCTATTCTCGCTGTGTGATCTTGAATAGGATGCCCCATGTATGTTTTGTGATAGATGTCAAAAATTATTCTTATTGGAAACCCCGCATGATTTTCTTTATTAAAACATTATATGGGAGAGCATGGAGAGCCCTGGTGGCTGGATATGAACCTCCTATGATGGTGTGTGTCATACTTCCTCCCGAACTACCTACTAGCTTAGACCGAAAGACACAATGAAGCCGACCGACAACACTTTTCTCTATCGATATCTGTCGAGTCTATTAAATTCTTTAACATGATAAACTTGCTAATTTGGTATATAAACTATTATACATGCAACACAATACAGCGGAACCTAGACTGACCTCATGATAATATTTGAAAACTTATAAATCTAACAAGCAAAGCGTTAACTGTAGATATTTTTAGAAAACAACTCTTTCAAACATTCAATACATATATCTATAAAATCTAGCAAGATATTTCCTGTTTATAAACTATTTAACTAACATAACTTCATTACGTTGTGTAGGGCACACCCAGTACAACCAACGTTTATTAGTTCTACGATGTAGTGTGGCCCTTTCAGCACTCTCATCGTCTTTGTCGTAGTGAGGCTCGCCCAACACTCACGACAACATTGTTGTCACGGAGTACACTCAACGTCAACAACGAAACATAACTTGTTTGCACACAATATCCTCCAGCCTCAGGCTCAAGATCTCAGTCATGTAGTCAATGGAAATATCATAAAGTATATGAAAACATTAATACATGTATGCTTATCTTAACCTTGCATAAACTCAAACTTGTTTGTGGAAAAACTAAAAATCTTAAAATAATTCTCGCTTAAACTATGTTTTACTTAAACAAATGTCATTTCAACTGCTTTTCAGAACTCATTAATTACGTGCTAACATGTGGATTCCATTATGAAATCTAAGCTCAAAACTCATACTCAAAAGTTAAACATAGAAATCAAATATCATTTATAAACTCGTAGTCAAGCACGTTAAACATTTAGTTATAAGAAACAGTTTTTAAAAAGAATCATTTTCAAAACTTGTTTTTGTCACTCACAGTCTTAGACTAATTCTCCGATGTGTAAACTCGACCTATTTCCTCTTGGCCTATCAAACAACCAAAATTGAGTATTAGAAACATAAATATTATGATATTCAAATATTATGCTTGACATGGCTCACTAAAGATGATGCTTAAGAAGTCTAACTTTAAGAAATAAAACAATATTCCACACATTTCTCAAAATTTTCCAAATTCGCAACATGAAATTCAAATGATCACAGCTCTTCCAATGCTTAAAAATGAAAGTTCTTTATGTCAAAATCTTTATTTTAAGGACCTCTATAACTTACCTCAAGATATGTAAATTTGATTCCCTGTGTATAATCTCAGACATCCCTCGAAACAGAACCACTCCAACAATCGCGTACACTACGACCCCTTTAACTTGTCCCTACAATTTAACTTATTTTCAATCATTTTTTATTCATAGTTTTCAACCATACCAAATAGAGATTCTAACTCCACCGGTACACCTGAAATACTAAAAAAAAACCAGAGATCTCCTGATTTTGGGTGAAAACAACCTGCCTTGTCTTCACTGTACTCAAAATTCACCCAATGAACATTAGAATTTGCTCAAGTTTTCTCATAATTTTTTTTCAAAAATGAATTATCTTTCAGTAAATTTAAACCTCACCTCTTACTCTTTTTCTGTATAGCTCGAAATCAATAAAAAAAAAAAAAACCAAAGATGTGCTTAATGAACTATAGAGAAGTTTGTCTTGCAAACTCCTTGTCTTCTTCAACATACATTTTTTGAACTTCTTCTTCTTCCTTTCTCAGCCTTCTACCCTTTGAAACCCCTCTGAAATTTAGTAAATAAATGGTGAAAAAAATGGCGAAGAATAGAATGAAAGAAACTTAGCGGTGTGGGTTTCTTTTTTACAAGCAATGCACCGAATCCACAATTCCACCACACTTTCTCTTTTCTTTCCTCTTTATTTTTTTTTTTATAAAAACCATTAATTATATATATAAAATTATATACTTAATTTTCATTTTTCTTTTATTCCTTTCATATTTAAAAAAAAAAATCCAAAGAGAAAAGGGAGAGTTTTGTTTTGCTTCGTTTTCCCTGAAGTTGGTTTAAGTTTCTGTTTGAAGTTGTTGTTTGAACTTTTGTAAGTTAGTACGATGTTCTTTTTTAAAGCTTCTATCTTGATGCTTAAAAAAAACTATTGGAATGAAATGATGTTCAAGTTAGTTTATTGGTGAAAGTTTATGTGTTAGTTATGTTGTTGTTGTTGTGTGTATATATGGATTTGTTGTATAAGATGCCCTGATGTTGATTGTGTTGGTATGTTGTGCTGCTATTGTCTTTGCTAGCTATCTGATCCATGAGACAGTTTTGAGAAGCGATGTCTTGAACCGGAAAAGAAATCTCCTTTTAGATAAAACGGAGAGTTTGTTGGGATTTTGTCTAAAAGATATTGTGAGGATTATCTTTTCGAAAATAAGATAATTAGTTTCTAAAGGATAAAAACACACACACACACACATATCATGCGTGGAAGAAGTCGAATTGATTGATCGACGGAGAAGAAGACTCCACTACAGAAGACTGAATGAAAGATTGATCACAGAAGCTTCAAAGTATAGAAAAGGTAGTGCGACCTTTTATCTATGACAACAATATGTTGATCTAAGATGATTATAAATGATGAGTAAGGTAAACGACGAAGCGTGATTCAAGTGATCACAGTAATATTCGGTAGTGAATGAAGACATCGTCGAAGAGATTCATTCATGCATTCAGGGGGAGCCTGAAGTCAGATATTATTGAGAAGAATCACTCGTGCATTCGGGCTCATGCATTCAGGCTTAGAAGTCATTGAGAAAAATCACTCATGCATTCAGGGGAAGCCTGAAGTCTGAAGCTAATGAGCATGTTAAATAGTCATATAGTTCAACATAGATCAAATGTTGTATCGATGTATATTGACTAAGTGTGATTCATAATAATATTACTGATCAAGGTTGTGCACAGCTCCCCAGACGTAGGCAATATTGATCGAACTGGGTTACCAAAGTTCTTTGTGATATTCTCTTCTGTTGTCCCTCTAGCTATTACACCAGTTATTTACTTTATGATTAACTAAAAGTTAATTTGATTATCTCACGTCCGTTTTTCAAAATTAAATTGTTTTTGTCCATATAGTCTATCATATATATTTTACACCCCACCATAGGATTAGCATGTTCATGCATTGAAAGTGTGTTATTAATGTTATAATGTATGCATGTGTAGGATTTCATGAGTATTACTATTAAATGTTATAATAGTTCATGAAATGTACGTTTATATATGTGTTATAGAAAAGCATGTGAAATGCAAGTTATAGGTTTTATCCAAGGTTATAAGAGTTATAAAGTGAATTAGACGTCTAAAATCTATAACAAAAATTATATCTTGTGTGGTAGGGAATTAAACCTCTCACTTCTAAAATGAAATGTCATGTCAAATGTCACGAAACTAAGTTCAGTTTGGCAAAGTTTACTAAATAATTAATTAAGTTTTTTTATGTTAATTTCTAATAATTAATATAATGAATTTTAAGGGTGATGAAAGTAAAATTTAATTAATCAGCAGACTATTCATTCTCCTAATTGATTAGCATTTTCTGAACTTGGGATTTAATTGTCCAAGAATTTGAAACTTTAGGAAAGATGACAAAATTTACACAACCTCGAAAAGTTAGTTTATCCAAAAGGAAAAAGAAAAAAAAGATAAAGGATTGGTATAAATCAAGAGTGAAAGCATATGAAAGAATTTGCAAATTGTCAGGTAACAGACAACAAATAAAAAAAGAAAGAAAGAAAGAAAGGATGCTAAAGGATAGCAGAATGTTTTGGAGTGGTCACAAAAGCAAAACATCAAGCTGGAATAAGAATAATAATAACGACTATAAAAACCTCCATTGGGGTAGTCCTCCTAAAATCATAATATTATTCAGTTTTTTTCTTTTCCTTTCTGTTTTTTCTTGCATATAAAAATAAAAACAAAATGGCTCAAATTTCCCAGATTTCTGCAGATGTTCAAATAAAATGT
Organism: Cucumis melo; assembly: GCF_025177605.1. NCBI lineage: Eukaryota > Viridiplantae > Streptophyta > Magnoliopsida > Cucurbitales > Cucurbitaceae > Cucumis > Cucumis melo. The sequence continues at coordinate 15,398,424 of NC_066862.1, forward strand.
TGTGCTGAGAAATTCTATGGTTTTTTTAGGAAAAATATGTTCCAATTGGCCCAAATGTTCCCTAAAAACCTTCATAATGGTGAATTCCTTGAAGGAAATGACTTTACTACCGGCGCTCTCATGCAGTGGTCTTATGATATTGGTAGGCCATATTCTTTCTTTCTTTCTTTCTTTTATTCCATTTCAAAAATTCACATTAAATTTATCAAATCAATGTAATATACATTCTTGACCAAGAGATTACTGCTGCAAATCCCAACTATCCTGACATTGAACCAAGGCTTTATTTTGCAAATAAAAAGATTAAAGAAAATTATAGACCAGATATTCTATATTCAAATCGGGAGTCTATTCTTATTTTAATATAGATTCTCTTATATAAACCCTAAGCACTACAAGTTAATTTGCTTCTTACTCCCAATATAACACATTTATGCTCTAGTGTTTAAAAATTTTTAATAATAAAAAAAGAATTACAAGAGTTGTTTGACGGTCAATCACACTATCTAATACTTACACACAGCTATTGTTATATCTTATATATCATATTTATTTCTTTTTTCGTTTTTTATTATTATTTTTCTATCGTCTTCATCTATTTTAAAATAAACATTTAATTTCGTAGTCAATTTTCAAAAAACAAAAAACTACTTTTTCATAGAGCTAGTTTGATAATTTAGAAAAATGAAACAAGACTATTTTTTGTTTTAAGGGTGTCCTGTTTTAAAAAGTTTAAAAATATTAGTGTGCGTTATGTGTGTGTATATAATAAAAGAAAAAAAAAGGGTGGAAGTAAATAAAATAGCTAAAACAAATAAAAATAAAATAAGTCAAGAAAGTTTGATAGCTAAAACAATATGTAATAAAGTTAAAAGAGTTCCATTGTTTGATGTAGTTGGCCCTGCAAAAGCGAAGATAAAACTGGCTGATGTGGATGAACAAAACATGTCAATCACATACGAAGCTGTTGAAGGAGACATACTAAGCGACTACAACTTTTTCAGAGTCAAGTTTCAAGCCTCTTCCAATGGAGAAAACGGCAGCGCCACTGTGAAATGGTCGATCGAGTTCGAGAAGGCTGACGAGAACATCCCTTCCGCGGAAGCTAATTACCTGGACTTTGTTTCTAAGCTCTCTATGGGACTTGGTGCTTACCTTGCTACCAACTAACTAATTAAATAGCCACTACAACTTGATGCTTACCTTTCCTTGGAGATGCTGCAATGTTATTATGTATTATTATGAATGTATTTGGACTTTAATATAAAGGGGCAATTGCTAGGTTCAAATGGCCGTTGCTTTCCCATTGTATTATATATAGTAGTTAGTAGTATTCGATCTTTGTTGTGATTATTTACTGCAAATTCCAAAACTTTTGTTTATCCAAATTTTGGAATTTAAAATTTAAAATACATAATTATATTTTAAAAAAGAATATAAAACAACAATGACGGTTGTTTGGGGTCCTGAGTTGTGGTGAGATGTTAAGAATCCCACATTGAAAAAATTAGATGGACTAATAAACCTCAGATGAGCTACTTCTCTCATTGTCAATTGATTTCGAGATGAAACCACCATACTATCAAATGGTAGAGCCCATTAAGCCCAGACAATCAAGATTGATCGATGAACCCAAAACGACACCATCTTGCAGTGACATATTAAGATGTTGGTTTTGTGATGGAATCATATACTATCAAATAAGTTTATATCGTATGCTTGGAGAGTTTATATGTCCAAAGAATTCAAGTGTCTGTGTTTAGGGGTGTAACTGGTGCAAGATTGAATACAACAAGGGTCACTATCAGAAATGAGTCTTTTAATAGCCTCTAAAGATAGCTCATTATAAATAGGGCTATTAAAAAAAAAGAAAAATAACGAAATTTTTAATAGCTGAGGCGAAATACCTCCCCTAGTTTGGAGAAGATTTCAACCAAGACGCGACCCTCCATTTTGCTCAAGCAGAGACGGCCAGCTGCGATACCTACTCTCGTTTCACACGCACGACTACCCTCCGTTCAACCGACGACGATCCATCGTTATCTCTATCCAATCGCAGCCACACGACCGCGCGCCCCTCTCTTTTGCTCAAGCAGTACTGCCACACGACTGCGATACCCACGTCTGGTCTCTTTTGCACAAGCACTACTGCCACACGCACGACTGCCCTTCATTGTTCAGCTGACGATGACGCCATCATTGTCTCTGTCCAATCGCCATTGTCGCTGAAGCTCTGGCACCGTCTTCGTCTACAAGGCAAGGCTCCAAAAAAGTTATGGCTGGTGAAGATTTTCCTTAAGGTAAGAACAACATTTCATTCTTCATAAAATTGGAAGTCGGTGGTTTCTTATAATATCTAAAATGAGTCAATATTTTATGATATCACGTGGAAAAATTTGCATTTGCATTCTTATAGGTTAAAGCTGATAGCAAGTGAAGCCAAATCATAAACTCTATTGTTTAATCTTTGAATTGAAAACTTAACGTATGAGGTGTTGGGTGGTGGATTCGCTTGTTCTTCCTCCAATTTCCCTTCTCCTTTCACCAATCATTCAAATGGCGCTTCATCTTCCTAAATCATGGATTCCCGGTAACGACAATTCTTTTTCTAGTCTCACAGTTCCTCTTTTCATTTTGGTGGTTTAATTTTGACGATATTGATTTGATCGTGCCTTGAAAAGAATGCGGAGGATTCCTCTAATATCACAGAGCCTCCTTTCTCCACCTTCAAATGGCGGTTGCTCAACTTTATCTCTTTGGGTTAACAGTAATAGTAAATAGCCTAAGGTTTTAAGGTCAGTTGTTGTTGCTTGTTCGATGTCTTTCACCACCAGCATCAATTTCACTTCATGATCACCTTAACGGTACACACGTTTAAAAGTACTTAGCCTACTTTTATTACAAGTTAATTCGGTGAAGTCTGTGCTCATTACTCAAAATCTGAGGCTTTCTTGTTATATATATGATTTAATATATTAAAATTATATTTATCCATAAGTTTAAGTTTTTAGGTCAATATCAGTGTTTTTTAAGATGGTATGAGATTTGTTGTATTTGAACTCTTGCAATATTATTCTCTCTCCAATTAATATTCACTTTCACTTGTTGGGATCTAAAAAATATATTGAACCTGGCTGGAAAGAGAGAACAATCAAAGTAACCACTAAGCTAATGCTAAATATTAATAATTAAATAGTTTTCTATATATATATATATTATATAAAGACAATAAAGGTTAGGGGGGGCTCGAGCTCCCTGGGCCTATGCTAAATCCGCCGGTGGCTGTAAATACTATATTATAGCTATAAATACTATATTATAGCATTAAAAAAAGTCTATTATATGTTAGAGATTCACATTATTTAAGCTATATAAACTTATTATGGCTCTAATAAAAAACTCTATCAAATGTTTTTATAGCCGTTGGAAAGCATACGAATGCAGCGAAATTAAGGATCAGATTTCTACGCTAATTGCAACTAAACATTATTTAGTGATTAACATGCATACTAAACACAAACCTAATTACATTAAATTAGGGTTAAAAGAATTACTTACCTTTTGTAGCTTCTCGAAGCTCCAAATCTTCTCTCAAACTCGAACCGGACCACCACTAGAATTGACCAGCTATTCTTCGAATTTGGAACGGGATTATGGGACCCATTTAAATGTAAAAATTAGAAAAAAAGAGATGGAAATTGGAGGAGGAAAATTAGGTTTTGAGATTTGGGAGAAAGACTTCTTTGTAATTCAAAATTACAAATTGAAAAAATTCTTCTTCCATTTGAAAATTGCCCCATAAATAGACAAATTACATGCAACATTTGCATGTAATTCAACCACCAAAGCCCAACACCTCACAATCCACTAACCATTAGTGGATTGATTCACCATTGCATTTTCTCTTAGTGGGCTTGGTGTCATTATCATAAGCTTCCACATAGCCCACTAAAAGTTAGTGGAATTATCCAACAAAATGTTGGATTTTCCCACTAACTTTGGTCAAGAGGCAAATGTTCATTTGACCATTCTAGTCAAAATCAAAAGTCAACATTTTGACTTTTTACCATTTTGTCCATCTAGACTAATTTCGACCTCCCAAGCATGAATCCGCATTCATTTTCTTGAAATTCAAATCATATTTGAATATAAAGCCGGTCAAAGTTTGACTTTTCAAAGTCAAAAGTCAACATTTTGACTTTTCAACACTTTAACCATTTCCATCAATTTTGAGCTTCCGAATATGAATCCATATTCATATTTTTAACATTTAAAGCACATTTAAACATAAATTCCTATAATCGATGACTATATCACATATATTCGTCGGTTTCTCTCTCTTTACCTAATTTGAACAATTCGAATTATTCCAACAGATTGTTCTAAGTTAATTACGTATGAGTTAACAGGGGAACCTAATAGACCTATAGATAGGCTCCAACGATCCAAGATTAATTGGCTAAACCCTTTTATAGACCGAGCTAATCAACATTAATTAACAAACAGGTCATTCCACTAAAGTCCCATAGTTGCACTCCCCTCACTATAGATATATTTGTGTCTATTTGATATAACCATGATCAGTAAGTTAATCCTTCACAAGTTTTTCGTAACCTCGGCTGAGTCAAAATATTGTTTTACCCGCGAGACTACATCTTGTTCCTTAAGTCCCACTAATCTGTTATTGAACATTTGGTTTAAGATCCAACCTATAAAACGAGTCCCTCTCAGGTCAATGAGTGGGTGGGATCCCTTGTTCAAGACTTGGATTTAGTTCTTAAGAGAACAACCTATCTACTAACCTTAAAGCGGGTAGGGGTGAATTACGTCTTGCACCCTATGTCCCTAGCCATCCATTCGGTCTTACCAATGAAATTGGAGGCTTATTGGGCCAATGTCGTTGAGTTGCCCTCACCTATGCAGATCCAAGGATAATACCGTTTGAACAAAAGTTCATAGTTAGCTCAGGATTAAGATTAAGTTACCTAGGTCATCATAAATGAAATAGTCAGTTTATTTAGTCAACGGTGTTATAACTTAAAAGTGACTATTTCATGGTTTCAATCTTATGTAAACTCTTTACATAGGATATCCCTACTTCCATGTCTCTACATGAACGATTTAGGATCACTTCGTTTGTACTAACTACAAAGCAGGTCGCATCCATAGTGTTTCCAAAATAAGGCGTCCAACCTTATTCATTCACTATAAACCGTTTGGACTATATACTCGAACTTGATCCAAGTTTATGTCTCTACATAAAGTTCAAGTCTACACTAGATAACCTCTGGACCTTAGTTTATTGGCTTCAAGATTAGAATATTCTATTTTCACTAATAGGTCCTCAAAAACCACTTTATTAAGTAGAATATAGTTTTAAACTCCACTACGAGTTTTAGGATATAAATTCCAACAATACCAACGTATATAAGCTATATCTTCATACTGTATAATGGCACTCACTATAACTTTAGAAAAATGTTATAAAAAATCCCAAACTTTTAATAACATGGACTGTTAGGACTTTCGAAAAAGGCTATTAAAAATCTAGTATAGGCTTTTAATTCTTTAGCTATCGTATATGTTATTTCTTGTAGTTGACCTCCAATGCTGCTTTTTCAATTTTTTTGAACTCTTCACAATCTGTTTTTATAATTACTATTTTGTTTGGAAACCTGCTTTTTCAATAATTCTACCATCTTTGTTTGAATAAAATATGAATGGCAACTTTTTCAAGGTTTTCTTTTCTTTTTTTTTTCTTATTAATTTTGTAATTCCATGAGTTTAGGAGGAAAACAATCATAAATAAATCAATATCACATGTGAATGAGATAAATTTTAAGGACATGAAAGATGGTTAAGAAAACTTTAAAAGAATTAAAAGTTACAACATATACCAATAAGGTGAACTTTCCTTTTCAGTTGCTCAATCATAGGAACTCCAAAGTTCTGAACCCAAGCCTGAAAGGAGGAGGGGATAAGAGTCAGAGGATATAGGAAAGATTCGATCCGGCTCAGAGAGAGGACTTGAGATTCCCAAGAGGTAGCCTCCATCGCAGCAATTCAATCTCTCTACGTCGTGATCAATTTGGAATAATTCTATGTTGGATGACTTTCTGTAAAATTTCCTAGGATGCATGTAAGTGAAAGTACTTCGATCCTTGCCTAGAAAACTTGATATGAAAGTTACTGCGATTGAGGAAGCTCATGATATTACAACGCTGAAATTTGATGAATTGTTTGGCTCGTTGCTTACGTTTGAGATGGCCACTGCTGATAGAGAAAGTAAGAAAGAAAATGGAATTGCTTTTAAATCCACACATGTAAGTGAAGAGATTAATTGTGATATTGAAGCAAACATGTATGAGTCAATAGCTTTATTAACCAAAAAATTCACAAACGCCCTTCGGAATTTAAAAAATCTGAATGTCACAGGTACGAATGTTCAAACTTCTAATCAGTATCGAAGAAGAAATGATAATGGTCCTACCAGGAGAAACAATGAAAATTATGATAGAAGAAGTGATGGTTATCTTAAGAAAAAGGAATGTGACAGAAAGATTTTCAGGTGTAGAGAATGTGGAGGAGTTTGTCATTATCAGGCAGAATGTCCTACATTCCTGAGAAAATAAAAGAAAAACTTTTGTGTCACAATATCAGATGAAGAATCTGTTGATAGTAGAGATGATGATGGCAACATAAATGCTTTCGCAGTATGAATTACTGATGAGAACACTGATGATGATAGTAAAAATGATGAATTGTCAATTAAGAAGCTTGAAACTCTAAGGAAAGAAGATTATGAAGCTAGGGCAATATAAAAGGAAAGGATCCAAGATCTTTTAGAAGAAAATGAACGGTTGATGTCTGTAATATCTTCTCTGAAGTTAAAATTGAGAGAGGTTCAAAATGAGAATGATCAGATTTTAAAATCCATTAAAATGCTATATTCAGGAACGGAGAATCTAGATTCAATACGAAAAGTTGAACATAATGGCTCTCATAGATATCGGTTGGGATTTGTGGCCTCTGCAAGTAGTTCTAAAGCTACATCAGAAATCAAGTTTGTCCCTGCCTCAGTAAGAGTTGAATATGACACGATTCATACAAAGACTAGCATCAGGACTCCAGTTAAATCTCTTGGGAGAACTAGTTACTATTGTGGTCGAAAATGTCATATCAGGTCAATTTGTTATAAATTAAGGCAAGACCAGTTACGTCAACAGAAACACTGGAATAGAAGTCGTGGTCAACCTCGCTTGGTCTGGAGAATTAAATCTGCTGAAAGATGTAAGATTGCCTTTACATCCGTTCAGACCGCAGATGATGCGTGGTATTTTATAGTGGGTGCTCCAGACATATGACTGGAAATAGATCCTACTTTACGAACTTAAACGACTGTGTCACTGGACATGTTACCTTTGGTGATTGTGCAAAAGAAAAAATTATAGCAAAAGGTAACATAGACAAGGATGATCTACCACGACTGAACGATGTTAGGTATGTGGATGGACTAAAAGCAAACTTGATCAGTATAAGTCAACTGTGTGATCAAGGTTACAAAGTTAGTTTTGATGATATTGGTTGTGTTGTCATGAATAAAGAAAATCAAATTTGCATGTGTGGTAAACGAAAAGCTGATAATTGCTGGCATTGGAATTCAAATATGTCTGACACCTGTCAGTTGATAAGATCCGATCAAACATGGTTGTGGCACAGAAAGCTGGGGCATGTCAGCATGAGAGGATTGGAAAAAGTTATTAAAAATAAAGAAGTTGCGGGAATTCCTGATTTAGACGTAAATGGAAACTTTTTCTATGGAGACTATCAAATTGGCAAGCAGACAAGGTTTACTCATAAAAGTTTGAAAGAATGTTATACCAATAGAGTCTTGGAACTGTTACATATGCATCTCATGGGTCCAATGCAAACAGAAAGTCTTGGAGGTAAGAGGTATGTGCTAGTTGTTGTTGATGATTACTCAAGATACACTTGAGTTTGTTTTCTCAAAGGAAAAACAGATACGGTTGAAATATGCAAAAATCTGTGCTTGAAGCTACAACGTAAAAAAGGGAAGAAGATAACAAGAATCCGAAGTGATCATGGTAAAGAATTCGATAATGAAGGCTTTAACAGTTTTTGTCTGTTAGAAGGAATACACCTGAGTTTTCTGCACCGATAACTCCTCAACAAAATGGTATAGTAGAAAGAAAGAACAGGACATTACAAGAAATGGCTCGTGTTATGATACATGTCAAAAATTTACCTTTATGTTTTTGGGCAGAAGCTGTAAATAATGCCCGTCACATTCATAACAGAGTAGTTATTAGAACTGGAACGACTATTACTCTTTATGAACTTTGGAAAGAGAGAAAACCAAATGTCAAATACTTCCATGTGTTTGGAAGTACATGTTATGTCTTAGCTGACCGAGAATACCATTAGAAATGGGATGCAAGGTCGGAACAAGGAATCTTTCTCGGGTACTCTCAAAACAATCGGGCCTATAAAGTATACAATAACAAATCCGGCAGTGTTATGGAAACAATCAATGTAGTTATAAATGATCTCGATTCTAATATCAAACAGATGAATGATGAGGAAGATAAAACTCTAAACATGTATGAAGTCAGAACTATGAGTACTAAGAGTCTAAAGCCGATAATTCATCCGACGGTCCAGGCAAAAGTTTGAAAAAATCATCAAAAGAAATTATCAATAAAAAATCTGAATTAATTTCGTCAACTCATGGAAAGAAAAATCATCCAACAAGCTCTATCATAGGTGATCCATCAGCTGGGATGCAGACCAGAAGGAAAGATAAGATTGACTATTTGAAGATGGTTGCTGACTTGTGCTATATTTCCACCATTGAACCTTTGACAAGACTCTGCTCTCAAGGATGAGTATTGGTTAAATACTATGCAAGAGGAGCTACTGCAATTTAGACGAAACAATGTTTGGACGTTACTCTCAAAGCCAGAAGGTGTAAACGTTATTGGCACCAAATGGATATTTAAAAATAAGACTGATGAAACTGGATGTGTGACGAAAAATAAAGCCAGATTAGTAGCTCAAGGGTATACTCAAGTTGAAGGTGTTGACTTTGATGAAACGTTTGCTCCTGTTGCTCGACTTGAAGCCATTCGACTTTTACTGGGCATATCATGCATACAGAAATTTAAATTGTATCAGATGGATGTAAAGAGTACCTTCTTAAATGGGTACTTGAATGAGGAGGTTTATGTTGCTCAACCAAAAGGTTTTGTAGATTCCGAGCACCCGAAGCATGTGTATAAGCTCAACAAAGCCTTATATGGACTAAAGCAGGCTCTGAGAGCTTGGTATGACCGGTTAACTATGTATTTGAGAGGTAGAGGATATTCTAGAGGAGAAATTGACAAGATCTTGTTCATACACAGGAAATCTGATCAACTGTTGGTGGCTCAAATTTATGTTGATGACATCATTTTTGGAGGATTTCCTCTAGATCTAATAAATAATTTCATTAATATTATGCAGTCAGAATTCGAAATGAGCATGGTTGGAGAGCTTTCATGTTTTCTGGGACTTCAAATTAAGCAAAAGAATGATGGCATTTTCATATCACAAGAAAAGTATGCCAGGAATATGGTCAAAAAGTTTGGTTTGAAACAGGCTCGAAATAAGCGGACTCCAGCTGCGACACATGTTAAACTTACAAAAGACACTGAAGGTGCTGAAGTTGATCACAAACTTTACAGGAGTATAGTAGGTAGCCTATTATACTTAACAGCAAGTCGACCTGACATAGCTTATGTTGTGGGAATATGTGCTCGTTATCAGGCGGATCCTCGCATCACTCAACTAGAAGTAGTTAAACGAATTCTTAAATACGTTCATGGGACCAGTGACTTTGGAATGATGTATTCCTATGATACCACTTCCACTCTAGTTGGATATTGTGATGCTGACTGGGCAGGTTCAGCTGATGATCGTAAAAGTACGTCTGGAGGTTGCTTCTTTTTGGGAAACAATTTAATCTCTTGGTTAAGTAAGAAGCAAAACTGTTTTTATTTATCTATAGCTGAAGCTGAATATATAGCTGCAGGTAGTGGTTGTACACAATTGATTTGGATGAAAAATATGCTGCTTGAATATGGCTTCGATCAGGACACTATGACGTTGTATTGTGACAATATGAGTGCAATTGATATACCTAAGAATCTTGTTCAACATAGTTGAACTAAGCATATTGATATAAGACACAACTTTATTCGATAACTAGTTGAAGACAAAGTAATAAAGCTTGATCATATTCGTTCAAATTTACAATTAGCCGATATCTTCACTAAACCCCTGGATGCTAGCTCATTCGAATACTTACGTGCTTGTTTAGGTGTGTGTCGCACTTAATTTCGTGATTAGCTATAAAGATGACGCATGTCTCCACGTTTCAAATATTTAGAGTTGTCAGCGCCGTTTTCGGAGTAAATGGAGGTCTTTTCGGCTGATGGGGTTCTTCTTTTCATTCGTGGATGTTTAATTTCTGACTATTTGAATTTTATTTTGACTATTTAAACTGAGATCATCTTAAGTTGTTACACATTCTGGAGTAGATACATCATTTGAAATTTCTCATCGGTTACTTGAATTTTTTTCGTCATGGTAAATACTCGCAAAGGGTCTTATGTGCCTCAGCAGTCTAAAGATGCACCTAATGTCATCACCTCTTCGCCTTCTCCAGTACAACATGCAAGGGTCAGAGGTCGCCGGTTCAAGAGCACTCCTCCCCGGAGACCCTATCGGCTTCCGTCTGAGAAAGTGTAGGGTGAGGCCTCCAGTAGGTTGCAGGAGTCTTTATGTTCTGAGGCACTACCTGAAGTCGGGGAGTCTGTTGCTCCTGTCTCTCCTGTGTGCATGCACATCGAGCTGCTGAGGCCATTGTATCGGATATAGAGATGATCAGGATAATGTTTCGTTAATTCGTTTGTTAAAGAAACCCTCAGGGCCAGTTACAACCGAGAGGCTCCCTTCTGATCCCTTGGGTTCCATTCACTGATCTCAAGAGAGCTCATCAACTAAACGGGTATTCATTCCAACTCCAAGAGACTGTCGACGCTCACCAGCTATACCTTCAGGTCATTCTCCCTCTATTCGCCCTCCTCGATCGAAACTACCTACTTCGCAACCGGATGCAGTGCCTGCACACATTCCTAAAATCACTACTACTGCACGTGAGGAACAGACTGATGGTTCTCAAAATGATTATCAATGTGCTTCTTTTAACGAGATACCTCCTGAAGACATTCCTCCTCCTACTGATGATCCCATTGCACCATCTTTTGAAGGAAGGCCAGAGTCTTCTAAAGGTCCTAAACCCCCAAAAAGAAAAACTCAACAGGCTAGAAGAAATGTTACCACAAAAACTCGCAGAAAGAAATCCCTACAAATGTTCCATCTGTTCCCATTGATGGAATTTCTTTTTATCACGAGGAAAGCGTTTAATGCTGGAATTTTGTGATGCATCGGAGAATTGCCGATGAGGTAAATATATCTGACAAACACCAACCCTGCATGAGTATCATAAACCTTATCTAGAAGGCTGGTTTGGAAAAAACTATCTCGAATGTTGGTCCTTTTTATCCCCAGTTAATTAGAGAATTTATTGTCAATTTACCTGATGACTTTAATGATCCGAGTAGTGCTGACTATCAGACGGTGCACATAAGAGGGTTCAAATTTGTGATTTCACCTGCTGTGATAAATTGGTTTCTTGGAAATACTGTTGATATTGACTGCTCTCCATCATGTCCTACTACTGAAGTTTTAGCTAATGTCTTATCTAGAGGGACTTTGTCCATATGGCCTGTGAATCGAATCCCTGCAGTTGCTCTCAGCATCAAGTATGCCATTCTGCACAAGATTGACATTGCCAATTGGTTCCCTTCCTCACATGCCTCAAGCATATATGCTGCCTTAGATACATTCTGTTGGGGTTGATGCCCTAAATCTCGTGGTCTTGTAGTTTGTAATTATATATATTATACAAACTTTTTATTTATCTAATAAAATAAAGTGCTTTATTTTATTTGACATTTAGTTACATTAACTCACAAAACCAATAAACTAACATCCAAGGTTATCTTCTGTAACCTAAACATGTATGTGGAGACATACAAGTGGATCATGTTTAAGTGATAACCTAAATGGTCTGTAGTAAATGGATAAGGTTGGATACCTTATCCTGGTGACACTACGAATACGGCATGCTTTGTAGTTGTTACAATTGTTCTAAAGTGCTACAAATGATTTGATCATAATCATTCATGTCGAGACATTAGAGCTGGGGGTATTCTATACAAAGAGTTTGTATAAAACCGGACCATAAAATGAATAGTTTCTCTTATTAACACCGTTACTAGTTGAGACTACGTTTCACCAGGATGACTATAGGTGACTTGACTTGAATCCTGAGTGAGTTGTGAACTCCTGCCTATGAAGGTGATCCTTTGATTTGTATGGGTGAGAGTGGCCTATGTAGCCGACTCAATATGCCTACCATTTTGGGGATGTGTCTGATTGGAGAGCTGGGAACATAGCTACACAAGAAGGAATTCACTCCTTCTCTATAGATAGAGTAAGTAGAGAAATTGCTCTCTTAAGGGTTGATTTCAGAACTTGAACAATGTGGCGCCACACCCTCTCTATTGGTCTGAGAGGAGTTCAGTTATAGTAGGACTATAGTTATTGTTCATTAGAGGAATCAGTGGTACTTAAGGAGTTAGATGTAACTACAAGGACAAAACGGTAATTTTTGGCCTAGCTGTACTTACGAGCAATTTGTGAAGGGTCATTGCACTGTTGATTGGTTATATCTAATGGACACAAAAATATATCTACAATAAGAAGAGTGTAACTATTAGTCTTTAGTGGAATGACTAATAGTTAATGAATAGATATTAATTTAATTAAAGAGTTTAATTAATTAATCTCATTTCATTGGAGCTTCAATTTGTAGGTTCATAAGGTCCCCTTGTTAGCTCAATAAGGATAAATGAGAATCAAATTTATTTTTGTTTAATTTGAATTGTTCAAATTGATTAAAGGGAATAAATTTTATATGATACAATTAATATAATGTATTTGATACATTATAATGTAAAGTTTTTATGAGAGAAGTTAATATTTGAATATGATTCAAATAATAATAATAATATGAATAAGATTCATAAATAAACTATAGGTTAAAATTGAATTCGATTCATATTAGAACTATAGATTATATGAGAGATCTAAACCATTGGTTATATTATATATGATATAATATAAAGTTTATATTATATGAGATATAATATATATTAATTAAATTTATATTGATTTTATTTAATTTATATATATATATATATATATATATTTAAAGAGAATGAATAACTCCCTTGGGAGTTATTCTACGTGGGAAAGAAGTTTATAACTTCCCCCTCCATGGTTAAGATTTGTTTTAAAAAGAAAAAAAATATATATTTTACGATCTCTTTGTATTCAAAAGGAAACAAAATTCTCCCAAAAAATTTTCTTCCCTCACCAAAATTACAGAAGCCCACAACTCTCTATAATTCTTTACTTGGAGAATAACAATGAAGATTTGGTGGTGTCTTGAAAGCTTGGAAGAAGAATTGGTTCTACAAAGGTTAGTTTATTTTCACATTTTCCTCCATGAGAAGCATGTTTATTATTTTTCTTTGAATTTATTGGTTTTATAAATTGAATTTCACTTGCACGGCGTTCATACGATTCCACTTTGGGAATTCCATTCCTACACATTCTTGTATCAAATTTGCAATAGTGATAAAGTAGATACGGGTGCCTTCATTTACAATCAACTGTTGAGGCATGTTGGGTCGTTTGGGGTCAAGGTTCCCATTGCTTTTTCAAAGTTGTTCTCCAGTCTGCTACTTCATCTAAATGGAGCGGTGCTTACTGCATCTGATGCTCCTGGACCTGAACCTAAGACAATTGCACTTAACTACAGATTCTTTCAAGGCAGTCATGTGCCTGATATTGACCATGATGTGCATCCAACTCGGGGCCCACGTATTTTTGACACTACTGACTGGGATGACTTTGCTGAAGGCTTCTATGTGGATCGTGAGTTAGCTACCCGCATTATTAATTCCTTGACTGCTGAATCTCGTGCACTGACTAACTTCATCACTCTGTTGTCTGAACATCGATTAGAGGTTGATGCTCTCATTCGACATTTGAAGTCTTCGGCACCATCTACTAATCGTCAGCAGCCACCATTTGGTTAATGTCATTACTTTTCAGGTTCAAAGGGGGAGTGAATGTACAGAAGGAAATAGTGTAGGATTTTTTTTTTTTTTAGACAGAAATGGATAATGTTCTGGACCTATTCTTTTGGTGACTATAGTTTTCTTTTGTGACAGATGTAGTTTGATAAAATCATCTTTTGTCTCCTACATTGAAATATATACTTAATGGAATGACATCTGTCTTACTAAGAACTGACGGCTGCGAATGAATCAAATGACTCTGTGGTGCTGCTGCTGTTGAACCACAAAAGAAAATTCCTTTTAGACAAAAGGGGGAGTTTGTTGAAGTGTAGTTTATCTAAAAGAATATCTTTTAAATTAAAAGAGAAGATATATTTGAAAGAAGATAATTAATGAATATTTGATTCTCCTATATTTATGGAATCTCTCTAATTATCTCCAAGAATATAATAAGTTTCTATTATTTAGGGATCTCATTAAAGATACAAGGCATATACATAGCTGGAGATATATATATATATATTGGGGTCTTGAAGATCGGTTGAAAAACGCAAAAAATAGAGAGAAAAGTTTTTGTTGCTGATATGAAGAAGTAACTTCCGATTTATCATTGAAGCGCCCTCCACGAAAGGTAGCTTGACCTTATGACTTCAAAAGCAATATGATTATCTAACGTTGAGGTTTGTGGATGAGTAACATACAGAATAAGACTATGGTTAATCTGGTTAATTGAGTCACGCATACATTCAGGGGGAGCCTGACCATCAGACGTTGTCGACGAGAGTCTTCTTTATTCTAAGGAGAGCCTCGTGTCTAATGTTAATTCACAAGTCATATAGTTTTAGTATTGAGATGTATACATAAGTTATATTGATGTTTTGATGTTTATGGTGACTATTAATAAAATTACTCATCTGAGCTGTGCGCAGCTCTCCAGACGTAGGCAATATTGGCCGAACTGGGTTACCAAAGTCTCATGTGTTATTCTCTTCTGTTGTCTCACTAGTTATTACTTATATTATTAGCTGCAGTCGTAACTGAAGGGTTCTTGATTATCTTTTACTGTTTTTCAATATCTTTTCCAAATTATTAACACTCATTTGATATTGGAATTCATTTTATATTTACCTCTTTTACTTAAAGTTGACGAAATACAATTATATATAATCAACAATAACCCAACAAAATACTTTAAGAA
This sequence comes from Cucumis melo, assembly GCF_025177605.1. Classification (NCBI taxonomy): domain Eukaryota; kingdom Viridiplantae; phylum Streptophyta; class Magnoliopsida; order Cucurbitales; family Cucurbitaceae; genus Cucumis; species Cucumis melo. The sequence continues at coordinate 15,413,895 of NC_066862.1, forward strand.
CATATGAGTTAAACATGCACAAAACATAGATACCGAAATTGGCTAATGATGTTGGTCCCGAGGAGGTGGTTGTCGAAGCCGAAAATTGAGTGTTGGAGTTGTCAACGAAGATGGATGACAACGCCAATACTTTATGATCATCGGAGTTGGCTATGACAAAGTGATCACCTGAGTTGTCATTAGAATTATGCTTACCTTCCTACCAACTAACTAATTAAGTAGTCAAGTCGTCGGGGATGTTGTAATATTGTGTTTAAATATTATTATGAATGTATTTGGACTTTAATAAATAAGGGTAATTGTTAGGCTCAAATGGTTGTTTTTCCATTCTAATATGTATTGTACAGTTCAAACTTTTTTGTGATTGTTTACTTCAAATTACACAGTACATGGATAGAAAAAAAAATTAATGTAAAAAAATGTAAATTAACCAAAGATTGTTCGATTGATTTTGCTTTATTTTATAAATAATTTTAATATTTTTCTATTTTTGAAATGTCTATATATATTATATATGTTAATTTTCATAAATATAACAAAAGGCTCGTATAACAAAATCAAAAAGCTCATAAATAGGTTTGGTTAGTCTTCTATTTGGTTAGTCTTCTATTCCTCCTCTCAAATACTCAAACTTACTCCAAACTACACCTCATAAGTGTTAGGAATGACTATCATTGTATTGTCTTCTAATTAAGGTTTGAGTTGGAAATAATAATTTTTACTATTTAATACATTTTATTATTCACAAAACCATTATTCCTTTTTATATATTTTTTAAAGAAAATATTTTGCATGGCGTGTTCTTCGTCTTGAAACAGAACCCTAATTACCTTCTCGAAGCGATTTTCCTTTGATTCCACTCCTTCCACTCCTTACTTCTGCGAGTTAATGCTCAGTAGGGAAAGTTGTATTAACCTTGAAAAGCAACCGACATAAGTGATTTAGCATCAAGGTCACATTAAATGTTTCTTTCAACGAAGTGGTTCGACATGGCACAACAACGAGGATCAATGTTTGTTTTTTCAACAATTTGAAAGCAAAATTCATTTTCAAATATTGATCAACGCAACAATTTAGAGGGGCGATGATGACGAAATTGGTTTGCTTCTGAATCAAAAATTGGATCCGAATTTCTGAATCGAAAAGTGAACCCACAATGTGATGGCAACAGAAACACAAATGACACCTTGTACCAACTGACGGCGAGTTCTTGAAGACGCTTGACAAAAGACTTGGAGTGAAGAACGGCAAATTGGAAGTGGGATTTTTGGTTTGTGAATCAATATATTCCTCGAATTTCGCCTTGATAACTACTACCAAATTGTTCTTCAATATTATATTCTGATTAAAAATTTTATAGTCTGTATATGAGCAGTATTGATGTAGGCATGGTGTAAAAGAGGAAGTTTTGAAGGATAATTTTCAAACGTGGAGGCCTTTATTTTATGAAATTCTTGAAAATCCAACCACAAGTGGGATTATAAGGTTGTGTTGTGTGCTATATGGTTTTACATTCAGAAGAAAAACATAGGGTATTCATAAGTGGGGTTGAGTTGTGAAACAGCCAAGGCTACCATTGGAAGATAATAACTTCAGCCTTTTCACATATTAGTGTTATTCATTTAGTTTTTAATAGCCTTTAACATGGTTTTTAACCACTTCTTGTTTGAGATTTGTCGGCCTGAGAGTATTCTTATTTGAGATGTTGGTGGAACTAGAAAGAAAGGTACATAACTTCTTCCTAGAAACCATAATTATGGTTGGGTTATTAGCATGCTTTGCGCTTCTGTCAATAAAATTATCAATAATAATTTATCATTGGTTAAAGGAGTTCATTGTGAGTGAAAATTCAATCGATTTGTTTTTAAATGTTTTGGTATCTTCTCGTGGTATTTGGAGATACTGGAATTGAAGATGAGAGAATGATAAGATTTTTTTTTTTTTTATAACTCAACATATTGAGTTAGAATGATTTGAGATTTAATAGTTTGATTGTCAAATGTACATGTGATAGAGTCAAGTTATTATAAATTTGGATAATGATGTTCTTAACTAGTTTAAACTCTCAATTCAATTTTTTTTTTTTCAAACGTAGTGAAAATATTTTTGATTGGTAATTTGTTGAGCTTCCAGGTTGATTTTTACTGTGGGTTGGATTTTCCTATAGTTGTTTAAGGCTCCACAGTATTTCAAATTTGATATGACATGAGAATTAGTATATATTGAATATTTCATTGGCAAACATATTGGCTCTTAGTTTTTATATTGCTACTAATGCCATAATGGAATGTTATTGTGATTAAATTGAATTAGTCTATGCATTCTTATTTGTATCCAAGAAAATAGTGTTGTTGAACTTTGGTTCTGTTATGCACCTAAATATTTAGAAGTTTGAGGGTGTCTAACTAAGATTGCATATCTTGTGTCCAAGAAATCTATGATATGATAGAAAACCTTTGACTATGTTTATTGATTATACTGATAATAGTGTTGCATGACTAAAAACATAATGGCATGGAATAGTGGAATTTAGAATGTTTTAATTCTTGTGGAATTTTGAATGTTTTAATTCTTGTTCTCGTACGACTAAATTAGTCACTATAGAGCCTTAAAAGGCTTTGTAGTTGTATGTGGTCTTCTAATACATCAAGTGTATGTAAAGATGAGATTCCTCGATGATAACTTGGAATAGTCAAATTTATTTATGATCTTTAACTAGTTCTTGAAAGTTTGATGAGGAAAAAATTTTAACAACACTATAAACAATGTCTCAAGTAGTGAATTGTTGATATATGTGTTTATTAAAAGTTATTTGGAGTTTTTATTGTGTGATTATATGTTCGTATGTTGATGTGAAAGATTTATGTGATACAAACATAAATGTTGTAATGCTATACAGTTATCAGATCTTGAAGTCATGAAAGATTTATGTGAGACTAATGTGATGAGCTTAATATTATTGAGAATGTTTTGATTTATGTCAATCATACATTGAATACAATTAAAGAGATTTTAATAGTTTGATGGTGCGCTTATAATGCTAGTAATGAGCCTTAAGGAAAATAAATGAGATAGTGTATCTCAATCTAAATATGCAAAGATTGTAGGAAGTATTACGTTTTTTATAAACTATACAAGACATGTTGCATATGTTGTAAGAAATTGAGTATATATACACAATCCTAATTAAGATTATTTTATTGCTCTTCGTCACTTATTAAGATATCTTAAAGTTACAACAGATTTTAGTTTTCATTGTAATAATTGTCTACCATACTAAATAGGTAATGTATGCAAATCGGATAACTTAGAATGGTGAAGTAAGCTTTACTAGTGGATATGTGTTCTTAATCAGAAATGTACCATTGTATGGGTACATTAGTATGAATGACATAGAAGCCTAATGGGAGATGTATCATTGTGGGGGCTTCTATACCAGTACATATGTATTAAGATTTATACGCAGCCATAGGATATTGCCAAGAATAGTGTGTTATGGCAAAAGAAAACAGATTCGTCTGAAACATGGAGTTGTAAAATGATAGTTGAATGACAGAATTATCTTCTTGAAATATGTGAGGTCTGAGGAAATTTGAAGATCATCTCTCTAAAAATCTAACAAGTAGAGAGTAATTCTAGGATTTTCAACAAGTATGAGACTCAAACATTTGATGGTTCATAGCCCTTTATTTGGGTGGTCTATTGCGATAGACTTGATGGTCCATAGCCCTTTTTTGGGTGGTCTACTATGGTAGACATGATGGTCCATAGCCATGTGTGGGTAGTCCTTAAATAGATTTGATGGATGAAACAAAAACCTTAGAAATTTCTATAACCCTTCTTTGGGGTGGTTCTGGTATAGACTTGATGGATAACTGTAAAGTCTTCATAGCTCAATTTTGAGTTGTTTGTCTTTAACAGACTTGAGAAAGTTGGTCTTAATATGGACTACCGTGAAGTCTTCATAGCTCAGTTTTGAGTGGTCTATAGTGATCGACTTGAAGAAGTAATAAATGTGATTATGAAGGTATGGTCGTCTTCTATGAAAAAGTTTAAGGATATTTTTTAGAGCTTTCACGTTGACCCAAGGTTCTATGTACATGGCCTTAAATAGAATAATATTGAGTTATCTATTGTGATAGACTTTATTGTAGAATCAATGAAAAATTAAGAAGTAAAACGTGTTGTAGGGGTCTCAACCGTAGTTATTGAAAGTTCAGAAGGCAACTTACTTTCTTTAATTAGATTGTTGTCCCACCTTACAATGTATCAACTCAAATTGAAAGTTATTGATGTTTAAGTTTATACTACTTCTTTCTTTACTCAGAGAAAATGTTTTATAACTATTTTAACTAGAATGCAATGATAGTCATTCGTGGGGGATTGTTAGGATTGATTATCGTTGTACTCTTTTATAGTTAAGGTTTGAGTTGAAAATAATAATTTTTATTATTTAATACATTTTATTATTCAAAAACCATTACTCCTTTATATTTTTTTTTTTAAGATTAGATTTTGCGTGGGGTGTTCTTCCTCTTGAAAAAATAAACCCTAATTACCTACTCTGAGCGATTTTCCTTTGATTCCACTCCTTACTCCCGCGAGTGCACGCTTGAGTAGGAAAAAGTTGTGTTAACCTTGGGAAGCAACTGGCATAAGCGATTTAGCACCGAGGTCACACCGAATTTTGCGTTCAAGGCAATGGTTCGACACAGCACAACAATGATGATTACCATTTGTTTTTCCAACAATAAGTTCCCAATCTCCCAACTTTCTCTAAAGCTAAGTTTAAACTAAAGATGCTACCATAACTGCAAGATTGCCATAACAAACTACCTAACACTTCTAACAAACGTTAGAATCTATTATAAGCCCCCATCTAATCTATTATAGCCTTCCAACAATTTAAATTGTTTCAAATATTTCAAGAAACAAAACAAAAAAAATTAAAAACTAAAGCCTACCATAACTGCATGATAATAAATGTCTACTCACATGTTAGTCATAACTGGACTTACTTCTACCCTTACTTAGACCATACTCCACTAGTTCCCTCTATACTAACTTAACTTCCAACTATTTACTTTCTAGTTTATTCTTAAAGCTAACTACTTTGTCTCAATTCCCATGGAGCAAACTGCTCTAATACTAAGTTGTCACACCCTCTCTCGAACTACCTGCTAGCTTAACCCCAAAGATGGCATGAAGTCAATCGACATCACTATCCTCTAATGATACCCGTTGACCCTGCTGAACTATTAGACCTGAAAGACTAGCTATTTTCATACATGAAATGCTATCTATGCACAAAACACAACAAAACGGTAATAGACCTAACTCACCCACTTTAAAACATTTACCTAGATAAAATATTTATAAAAGAGAACATACAAATGTACAAAGTAAACTAATGTATATGCCTCCGGCTCAAGATCTGAGTCATATAGTTAATAAAAATTTCATAAATCATCTAAAAATACTAAAACATGTCTATTTATCTTTCTCTTAAACAAAGCTAAAAATTTACTCAGCTCGTTCGTGAGAAAACTGTAGTTCTTAAAACAAAACTTGCTAATTCATGCATTCCTTGAAACATTGTGGTTCAAATACTTTTCAAAATTTCAATATTCATGTGCCAGCATCAATTTTCATTAAGAAATCTAATCTCGAAACTTAGACTTGAAAATAGTCATGGAATTCAAATAATTTTCATAGCTTCGTAAATAACCGTGTAAAGCATTCAATCATAAATAATAGTTATGGAAAATATTTTCAAAATTGGTTGTCACTCACAATCCCGAGCCAAATCCTTGGTCTGTAAGCTCGATTTAATTCTTCTCGACTTTTCAACAACCAAACCAAGTATTAGAATCCTAGATATTTTGGTTTTTGTAAAGATATATTTAACATGTCGTACTAAAGATGACACTCAAGAATTCGAAGTTTAAGAAATAAAACCCTATTCTTAACAATTTTATGCATTTTTCAGATTTTCAGTACAAACTTCAAATAACCATAACTCCTTTAATAATTAACCAACATGGGTATTCTTTATGCTCAAATCTTCATTTTGATATGCTTTATAATTTACCTAAAGACATGTAAACCAAATTCCTAGTTGATAATCTTAGAAACACCTCAAAACAGAACCACTCTAAAATCATGCACTCTGGAGCCCTTCAACTTGTCCCTGTATTTTAACACATTTTCAGTCATAATTGGCTCTCAACATTTTCATAACAGTTATAGAAAATTGAATAGGCATTTCAACCATATCAAATAGAGATTCAAACTCAACGTGTACACATCGAAACACTTAAAATACCAGAGGGTGTCTGATTTCTCACGAAAAGAACCTACTCTGTCTTCTCTGTCAAATAACACCCAATTAACAACTAAATTGACTCAAGCTTCCTTCATAAAAATTGTTCAAAAATGAATCAAATTTTTGAAAATTCAAACCACATCTCTTATTTCTTTTTGAGTAGATCAAACCGAAATAAAAACCAGAAGTGTGCAATGTGTGTGAAAACTTTTCCATTGATGCAACTTCCATTGAGTTTTTCTCCTTCTTCTTCAACCTCAAAACCCAGAAAACTTTTTCTTCTTCCTTAGGTTCTCTTCAATTCCTCTGTAAAAAAAAAAAACCTTGAAAGTTTGAATGAGAAATGCGTTTGTGTTGTTTTTTTATTATTATTTCCTTTTTCTCATCGCTTCTTAATTCCCTTCTATGAATTTTCCTTTTCCTTTATTCTCTTTTTTTTTTTAATAGAACACTTAAATATATAAAAATAATATATAATTAATTTCCATTTTCTCTTTTTTTTCTTTCCTTTTTCTTTCTCTTTTTCTTTCTTTATAAAAAAATAATCCAAAGAGAATCTCGGGTTTACATGTAATCTATTGATCGTCATTAATAAAGTATTGTTTTTGTAATTTCAATAAAGTGTTACTGATTATTAGTTTTGTATTAATACCCTAAATCCAATAAACAAATATTCTAAGTTGATTGATAAGTCTTGAACTATATATAGAGACATACAGGGATCAATATTCGAGATATAACTAAAAGAGTCTATAGTATAAGAATAAGGTTAGGTACCTTATTCTGGTAACATTACGAATATAGATCACTTTGTATTTGGTACAACTGCAATGATCCAACAGATAGAGATTATACGTTCATAGCTAAAGAAAGATCGAGATTCTACTCTAATTGCAATTGATTAACAAGAAACCCTAAACTGAAATAGGTTTGAAATTAGGATTTTTTAAGAAAACTTATGTTCGTAGCTCCGATTGATGCTTGAACCACCACTAGGGCTGACCTACTATCCTCTAAACTCATAACCGGATTGTGGGACCTGATGGATGAAAGAAAAGTTGTGATTGTGACACGTAGCAATATTTCCTAAGATTATTATATTTTATATTTTATAACATGTTTACATACTAAATTGGATATTACTTTTTATTTAATAAAATACTTTTACTGACGTTTTCAATAACGACGCAAAAGCATTGGCTTAATTTAGTGGTGCTAAATATTGACTTTAATACGTCACAATATTATTTGCCACTAAAACATCATCTTTAGCGGCGAGTGCACTACGTCAATAAAAAATATATAGTGACAAAACATATGTTACTAAAAGTAAGCATTTAGTAACATGCAAATGTCACTGAAAGTACATCTTTTTTGCGGTGCTCATTTGTTGCATCGCTAAAACTTTTAGCTACATGGATACTACGACAATCCTAACGATGAATGGCACTACGTCGCTAATAATTTTAGCGACTTTCTTTTGTTTCAGTAACGTTTTTTTCTCCTTTTTTTTTTTTTTTTTTTTTGCATCACTAGAACTCAATTTCTTGTAATGATTTATTGGTTGACAAAACGAGATAGGTGAATAAGGTTCAGGCTTTCTTTCATTCCATTTGTGTTCTCTATTTGAGTATGTTAAAGACTTTCTTTTAAGTCAACCATAAGAGTAAGTTTGTTGTCCATCATCTTTTTCACGTTTAATGTTCTCAATTTTTAGCGATTTAGCCTAAACCTTTAGTTGATGACTCTACTTTGGTTGATGATTCAAGGGTTTCAAAAGTTATTTTGTTGTTTGTGTTGTAGTTGCAAAATAACAGATTAAATTCATATAGAATTTGGAAATCATTTATATAATTTATTAAATCCAATCATTTATAATTGTTTGGATCCAAATCCTAAGGAGCATAATAAACCTTTTTTCAGAAAATAATCAGGTGTGAACAGTTATTAACTTACAACCTAACCAACCCCTGTACACCATGAGTTTAACTTAAATTAGTTGATATTTCAAAATCTTCGGAAATTTAAATACCCAGAGTTATAGCATATTTTTCCAAAAATAAAAAAATAAAAATAAAAACGTAATTGTCGTGGATAATAATGCATGTTGACTAATTAATTAAAAATAAAATTAGATAATGTTTTCTAACAAAAATAATGTTGATCCAATTTTAGTCCAGCAAGCATTGGACTTCAACGCGCTTTCCCACGAGCACACTCGACCACATTTATTAATAATAAAAACCATTATTCATAATAATGACTATTAAATATATATTCATAAATATATTGACTTCTCATCATCCCATTAATTTTTCATTCATATTTTTCAGATTTTCACCCATTCAACGTCAATATAAAATATCACTAACATGTATCTAATATAAATAATAATTAAGGTTATACTCAATATTACTAATAAATAAAGTTGTTTTCAACTCTACCGAATAACAAAAAAATTATTTATTAATATAATAGAATATTATTATATATTTGTCATAGACACTCATAATCCCTAATCAAACAATAACTCTTTATTGTTTGTAAATATTTCTAATAATTTTTTCATTTAAAATAAATTTTTTTAACAAATAACTTAGGGATCTTTTCAGAAATATAAAAAAAAAGCAAAATATTTACATTCTATAAAACAATTTCGAAAATGAAAAAAGTCTAGAGGTCCACCGTGTAAAATATCAAAAATATCCCCTTAACTACGCTGTCAACAATGCACGCGTAATATATTTACGATCGTTTAGATTTAGCTATTATTTGATACACGATTGTTTAAATATGACTACAATTTATTTTTTCAATTCTATTGTTTAATTTTGCTACACGATCATTTAATTTGGTTTCGTTTAAATTTGGTTTCGTTTAAATTTGGTTACACGATCATTTAGATCTGGGGACCCGATTTTTTTTAAATTCTTTTGCTACACGATCGTTTATTTTTTTTATACAATCGTTTAAATTGTCTACACGATCGTTTAGATCTGATTAAACGATTTTTTAATTCTTTTGGTACACAATCATTTGTTTAGATTTGTCTACCGATGATTTATTTTTTTTACACGATCATTTACATTTGGTTACTTCAATCTAATGAATTTTTTTAAGATTTTTTAGATTTTGCTATTTTTTGTACACAGTCATTTAGATTTGGTTATCCAAATTTAAAACGATTAAAAAAAGAAGAGGAAAAGAAGAAAAACGATCGAAAAAAATCACAGCGAAAAAAAAAAAAAGACGATGGAAAGATTAAACGACGTAAAAAAGAATCAGAAAAGAAGAAAGATGCTGAAAATATTAAATGACGTAAAAAAGTCAAAAAAGAAGAAAAGACGATTGAAAGAAATCGCAAAATCAGAAAAGAAGAAATCACAAGGAAAAAAAGAGGAAAAGAATAAAGATGATGAAAAAAAATCGCACGAAAAAAAAAGGAAAAGAAGAAAGACGATGGAAAAATTTAATAATGTAAAAAAAAATTGAAAAATAAGAAAGACCATGGAAAGAATAGTAGGGAAAAAAAGAGGAAAAGAAAAAGAAGATCGATGAAAGATATCGCAGGAGGAAGAAGACGATTTCATTGCAACGAAGAGAAGAAAAGATGGAAGGGCAAATCTGTAATATTTAAAAAATCTAATTTTATGGGCTTTGTTACACGGAGTGTGAATAGTTTGGTGTTTTGTTAGATGTATATAAGTTTTCGAATAATTTAACTATTTAAAAATTAACTATTTTTAAAATAGTAAAATAAACCAAAATATAACACAATATCATAGTTTATCTATGAAGACAGAAACATACCAAAATAGATCACGAGTGTTTGATGGTATGCCAAAATCACTTTTACACAGAAATATAGTGTTTGACAACCTAAAGAAAGTGATTCCAGAAAAATAAGAAATTACTTGAAATTGATTTTTGAAGCATCATGTTTTTAGTTATTGTATAAAAATGAATCACTACATTATTTTCTATAGTTTTTGAAATACCCAAAAAATACCCCCTTTAGTAATCTGATAGTTTTATAATCATTTTTTGTATCAAACATAATGATTGAAAATCAATTTTTGAAGAGTTTTTTGCCTAACATAAATTTGATTCGTTCATAAATCAATTTTACAAAGTCAATTGTGTTATGAATATTCTACATTAAAGTCAAATATTATTAGATGTCCATAATCTCGTTAGATTACAAATTCATCCAATAACCTCCCCATCAATTTTCATAACTTTCTTATCCCCTATTTATGTTTGTTTTTGTAACCATTATTCTCACAACCCTATAAATAGAGGTTGTAGAGATCATTTATATATACATCACAATTGAGATCATTTGTATATACATCACAATTGAGTTCAATTGTCTTCTCTTCTTCCTCTCTTTTTTATTATTCTCTTTGGTTGTTTTATCATTCTTTATTTCATAACACGTTATCAACACGAGCATCTACTAGCTACTTTGAAGGCATTGTAGAAATTGATTTTGATTCGTATTAAAGACATACCATAATTTTCTCCATAATTTTTTAGGTATTTAGAATTTCTTCAAATATGGTGAGTATTTTGTTTTTGTTGATTTTGTTGTATATGTATGTATTTGGTGTATTCATCATTTATCTTCTCATTACCATCATTCATCTTCCTTGACTTCATACATAAAGTTGAAAGAAGTTTAATTTAAACATGTGATAACCAAGTATGTAATATATATGAATTGTGAAATTGTTTGCTAAGGTACATTTGTTATTAGTTTTACAATTTGATTTGATCAAATCAGAAAACTTTACTCATATTTTCATATGTTTAATAAAAGTTACATGTACTTTATCTTCCTACTTTGGTAGAATGACCAAATAGAAAAATTTGCAATTGCATAGAGTTAATGAAAAAACGATCTTTGATTGTTGGTTTCAAGTTATGTATGACATTTCATGGTAAAACTTTGTGATGTTTTGTAACGCCCAACATTTCGGTTTTCCTTTGTTGTTTTGACCATTAATATTAATATTAAGTGTGGTTAATATTATTCTTATTAAATTAAAGTTGTATTTTTTTATATATATTAATTATTGAAGTTAGGGGTAAAATAGTCAATTAATGGGTTGGCAAATTAATTAATTGCCTTGGAAAGGGTCAAGGGTGGAGAGAGAAAAGAGGGCCATTAAATTCTTTTATTATTTTTGGAAATTCTTTTAAAAAGGAGTCATTGGGAGACGTGAGACTCCTCATCTCCCCAAAGAAGAAGAAAAAAAAAACCCTAGCCGCCGCCGCCGCACGCCGCCGCCTTCTTCAACACAAACCTCTAAGCCGGAGCTCGCCGAGACAGCCGAAGCCAATCATCCGCGTCTGCAAGCCGAATCCGGAGCCGCTCCTCATCCGCGCAGCCGAGCGCCGTGTCTGCAGCCAGCCACGCCGCGCCGCGTAGATCCGACGCAGCGCAGCCGGAACGTCGTCAGCCGTCGCGCCGTCGCATCGACTGAAGCCCAGCAGCCAACGCCGAGCATGCCTCCAGCCGTCGAACCCGAACCCGGAGCCGCTCCTCATCCGCGCGCCCGAGCTCGAAGCCGAAGCCGAAGCCGCGCCGCGTCCAGCCCTCTCCGCGTGTGAGCCGCGTCCGCGTGGGAAGCCGCGCCACGCGTTTCCGCGTAGCCGAGCCGCATCTCCTCCCTATTGCAAGCTGAGCCGCACGCGTAGCTTCCTGTACCTAGCCGAGCCGCGCCTGCGCCAAGCCGAGCCGGTCCCTGTCTTCTTCCAGCCGAGCCGCCAAGACTAAATTGGCTCCATCCACCTAAATTTTGGTAATTTAATTAATTATTGTGGCATTTCCGAGTAAGACTCCATGCTTCGGACGTTAATTAAATTAATTTGGGACTAAAATTAAGTTATTTTCCTTAAGGGACGTCTTGGACCAAGTAATTGCTGCAGCGCGGGAATTCTTCAGCAGGGGGGCTCGAGCACTGCAACCTCTTCTAGGGTAAGTCATTTCAAATGAGTCTTGAACCGTTAGTCTTTGGTGACCTAATTACGAATCTTGGCATATTAAACAGTTAGGACTTCGTCGCTTGGAAAGCGTACTGCCTCGCGGTTAGGACTCGACAAGTAGATCTCTAGGTAAGAGATTCTACTACTAGCTTCATGTTTAGCAGTATGAGACTATGTATACTCCAATTTTGCATGTTAAGGATTAGACCGTACGAAGCCTGAAATAAATGTTAGTATGATGCGAATGGCGATATGGTTATATCATAGCCTCTTACGTGTGGCGAGAGCTATTATGACTATACGACGAATGTCGAGACGGGGAGTGTAGAGATGATTTATGTGATATGTTATGTGCTGATGCCATGTGTATGTATACTGCGATGAGGGTACCTGTTAGCTTAATCTGTTAGAGTCGTACCTGCATGGGTGTCCTTCGGGATCACCACCTATTGAGGACTGTGTGGTCCAACGGGACACCAGTCTAGCATGGATATAGATATGACTCGAGTGACTCGACGGGGTCCTCGCATCCCGACTGTCCTAGGTGTCCCCCGGGACACCGAAGACCAGAGTTACGCTCCTACGGGAGCGCATGTTGCACGTGTTCGGGAACGTGCCAGAGATTGGGTACCAGTTACAGGACTCTGACAGGAAGTTAACAGGCGCCTAGTGGGACTAGTAGTGGGTCCCTTACTGAGTATTTTTATACTCATTCTCTTCATTTTATGTTTTCAGGTAGAGGACGAGGCAAGGGCAAGGGCAAGCTGGCGAGCGACCCGAAGTGAGACCGTGGAGGGCCATAGGGACTACCGCTTCCGCTTATCCTTATTTCAGATTTTCGTATTTGAGTTTGAGTACTTTTCGTTTCTCATCATCTTTATTGTAGATAGGGCCCGAGTAGGACTTTAGAACGCATTACACCTTTTGCATAACTACCTTGTTTAAATTTTCATAAATAAAATTTCTTAAATCTTATGCGTTTTTAATAAATTTTATGACTTAAACCACTTGTTCTATATTTAGTAATGACTTCGATTCAGTATAAGGAGTTGGGTCGTTACATGTTTAATTTTGAGTTGCACGAGATATGTATATCATATGTTGAATAAATATATATTCAAACTTAAATTCGATTTGAAGTATATGTATATATGTGTGTGGTTACTATTTTAGACCATAAATAATTTTCATATTTGTTGAGGACTAAAATTTATGTTTGAAAAACTTAAATAACTTTGTTTTGAGTGATCCAAAATAGAAAAGATATTGAATAATCAAGTATTTCTTGACTTTAATTTTTTTATTAAATCTTATAGATTTGTCGAAGATGTTATATCATTTTAGATGTATGTTATAAATGTTCTAATGTTATTTAGATTAAGGTGGTAAATCATGTCTTATTTTTAAATATAATTCTTATATTTGAAATATTTGATTGAGATGTTTTTCTAATTAATTTAAATGAAAGTTTAAATTAAAATATTTGTTTTCCTAATTGGATTTCATTTTACTTCACAAATATTGTGGTAATATTTATCTTATATATATACGTTAAAATTATATAATGTTAATGTTGTTTTTCAAATATGAGAATAAATTCTCAATGTTGTCTTTGAAACTTATTTAATTGTTGAATATTTAAATTATTCTCATGTGAATTTTGTGAGTCTTAAAAATTTTGTATATAGTGATTATATATATTTGATTAAATTCTCTTATGACAAAGTTTATGAAAGTTATGTATTAATAATTAATTACTTCTTAAACCCAATTTTGATTTAATGCACATGAAGTTCCATAAATAAGTTAGTGCTTGTTGTTTTTGTCGTGCACTCATAGTTGCACATGTCAAAACATCTTTGCTCTTGACAATAACAATTTGAGAGAAAAAATTGGAACATTATATTAGCTATTGAGTATATGTTTCTATAAAAAAAATGATAAATTTCGATTAAATAATTTAATAGCATTCAAGATTTGATAGTCTTGATTGATTGTCTTGCTATCTTTGTAAATTTATCAAAGAGAAGTTTAGTAAATTGGAAAGGTATATGTTGTAATCGATATCATATCTTGAGAGATTGACTACAAGAATAATATATGATATGCATATATTATATACAATTTCTGCGGGTAGATATATAGAAAATTTGTGTACTTTGACTTCTCAATTATATTACACACACATTTGTGTAATTGATATATATGCAACAATGAACCTGAAGTTCATTGATCCAAATATAATTTTATTTGACATGAGAGTCATTTTGGGTCAATAATGAAACTAATGTATGATTAGAAATATACATTGACATCCATTGAAGAACTAGAAGATTCTTTCATGTAATAAATTGTCAAGGGGTCTCTTGTTTTCAAGAGGTTAATTATCAAACTCTCACTAGTGAAAATTGAAATTGAAACTCTCATACTTTTGGGAAGAGATTATTGTTGGCGCATCCTATTGATGACCATAAATATACTTATTATTTTGATTTAAGAATGTTAGTGAGTTTACATCTCAAACATTTGATAATTGATTGAGATAAGTGAACGAACATATTGTAGCATATGTTTGAATAGAAAAGCTTCTAAATTTGTATGAGATCATTCTTAAGATGATGAAATAATTAAATCTAGGATTAATGAGACAATTTTTTTCCAACATTAGGAGGAGAAATTAAGAAAATGTTGGAAAAATAAATTGAATGGAATGCTTAAGTATTGTCTCATTTTGATCATCATACAGATTACTTTGAACTAGCTAGAAGTTCAAAAGATATCTCATTTAGAATAAAATGATATTAAATCAAATATAGATGCATTTACACGACATTTATAATTGTAAGAAAGTGATCGAGTTATAGTGGGTTACAAATACACCATCTAAGAATGATATCCTAGTGCAACAAGTTGTCAATACTACACGCTTGAAGCATGATAGGCAAATGCGAGTTCCAAAGAGAAAGATCCTTGAGGAAGGAATAGTCAATTAATGATCAGTTAAAAATATGGATATTTTAGAAGAAATTCTGAATATGAGTACTCATAAGAATCTTAAAGTAAAAAAAAATGGTAAAGAGATCTCGATTAAATTATGTCATGACAAGAAATTGAACCATACTTAAATAACTTGACAACATTGTTGCATACAATGTTGCTCACGATATTATTTATAAAAATAAGTAATATGTACTTAGACATGTTGAACAATGTCGCAACAATACAGAAAGGATTGGCTTATGTGAAAAGAAACAATCCAATTAAAATAAACTTATATGTTTCAAATCGTGAGAACTAGTTAGACATTTAGAGAATGTCGAACATGATGCATACAAGTAAAGTGTTTGTAAGAAAAACAAATAGAAAGTGGGACAAGTTCCATAATAATTATTGCAAAGAACTGGTATTGGTTATATGAGAGATACATATTCTCCTATGGTGGATACAATACCATGAGATATCTAACATATCTTAGTGTGTATGCAAAGCTTAACATACATCTTATGGATGTAGTTACTATACATTTATATAAATTTATTAATAATCGTAACCCTAAAGGATTAAATGTTATAAAATCATATGATTTAATAATAAGAGAGTTATAAAATATTTCAGACGAATATCATAATCTTTTATTACATTTTTGTTGATACGAAGGTATAAAAATAACTCTTATTTGTCCAATTTGATAATTTAACCCTTATTTGTTCAATTTGATGATTTGAGTAGAAACTTCTGAAGAGATTTTAAAGACAATAGAATTTCTCTAAAAAGAATTTGAGATTATCTGTTTTGTCTTAACTTGCAAATAAAGCATAAAGCAAATGAAATTGGACTAGTTATATCATTAAACTTTCCTAGGGTGGTTCATTCACTTGGCCATGAAAAAAATTATATCATCTGGTATCAGAAAAATGATGAAGAACTTGTGAGGTTTTGAAGAACCATAATTTTAAGAAATAAGTGCACTTATATCTTTACTAGTATATACACTACCTGTTGTAATATCTTTAGTTATTTTGTAACATAAAAAAATAATATTTCTCCAAAAATATTGAAGCAGAAGTAAACTATGTATGTTTAATTTAAGAATTACTAGCTCACAGTAATTTATTTTATTCTAATAGATCTAATTGTGATCTAGTTGATTATGAAGATGCAAGTTATTTATCTAACCCATGCGAGATAGATCTTACACGAATTACTTAGTACATATAGAAGATTTTTTATTATGGCAGTTTATGAAGTAGATTAGAATAACTACTTTAAATCATGCAGCGATATTGATGGTGTACAAAACTAGCCAATAGTGTTCTTATGTGAAGACAAATCATCAAATGATGACATCAATATTCAACAAAATTCTTCAAAAGACAACCTGACAGACTTATTTACAAAGACAATTACCAACTCCAGCATTTGTAAAGCTTAAGCTCAACATTGAAATGTGACAACTCGGAGAATTCAAGTGATGTACTCATGAGGGGGAGTAAAAATACTGCATTCCTTTATTGACTACGGTTTTTCCCATTGGGTCTTCCTAGCAATGTTTTTAATGAGGCAATTATTAAAGTATATAAAATGATGTACTCTTTTTCCTTCACTGAGATTTTTTTCCACTGGGTTTTTTTCTAGTAAGGTTTTAACGATGCATTTATTTTATATAATATGGACATTTAAAGGGGATTGTTATATGAATATTCTACTTAAAGTCAAATATTATTAGATGTCCATAACCTCTTTATGTTACAATTTCCTCCAATAATCTTTGCATCAATTTTCAGGACTTTCTTATCCCCTATTTATGTTTGGTTTTGTAATCATTATTCTCACAACCCTATAAATAGAGGTTGTAGAGATCATTTATATATACACCACAAATTGTATTTAAATTCTTTTTCTAAAATCACTATCCAACTATCATTTCCAAATACATCTTATTATTTGTCTATCACAAGAGATACAAGTAGTAGTTTATCATAGTCTATCGTAGATATTGTTATATTTGTAAACATTTTTAAAAAAATTAATTTAAATATACTTTTTAAATTTAATATTTTATTGATTTTCCTTTAGGAAGAGAGGGTTTTTTAGCATGGTTTTTATGAGACACAAAATTCATTAAAATTGATTTTTCTATAAAAGATAAATATTTTGGGCATAGTTTTTATTTGTAAGGTTTTTCCTATTTATTAAATATTTTGTTTTTCTAAATATACATACAGAAGGATAATTTTACTGATATTGTTTTATTAAAATGAGATTTCAACCTTTTCTTCGGGGTTTTTTTTGGTTATTTTGTTTTCAGTTATAGATTTAATGATGAGTTATTTGATGTGTTTGGAGAAAATGAAAAGAAACAGAAAGGTATGCGGAAAAGTTGGTTGGAAAGAAAAGGCTAAAAGGAAAGTGAATTTATTTAAGTCACGCGGGAAAAAAGGAAAAAGAAAAAGAAAAAAGAAAAAAGAAAAAAGAAAAAAGAAAAGTGTTAATCAAGTGCGGGGGGGACCAGGGAAACTTGTTGTTGGAAAAGGGCTATATCTAATTGGCCTACTTGTTGGTCTCCCACTTTCTAGTTTGTGGACATTGTCTCTTCGATGCACCCACCAATTCCACGTGGCGGAACTCTAACGGATGAGCGTCACCGGCCAATCTAATCCCTTTCTCCAAATCAAATTATGGGAGGAAATTAGAATATAGAGTTTGAAAACCCTAATAATAATAATAATAATAATAATACTACTACTTGTTCTTTCCTTTGTTTTCTTTTAGTAGGTTAACATTTATTTTAGTTGGAGTTAGGCCTTTTGTCGTTGAGTTGGACCTCTTTTTGTTAAAACCTTTGTGCTTATTCTGATTCTTGACAACTAAAATTTTCAAGAATCACCTACCATCCAAAAACAATTATTTCAATATTCTCTAAATTCATCGTCTTCTTTTTCTATGTCTCTTTGTTTTTTCAGGATCGAATATTAAATTTGATTTATTTGCACAATTCAAATTTCATTTCTTAACATTTTGAGCTTACACATTGCAAACTTAACCATTTAATCTATCTATATCCAAATAAGGTGGAAGATAGAAAAGTTGTTGGGTATGTAATCTAATAACATATAGCATTATATAATATCAGTTACGTTGTAGAAGATGGAAGTACATTATGACCC
Source organism: Cucumis melo (assembly GCF_025177605.1). Classification (NCBI taxonomy): domain Eukaryota; kingdom Viridiplantae; phylum Streptophyta; class Magnoliopsida; order Cucurbitales; family Cucurbitaceae; genus Cucumis; species Cucumis melo. The sequence continues at coordinate 15,432,378 of NC_066862.1, forward strand.
TGATAACATAGAACATTAACTAATATCGGCTATGGAATAAAAAAAAATTAATAAGGAGATGAAAAGTTAACGAAGTCACTTTTAACTTGTTGAATGTGAAAATGATCGCAAACATTAAATCTAGGTAAATGAGAAAATCGCCACTAAAGCAAGACTAAAAAAAAGTTATAGTGCATTCACTAAAATCATATTTCTTTTGAAATTATAAAATTATAAATACAAAATCATAATTTTTTAAAAATGATTTTGTAGGTAAAAAAAAATTAAAGGAAAGACTTTTAATATTTCTTGCTTTATACATTTTATTACTTTTATGTATATACTTTATAAATTCCAACAATATTTACATTGTTTTAATAAGTCACTCAACTATTTCATTAACAAAATAGCTTTGATAAAAAAAATTAAATGAAAAAAAATACGAACAAGATTCTCATGGTTTACACTAAAAAAAATTCTTAATTAATATTACATGACTTAAATATAAAGAGTATATTAGACATATGTACATGCTCACCACGAAGTTGGTGGTTCAAATTTCTTCAATTTCTATTGTGTACTAAAAAGAAACCTATAAATGAAGAAATATACATACAAAGACTTCTATATATAAAAAGAATAGACATCAAAATAAAAATAAAAAACAAAAGAACTATAAGAGAATAGAAAAACATGATTTGATTTCTTTTTTACCATGAAAATTTTGTTATGACTTCTGAACATGAATTGAAAGGTTCCAATAAATAGAAAAAAAATTAAATATGAGAAAAGGAGTGATAATAGTTCGGAGATAGAAAATTAAGGGACGGGGAAGAATGTGAATGGATTTGAACAAATTTAAATGTGACATAATTAATTGGAGAGTAAATTATAAAATTTTGAGAAAAGTTATAACAAATGGATGAAAAGTTAATTCTATCTTGTTGAATATGAAAATGACCGCAAACATTAAATCTATGTGAATGACAAAATTGTCACTAATATAAAACTATAATAAAGGATAAAATGTGGTTACAAGATCCCATCTTTTTATATATACTATAGATAAATAAATAAACTTGTATTTTAATATGGACGATGTAGATTTAAATTAAAAAAAAAACTTCCGTAATCACTTTTAATTGTTTTAGAATATAATAATAAAATCTTAATCAATTTTGAATTGGATTATTGGATTATTGGATCATTGGTGTGCTTTGGTTTATTTAAACTTTCACCTACTTGCTCAAAGAGACCTAAACATATTTTGATATTGCTATTGAAATTGAAGAACTTTACAAAACCAACCTGAATTCATTCAACATTGTTCTCATTAAATTTATAATGATCACAGGGTAAATAAAAACAAATTATTCCTTAAAATCTTCTATTATTAGATCTAATGTAGGAGTAGATTTATTCCAAACCTACAATATTTTAAAAATTCTAAAAATGTCTTGATCATTACTAGACTATGTACGGATCAAGATTATATTGTCTCATCCTTCTTCTCCTTATTCATTTTTATTCTAAATATCTCTATGTAAAATCAAATACATACATTCTATCAATATATTTATATTAAACTATTAAAATTTTTTTTCAAAATTTCAGACAATATTCTTGATCTATCAATATTTATCAATGATAAACCTAAAAATTTACTATATTTTGTAAATATTTCGATTACATATTTAGAAATACACATAAAGACTTTTATTAATTTAATAATAACATAGATTTTTTAATCTTTTTAAACGCGTGATGCCTAGCTAGGTTATTTAAAATTTCTCAATAGTAAGTAATACAACAGGAATTTAATTTTAATCAATTTTTAGAATTTTGGAAGAAAAAATTAACGATATTTTCCTCTATGAATATTGTTTTCATGCTCTATCTAATTTAATAGAAAATATATATATATATATATATATATATATATATATAGATATAGATATAGTCTAGATTGCATCTTCAATTATGTAGCCTGGAAAGCATTCAATAAAAATATTTCATGTGATAACTTTTTTTGAACTATTTATATTATTTTTACCATTTATAAAAATTGGATGCCATTGGGTTAGATGGAACCCAACGTCAAACAACAAGCAACTACTTTTTGTTTGGTGGAGAAGAATTAACAGACTTATATGACAATTGAACTATGCTCGGTTTAATTAGGTAAGATAACTTGCAAACTAATTAAAAGTTTCGACATATGTTATTAGTAGTCCTCCTGTTGAAGTTGAACAAGAAAAGGGTCTCACCTACGAATACAAAATTGTTTGTTTTTTGTTTTTTCCCTTTTAAGTACAACGAATACAAATACCGTTTGTTGCATATAGATACGGATATTCTCTATTAGCACGATTGGTTTATCTTGCATTTAATCTCATAATTAATATTAGCTATGAGAATAAATGTTCGGTCAAAAGGATACCTTTTTCAATTTCTTTCGAATTAAACGTATTTCGTCAATTAGTCAACTGAATAAAGGTTTTATATTTAAAAATAACTAGCAATTTTACGAATAATAATTAAGTATATAGCAACACTTCAAAAACAAATTACAAATATAGCAAAGTTTACATGTGATAATTGTTATATTATCTGCAAGTATTCCTAAATTTAATTTAATATCTAACACTTCCCTTCACTAAGAAAAATCCAATAAATAGAGATCAATATTAAATAAAGAAGAAACAACAATGTAGGGGCTTGAACTCGAGACATCCAATAAGAACTTGCTCTGATCATATCATATATAATATCTAATAAAATGTTATTTCGTTAAAATTTCAAAATGAGGTTTAGAAACAAGGGCGGTGTAAATCACGCTTTTGTTTTTATCTTCTTTTTTTTAGAAATTTTCATGAAGGTAACAAAAAATCAAACTATTTACGACCCGTGTAACAAAACCCGTAAACTTAGTCATTTTTTAAATATTCCAGGTTTGCCCTTTCGTATTTCTTCTCTTACTCGTTGCGATTTCTTTCATCGTCTTCCTTCTCATTATGATTTCTTTTGTCGTCTTTTCTTTTTTTTCCTTTTTTTTTCGCTGCGATTTCTTTCCATCGTCTTTCTTATTTTCTTTTTTTTTTTTGTTGCGATTTCTTTCCATCGTCTTTCTTCTTTTCTTCTTATTCTTTTTTACGTTGTTTAAATTTGGGTAACCAAATCTAAACTATCGCGTACAAAAAACAGCAGAATCTAAAAGATCGTGTACAAAAAATCTTAAAAAAATCATTTAGATTGGAGTGGCCAAATGTAAACGATTGTGTAAAAAAATAAATCATCGTGTAGATAAATCTAAACGATCATGTACCAAAATAATTAAAAAAATTGTTTACCCAAATCTAAACGATCTTATACTAAAGAATCTTGAAAAAATAAATGATTGTGTAGACAAATCTAAACGATCCTACAAAAAAAATCTAAACGATCATGTAGAAAAAAGTAAATGATCGCGTATAAAAAAAAAATTTAAATCGTTTAGCCAAAATCTAAACGATTGTGTAAAAAAAAAACGATTTGCCTATCCAAATCTAAACGATCGTGTAACCAAATTTTAAACGTAACAAAATTAAATAATCGTGTAACTAAATTAAACGATAGAATTAAAAAAATCATTGTCAAATTAAATGACCAAATTTAAACGATCATAGTGTACCAAACAATAGCAAAATCTAAACGATCGTGTACCAAATATTTTATGTGCGCAATTTGTACAAAATATATTACGCGCACGTTGTTAACGGGACATTTTGGTATTTTACACGGTGGACATATTAGTTTTTTTTTCATTTTAAGAATTGTTGTATACAATGTAAATATTTGGTTGTTTTGTTGTATTTGTAAAAAAATCCCTTTTATTTTTAGAGTAAATATAAGGATACAATATGAAAATGGAAATATTATTTTCAAAATTTGGAGTGTTTGTATTACAAAATTGTTTTTAGAAACATAATTTATATTATCTATCAAGTATATATTCATTTAACTCAATAAATATAAAACATAAAATGGGATTTTTCCAAAAATATAACAAACAACAAAACTATATAAAACAATTTTGAAAATGAAAAAAATTTACAGGTCCACCATGGAAAATACGATCATTTATATTTGGCTATAGTTTAGATTTGGATAGCTAAATCTAAACGATTTACTTTTTAAATTGTCTATACACGATTGTTTAATTTGATTATACAATCGTTTAGGTAAGCGAAGCTAAACGATTTATTGTTTAAGTTCTCCGTACACGATCATTTAATTTGGTTACACGATCATTTAGATTTAGTTACATGAACATTTAGATTGGTTAAATGATTTTTGTAAGATTCTCGAGATCGTTTAGATTTGTCTACACGATTGTTTATTTATTTTTTTACCAAATAAAAGTTTGAAAAAAATATACCTTTTATATTTTATACACAATCTTGAAAAAAAAAAAGAAAATAATGAAAGATGATGGAATAGACGAGGAGGGAAGATGATAAAAGAAGAAAAGAAAAAAAGAAGGTCAAACCTAAAATATTTAGAAAATAGTTAACTATTTGATTGATTTGTTATATTTATGAAAAATTCAATTAATGTATAAAATATAATTTGGAGTATGGACCAAGTTAGGCTCGAATAAGTTGGGGTCAAAGCGTTGAGAGTATGTTTTTTCAATATAGTTGTATGTAATTATGAGTTTATATATTGGAATGGAGGTGTCTCCGAGTTTCGAAACTGCCAACAACTTCTTCTTGTGGATTAAATTCTTTTAAATTGTCACTTATACATAACTATAGTATTATATGTATTATGACAATAAAGAATCATACCATTTTTAATGAAAGGGACAAGCACATAAGGGAGATTCCCAATTTATTAATTGCACACCATTATAAGTTCCAACATTTTACAAATGTATTTCAAAGTTAATTTTGTTCTTTTTCAAAAATATATACATCTTCCAATTAAACTAACGACATCAAACAATCTACTTAATTTTTAAAATTTTTTAAATTAAGATTTAGAATGTTTACTTTTTTTTCTTCAAATTCTTAGTAGATCGATCACACATGTTGGAAAATCTATTTAATTTTTTCGAATCAAGATTTCATTTGCAATATGATTCCTTACTTAACTTTTCTCAAACTTTGATTAGATCGCTCGTCGAAGAAACGAACTTTTAATTATCTTTTTCTTTTTTTTCTTTTTTTCTTTTTAAATCAATTGCATTAGAAACTAGAAGGTGTAATAAGTAGATTGCACCAAATTTGTTAGTTCTCCAATAAATTGAGAACTCATTTACTTTTATAAAATTGTTTCAAAAGTTCAAAAAGTATATGTTTGTCACAATATAATATTTTTATTAGAAAAATCTTCAAAAAAAAAAAAAAAAAAACAGATATGCTTTCATATATTAATTTGAATTAACACAGTTATACTTAAACAATGTGTTTTGTTATTATTAACAAAATTATAGGTAAGATTTGAAATATTGAGATGTCACTTTTATTTTATATCGATCGAAAATATTGAAATACTTTGTAAAAATTGATAGAAGTTAGATGAAAATTGTTATAGTTAGTCAATAAAGTTTTTATTGGATTTGAATGAGATTATAATCGATCAATTTTAATTATCATTTCTATAGAGCAAAACAACATTAAGATATATATTAAAAAATACGTGTAAAAGGCAACGTTAAAATGTATATTATCAAATATCATGGATAAATGTTGATGTCAAAGTAAAAATTAAAAAAAACAAAAAAAACTACAAAATAATATCAAACATTGGAAATTAATTTAAAAAAGTAAAAGTCAGTGAGATATTTAAATAAAAAATAACTGTAAATTGTTTTAACGTAAAATGAAGTAGATATAAAAAAATGAAAACCTATGGTATTGAACAAACAAAACATAATAACATAATAAGACTAGAAAAATGTTAACATAAAACAGAACACTAAAATAAGGACAATAAATAAAACTGATATAAATAAGAGGAATATTAGAGAATTCAGGATGGAATGATATGAAAATTCAATGACAAATATTTGAAAATAAATATTTTGTACAGTAAAAGAGAGAGAGGTCACTTGAATTTCCATAAGCTAAGCTAATTGCAAAAACACAATTAATAAAGAAACTAATTTGCGAAAATTTTCAAAAAATTGGACCAAAATCGAATTTATAGATGCAATTTTAGACCTATTTGAAACTTGGAAATTTCAAGATTTGACCCAAACTTTAAACTACAATTATTTGTCAACTCAGATGGATGTATACCACACTATTCTTATTAAGATTTTTTTTCTAAACGTTACGATTTCAATCTTAAAAGTTCTAATAAATATAATCGTTGAATTATTGAATGAACTTTTAAAAAAATATAACAAATTGATAAAATATTTATATTGTATCAAAAAATTTCGAAAACGAAAAAACTGACAGACTCATCGTGGAAAATACTAAAAATGTCCCATTAAACACACAGTAATGGGCGCGTAATATATTTGCTACACAATCTAAATGTTGTTTAGTACGTTTAAATTTGTTTGTTTATATTTACTTTTACAATATAAATCACTTCAACATATTTGTTCTTAGTTGAATCCATATGAGCTAGTAGGGGAACCTAATGGACCTATAGATCATGGGCTCCAACGATTCGAGATTAACTGGCTAAACTCTTTCAGACTAAGGTTAATCAACATTCGTTAACTAAAAAGTCATTCCACTAAAGACTCTTAGTTGCACTCTCTTCACTATAGATATATTTCTGTCCACATGATATAACCATGATGAATAAGTCGATCATTCACAGGTTGTTCGTAATCTCAGTTGGGTCAAAAATATCGTTTTACCCCCGAGATTACATCTTATTCCTTAAGACCCACTAATCCACTATTGAACAATTGGTTTAAGATCCAACCTATAAAACAGAATTCTTCTCGGGCCAATGAAAAGATGGGGTCCCTTGTTCAAGACTTGGATTCAATCATTAAGGGAACAATCTATCTACTATCCCATAAGTGGGTAGGAGTGAATTCCGTCTTGCACCCTATGTCCCTAGCTATCCACTCGGTCTTACCCCATGAAATGGAGGCTTATTGGGCCAGCGATGTTGAGCTGCCCTCACCTATGCAGATCTAAGGACACTACCGAATGAACAAAAGTTCATAGTTAGCCCATGATTAAGATCAAGTTACATAGGTCATCATAAATGAAATAGTCAGTTTATAGTTTACGGTGTTATAACTTAAAGTGACTATTTCGTGGTTCCAGTCTTATGTAAACCATTTACGTAGGATGCCCCCACTCCCATTTTGGCTATTAACTTGAACTTAATCAATGTTTATGTCTCTACATAAAGTGTGTATTTGACAAACTCATTAAAATAGCCCCGGGACCTTTAATTTATTGGTTTTAAGATTATAACATTCAATAATAAATTTTATTGAATAAAATAACAAAGTACGAGTTTTAGGACAAATTTCAACAAGAAAGAAATGGTAGTGCAAAAAGAAAAAAAAAAAAGACATGGAAAGAAATTAGCGAGGAGGAGAAGAAAGATGAAAGAGCACATTTGTAATATTTAAAGAATGACTAAATTCATGTGCTTTGTTACACGAACCGTAAATAGTTTGATGTTTTGTTACGTTTATGAAAATTCACCATTATTAAGATTAGATTTATAAAGTGTTGGACATATCTTTTATTTAGGTTTTAAAAAATAATTATATAATTTGAAATTATGCACAATAATTCTAGAAAAAAATATGATTTTTAAAAGTAATGTCTATGTTGTATAATTATTTAAACTAAAAGTTATTTGAGATTAAAAACTAAAATAATAAAATTTGAAAATTTAGGGAGCAAATCAAGAAAGGAATGTGTTTGGATTACATTTTCAAGTGATTAAATTAAGAAATAAGTTGTTTTGGAAAAAATATCATATATTTGGCCATTACTTAAAATAAATTTTGAAAGAATGAATTTATTATAGAATAACGTGGTTTAGGATAAACACTTAAAACCAACTTTTAAAAAACTAAATTTTGTGTGTTTAATGGTTAATATTCATTTTTTTTATGACCTTGGTTTATTTTTGTAAATTGTTTAAAATTTTTTAAAATAAAAATATATTAATATATTTTTTTAAACTCATTCCATACCCAAAAGATAGTTCACAAAATTTATGTACTTAAAAGATATATAAAAGGTTTTGTTTTTTGATGTGGGAAGATATTGATTTGATACGCATTACAAAATATTGATAAAATGTTTATGGAAAAGGAAAGAGTAGTAGTAAATAGTATAGCATTCCTACACTGACACACTCCCGATCACCGCCTGCAATAACGCGTGGAAACCGCGTGGAACCTTCATCCTCTCTCTCTCTCTATAAATACCTCATTACCAAACCAACCAATAGAAAAGAAAAAGAAAAGGATATCTCTCTCTATTCAAATTTCAAATCCCCTTCACATAATCACAATCAATCCCATGGCCAATAACAACCCCTCCCTTTCTATTTCAACTCCTGGATCTTCCTCCTTAGGCTCCATGGACGAAGTCATCAGAGTCTTCAACAAATTCGACAAGAACGGCGACGGCAAGATTTCCGTCTCAGAACTCGGCGCTGCTCTCGGTGAACTCAGCGGCAACATCTCCACCGGCGAGATCCACCGCATTATGTCCGAGATCGACAAGGACGGTGACGGTTTCATCGACCTCGACGAGTTCACCGACTTCACCTCCTCTTCCACTGGTGGTAACAAAGATCTGCAGGACGCTTTCGATCTCTACGATATTGATAAGAACGGCTTAATCTCTGCCAAGGAGTTGCACTCTGTTCTCAAACGCCTTGGTGAAAAATGTAGCCTCAAAGATTGTTGCCGGATGATCAGTTCTGTTGATGTTGACGGTGATGGACATGTAAATTTCGAGGAATTCAAGAAGATGATGACGAGATCTTAGTCTTCTTCGCCAGTAGAGAGGTAGTTTCACAAATTTAATCAAATTTAGGCTTAGAATTTCAAAACCAAAATCGAGTGTTATCAGTTGATTCTTAGTGTGTACAGTCTATGAATCTATCGTTTCTTTCACGGTTTGTAACCGATTTAGGGCACTAAAGCGTCTCTACAATGAATTTCTCCTTTGATTGTAGATCTTAATCGGAGATCCGGAAAGAAAAAAAAAAAGAAAACAAAGAGATTATAAGTTCATATCATCTCTCTCTATTTGATTCTGATTTTTCTCTTTCTGAAACGGATGGAAGAATCCGAAGTTGAGGGAGTAAATATTGTGGGCTGAATTTGTGGAACATTTGATTGGTTGATATAGTTATTGAAGCAATTATTTGCATCGGTTAGGTTATTTATAATCATAATTTGGTGATTTCTTCAAAGTTTTTTATTTGATCGAAACTTCCCAATTACGTGTTTAGTTATTTAGAAATTTGAAAAAAATAAAGAGAAAGTTAGAAGTCTGGGATGGGTAAATTAATATTTTAATAACATAATTTGGATACGGGGGCCTGCAAATTTTGTTGTTTCCGGTGGACAATCTTGACAACAGAATTTTAGGAAGTGGTTTCTTTACACATTTTAATATAATAATTGAAAATTTTAAATGTTTAATGGCCCAATTGAGAATGTTTTTATTATTATTATTATTATCATGGTTAGTTTTCAAATATAGAACAAACCCAAGCGATTCTCCTCCTAAGCAACCTACTTTTCAAAAATAATAAGAAAAACAAACTATTTACGCATCTATCTTCATCTCCTCCCAACGATTCTCCCTAATATTCTGGTTTATTTTACTACTTTTTCCTCTAATCTTCTTCCTCCATTTCTCTATTTCATTCTACTTACTATCCTATGACAATTTCTAACTTAGCTTTTTTGTATTGTATTTTTATTGTCATTAACTTTATAATTTTATGTTTTTTTTTTTTTTGGGTAGATTTAGTAAATTATTTACTAGACTTTATATTTTCTTAAAAGAGATATCCATTCGATGTATCAGTATCATCTTAGTTCATTATAAATGGTGACTTATCTCGGATTCATATTTGTCTTACGAGTTAAATTTTACAATTTTATTATTTGAAATAAATTTCTTTTCTTATTATTATTACTTTAATTTATCAAAATATACTGAAAAAGCTTATACCTTCCTATATCAATCAAGAGAAAGCTTGTAACATTTATCATAGCAACTATTAGACAGCAAAATTACTAAAAAAATATGCTTAAATAATTGTAGACTATTATCATGTATGATTATAATTTTATTGCTGTCTATTACTTTTTATACATTAAAATTTTGCTCAAAAGTATATATGGTTTCAATATTTTACTATTTTTATTCTTTTTTTATTTTACTATTCGAATTAATTTTCAAAACTATTGAAATGGCAGATGACTGAGTTATTTTTTAGAAAATGTCAAATATCCCTTTTCTAGTTTTGTTTTCTTCTTTTGGAGCTTCTTCTCCTCACCACATCTTCTTTGTCAATGTGACATACTCCAATGAGCAAGAGTGAGAGGGTTGATTTTGTGAGTAAGGGAGACACGAGTGAGAGCGAGAGACAATGATTTGTGAGCGAAAGAAGAAAAGAACTGGAGTAAAACTGGTTTTTCATGCACGTGTGTACAAGTATATTTGATAATTTCTCTCGAATTTGACATCGACAAAAACATCAAATCAATAGATTTTAATTTTACCATCAAACCTACTCTAAAATATTGGAATTAAATCAACAAACAAGTAGTCAAGGAAATAATTATAAAATAGAGTGATTGGAAGTTATTAAAAGAAATAGTGATGAGAAGTTGGATGGGAGAGGAAAACTATTTTGTATGATTGGACCTACAAATTCTTATACTTTGATCCCTTGAAAAAAACTACAACGGCCATCCACTTCCTATTGACCAGGAAGAGTGGAATTAACCATTTATAATGGAAAACAACCTTAGTGAAATAAAATAATAACCATTTAAAATATTACAAATATCGGACACTAATAAGTTAATGAATCGCCAATGCATCTTTTCATAACTGAATTTTTAATTAAGGGCTCATCCATAATTTATTTTACTCTTAATTAATCCATTCATCTACTTTTCTTTCTTTTTATCTCTTATTATCTCAAAGTAATTCTTGAAATTTATTTTTATTTATTAAATTTGGTCGACGTTTTGAACTCCAACTCTCTTGTTCTCAAATTCATACAAGTACAAATTGAATTAGGAGAGTTAACAATGAAATAATACTTAAAACATAATTTTAAAAATTAAACTCGAATGTAGTGTTTGTACAATTATTAAAGATTCGATTCCCTCACCATGTGTTAATTCAACATCTTTGTTAAAAAAAATTGCAAGTGAATAAAAGGAAACAAGCAAATACGCTCCAACTTTTAAATGTGTTTGATAAGTAGTTATTAAATTCACATTAGTATTAATTTGTTAATAGTTTGTAATTTTTTTAATTTATCGATTTAACCTAGGAGAAGAATGCAAAAAAAAAAAAAAAGTTAAATATCATTCTTAATTAGTACAATTTGTGATAGAGGGACTTGAACCACAAACTTCATAAATGATAACACATAGATATGTATATTGAGTTATGCTCGATTTGGTAGCATTCAATTAAACATTTAAACTTTCACAAATAAATCAACTTGATTCTTAAAAAAAAAAAAAGAATGACTTTTTAACAACCATTCATACATTTACTCTAATCGTTTCATTTTGTAAAATCAACATTCGAAGAAAACTACTTAGATTTGAGAATTAATGGATGAAATATTTTTAAAGATAATAATAATAAAAAGCTTAAACTGATTGGTTAATTAAAATTGAGAAGTTTAATAACATACTTAGATTATAAGTTTTCCACGATAATGATTGAATGTATCAGAAGATGGTGTTAATTAATACACTTATTGAAGTTAAAAATTTAAATGGATAAAATTATTAATATAGAGTTTCAAGAAACCATCCAACAATTTAGAGATAGAAATTCGTATTTATTTAAAATTTGAATATACTTACAAAGTGTATTTCATAAATTTTAAAAAATCATAGTTGCGTAATTTTGGGTCTAAAATGTGCTGAGATGAAGGTCCGGAAGATTTAAGGCATAATTTTATTTGTTTTCGATAAATTTAGTGGTTTTATGTATTGTCCAACTTAAAAAAAATGGAATATATATATATATATATATATATATATATATATATATATATATATATATATATATATATAAATAAATAAATAAATAAAAGTGGAGGGTTTGGTGTTTCGTGGAAGTGGAGATGGTGGTGGTGATAGTGACTTTGCTTTGCCTTTAGGTCAAAGCACAAGAATGGTGTTAGGTCATTGTACCCTTGCTTTTTAAGGACCCTCCCCTATCCCTCGTTTTTGTGTGTTGTCATGGATATATACTTCTTTATTTTCAAACATGTTAACAAACAAGTCTAAAGTTTCCTTTTCTTTGTTATTTTAGTATTGCAACTTTTAAATTTTGTTATATATGCATATAAGTCCCTAAACTTATTAACGATAAGAAAAATATGCTAATCAAACACAATGAATCAAATTGATAGGAATTCTAAAGCCAAACAATTATCAATCCAAATATTTAATTAGAAATTATAAAGGTTTGAGAAAGCCAATGAACTTTAGTTGAAACTCACTGTTGAACATTGTTTTTAAAGAAGATAGGTCTCCACTTGCACCAAGTATTTTGGCACTCCACTCACACTAGTATTTTGGCACTTGGCACTCTACTCACAAGACACAATACTCTTCAAGAGCATGATAGAACACTGATGTAGTGTTTCTATTATATTGATATCTCAAGCAGTAAATACAGAATCTAAGAACATGTTTGGAAAGAAAATCAAAGTGTTTAAAGTGATTGGGGTGGTGAATTTAGACCTTTTCCAAACTACTTAAAAGAACAAGGCAATAATGTTGAGACACCCTTGTCCTCATACAAGCGAAAATGGAATTGTAGAACGGAAACACAGACATATTATCGAAACGAGTTTTAACTCTTTTAACGCAATCCTTTATGCCCTTAAGATTTTTGTGGGATGCTTTGTTTCAGCGATCTATCTTATAAAACAGATTACCTACTCCTACTTTACTTTAACATTTCACCTTAGGAAAAAGCCTTTAAGATGAAACCTGATTATTAATTTTTAAGGGTATTTGGAAGTACTTGCTTTTCGTGTCTTAGATCTTATCAGTCACATAAGTTTCAATTTCATAGCACCAAATGTTTATTTCTTGGTTATAGTGAATCTCGTAAAGGGTACAAATGGTTAAGCTCTCAACCAAAGGATCTATATATCAAGACATGTAATCTTCAAGGAAAAAGAGTTGGTTTCAAAACAGGATTTCTTACAAATTCTGTTAAAAAACAACAATCAAATGACACTTGTTTTCTGGTTTGAATTTCCTTCTATCACTCTAAATGAGTCTATCTATCAAACTCCTCAAAATCCTAAATCTATACAAGAAAATAGTAGACAAGATCCAATAATATAAGGGTATTGTCCTAAAGAAACCAATTACCCAATGAATTTTTAGGCAATGTTCATGAAAACTCTGTTCCTAATGTTACTTTCTCCTCCGATCAACTCATTTCCATCTCATCCTATGGAAACTAGGTCTAAAAGTGGTATTTTTAAACCAAAAATTCAATCATATCTTATTAAAGACTCCCGGTCTACATTTCCTTCTTTTGATGTTAAATAACCTAAAACAATTTGTGAAGCCTTGGAAACATAAACATGGATTAAAGCACCACAAGATGAGATGAGTGCACTCAAGAAGAATCACACATGGAGTCTTGTTCCCTTTTTAGAGAACCTAAGTTTAGTTGGTTGCATATGGGTGTTTAAGATTAAAAAAGAATTCAGATGGTACTATACAAAAACACAAAGCAAAGTTGGTGGCAAAAGGGTTTCATCAAAATCTTGGAATAGACTTTAAGAGACTTTTAGCCCAGTTGTGGAAGCATTTACTGTAAGAATACTCTTAACTCTAGTTGTAGCAAGCGATTTGAAAGTAAGACAACTAGATATTAATAATGCTTTTCTAAATGGGAGTCTTAATAAAGCAGTATTACAAAGCAACCGAAAGGTTTTATAGACATTGAAAAGTCTAGCTATGTTTGCAAATTACATAAGGCTTTATATGTCTAAAACAAGCAGATAAGAAATAGAAAAGAAGAATGGAGAGGAAGAGAATTTGGCAAGAGAAAACTCTAGCTTCTATTATATTTTTGATATTCTACAAATCTCAAATATATAAAGAGAAGCTGAGATTAAAAACTCTTACCTACACACACACATCATATACTTTCTTATATAACAAACTGTTTCTAGAATATGTAATTGGGCCATAATACAGTGCGCCAAGAAAAGAGAAAAGGAAAATAATTAGTGGGCTATCTTAACACCCCCTGCAAACTAATGGCTGCTGAATCAATGACAGTAAGTTTATTCTTTAGTTTGTGGAAACTTTGAGAAGACAATGATTTGGTGAGTATATCTGCAATTTATTTAGTTGCTGGAAGATGTCTAACAGATAATTTTCCCTTTTGTATAAGATCTCTAACAAAATAGATGTGAAGTTCAACATGCTTTATCTTGGAATGTAATATAGGATTTGCACTAAGATGCACTGCACTTAGATTATCACACTACAAAATAGGAGGAAAAGGTAGATCAATGTATAAGTCATTCAAGAAAGAATGAACCCATACCAGTTTGGTTACCAAAAGAGTAAGGCAGCGATATTCAGCTTCAGTACTAGACCTGGAAATAATAGTCTGTTTCTTGGAACCCCAAGATACCAAGTTATTTCCAAAATAAACACAGAAACCAGTAGTAGGATTTTCTATCATCTGGATTAGAAGTCCAATCTGCATCAACAAAACCTACTAAGGACATATTAGCAGACTTGCTAAGCCATAAACCATGATATAGTACACCTTTAAGATATCCTAGAATTCTCTTCACAAGCTGATAGTGTGTATGTTTTAGAGTATGCATAAATTGACAAGCTTTATTGACACTATATGATATCTCAGGATGAGTAAGTGTGACATACTATAATGCACCAACAACACTTCTATATAGATGCACATCATGAAATGGTTCCCCTTGAAAAACAGAAAGTAAAGGACCACTTACCATAGGTGTAGAGATAGATTTAACGTCCAACATTTTTGTTCTCTATAATAATTCAGTAATATATTTTGATTAAGATAAAACAAATCTCCATTAGTTGGGTATGACACCTCAACTCCAAGAAAGTAGGTCAGCTTTCCCAAATCCTTAAGTGCAAATTGACTGTTTAAAGAATGAACTAAAGAATTCACATCTTTCTCTAAGCTGCCCATAATAATCAAATCATCAACATAAATCAAGACACAACAACAAGATGTAGGAGTAACACGTATTAATAAAGATGTATCAGCCTTGAAAGTTCTAAATCCAAGGGAATGTAAACTTGAGCTCAACTTTTCATACCATGCTCAAGGGGCTTGTTTAAGACCATAAAGGGCCTTTTTCAAATGATAAACCATAGGATAGGAGCTTTTAACTTTAAAAACAAATGGTTGTTCCATGTAAACATTTTCATCTAAATTGCCATGAAGAAAAACACTATTAACATCTAATTTGACGTATACTCCATCCTTTCATAATTGCTATAGTTAAGAGCATGCAAATAGTAACTGGTTTCACAACAGGGCTAAATGTTTCATTGTAATCAATATTAGGTGTTTGATGAAACCCTTTAGCAACTAAGCGTGCTTTATATCTAGCAATAGACCCATCTGAATTCCTTTTTATCTTAAAAACCCATTTGCAACCAACAATTTTCTGATTAGGATTTTGTGGAGTAAGTCTCCAAGTGTCATTTTTCTGTCAGGCTTCAAACTCTTCTTTCATGGCCTTTTCCCAATGGGAACGTTTAAAAGCTTCCTTGACATTACAAGGTTCAGTTTGAGTATAATCAATCAAGAATGCTTTTGGTTTGAAAATACCATGCTTACTCCGTGTTATCATGGGATGAATGGATGTAGATTGAAGTTGAGTGTTCATACCATAATCAGTTTGATGTTGTGGTTCCATAGGACTTGAAGATTGAGTAATACCTCCACTGTTACTATCATCCCGAGAGCTCTCTTGAGTACCTGTCTCTAAAGGATACACAATAGTAGGGTTTAGATGATCAGTGTTATCAGAAACTATGTCAGTGTGTCGCTTATCCTCATTATGGTTCATAAGGGATGATTGGATTATTGAGTGAAGTGGTGGAGATAGGACATTTTTGGATTTGGGTATGTGAGAATGAGATGAAAATGATGCATATGGAAATGAATTTTCATCAAATAATACATGTCTATAAATGAAAAGGCGACCATCTAAAGCTAGACATTTGTACCACTTATGTGAGGTACTGTATCCTAGGAAAGTACATGGTGTGGATCGGAGAGATAGTTTATGTGATTGGTAGGGTCGAAGGTAGGGATAACACTTGCAACCAAAGACTCTAAGAGAAGGAAAGTTAGGTTTCTGGCCAAATAGCTTCTTCAACGGGCTTATATTATCAAGGACTGGGGTAGGCAAACGATTTATGAGATGGACACTAGTGGAAAAGGGTTCGACCCAGAATGATAGAGGTAAAGTGGCTTGAGATAGCAATGTAAGACCCATTTCCATGATATGCCTATGTTTTCTCTCAACTATGTCATTCTACTTTGAAGTGTAAGGACATGCTATTCTATGTTCAATGCCATGTTGATCAAGAAAATGTTTGAAAGGTTTAAATTCAGTACCACCATCAGTTTGAAGACTTTTAATTGATTGACAAAGAGACTTTTCTACACAGGTTTTGAAGTTTTGAAAGGCTAAAAAGGCATCAGACTTGGAATGTAAGAAATATATCAAGGTGTATCTACTATAGGCATCAACAAAACTTATGTAGTATCTAAAACCATTATGAGATACATTTACTGCAGGACCCCATAAATCACAAGTAATAAGTTGTAAAGGATATGTATAATGAGTAACGAAGTGAGAGAAAGGAAGGACATGATGTTTGTCCAATGCACATGCTTCACAAAAATTCATTTTATTTATAGTGCCAGAAGAATAGTCAATGTGTTTCAAAACAGCTTTAACAGTAGGTAAACGGGGATGACCTAGTCTTCTATGCCATAGATGAAGTAAGTGAGTATTAGATTTAGGTACAACTGTGTTGAAAACAGACTTGGTGTTGGGTTCAGAATGATGAAGTCTTTTATGTGATGGTTGGATGGTAAATTTGTAGAGCCCATCGTTGAGTAGTCCTTGAAGAAGTACTTGGCCAATATCCATATCTTTCATATAACACAAAGTGGGGTGAAATTCAAAGAAAATATGATTACCTTTGGCAAATATTGTGAAACACCGATTAAGTTTTTGGTAATGGATGAAACATGGAGTAAGTTATTTAGTGTAAACGATTTCAATGGTAATGTAGAGGAGTTAAATGACATGGAACCATAATGAGTGATTGGTAAACCTGACCCATTTGCTGCATATATTTGATTTCCTCTCCCATACTCAGATCCAGTAGATAGGTTGCTCAAGCTATGAGTTAAATGATTTGTAGCTCTCGAATCAGGATACCAATGGCTGTCAATATTCAGGTCGGGGGAAGCCATCGTAGCAGACATCTGTGGATGATTATTCATATTAGTATATGAAGTATTATGTGAGTTTGGTGAGTAACCTGAATTTAATTTTGGAGTATATCAAAAGAAACAACGATCAACACTGTGTCCAAGCTTTGTACAGATTTGACATTGTGGTTTATTACGATTTCCTCTTCCTCCCCTATTTGATCTTCCATTTCATGGCCACCCCTTTAATTGTAGAAGTGACTGTTGTGATAGTTGTTTTGGCTGTTCCTTATGTAAGATTCTGCTCCTTTTTCAGTTGTTTGGGTGACAATTTTAACAGAAGGTAAAGCAGTCTCACTGATTAATTTGCTCTCATTTTGAGATTCCTGAGTAAGTAATAAAGACATAACTTCTTGTATAGAAGGAGAGTCAGTTCTAGCGGAAATAATAGATATCATGGATTGATAATCATATCCTAAACCAACCAATATGTACAGAATATGATCATCAGATGAAACTGGTTTGTTAATTGAAGCTAAGGCATCAACACACTGCTGTATTTTGAGAAAGTATTCTTTTAATGACATGGATCCTTTCTTTATATTGTGAAGTTTGTTTTTAAATTGCATAGCTTGTGCCAAGTAACGGGAAGAGAAAATACCTTGAAGAGTTCCCCAAATTTCTTTTGCAGATTTGCAATGAACCATCTGATTCAGTATTTCTTCACTCATGGACCCTAGAAGCCATGGGGAGATAAGGCGATTATGGCGTTTCCATACCTTATATTCCGGATTTGGTGTTCTTGTAGCGGATGTTGATGAACTCCCAGTGGATGTGAGATATTTTGATGGTGGTTCTAATTCAGATTCAAAAAAATTTTCCAGATCATAAGCTTCTAATGCTGTAAGAATTTGGAACTTCCATAAAAGAAAATTATCATCGCTGAGCTTCACTAAAGAGATTTTGTTACCCGATCCAAATATAGATGCTTCAGTGTTCTCAACACCGAGTGGGGATGAGTTTGAACTCATTTTGTGAGTGATTTTGTTGTTGAAGCCTATGCTCAATTGAAGAAATGAAGGAGGATAAAACTTAACATTGGAGAGTTGATCCGAAAATTACAATGAGACTCTCGATTTGAATATTTAAGAGGAGGATTTGGGATGGGTTTGAGTATACCATTTGATAGGGATAAAGAAAATTTTAAGCTGGTGGAGGCGTTGATGAGATGTGAACAAAAATAAAAAAAATTGATGGGATGGGTTACTATGTAGAATTGAATTTAGAGAAGATGATGGGATGAGTTGCTGCCAAAAAGATAAAGAGAAATTAATGGGTTGCTGCAAAAAAAAAAAAAAAAAGAAAAAAGGTTGGATGTGATGTGCTGCTGCTGCCGAATGGATGGAGAGAAGGTTATTGAATATATATATATATATATATATATATATATATTGGTCAGTTGGACTCTCATAGCTTTGATACCAAGATAAGAAATAGAAAAGAAGAATGGAGAGGAAGAGAATTTGGCAAGAGAAAACTCTAGCTTTCCATTATATTTTTGGTATTCTACAAATCTCAAATATATAAAGAGAAGTTGAGACTAAAAACTCTTACCTACACACATCATATAATTCCTCATATAACAAACTGTTTCTAGAATATGTAATTGGGCCATAATACAGTGAGCCAAAAAAAGAGAAAAGGAAAATAATTGGTGGGCTATCTTAACACAACGACTAGGATATTGGTTCAAACGATTAAAAAATGTATTACAAGAGAAAAGCTTCAAGAATTCAAGGGTTGACAATTATTTATTTCTCTCTATTACTGATAGTGCAAAATTTCATTTTTATATATGTCGATGATATCTTAATTACAGGGAAGAATCAAAATTATATTGATAAGCTTGTTTCTCAACTAAATTCAGAGTTTGCACTCAAGGACCTTCGGGAATTTCAATTTTTTTAGGGATTCAAGTACATTAAAATGCTGATGGTTTCTATTTGAATAAAAAAAAAATCACATATCTTTTGGACAGACTAGGATTGTTGCAAGTCTTGTCCAACACCAGTAGTAATCGATAAATATTTAACAGCTACAGAAAAAAACTAATGACAAATCCGATAATGTATAGAAGTGTGATGTGTGCTCTACAGTACGCCACACACAAAACCTGAAATATCATATATTGGGAACAAATTAAGCCAATATCTACAGCATCCAACAGGACTAAATTAAGTCCATTATTTAAATCTGACTATCTATCAATATGACCTATTCTGACGCAGATTAAGGGTATTGTTTAGATGATCGGAGATGAATTGCAGCTCACTGTGTATTTCTTGGAGAATCATTGATATCCTAGTCATATAAAAAGTAACATGTAGTAGCAAGATCAAACATAGAATTAGAGTATAGGTCATTAGCACATAGAAATCAGTTGGATACAAGCATTATTGTATTAAATCAAGCATAATAATGATATTGTACCTGTCATTTGGTGTGTAATATTAGTGTTCAATCTCAAGCAGCAAACCCAGTCTTTCATCAGAGAAGCAAACATGTGGAGTTGGATTTTCATTTCATCAAAGACAAGGTTCTAAAAAAACAAATTAAAGCTCATTATGTACCTTCAGAAAAACAGCTTGTAGATGGACTTACAAAACCATTGATAAAAGCTAAATTTAGTGAGCTAAGATGCAAACTCAATGTCATACCATCCCCATGAGTTTGAGGGGATGTTAAAATATCTCATTAACATATGTCCCTTTTTAGCTAATTTTTTTTGAATATTTTTCTGTTGGTTCTTTTTATATAGTTTATTGAAGTTGGTTTGTGTGTGGAAGTTTATTTGAGTTAGTGAGTCAAAGTAACTTGGTACATAGGTAAGATTTGAACTTGGATTGGAAGGGGGCTGACAGTTAGAGTAACTACTAAGCTAGCTATAAATATTAAAAAATCAAATAGTTTTCTTTATATATATATATATATATATATATATTATAGAAAGACAATAAAGTTGAGGGGGGGCTCGAGCCCCCTGGGCCTTTGCTAAATCCACCGGTGCCCTGAACCCTAGGGAAGAGTTAAGATTGGAAATTTAATCCAAGAAGTTCTTTGAGGGTGCGTTATGTTTGATGGAAAAGAAAAATTAAGTTAAGGTTGCTAAGTTAAGTTTGGTTTTAAAGTTAAAAAAGAGGAAACTTTGGCTAAGTCCATGAATAGGCGTTTTGGGCTTGAGGAGGCAACTAAGATTGTGTATGTGAATTGGGTGAGGAGAACCTCCAAGGATGTCTTAGGCGGCCATGGTGTTACTAGGTGAGAAGAGCTACGCATTTGAGAGGTTATTTGGGCGTTAGGAGGCTAGGTGGCTTGATGTTAGGCGAGGAGTTTTGCACGCACGAAGAGGTTTGCGACCATGTAAAGAGGTTAATTAGCAAGGAGTTGGGACTCTTAGGCATTTTGGTTGAAGCATTAAGCGTTTTGTTTGAGGTTTAGGTAGGAAAGTAAGAGAAGTGGCTGACCTAGGCGTTTTGTTTGAGGTTGAGGTTTAGGCTTTCATGGTGTCCTCTACATGCAAGAGTTCAATTACGACAAGCAGGTGGTGTCAATAAAGTTAATGCAAGGTTCACTATAAATAAGTAACTTCGAAGGATGAGTTAATTTCTCTCATTATACTTGTGCTTTTTGGCTTAAATTACTTTCAAAAGTTCAATAATCAAGTTTAGTTTCTAGATTAGGGCTTCTGGTTAATTTTGAGGCAAGGAAGGTTAAATTTGAACTAAAGAAAGGGAGAAAGGTCATTTTTCAAAGAAAACTGAGCAAAATACACTTTCCGGAAGCCACAGAATGCATCTCTTGGAATTTTGAGCTAAAATGTTAAGGTAACTAAGCTAAGTCAATTTCATGTAACTTTGTAGAAGAAAGTTTTCCCAAAAGAGTAATGGATTTTTAGTTATGATTTTGCAAAGTTAAGTTAAGTTTCTGGACGAAAATCAGTTTCTGGGCAATGTTGGAGGTTGGCTGAGTATTGTGCAAATCAAGGCGAGTTGAGCGTGAAAAGTGGGTTAAAAAGCATGAAAAGCACGCAACCCCCAAGGTACGCGCGACAACTACGTGTAAGGAGGCACTCGAGTTGCTAGGCGTATGACTGAGTGAGAGTCACACGATGCACGTCGTGCATGAGGTTAGCACGCGGCAAGGCTAGGCAAACCCTGCCTACATGACCAACCCTTGTCGCCCATGCATGTGCGCTAGCCTATGTTAATGGATGTTTTTGGGCCATTTTGGTGGTTTTTTAAATTTCTAAGTTAATTTTTGATATTTTTATGGTCAAATGGATTTATTTACCATTATTTCAGATTAATAAGAGATTGGAAAAATTTATAAACCAAGGATCTAAAGCTTGTATTTGTGAGTGGAAAATAAATTTATGAAGTGATTTCGAGTCATGTTCTTAGCTATTCTTTTAAGTATGATTGAATTTAAATGTTTAAGTTATCTGATTTATGATGATTACCAAAGCATGTGATTCCATTAAAGTAATTATTCAAGCATGTTTGCTGATAGATATTTAAGGCTAATAAGAAAATGAGTTTATCAAGGCATGGTTATATGACATGCGAGTGAGGTAAGGTTTTCTTAATGCAAAAGGTTCCATTAAAGGTTTGAAGCACTATTTTTAAAGCATATAATTTTATTCATGTTTTATCTGATCCAAGATATCTCAAATAGCCCTTGGGGGTAGGATAAAGGGCGCCAATGAATTTGAAGTAAGGACACTTATCTCCAAGATTAGAGTTAGGAATGCCTACCTCTTAAGAATAGGGATTGGGGATGCCCATCTTTGAGGTTTGAAGTTGGTATTGAGTTAACTCTACCACTCCTCTAAAGTAGATTCTTGAGTTATGATTAGAAAAGAAAAACAAGAATTTGAATTATTGTTTCCTAAATGTTTGTCAAGTTAAAGCTTTCATATTATTGTTTATGTTTATTGTTCAAAAGGTTTATGAAATGTTGTTTCAAAATCAATCATTCATTGGGCTCGTTTAGGTCATACTCTCCAAATTGTTTTTCATTTTTCAGGTAGAGGTCGTGTTCCCAAAGCATAATTCATCATAGTTTGTCTATTGAAGAGTTTTGTGTTTTTCTATCATATGTGTATTTTTTGTATTTTTAAAGTTATGTATTTTTTGTCTTTTAGTTGTGCCAGACTTAGATTAAAGTTGCTTGGGGTTGGAGTTGGAGTTTGTTTTCACGTAATTGTGGTTTATGTTAAATATTTATATAAAACATACGTAAGGTTTGCTTAATAAATGAGTTGCCTGCAATTTGTGTTTAAGTTATGTGTTAAACTTCCACTTGCTTTTCATTTAAAGGATAGAGGTTAAGAGTCAACTCGTGTCTTTCAGAAAGGGAGTGATATTAGTCGAATCGAGAGTAGGTGATCCAACAGGGGTGTGACAATACCCCACTATTTTTTCGACCTCCTTGTAATTGAAATAGGTTTTTTAAATACCTATTGTCCATTCAATCAAGTTTTTATTTTTTCATATGTATTTTCTCAAACTTCTTCAAAATTAAACTTCTACTTTGTTACCGTTACTTATCCATAATTTTTTAAATCCGAATACTTATTCATAGTTATAAATGAATAATTTATATATATAGAGAGAGACATTTTAATATATTAAAAACATCATTGAATATTTAAATCATATTTCATAGTCTTAACTTAATACCAAATTGTTTGACCCAAAATTGTTTAAAAAAGAGTAATTAAAAAACAATAAATAAAATTAAAAAAGGGAAACTTTCATAAACGTAAAAAACACCAAACTATTTACGGCTTGTGTAACAAAACCCATGAAATTAGCCATTTTTTAAATATTCCAAGTTTGCCCTTCCGCCTTTCTTTTTTTCCTCGCTGCTATTCTTCCATCGTTTTCCTCCTTGCTGTGATTCATTGTCTTTCTTCTTTTCCTCTTTTTTTTTTTTTTTTTTTTTTTTTTTTTTTTTTTTTTCTGTTGTGATTTCTTTCCATCGTCTTTCTTCTTTTTTGATTCTTTTTTTACGTCGTTTAATCTTTCTATCGTCTTTCTTCTTTTCCTCTTTTTTTTTATTGCGATTTCTTTCCATCTTCTTTCTTCTTTTCTAATTCTTTTTTTATGTCGTTTGAATTTGGGTAACCAAATCTAAACCACCGAGCATAAAAAATAGCAAAATTTAAAAGATCGTGTATAAAGAATCTTGAAAAAAAAATCATTTAGATTGGAGTAGCCACATGTAACCGATCGTGTAAAAAAATAAATCATCGAGTAGATAAATCTAAACAATCGTGTACCAAAAGAATTAAAAAAACCATTTAGTTAAAACTAAACGATTTTGTAAACAAATCTAAACAATCGTGTAGAAAAGAATAAGCGATTGTGTAGTAAAAGAATTAAAAAAAAACCGTTTAGTCAAATCTAAACGATCGTGTAACCAAATTTTGAAAAAAAAAAATCGAGTCCAAATCTAAACGATCGTGTAACCAAATTTAAATGTAACTAAATTAAACGATCGTGTAACCAAATTTAAATGTAACAAAATTAAATGATCGTGTAACAAAATTAAACGATTGAATTAAAAAAATAAATTGTAGCCATATCTAAACGATCGTGTAGCAAATCTATTACGCGCGTATTGTTGACGATGTGGTTGACGAAGAATTTTTGGTATTTTACACGATGGGCCTCTGGACTTTTTCTGTTTTCGAAATTGTTGTATACGGTCTAAATACTTTTTCGGTTTGTTATATTTTTTAAAAGGCCCCGTTAAGAAAAAAAAGGTGATCATTGGTCCATCCTTGGATGCTAATAATAAAAAATCACATGTTTTCCCTAATTATCCGTTTGGCTTTAGGATTTAGATAGAAATATTTGAAACGATAGGATTTTAGATGCATGGAATGATCTCAAATTCTTTGGATCCAAAATGATTTAAAATCATTAGATTTTAAAACCCTTGTTTTGATAGCCACATTAAATGGAAAGAAAGTATTGATCTTTTACTGTTTTTCCCTTATTTGTTGCAGAAAAATTATATATTAATAAATTACTTTTGTATTAACTAACTATATTCAATGTATATAATTTGAAGAATATGTTAATTGAAAAAAGTACTTATTGAATAAAAAAATAAAAATGCCATAACCATGGTCAACTGTAAAATCAACAAAATAAATTAAAAAAAAAAGTAAACAAAGAATCTACATCGAAAATATTTAAAATATTATTATGATAAAAGAAAAATGGGAACCAACAAAGGAAAACTTTCATAAATATAACAAAACACCAAACTATTTATAGTCCATGTAACAAAGTCCATAAAATTAGCCATTTTTTTAAATATTCCAAGTTTGCCCTTCCATCTTTCTTCTCTTTCTCGTGATTTCTTTCATCGTCTTCCTCATGTGATTTCTTTCATTAACTTTTTTTTTTATCTGTTGTGATTTCTTTCCATTGTCTTTCTTCTTTTCCTCCTTTTTTTTCTCTTTGTTGCGATTTCTTTCCATCGTATTTGTTCTTTTTCTCTCTTTTTTTGTCTACTGCGATTTCTTTCCATCATCCGTTTAATCTTTCTATCGTATTTCTTTTCCTCTTTTTTTTTTCGCTGTGATTTTTTTCATCGTCTTTTTTTTCTTTTATTTTCCGTCGTTAAAATTTGGGTAACCAAATCTAAACGACTGTATTCAAAAAATAGTAAAATCTAAAAGAACGTGTATAAATAATTTTGAAAAAAATCATTTAGATTGGAATAACCAAATGTAAACGATCGTGTAAAAAAAAGTAAACGATTGTGTAAAAAAAAATAAAAGATCGTGTATAAAGAATCTTGAAAAAAATCATTTAGATTGTATTAGCCAAATGTAAACAATCGTGTAAAAAAAGTAAACGAGTGTAAAAAAAATAAAAGATCGTGTATAAAGAATCTTAAAAAAATCATTTAGATTGGAGTAGCCAAATGTAAACGATCGTGTAGAAAAAATAAAAGATTGTGTATAAAGAATCTTGAAAAAAAAATCATTTAGATTAGAGAAGCCAAATGTAAATGATCGTGTAAAAAAAAGTAAACGATCATGTAAAAAAAATAAATTATCGTTTAGAGAAATCTAAACGATCATATACCAAATTTTTTTAAAAAATTGTTTAGATTTGGGTCCTCAAATCTAAACGACCCAAATCTAAACGATTGTGTAACAAAATTAAATAATCAAATCTAAACGATCGTGTAACAAAATTAAACGATAGAATTGAAAAGATAAACTGTAGCCATATCTAAACGATCGCGTACCAAACAATAACAAATATAAACAATTCCAAATATATTACACGCGCGTTGTTGACGGCGTGTTGACGGATGATTTTTGGTATTTTACACGGTGGGCTCTAGGCTTTTTCCGTTTTTGAAATTGTTCTATACGGTACAAATATTTTGCCGCTTTGATATATTTTTGAAAAGATCCCAAGCAACAATTGATTAATTAGAAAATCAAATTAAAAAAAAAAAGAAACAAATCGATAAATTAAGATGAGAAAAAACAAGAAAAGTGACGATACAAGGGAATGATATTTTTATTCATCATCTAATCTATTGAGTTTGTTAATAAATCTTGTGAGGGTAAAATGGAAAATGTATTTTTTTTAAGCTTAACACCTACTCAAGCTTGATGATTTCTGTATTTGAACCACTCAAGTGAATTCAAATCTTTATTATTTTGAGCTATCCATCTAAAATCTCGACATTTCAAACAAGGGGTAAATTGTTTAAACTATACTATATATTATATAATATAAACTTTATACTATATATTATATAATATAAACTTTATACTATATATTATATAATATAAACTTTATACTATATATTATATAATATAACAAATGGTTTAGTTCTCTCATATGACTTATCGTTCTAATATGAATCGAATCCATATTAATTTTAACTTAGAGTTTATTTTTGAATCTTATTCATGTTATTATTTTTATTATTACTTGATTCATATTCAAATATTATTTTCTCTTACAAAAACTTTATATTATAGTGTTTCAAATACATTATATTAAACGTAAATAAAATTGATTCTTATTTATCCTTATTGAGCTAACAAAGGGACCTTATGGACTTATAGATTAAAGCTTCAATGATATGAGATTAATTGATTAAATTTTTAATTAAGTTAATCTTCATTCATTAACTATTAGTCATTCCACTAAAGACTAACGATCATACTCTTCTTACTTTAGATAAATTTTTGTGTCCATTAGCCCTAACTAATCAAAAGTGCAATGATCCTTCAAAAATTGCTAGTAAGTACAACTAGGCAAAAAATTACTGTTTTGCCTTTGTAGTTACATCTAACTCCTTAAGTACCACTGATCCCTCTAATCACCAATAAGTTACAGTCTTACTATAACTGGACTCCTCTTAGGTCAAGAGAGGGTTTGTCGTCACATTTGTTCAAGCCCTGGAATCAAGCTTTAAGAGAGCAATTTATCTACTTACTCTATCTATAGAGAGAAGTGAATTCCTTCTTGGGGGGGGGGGGGGAGGGGGAGGAGAAAACATTAAAAACATAAGTCGAATACTCAATGAGTGGCAAGTTTCTTAAATTTAAAGCTCGTAAAACATGCTTTAAGAGAAAAATTGTAAATATGCATTAGCGCGTAATGATATATTAATTGAAAAGTCATTAACTCATAGCCATCAGTCCACCAACAAACCTGTAGTCGATCCAACTGTGGAAAAAATCTAAAAATACGGCCAAAGATAGCTCGCACATGACAAAGAATCATGCAACCAAAATTAGCTCACGCATCTTTAGTACCCGCCACGATGGCAACCTCCAACCAATCCAATCCAACCATGATAGCATACTAAGTATACGGCCGGGGAATAGCTCACACGTGCTCCATATCCACAAGAAAACATGCGACCAAATGGAGCTCACGCATACTTAGCACCTACCGTAGTAACTGCATACCGCTCCTATGTGCACATAGAGCCAACCACCACAGGTTAAGCTAGACCCGAAGCCATATCACAATTCTCCATCCACATCCTCATCTAGGCTCAGGTTCTCAAATCTTCGATCACGACCTCTTTCTACCCCGAAACCCCTTGATAACCATAGGTAGCGCTACGGAAACACATTCACGTAGCTTAGAGAAATCACCTTCTCGTTCACCATAAGCATCGGTTAACCATATTTCAAAACCAAGTATAATAAAAACTTCAAATACGATTTTAAAGAGTTCAAGCCATGCACATTCTTAAAATCGTGATGAACAAACACATCATTTAAGTGTAATTGAAAACAGGAAGTTGAAACCCACTTTTATAAAATCCAAGTCATAAACATTCATTATATCGCGATGCATAAACACATTGTTTACATAAACGAAAACGTGGTCATAAATGGTTTAAGTCATGGTAGTTTTCAAGCTATATCAAAATAACGTGTATATGTATAAAGAAAGCTTGAAAATGAGACACTCACTATCAATGACTCGATCCCCTGAGATTATACTCTTTTACCACCTCAATTTGGTCTGAAGCAAAGATTAAGGTCTATCAGTTAGCTTCATAAAGAAAAACGATGCAACAATCTTCAAGTCACTTCATAAGACCAACTCAAACTATTTTATGTTTTTAAAGTCTCTAAATTATCGATACCTTGTCAAAATCGACTTGACAGCATATTAACGACTTCCTAATATTGAAACTAATACCTATAACTATTTTATGTTTCGAACCTTATAGAAGTAACACCCCGACGAACTCTAAAGTTAAAGGAAAGTCTATTTTCAACCTTTAACCTTCAACTCTAAGAAAAATTCAATGAAATTATTCCAAAACTTTCCAAAAACTTAAGGAAGTACCCATAACTTCAACGAAGAGCACTCTAACTACCTTTAAATTTGAAAATAAGCATCCGACATCATGGGCTATTCTCACATAGCAAAGTAATCTAACTTCAATGAAAATGCTCTAACGATACTCAATTATCAAATCCTAGCATCCATAAACCATGGTTTGCTTAATATTGGCACCAATAATTAAGGGATTCTAAAGACCCTTTCAATAAAGCTTAGAATCTTACCTAAGTTGTGCCAAAGACGCCTAATTTCGAGTTTTTAAATGGCTGTACAGCGGCAAAAAATTTGTCTAATAATCAAATCTAGCATCAAAGAGTAATGGGTATTGTGAAAATCGAGTTGAAACTTAATGGGTAATTGAAAATCTTCCACAAACTGAACTAAACTACACTAAAACAAGTAAAACCTTACCCAACTCCAACTAGCCACGAAAACTATGGCTTCGAATATAGCTGCGTGTGCCCGAAAATAAGTGGTGAGTTAAACTGCACAAGGAGTGGTCGTCGTTCGGTTAGATTGGCGGTGCTACAGCTGTGGATCTAGCATCGACAAGCCACGACGCTTCAATCACGTGAGGGAGAGACGTACGGCGGTTGCTGGGTTGCGTCAACGTGTAGCCATCGTCCGTCGAGTTACACACTGTGAGGGATGCTGATGAAGGTGTTGGATAGAGGAGAAATGGTGAGCGGAAGAAGAATTGGGAGAGGAAGAGAGATGGTTGGTCAAGAAACGTGAGGAAGGAGAAGAAGAAGAAGAAGAAAGAAAGAAAAGAAAATATCTTCCCCTATTTTTTTTAACATTAGGAAATTACTATGATGCCCCCCACTTCAAATTTAATTTTCCTTTGTCTCTTAGACAAATCTTTTCAAAAACTAACAAATTCAACTCTTAAACCGACTTAAATGGTTCTAAATTTTCTTTAATAGGCAAATCACCTTAAAGTGTATACAATAAAATATTCTAAAATGTTTTTCACCATTTAGAAAATATTAAATAAATATAACGGAATGGGGCTTACAAGTTACTACCTTCTTTTAAGAATTTCGTCCTCGAAATTTGATCAAGGTGATGATTTGAAAAGATGTGGGTATCGTGCCTTCATTGCTTGCTCCGTCTCCTACGTTGCTTCTTCAGTATTATGGTTCCTCCAAAGAACCTTGTTCTTTCTTATCAAGAATTTGTATTGGTTCCTCTTCGTAGAACAAGTTCTTCTTTAAGTGAATCGATTGTGCTTCAAGAATATGAGATGAATCTGGAACGTACTTACGCAACATGGACACATGAAACACATCATAAATCCTAGAAAGTTCCATAGGCAACATGAAATGATATGCTGCAGGTCTAATACGTTCTAGTTTCTCATAAGGCCCAATAAATCATGGACTCAGCTTCCCTTTTCTGTAAAAAACGAAGCATACCTTTCCAAGGAGATAACTTTAGAAAGACCTTGTCACCAACCTCAAATTCCAAGTCTCTTCGCGTTTATCTACAAAACTCTTTTGACGATCCTGGGCTATTTTCAACTTTTCTCTAATAATTTTCACATTCTCTGAAGTGATTTCTACTAATTCTGGCCCCACTAACTTCCTTTCTCCAACTTCATCTCAGCACATTGTGAGTTCTACAACGTCTACCATATAAAGCCTCGTATGGTGTCATTCCAATACTTGAATGGAAACTATTATTGTATGAAAATTCCATTAATGGTAGGTGAGCATCCCAATTACCCTTAAACTGCAAAACACAAGCTATAAGCATATCTTCCAAGGTCTGAATAGTTCATTCTGACTGGCCATCTGTCTGAGGATGAAATGCAGTACTGAAATATAACTTGGTACCTAGAGCTTGTTGTAAACTTGGCCAAAATTTTGAGGTAAATCAGATACAATAGATACCGGAGCTCCATACGCACTCACAATCTTATCAACATAGAATTTGGCCAGCTTATCCAAGGTAAAAGTGACTATGACTGGTAGAAATCTTGCGGTCTTCACAAGTCTATCAACTATCACCTAAATGCCATCAAACCCACTCGATGTACAGGAAGTCCAAATAAAAAGTCCATGTTAATAAGCTCCCACTTCCATTCCGGCATTGGAAGAGGGTTTAGGACCCCCCTAGTCTCTGTCGTTCAGGTTTAACTTGCTAACAGATTAAACACTTAGCCATATATACTGCAATCTCACATTTCATACTTGGCCACCAATAGTGCTTCTTCAAAGTTCTATACATTTTCGTACTACCAGGATGCATTGCATAAGTAGAACTATGTGCTTCCTCCAAAATTTGATCTTTTAAGGTTTTATCTCTAGGAACACGCAACCTATCATATTTCATTAAGGCACCATCACCCCTCAAGCTAAAATTCAATCTTTGGTTAAGTCTTACCTCTTCTGCTAACTTTCTTAGCATCACATCATCTAGCTAAGCTTGAATAATACGATCTATTAAAATAGGCCAGACTTAGAAGTGTGCAATCAAATTCTCTAGCTTGCCTACTAACATAGTAGCTTCACCCATTTTCAATTCTCTCAATAACAAAGAACCAACCAAATTTAGAGTGACATTAGAACAATTAGACTTCTGCTAAGGCATCATCCACCACATTAGTCTTACCAGGATGATAATCAATGGTGCACTCATAATCCTTAATTAATTCTAACCATCTTCTTTACCTTAGATTCAGTTCCTTCTGATCAAATATGTATTTCAAGCTTTTATGATTAGTTAATATATGACATCTCTCACCAGAAAGGTAATGTCGTCAAATCTTTAATGCGAGGACCACTGCTGCCAATTCTAAGTCATGGGTAGGTTAATTATGTTCATGCTTTTTTAATTGTCTAGAAGCATACGCCACTACCTTTCTTTCTTGCATCAAGACACAACCCAACCCCTGAGGAGAAGCATCACAATAGATCTTGAATTCTACACCAGAGTCAGAAGTGTTAAAACTGGAGCTGTTACAAGGCTTTTCTTCAACTATTGAAAACTTCGTTCACAAGTATATGTCCATTCAGACTTCAAATTCTTCCTGGTTAGGTTGGTCAAGGGAAGTGTCAATTTTGAAAATCCTTCCACAAATCGATGATAATACCCTGCTAAACCAAGAAAACTTCGGATCTCAGTGACGGAGGTAGGTCTTTCCCACTCATCTACTGCTTCAGTTTTTTGAGGATCGACACAAATGCCTTTCGTTGAAACCACATGACGCAAAAATACTACCCAATCCAGCCAGAATTCACACTTACTGAATTTAGCATACAATTCTCGGTCCCACAGTGTCTGCAATACTATTCTGAGGTGTTCAACATGCTTTTCTTTACTCCCAGAATAAACCAATATGTCGTCTATAAACACAATAACAAACTGATCTAAGTATGGATGAAACACCTAATTCATCAAGTCCATGAAGGTTGCAGGGGCATTAGTCAACCCAAGGGCACCACCAAGAATTCATAATGTCCATATGTTGTTCGAAAAGCTACTTTCGGGATATCCGACTCTTTAATTTTCAACTAATGATAACTTGATCTCAAGTCAATCTTAGAGAATACAAAGGCACCACAAAGCTGATCAAACAAATCATCTATTCGGGGTAAAGGATATTTGTTACATATTGTTACCTTATTTAACTGTTGGTAGTTAATACATGACCTCAATGTACCATCCTTCTTTTTAATAAACAACACTGGTGCACCCCACTG
Source organism: Cucumis melo (assembly GCF_025177605.1). Classification (NCBI taxonomy): domain Eukaryota; kingdom Viridiplantae; phylum Streptophyta; class Magnoliopsida; order Cucurbitales; family Cucurbitaceae; genus Cucumis; species Cucumis melo. The sequence goes on from NC_066862.1 coordinate 15,464,682, forward strand.
AGATGCACTAGGTCGGATAAAGCCCTTATCCACCAATTCCTGCAACTGTGACTTTAACTCTCTCAGTTCCATCGGTGCCATTCTATAGGGAGCTTATGAATTGGGTGCCATTTCAGGCACTAAATCAATTGAGAATTCAATCTCTCTATCGGGTGGTAATACCACTAATTTTTCAAAAAAAAAAAAAAAAAACATCTAGGAATTCTCTTACCACTGATATATCTTCAAGCTTCAGCTTACTAACCTATGTATCCATCACATGTGCTAGGTAAGTCGTACAACCCTTCCTTAACAATTTACTGGCCTTTAACGCAGAGATCACACAAGTGGAAAGTATTTTTCTATCAATGTGGAAGATGACTTTGTTCTTCCCTAGACGTTTAAAAACAATCTCTTTCTGATGACAATTTAGGGAGACATAGTGATTAGATAGAAAATCCATTCCCAAGATAACATCAAACTCATGAATGTTTAACGGAATCAAATCCACTTCTAAAGTTTCACCATCAATATGAACCATATAATATGAACCATCAATATGAAACTATTGCCTACAAGTGTATTTATCAACAATTCCTTAGTTCAAATATCTCCCCTCCCCCCCTTTAACATTAGGAAATTATTATGATTCCCCCCCCCCCCCCCCCACTTCAAATTTAATTTGCTTTTACCCCTTAGATAAATCTTTTCAAAAACTAACAAATTCAACTCTTAAACTCAACTTAAATGGTTCTAAATTTTCTTTAATAGGTAAATCACCTTAAAGTGTATAAAATAAAACATTCTAAATTTTTTTCACCATTTAGAAAATATTAAATAAATAGATAAAGTAGAAGAGAACATAATGGGGCTTACAAGCTGTGTTCTCAACTCCCCAATCAGACGAATCCCCAAAAGGGTAGGCATATTGAATCGACGACATAGGCCACTCTCACCCATGCAGATCAAAGGACCGCCTTCATAGGCAGGAGTTCTCAACTCATTTAGGATTCAAGTCAGTCACCTATGGTTATCCTGATGAAGTGTGGTCTCAACTAGTAACGATGTTAATAAGAGAGACTATTCGTTTCATGAATCGATCTTATACAAACTCTTTGTATACACTTGCTTCACTCTAATGTCTTGACATAAATGATTAGGATCAAATCATTTGTAGCACTTAGAACAATTGTAACAACTACAAAACAAGTCGTATTCGTAGTGTCATCGGAATAAGGTATCCGACCTTATCCGTCTACTATAGACCATTTAGGCTATTTCTTAAACATGATCCACTTGTATGTCTCCACATACATGTTCATATTGTAGAAGATAACCTTGGAGATGTTAGTTTATTGGTTTTGTATGGTTTAATGCAACTAAATGCCAAATAAAATAAAACATTTTATTTTATTACATAAATAAAATGCTTGTATTATACAATTACAAAGTACAAGATACCTCATGATTTAGGGTATCAACCCCAACATGACCCAATCTAGTTTAATTCGAATAGAGTCGAGTGGCTAGAGATCAGAGAGAAGCTATGAGGGAGAAAAAAATTCAAAAAATGGAAGATTCTTCTTCTACGGGAGATGCTAGTGAAACAGAGGTTGTGAGAGAGGAAAAAATGAATGAATCTTCTACTTTTTCTTCTTATTCTTCTTAGAGAGATAGGTTGTCAAGGAGAAAAAAGATATTCTTAATCTTCATTTAAAAAAATGGAAGATTCTTCTTCTAACAGAGAGGGAAGGACAAAAAAAAATTCTTCTTCTTTTGCTTCTTTGAGAGAGCAACTTCAAAAGAGAGACAAGCTATAGAGAGGTTGTGAGGGAGAAAATAAAGAACAAATCTTCTTCTTCCATATGCTAGAGAGAGAGGCTGTGAGGGAGGAAAAGAAGAAGAAATCTTCTTATTACTATTGGAAGAGAGAGGCTAGAGAGACGGGATTGTGAAGGAGAAAAAAAATGAAGGAAATCCGAGGGAGAAAGGATGGGGTGAACAACTAAAATAAAATGGCATAAATCATAATCTTATTTTAGGATGCTTGGTTCGGACAAATCAAAGATCGAACCAACCAAATGTATTGGTTCAATCTCATTTAATAAAAAAATTGATTCAAACTGAACTAAATTGTTTGGGTTCTTACACCTCTATTTGACACTTACTCCAGTGTGAAGAAGGGTTTTTATGTTGAAAACTTGGAAAATAGGGCGCATTCAATAACGCTTTTGTTTCCTGTTTACTTTTTCTATTTCTCATTTTTAAGAAACAAAAGTGTTTATTTTTAAGAAATAGAAGTGTTTGATAAGCATTTCAATTTCTCGTTCCAAAAAATATTTTAAGGAACGTTTCTCAAAATTGGACAAAAATTGAGAAACTACTAAAACTGAGAAACTATGGGAAGTAGCTTCTCCTACTTCTGTTTTCATTTTATTTTATTTCATTTTCTATTTTTAACTCGATCCGGCTAATTGGTGGAGAGATATGTTTGAAACAATTTTTGTCTTAAGTCATGGATTCAATTTCTAACTTCATGATTTTGTATTGATTTTGTTTCTCCTTATTATTTTTCATATTTATATGTTTAATATTTCTTGCTTTATTTTATTTTTTCTTCAATTTGATTTGTTTTTTTTCCTTTCATTATTATTTTTTCATATTTATATATTTAATTTAATTTTGAATTTTAGATTTTTTAATATTTAGATTTATGTATTATTTGATTTTCAAATTTTATATTTTACGACTGTCATATTTATGTAATAATATAATTTAGTTGAATTTGAATTTAATATCATTTAAGACAAATGAATTGAATGAGAAATAATCTTTCTAATAAAGTTTTAACAACATATGATTAAAGCTATTGTATTATAGTTATTAATTTTGCAATGGAACTTATGTGTATTTAATAATGTCAATGTTTTTATCATTTCATTTTATATTTTAATTAATTCTATATATTTTTTATTTTTACATAATTAAATTATAACAAGAGAAACAAAAAACAAGAAACAAGAAATAATTATCAAATAAGTATTTGTTCTTATGTTTTTTTTTCAAGAAACAGAAAATGGTAAGTTATCAAACATAATCTTTCTAAAAAAGGAAGAAACAAAGAATGGAAAACAAGGAATAAAAAATAGAAAACAGATATCAAACCAGCCCTAAAAATGCTTTCCGAAATTGATGGAATAATGAATTCAACAAATATAATGTTTGGGCCTCGGGTATAGGGGAAAAGGAAAAGAAAATTATGCCAAACCTTGTTTGGCCCAAGTATTATGTTAAATGGGGATTAGGGTTTTCCTAATCCCTATATAACCTATCTTCTCGTATAGATAACCCATCGTACGTTGCTTTTAACCCTACCAAATTCTGGCAGAAATCCTTCGTTTTTCCTGTATTTTTCGTTCCATTTTCCTCTCATTATTTTCCCATTTTTGTGTGATTATCTCCATTTTACCTATCTCTTCTCCCTTCCTCTTCAAGTTGATTTACATTTCATTCATCCCCTTTCTAAAAGATCTGTCCATGTTGTTCGTGTTCCATTTTTTGCCCTACTCTCCCCAAAACGCCTCTCCTCCTCTCTATTTTGCATTTTGTTGATCGGTTGGCACGAACGTGTGCGACCTCCAAAACCCTTCTCATCCTCTCTCCATATTTCCATGCCCTTTCGTCTATCGAACAACCCTTGTCACTCCTCACTCTTGTCGGTCCTATAATGAGTTTACTGCACTTTTTTGTACCAAATAGGTATATTGTCATACATGCTACACTAAGTCGATGAAAGGAAGTCGAGTAGAGGCATGGAAGGGGTTCTTGGTGAGCACCAAAGGCATGGTTAGCCTATGATGAGTATTGTGGTGGTGTATCTGATTTTATTTTTTCATGTTTGTTCTTATTTTGGGTCGATTATGCATTTCTTTTTCTATTGCCAGTGATGAATTTAATGTTTTGTAGGATTTTGTTAAAATTTTTTTTTGAAATCTTCGTTAGTGAACTTGTTTAACCATCATCACTCTCTGTTCTTGACGTCCATATGTGATCAATTTTTGGTCAATTATGCATATCTTTTTCCATTGGCAGTGATGAGTTTAATGTTATACATGATTCTGTTCACATTTTTTTGAATGCTTCATTTGTGAACTTGTTTAACCATCATTACTCTTTGTTCTTGACGTCCATATGTGATCAATTTTATTTTCGCTCCCTCTATGATCATTTATGTTGCAACTCTGTCTTCTGAACATGGATTTCTTTTACAAGCTGTTCAATTTCAATTGTTGTATTCAATTGTTGTTAGACCCTCCTTCTGTCTGAGAATTGTATCTATTACTGTAGCCTATGTAGAACAATGTGATGCCTACTGTGTACTTGTGTTGAAAAAAATGACCGGCTACTTTTTTTAAGTTTGACTGTATTTCTGAAATACCCTATTTTATGGGATTCTTGTTGGATTTAATTAATGGTGGTTGCCCTATTTATTATGATACTCCCTTTACTATATATTTGGACCTTCCTCCATGCATTCCATGCCCGACTGTCTTCCCTTTTTGGTATACTTCCAGTACCCTTTGGTATGTTCATAAAATTTGTTTGGTCTACTTACATTCCATTACGTTGCCACTTTAGCCACTGTTTTCAATACTTTACAATTCAAACATTTTTTTAAAGATAAAGCAACAAAGAGACATGCAACAGCGGAAATAAAGGATCATGATTTACTCTATATGCATCTAAATGATGTAGAAGGCAACATACACCTGCTATGTGATGGATCTAAACGAAAGGCATAAAAGGTAAACGGTGAATTTACCTTTTATAGTTTTGAACTTCTTCTTTGGTCTAACGCTTCTTCTCTGCCTAAAGATCACGAACAAGGACAACCACCAAGTTGACCTACTATGCTCAGGACCAAGAACAGAGTTGTGGGACTCGATTTTTGAAGTAAGATTTAGAGAGAAGGAAAGAGGAAGGTGTATTGCTTAGGTGGTTTTTCAACAAAACATTATTTATGTTCTCATTCTGTAATGAGAAATGTTTTATATGAAATCTTCATGCAAATCACATGCACATTTATTTCATATTTTTTCAACACCTCATTGTTCCATTAATTCTTAATGAAATTAGTGGCTTCAAATTCATATTAATTTTGCCACATCTTCCACTAACTGTTAATTAATAGAATAATTAGTCAAAAGGGGTATTTTGGTCATTTGACCAATTAAGTCAAAGTCAAACTTTGACTTTTCATTGTCAAAAGTCAACTTTTTGACTTTTTACTATTTTCCCGTCTTGACTAATTCTAACCTCCTGAGTATGAATCCACATTCATTTCTCTAAAATTCAAATCATATTTGAATATAAATTCGGTCAAAAAATTGATTCTCAAAGTTCAAAGTCAACTTTGACTGATTCAAAACTTTTCAAGCTTTTAAATATGAATGTATATTCATATTTATTTAAATCATATTTAAACACAAAACTTAAAGTTTATTTCTATCGACTTATATCTAATATATTTGTCGGTTTCTCTCTTTTTTCTTAACTCGAACAATTCAAATTACTTCAACATACTTGTTCTTAGTTGAATCCATATGAGCTAGTAGGGGAACCTAATGGACCTATAGATCATGGGCTCCAACGATTCGAGATTAACTGGCTAAACTCTTTTAGACCAAGCTTAATCAACATTCCTTAACTAAAGAGTCATTCCACTGAAGACTCTTAGTTCCACTCCCCTCACTATAGATATATTTCTATCCACCTGATATAACCATGATGATTAAGTCGATCCTTCACAGGTTGTTCGTAATCTCGGCTAGGTAAAAAATATCGTTTTATCCCCGAGACTACATCTTGTTCTTTAAGACCCACTGATCCACAATTGAACAATTGGTTTAAGGTTCAACCTATAAATCTAAATCCTTCTTGGATCAATAAGAAAGTGGGGCCCCTTGCTCAAGAATTGGATTCAGTCCTTAAGGGAACAACCTATCTACTATCCCAAAAGTGGGTAGGAGTGAATTTCGTCTTGCACCCTATGTCCCATCTATCCACTCGGTCTTATCCCTGAAATGGGAGGCTTATTGGGCCAGCGATGTTGAGCTGCCCTCACCTATGCAGATCTAAGGATACTACCAAATTAACAGAAGTTCATAGTTAGCTCAGGATTAAGATCAAGTTACCTAGGTCATCATATAAGAAATTGTCAGTTTACAGTTTATGGTGTTATAACTAAAAGTGACTATTTCGTGGTTCCAGTCTTATACAAACCATTTACATAGGAAGCCCCCACTCCCATGTCTCTACATGAACGATTCAGGATTACATCGTTTGTACTTACTATGGAGCGGGCCGCATCTATAGTGTTTTTCCATAATAAGGCGCCCAACTTATTCATACACTATAACATTCAATAATAAATTTTATTGAATCAAATAACAAAGTACGAGTTTTAGGACACAAATTCCAACAAACTCCCACTTGGACTAAAACTCCAAGTAAGTTAGAATTTTATAATGAGAGAAAAATATATATAAGTACAATAAAGATATATATTAAACTAGGGCACAATCCCAATAAGTCCCCCACTTGTCCTAGTTTACAAACCATGCAGACCTAAACCATGTAGGTGGCTCTCAAACACTTTAGTCGTGAGAGCTTTTGTAAACGGATCAGCCATGTTTTGCTCGAAGGAGATTTTTGTTACAGTAACGTCTCCTCGATGTATGATTTCCCTGATTAGATGGTACTTTCGTTCAATGTGCCTTCCTTGTTTATGACTTCTAGATTCTCATGAATTTACAACTGCACCACTGTTGTCACAGTATAAGGTGATTGGAAGATGCATATTTGGAACAACTTCCAAATCAGTTAAGAACTTTTTAAACCATACTGCTTCTTTTGCTACTTTACAGGCAGATACATATTCTGCTTCCATAGTGGAGTCGGCAATACAGGATTTTTTTGTGCTTCTCCACACTACTGCTCCTCCATTCAAAGTGAAAACTGATCCTGATGTAGACTTTCTAGCATCTTTATCAGTTTGAAAATCGGAGTCAATGTATCCAGTAAGGATCAGATCCTTAGAACCATACACAAGCATGTAGTCTTTTGTTCTTCTAAGATATTTTAGAATATTTTTAACGGCTGTCCAATGATCACGTTCAGGATTGGACTGATATCTACTAACTATCCCCAATGAATAGCAAATGTCAGATCTAGTACATAACATTGCATACATTAGGCTCCCAACAGCAGAAGCATAGGGAATGTTACTCATATCCTCAACTTCTTGAGGTGTCTTTTTACATTGTTTTTTTTATAAATGAATTCCATATCTGTACGACAACAGACCCTTTTTAGAATTCTGCATTTTATATCTTGACAACATTTTATCTATATAAGATGTTTGAGACATGACTAGTGTTTTGTTCTTTCGGTTCCGAACTATTTGGATACCAAGAACATATTGTGCATTTTTCAAATCTTTCATTTAGAAATGCGTAGCTAGCTGGTTCTTAATATCAGTTAGATGACCTACATCATTCACAATGAGTAGAATGTCATCTACATACAGAACTAAGAATGCTACAGTAGAATTGATGATCCTTTTGTAAACACAGGGTTCATCAACATTCTGTTCAAAACCAAAAGATTTGATCGCAGTATCAAATCTTATATTCCAGGATCTAGATGCTTTTTTTAATCCATATATGGATTTTTGAAGCTTACAAACCTTTTGTTCTTGATCCTTTTGAATATACCCCTCTGGTCGGACCATATAGATACTCTCCTCAAGATTTCCATTCAAAAAGGCTGTCTTGACATCCATCTGCCAAATTTCATAATCATAAAAAGTGGCAATGGACAAGAGTATTCTAATTGACTTTATCATGGCAACAAAAAAGAAAGTTTCTTTATAATTTATTCCCTCCTTTTGTCTGTAGCCTTTTGCCACTAGTCGAGCTTTAAAAGTCTGTACTTTACCAACTTGGTCTCGTTTTCTCTTGTAGATCTATTTACAACCAATAGGTTACATCATTTGGTCGATCTACTAGAGTCCAGACAGAATTGGAATACATAGATTCCATTTCGAGGTCCATGGCTTTGATCCATTGGTCAGAGTCCATATCATTCATTGCCTGTTTATAGGTCAATGGATCCTCTATCCCATCATTAGGTATGACGATTTGAGTTTCACTTAAACCCAAATAGCGATCAGGCTATCGTACAACCCTCCCATTATGACGAGGCTCTCCCAACTCTTGAGAAGGATGTGTTTGACCAATTTTCTAGTTTTATCAACTACTTTAGTAGATGAACTAGGTCTATCTGTAGAATTCTTAAAAATTTCTTCTGATACTAGTTTACTGCGGGTTTGATGATTTCTTATGTGGTCTTCCTCTAAGAACGTAGCATTTGTCGATACAAATACTTTATTTTCTTGAAGGTCATAAAATAAACCACCTTTTGATTCTTTTGGATAACCTACAAATAGGCATAATTTTGAACGACGTTCCAATTTTTTAGTGTTTTGGGCCAACACGTGTGCTGGACATCCCCAAATCCTAAAGTGTTGTAAACTACCTTTACGCCCTTTCCATAGCTCATAAGGTGTTTCAGAAACACTTTTAGAGGGAACGTTCTTCAAAATATAGATAGTTGTTTCTAAAGCATATCGCCAAAAAGAATATGGCAACTGAGCAAAAGTCATCGTAGAGTGAATCATGTCTAACAAAGTTCGGTTTCTTCTTTTTGATACACCGTTCGCTGAGGCGTACTAGGTGTAGAGAGTTCTGATTGGATTCCTTATTTTATTAAATAGTCTTGGAGATACAAGTCCATATACTCTCCACCTCGATCTGATCGAAGTGTCTTTATTGTTTTACCTAATTCATTTTCAACTATAGCGTTATATTCTTTGAACTTTTCAAAAGAATCAGACTTGTTCTGAATTAGGTAAACATGACCATACCTAGAATAATCATCAATAAAGTTGATGAAATATTCGTACCCTCCTCGAGCTTTGACATTCATCGGTCTGCAAGGGTCTGAATGTACGAGCTCCAAAGGTGTTTTGGCTCTAAGACCTTTTCCAGTAAAAGATCTTTTGGTCATTTTTCCTTCAAGGCAGGAATCACATGGAGGTAAAGAGTTATTTTCTAACTGATTTAGAAGTCCACTCTTAACCAATCTCCCAATCCTATTGAGATTTACGTGACCAAGTCTTAAGTGCCATAAGAAGGCATTAGAAGAAACTTTTTGTCTTTTATTCTAAGTTTCAGCGGTTCTAAACATCTCAATATTTAAGATAAAATTTTCTGGTGTTGGTCTTAACTTATATAAGTTGTTTTCATGTATTGCAGAACAAATGTGAACACCTTTTCGGAAAATGAACGCTTCATTAAATATGTTCTAACAAACGAGAGATAGATATCAAATTCCTCTTCATCTGAGGTGCATACAAGACATTCTTGAGTAAGATATATCTATAATTGAAAAAAAAACTTTAAATCCCCCACTACTTTAGTTGAGACCATTTCTCCAGTTCCAACTTTGAGAGTGATCTCGCCCTCAGAAAGCCTTTTCCAAGAACTATTTTCCTGAAATGAGAAACAAATATGATTAGTGGCTCCTGAATCTAATATCCAGGTGGAATTTTCATTTTCCACTAAACATATTTCAAGAACAAGTAAATCATATTTACCTTGTGCTTCTTTCTCTGTCATTTTCTGAGCAAGGTATTTTGGGCAGTTTCTCAACCAATGCCCATTTTCACCACAGTGGTAACATTTACCTTTTTTTGTAGTTTTCTTTACCTTGTTTTGTTTGGGAGTCTTCCCCTTTCCCTTCTTTTCTATCTTTAGATTGGATTTTGATGGTTCAGCTTTAGATTTAGAGGACGATCCTCTTTTAAATTTTTCTTTTGTAGTAGCAACATTTGCTTCTACTTCTTTTCTTTTACCTTTGGTAAGATTTTGGAAACGCTGGACCTCATTCAGAAGGATTTTTAGGTTAAACTCGATCTTGTTCGGGGACGCATTCGTTTGAAATAGTATAAAGCTCTTTGAAAGAGACTCTAAGATAAAGCTAACCTGATTAGCCTCATCGATGGCACCTCAATTTACTTCAGCAATATTGAAGTGCATCATCATGTCCAGGACATGTTCTCTAACAGAGGTCCCCTCCTTCATACGCTTAAGTGTAAATGTATTTGATTGCCTCGTGTCTTAGGGACCATTCTGGTTGCCCAAACATTACTTTTAATGAATCCATAATCTCTTTAGTCGTGGCTAAGGATTCATGTTTCTTTGCTAAAACATCTGACATGCTAGCAAGGATGTAGACACGGGCTTTCTCATTTTCTTTTATCCATCGATCATATGCTTCCAGACTAGTTCGGTTTGCATTTGAGGCAGGGGTTTGAGGACATTCCTCATTTAAGACAAATCTTAAATCATCAACCACTAGTATTGTGTTAAGATTTGATTTCCATGCCGCATAGTTATCACCGTTAAGTTTTTCGGAAGCCAATAATTGAACTATTGAGCTATTCATGCTGAAAAACAAACATACTTTGTTTAGAAACTATAATAAAAATAAACCAATCTTTTTAAAAAAACTTTTAATAATATATCCTTTTTATTATGTTTTGCAACGATAATTCAAAGTTTCATAATTGCCTCTACCGAGTGGTAGCCGATTACTTGTCCTTTGAATCAAGAAAATCTTGACCAAATGCTAACTCACAAATATCTTATATTTACTTAGCATTTAGTTACCGTTTACTTCGGTGCAGAATATACTAACTATTTTAGTAATTCTTATAAGTGTGACCCTGCATTTTCGGTCCTCAGAGACCAGAATCATTATGCTTCCAAAAGTGGAAAGACAATATGAAAACTTATCTAAGAGATCCTATCCAAAATATGGAGTTCGCGATGTTCTGAATCCTATAATACAACCCTCTGAATGGCACGTCGCTCTAGGGCAGACAAGCAAGCGCATTATAGGAATCTCACGGTGTGACCCAATGGAAGAGACCCGTCCCTCACCCACTTACTATGAACTACTTCCCCCATTCACCTTGTTCATAGCTCATGCAAACACTCTCCGAATGGAGTTCGCTCCTATGCACGGTCCAAAGCCCTGCATGAACCTCACGGTGTGAACTCTTGGGGACGTTACAGCTAAAAGTACGATACTTTTCTCCAGCTGAAGTGTTTTAAAATTTTGGATAAATTATTCAGGATTTAATTTAGCTAATTTAAACAAATTCTAAATCTAGGTAAAACATCCAAGTATAACATTTATACTGGATTTAACCTACAATGTCTAGGTGATAAACCAATTTTATTACCTTACATCTCTCACGCATGCTAATAAAACTAGGTTAACTAGGCTCAAGAATCGATTACGATCTCCAGATAGGAGATGTTCCATAAACCGTCAACTTAAAAACCTCCAATACTTAGTCATCTTATCTGACTTGTTGACAAGATCGAATCAGGTGAGCCTCTTGTAACATAGTTTTACAAGATATTGACCTAAATCTAATTTTGAAAGATATGGTATTAACCTAATTTATTTTATAACAATTATAAAACTCTTATACAAACCTATAATATTCATCTAAAACAACAACAAATTAATATGGAATTGCAATAATTGATTAATTTTGTTAAATCATATTTAATAAAATTAATTCAATTATCTTTTAAATTAATCATATTAATTTAACCATTATTTAATCATATTAATTGATTTCCATATTAATTTCTCAACATGCATGAACATGTTAACCTATGGTGGGATTTTAAAACTATATGTTATACAATATGCACATATAATTTTTAGAAATAATTAAACATACATCATGTGCAAGATTTAATTAAAACACCCTAAAATAGACTGGTTTTGTCTTTCTAAATTAAGTTAAAAACTAAATTATTGCAATAATAATTTGATGGAGTACAATAATCGCTTGATAATCTTTGCACGATCGTTGAGGATTAAAATGGCAATCACGAGCATGGGCATAGGCGATTCGCATACCATATGCGATTGCCGAGCAAACCATACGCGACTGCTTAGCTAATAAGTTATCGTTTAAGAGGCAAACGATCGTTTAGCGCTAGCACAACACGTACATTATGCGATCGCTTAGCGTGTATACGATCGTTTCTTATGCAAACGATACACGTACCTTACGTGATCGTTTAGCATATAAACGATAGAGTCTTCTCAAAACGATATGCTTACCATACACGATCGATTAGCTGGTATGCGATGGAGTCTTCTTCAAACGATACGTGTACCTTACGTGATCGTTTAGCTGGTAAGCGCGATGTTCGCTGGCCCAAGCGATGCACATACCGTATGCGATCGTTGAGAGGGTGAACGAAAAGCTTTATATATCTCCTTCTGGGCTCCTAAACAACATCTTCTTCTTCTCGAATGAATGATTTACAGCCTATTCTTAACTCTAATGACTCCAATAAATTACAGACTCTTTGCAAGAATAAATTAAGCCACCAACAGGGTTATTTATAAAGATTGAAGCAAATAAATAACTTAATTTAGAGCCAAAACCAAAACTAATCTATTTTAATTCAACCATATCAATATATCACATAAATTGTAAGAACCCACCATATGCATATGAGAGAAGCTAAGCATGCTCTGATACCACATGAAGGTAAGGCAACAAAGAAACATGCAGCAGCGGAAATAAAGGATCATGCTTTACTCTATATGCATTTAAACGATTTAGAAGGCAACATGCACATGCTATGCGATGGACCTAAACAAATGGCATAAAAGGTAAACGGTGAACTTACCTTTTATAGTTCTGAACTTCTTTTTATATCCAACGCTTCTTCTCTGCCCGAAAATCACGAACAAGGACAACCACCAAGTTGACCTACTATGCTCAGGACCAAGAACTAAGTTGTGGGACTCGGTTTTTGAAGTAAGATTTAGAGAGAAGGAAAGAGGAAGGTGTATCATTTAGGTGGTTTTTAACAAAACATTATCTATATTCTCATTCTGTAATGAGAAATGTTTTATATGAAATCTTCATGCAAATCACATGCACATTTATTTGATATTTTTTCAACACCTCATTGTTCCGTTAATTCTTAATGAAATTAGTGGTTTCAAATTTATAATAATTTGCCACATCTTCCACTAACCGTTAATTAATAGAATAATTAGTCAAAAGGGGTATTTTGGTCATTTGACCAATTAAGTCAAAGTCAAACTTTGACTTTTCATAGTCAAAAGTCAACTTTTTCACTTTTTACTATTTTTCCGTCTTGAGTAATTCTAACCTCCCGAGCATGAATCTGCATTCATTTCTCTAAAATTTAAATCATATTTGGATATAAATCCGGTCAAAAATTTGATTCTCAAAGTTAAAAGTCAACAAGTTGACTTTTACAACTTTGACCGGTTCAAAACTTTTCAAGGTTTTAAATATGAATCTATATTCATATTTATTTAAATCATATTTAAACACAAAGCTTAAAGTTTATTTCTACCGACTTATATCTAATATATTTGTCGGTTTCTCTCTCTTTTCTTAACTCGAACAATTCGAATTACTTCAACATACTTGTTCTTAGTTGAATCCATATGAGCTAGTAGGGGAACCTAATGGACCTATAGATCATGGGCTCCAACGATTTGAGATTAACTGGCTAAACTCTTTTAGACCAAGCTTAATCAACATTCGTTAACTAAAGGGTCATTCCACTAAAGACTCTTAGTTGTACTCCCCTCACTATAGATATATTTTTATCCACCTGATATAACCATGATGAGTAAGTCGATCATTCACAGGTTGTTCGTAATCTCGGTTGGGTCAAAAATATCGTTTTACCCCCCAGACTACATCTTGTTCCTTAAGACCCACTGATCCACTATTGAACAATTGGTTTAAGGTCCAACCTATAAATCTGAAGCCTTCTCGGGCCAATGAGAAGGTGGGGCCCCTTGTTCAAGACTTGAATTTAGTCTTTAAGGGAACAACCTATCTACTATTCCAAAAGTGGGTAAGAGTGAATTTCGTCTTGCACCCTATGTCCCTAGCGATCCACTCGGTCTTATCCCTGAAATGGGAGGCTTATTGGGCCAGCGATGTTGAGCTGCCCTCAGCTATGCAGATCTAAGGATACTACTGAATGAACAGAAGTTCATAGTTGGCTCAGGATTAAGATTAAGTTACCTAGGTCATCATATATGAAATTGTCAGTTGACAATTTACGGTGTTATAACTAAAAATGACTATTTCGTGGTTCGAGTCTTATGCAAACCATTTACATAGGAAGCCCCCACTCCCATGTCTCTACATGAAAGATTCAAGATTACATCGTTTGTACTTGCTGTGGAGCGGGCCGCATCCTTAGTGTTTTTTCAGAATAAGGCGCCCAAACTTATTCATACACTGTAGACTATTTGGGCTACTAACTCGAACTTAATCCATGTTTATGTCTCTACATAAAGTTCAAGTGTATATGACAAACTCATTAAAATAGCCATGGGACCTTAAAGTTATTGGTTTTAAGACTATAGAATTTAATAATAAATTTTATTGAATCAAATAACAAAGTACGAGTTTTAGGACACAAATTCCAACATTTTTAATGTAACATTTAAAACCACACTTCATATATGTCTCCTATGCTGAAATATATAGTTATTTCAATCCTTTTGTTTTGCCTTCTTTGCCACTGTCTGTAATTATTTACAATACACTAAGAAAGTACATTTGTTTTCTTGCTGTTTTGAATGCTCCATTGCTCTCAGTTTGATGAATCTTTAGTATGTTCTTCAAATTTTCCCTACTTATTTGTTTTTTACAAAACAATTTTGGTTGTTGTACTTTGTTTTCTCCTTATGGCTTTTTTTTTCTCATGAATTGTCACAACAAATTCTTTGCGCACTGTGTTGTCACACTGACCACTGTTTTGTGAACATGTTGATCTCTATTTTATGTCTTTCTTTGGTTGCTTCTGTTTTACATATGATGTTATCGAGTCCACCACACTAAATTCTACTGCAAATGCATTCTTCTTGAATGTCTTTGCGGGAATTTCTTAACTCTGAGGCAACTTCCTTTCCCATTCATTATGTACTGACACATTTATTTTCTTTACGGTTCCATGGATTTGTAAGGTTTCGTTTGTGGTTAAGGTATGTTTCATTTGCATTTTTTCATTTCTCTTTTTACAATACATAATCTTTACGGGCACACATATGTAATGACAAGGTCATTTGTTGTCTGAATCATCAGGTTGTCGTACTTAAAGCATTCGTAAACGTGGTACTACGGCTTTAAACCTCATTCATTTATGAAGTTGATGTATATGTGATGTACTTAATTATTTATGTAATGAATTCTTTTCTTTTGTTATTATTGATTTATGTTTCTTGTATCAAACGCTTGGAATTATAACTTATAAATCGTATTTTTCTTACTATGTTAAGTGATACTATTCTTTATTCATTCCTTTCCATACCATATTTGCCACTGGCCGTACGTGTGTAGGAAAGTAACTAGTGTCACATGTACCTATTAGGACTAAAAACGTAATAACTTAACAAATTTTATCATACATCAAACTTAATTAACATTGTTATTTAAGAAAGTTGATTGTATATAGATAGGAATAATAATAAGACAGTGAGCTATAGATAAGAAAATTGACATTATTATTTAAGCAAAATTATTAAGACATTGATGTATGTAACAACTTTGGCATTTTCAATTAAATGTTAAAATATATTATTTTATTTTTTACAAATAATTTGGGTGGTATTTAAGTAATGTTAAATGATAATAAATTTGAAATTCATTTTTTCAGCTAATTTTATTTTATGTAATGTGTAGTGGGTTAGAAAATTACCAACTCCTGTAGTTAATTTACAAACATTTTACTTTAGAAAAAATTAGTTTAGAAACTTCTTCAATTACTTTAGAAAAAATTAATGGCAAATACATTTTACAAACTCCTTCAAATATTTTAGAAACAAATTCCATTTATAAACCAATTTTACAAATTGTCCCAATTAATTTAGAAAAAATTTGTATTTATAAACATATTTTACAAACTCCCACAATTAATTTACAAAAAAATGTATATTTATAAACATAATTTTACAAACTCTCCCACTAAATTTGAAATTAAATAAATTTTGAAAACATATTTTACAAACTTCCCCAATTACCTTATAAATAAATTTCATTTATAAAACCTATTTTACGAACTCCCCTACATAATTTAGAAAACATTTCTATTTATAAACATATTTTACAAACTCCCACAATTAATTTGATAAAATGTATATTTATAAACATAATTTTACAAACTCCCCCAATTAATTTACAAACAAATAATTTTTAAAAACATATTTTACAAACTCCACCATTTACTTTAAACACAAATTCCATTTATAAACATTTTACAAACTCCTCAAATTAATTTATAAACAAATTTATATTTATAAACATTTTTTACGAACTCCCCTCGTTACTTTAAAAAATTGAAATTATAAACATATTTTAGAACATGCACTGGTTAATTTAGAAAATGCACTGGTTAATTTAGAAACAAATATTAAAATTCAACATATTGTCAACATTTCTAAATTTAATTTCAAGTATGTCATTAGGCTAATAGCATTTGAATGTAACGCGTTCTTAAGATTCTTTTTCAACAGGGTGTAAATCTAGTATTTATAATGGACGAACACTTGTTTGCGTTGCTTCTAAATGCATTTATAACATCCCAACGTCAGTTACTAGTAATGTCGAACCTGTTAAGTAACGATACGAAGAGTATAACACACATCCCCCATGACACTAGGCAAAGGATTAAACAGTTAGCCTATTTCTGCATGATTCATGCCTCAAACCTAGTGTGTTCCCAGAGTATGAGAATGGACCGAAGATGTTTTGCCATTCTCTGCCACCTACTAAGGACCGTTGGTGGACTAACGTCGACGGAAGTCGTCGATGTTGAGAGATGGTAGCAATATTCCTCCACACTCTTGCGCACGACGTGAAAAACTGTGTCATTCAACTGGAGTTCATGCGGTTGGGTGAGACAATGTCCCGTCATTTTAACATGGTTTTGTTAGCCATTATTCGACTTCATGACGAGCTTTCGAAAAAACCACAACCAGTGCCTAACGATTGCACATATCAAAATAGAGGTGGTTTGAGGTACACATTTCTCTTCAACTTCGTACTTCCACCCCAACCACGTTTGATCTTGTTAGTAATCATCAGATATGCGTTGTAGAATTGCCTACGTGCATTAGATGGAACGTACATAAGTCAACATTCCAGAAAGTGACCAGGCTAGGTACAGAACACGCAAGGGGGAGGTCGCCACAAATGTACTTGGCGTGTGTGACACGAAAAGAGATTTCATTTACGTACTTGTTGGTTGGGAAGGATCAGTTGTAGACTCATGCATCCTTCGTGATGCCATTTCAAGACCTAATCGCCTGAAGGTGTCCAAGGGTAACTACCAGGACCATCATATGTATAGATGCAAATTTGCAATTAACTGCTATGACATTTTAATCGTGCAATGTCATAACAGGTTATTACTACCTGGTCGATGCCAGGTACCCAAAGGTAGAGAGTTTCCTGGCACCCTATAGAGGCCAACACTACCACTTGCAGGAATGGCGTGACGCTGAAAATGCACCTTCAACCTCGAAAGAGTTCTTTAATATGAAGCATTCGTCTGCTCGTAATGTAATAGAAAGAGCATTCGGTGTCTTGAAGAGTCGATAGATGATACTGCGGGAAAAGTCATACTATCTTGTAGAAGTCCAATGTCGCACAATACTCGCATGCTGTCTCTTCCATAACCTTATCAATAGAGAGATGACAAACATTGATATAGAAGATGACATAGATGAGGTTGATTCCACCCATGCGACTACTGCCGGGGATGACATAAATTACATAGAGACGACCAATGAGTGGACTCAATGGAAAGATGAGCTTGCAGAAGAAATGTTTAGTGATTGGGAGTTGCATAACCAGTAGAACAATTAAATATTCACTGTTCATTTTCATACTTAAGTATTGCTTGCACTGGGTCTTATTTTGTCATAGTTTTCGAAATATATTTGTCTTGAATGTATTGATTAGACAAGTAAATTAATGGAAAACTGTTTTTAAGTACAAGTTGAATGTACTATGTATGTAATCGTAGGCAATTAATGAAACTAATACATTTGTGTTTCATTTCTAGCATGACAAGTTCATCGAGACTACCTAAGCACAATTGGACTAAAGAGGGAGAGGCAGGCCACGTCGAGTGCCTCGTGGAGTTAGTCAATGCTGGTGGGTGGCAACAGGATCTTTCGGCCCAGGTACCTAAATCAGCTGGCAAAAATGATGGCCTTCAAGATCCCAGGTTCTAACGTCCATGCTTCAACGATCGATAGCCGAATAAAATAGTTGAAGTGAATGTTCCATGCACTTGCGGAGATGCGTGGCCCAACTTGCAGTGGTTTTAGGTGGAATGATGAACAAAAATGCATCATCGCAGAGAAAGAAGTCTTCGACGATTGGGTCAAGGTATGTTACTAGTCATTTGAACAATTACTGTAGTATATTTAAAAAAATGGACTAACAATTTATTATTGCACTTATACAGAGTCATCCGACGGCCAAGGGCCTCCTTAATAAGTCGTTTCCCCACTATGACAAACTGTCATACGTATTTGACAAAGATCGTGCAACGAGAGGTCGGGCCAAAACTTTTACAGATGTTGGGTCAAACGATCCTATTGGGTACGAGGCACTTGCCACTGATGCTGCACTGAATATAAACTTCCAACCAATGTATAGTCAAGGATTTAACATGTCACCTGATGAATTGACGGGAGCAAGAACCGCTCGGATAAGTGAAGGTAGGTATGTTTCGAGCGGGTCTAAGCGAAAATCGTAACATTTACCTCGTAACTCTTCCTCCAAACACATTTTATAATAATACTACAATAATAATCCTTCCCCCAAACACATATTATAATAATACTACAATAATAATCCTTCTTCCAAACACATATTATTATAACACTACCAATAATAACTCTTCCCTCAAACACATATTATCATAACATTAGGATTATCATAATCCTTTTCTCCCATAACTCTTTCTCTCCCCCAAACACACCCTAAGGGGGCGTTTGGCCCTCAGACTATGAAGGAGCGGAGTGGGCTATTTTAGCCAACTCTATATTTGTCCCTAAGGTTATTATAACCCGAGGATTAGGATTAAGACTATTATACTCATTCCCTTATTTCTCTTCTGCCACTATTCACCACTCCTCCATTTTCTTCTCGCACACTATTTCTCACTCCCTCATTTCTCCTTTTATCACCATCCCTCACTCCTTCAAGGGGTTTATTATATATTTCACAAATTTTAATTACGCCACAAAAAGATTCATCTAATGAATTTTGTTAGAAAAAATAAATTAGAAAAAATCTACTTTGCAACAATAACTTAGGAATATGGTCTGTTAGAAAAAGTAAATTACGAAAAATATATTTGCGAAAATAACGTAGAAAAAATTACTTATGAAAAATTAACTTGGAAAAATATCTAAGAAAAAATTTTCTTTGCAAAAATTTAAAAATTATGTTAAACGGTTAATGCATAAACATAATACAAAAAATCAATTGTGTTAAACTTAAGAAAAATAGTAATTCATAGTTTCATCAATTTATTTCAAGTTTTCAAAAAGAAAAAAACAAATAAGACAATCAACAACTTTTGATAATGTTTGCTATAGAAATAAATAAACATAATAAAAATAAATATTGGTAAGTAGGTGGGGTAAAATGAAATTATACATGTAATTTCATTGAATCGAATTTTTTTGGGCTTTTATTTTTAAATAAATCAAAGGAATAATTTTTAGAAAAAATACGATTCTACTTTTTTCATTAAAAATCTATTTTATGAAAAGATTTAGCATAAAAAAAAATTTGAATAACCAAATTTGTATAATAGATCTAAAGAAGAAAAGATATGCATCATAATGTATTTTTTTTTAAGACAATTTGTGTTATCAAAAGAATGATAGCATGATAAAAGAGAAAAAACAATAATAAAATTCTATTATAAAAAGAATAAATTTTGTATCATACTTAGGAAAAATAAAGAATCAATGATAGTATGGCAAATGTATTTAGAAAAAAATGTCGGTATGCAGTGGTTAAAATCATGCAAAAACTTATATAATTTTAAAAAAAAAAATTTTACAAAATTAACAAACTTATAACTTTCTTTAAAAATCATTTTTGAAAAAAAAACACAAATTAACGAAAAACACTAGTAATTAAATAATGAAAATGAAGAATTAATAATTAAACTCTCTTAAAAACAATTTTTTTGTTTTATGCAATATTTTAGGTAAATGGAATTGACTAGAAACTTCTATGCTCCGTTATATTTCATATCGGTCATTTATTTTTAATAACCATTTGTTTAAACTTACATTATTCCCTAAACTTGTATAAGTTGTATAAGTCAATCCGACTTAAAAGTTATTTGAAAGAGAAAAGAAAAAATAAAAAAGAAAAGACTCAACTCCATATGTTCGTTTTTTCGAAAGGCAATCTTGCTTTGTTAATTATTTCAATATATCAATGGATTTAGCCCATAAACTTTGTTGCCTTAATACTCTTCTAATTACTATCATCGCTTGAAATTATTTTGTCATTTGTTCTAAACTGCTAACGTGTTGTGAAATGTATGCACTAGGAACACTCTTCTTTATGTCATTCTTGTGATGTTTACTAAATATGTAATTTCGATTGTCTACAATTAATTATGTTGAACACTACATAATTAACAAATGAGAAAATTACATTATAGAAATTATAGTTAAATTTATTTAACGAACTACATAATTAACGAGATTGAATAAAATAATTTTGAAATAAAATGTGTATTGCAAAAAAAAAAAGTGAAAAAAAGCACTTTTGATATTCCCAGACTATAATAATCTACACCTCAAACACATATTATAATAACCTTGACTATAATAATCTACATCCTAAACACAGATTATAATAATCTGTATCCAAACACAGACTATAATCACCCACAGACTATAATAACCCACATATTATAATAATACTACAATAATAATCCTTCCCCCAAACACATATTATAATAACACTACCAATAATAACGCTTCTCTCAAACACATATTATCAAAACACTAGGATTATCATAATCATTTTCTCCCATAACTCTTTCTCTCCCCCAAACACACCCTAAGTGTTTTAAAATATTTTGGAGTTGCAAAAAAAAAAGAAAAAAAAGGAAACACGTGAGTGAGACAGTATTACGCGAAATACTCCTAATTGTGCATAAATTTCGTATCATATACATATTAGCTACAAATATGTCCATATATGTGATTTGAAGTATCTTAAATTTCTTTTTTTCTTTTTCTCTTTTTTGCTTCTTTTTTGTTTTATTTTTAGACATGCATTCAGCTCCCTGAGTTTATATAAAAGTTCACTTAAATCTAGCCATCCTAAACAAAATAGATTAAAAATGATAAAAAAAAAAATTAAAATAGTTATAATAGGTAGCAATTTTAAGAATAATAATCAAATATATAGAAACATTTTAAGAAATTGGAAACATAGTAATGTTATCGATGAAAGATGATAGACTCTTATGGTTTGTGTAGATCAATATTTGCAATATGATCTATCAAAACTTCTATAATTGGTAAATTTTGATTGTATTTAAAACGTTGCTATATATGCTAATACTTTGAATCTAATTAATATATTTACGACTATTCCTAAAAAATAAAAACATAAAATAAATTGGAAGAAAAATACGTGGAACGTAATTAAATCTTCTATTTTCGACATATATATCTTAGTTTTTTATTCGGTTGAATTCATAGTATGTGTCCATATCCGTAATCTACATTGTAGCTGTATTTCTTACTTAGCTTGCAAAACAAAAACTAGGTCAAGTTTAAAACTTAGTTATAGGGATAGTTGCAAATGTAGCAATTATATTCAAAATAATTAAGTATATAGCAACATTTTAAAAAAATTGCAAATATAGCAAAATTTGTCAAAATCTATCAATGATAGGAGTCTATTACCGATAGACTATGTAGTAAATGTTGGTCTATCACTGATAAACCATAGGAGTCTATCAACGATAGAAGTCTATCACCGATAGATTTTGCTATATTTGCAATTTTTTAAAAATGTTGTTACATAGTTAATAATTATTCTAACAATTGCTATCCATTCTAATTACCCTTAGTTAGGGATAGTTGCAAATGTAGCAATTATATTCAAAATAATTAAGTATATAGCAACATTAACTATATCGTGCAATTGGCCCATTAACCTCGATTGCCAAGCAGGCCTATCCCATTCAGCCCATCACATTAAGTCCAGCTGTTAAACTAGATCATCTCATTTAAGCCCATTTTCCAAATGGCCCTATCTCTTCAATGTTTGGTGGGAACACTTAAATCGATGGGTCGACCGATCAGCTACAAGAATACCAATCTTAAAAGTTTTCATTTTGAAAAATAGCAAAACTATTTTTCTTTTTTCAAAATGGTAAAATGAAAAAAAAAAAAAAACATACAATAAATAAGAATTTATAAAAATCCAAAATACCTCTATACACATAGAGTGTAAGTTACTTTCTTTAACTAAAATAAAATAAATACACTCTAATAAATGTTGAAACAAAATTATAGCAACATACTTGTCCAATTAAAATTAGAACCATTCATCCCCATTTTCTACACCCGTTGCAATGATCATCATTTTCCATTTTTGTTTTTCGATTCTCCATCATCCATTTTACAGTTCTCCATCTTCCTTCGTCTCCATTTTCCATTTTTGTTATCTCATCTTCTTCAAGTGGACAAACCTAATTCACCTTGAAGTGGAAAAACCCCAATCTTCATCCTCCTTTTTGCAAGTTACCGTTACATATGAAGTTTCAATTTCATCTTCAACTTCATCATGCATTTTCACACAAATACGCTTCATTTTCCATCTTCATATTTGTTTTTAAAGTCTACAACATGCAATCTCAAACACTTAGAATGGAAAAACAAAAACCTTTGCTCGAAAGAACAGATATACAAAAGGTGCATTTTTTTGGTCTCTTAAAAGGAAATTTTAGCTGATTTTTTTTTAGAATTATTTATATTATTCAATTAATAAAATATAGATGGAATATGACAGATTTTATCTTAAAACACAATATCTTATCCTATTAATAAGTATTAAAAAAATTAAAATTTAAACCATAAATTAAGATCTTAACACGAAAACTAATTTTAATTTCCAAATTAAAAATTCAAATTTAAAAAATAAATTATAATCTAATACAAAAATTAAATTTCTAAATTATGAATGGTTGAAAGATTCGGTCAAGGTTATTTTAAAGTATAAAAGGTTGAGATTTAGCCAATAAAAATTAATAATATGGTTATTTTGAAATAAAAAAAATAAATAAAGTTGTTAAAATCTTCAACAAAATTGTTAAATTCTGATATATCAGGAAGATGTTATGATAGAGGTTGTATAAGTTATTAACATACTGAAATTAATTACAAACTCATAAAATGCATATCACAAATTAATTAAATTTGAGAGATTTATTTAAGAATGCATATATTGAAATAATTACAATCGATAATAATGCATATAACAATACATATATTGAAATAATTACAGTTCACGAATGTGAGTATTTTGTTATTGTGTAATACCATATACGTGTGGCTCTCCTAAGATTATGTTAGTTGTACGCTATTTCTTCAATCACATGAACATTCAATTATAGACACGTCAAACCACTATTGATAGAAATTATAATTTAATTAATATTATTAAGTCAAATGAACATGTTTTGATTTAAAAATCTTTCTAAACACAATTAATACAATGGCTTTTTTAATTTTAATACATTTCCACCCGTGTATGAATTTATATATTAGAATAAGTTAATTTGAATTTAATAAAAAACATTAAGGAACAAATAAGCAACAATTCTCGCTTGAACAAAACGGCATGAAAAAAGAAAATTGATAAAAGAAATAATATTTTGGTTATTTTGAAATTCAATTAAGGATATTTTGATTTCAATGGTTGAGATTCTCCCAAATTCAAAATAATAATTTTGTTATTTTGAGATTCAAAAGATTAACGTTATTTTGATATAAAATTTATCGTGAGATTCTTCAATTTTGAAAAATAATAATTTTGTTATTTTTAGATTCAATCAATAAATATTATTTTGATATTCAATCAATAAATATTATTTTGATATAAGATCTATCGTTGAGATTCTCCAGTTTCGAAAGGTAATAATTTTGTTATTTTAAAATTCAATTAAATTTATCGTTGAAATTCTCTAAAATGAAAAGTAATAATTTGGTTATTTTGAAATTAATAAAATGGAATAAAGTTACAAAAGTTGAATCAATTAGTTGAGTACGAGATATATTAAGAAGAAGTTATAATATGAATTGCTATATTTTTACCACGTCGAAAAATAATTAAATGTTCATAAATGCAATGAAATAATTACCATTCGAGAATGTGGTTATTTTAGTATTTTATAAAATACCGTACACACGTAAAAAAAGTGAAAAAGTGGTTTTACCATTTTACCCAAAAGGAATGGTATAATTAAAATCAAAATCTCAATCACATTTGAGTGAAATAACGAACCATTCTACATAAATTTCCATTTTATTGATATTTCTCACTTTTACATTGATAATTGTTGATTCTTATTTACTTACAAATTGGAGCTAAACTTAAACTTTTTAATAGTTTTAAATTTAGAAATTATATAAAAATTATGTTCAAAATCTAAGACTAAAACTATAATTTTCTTTTCCCATTAATTTTACTCTCTTTGATTTATCCTTATTTCATATACATAATAGTATTTATAAGTCAGTGTTTAGCATACATCTAGTAAGCAATTATTATTTCCACATGTTAATTTTTCTCATCCTTCATTTTGGTTTAGATTTTAGCAACATGTGGTTTCAAGAATCAAGATATCATCATTGGGTAATTATCGTAAATAGCGCTCTAAATATTTCATTTGTCCTAATTAGTATCAATGTTCTTTTTTCTTTTTCTTTTTTCTTTTTATTATTTCAATGATTCTTCTCGTTGTTCTGATAGATGCTAAGATAAAAACTTTAGTTCTCATTTGGTACTTGATTCATTTTCTTTTTTATATTTTCAAAAACTAAAAATATAATTAAAACAACTAAAACATGTTTGGTATACTTGTTTTTTAAAACAATTTAAAGAAAAAAAAAACTTTGAAACGACTTATTTTAAAAACAATAATTATTGTTTTCTTTGTTTATTAATTTTGTTTTCAAAAGTTATAGACATGAGACACATTATTTCTATTTTTAAATTCACAGTCAAACAAATTTCAAATTTTAAATTGGAACCAAACATATTTTTGGATACAGTGAAAAAGGTTTTTTTAGTGTCAAGTAATGAGACTATACTTTGATTACTTGAAGCTTTTTAAAATGTCAAGTATAGGTTTATTTGACACTGTATTAACGTCAAATAATCTAATCTTTATCAATTTATGGCATAGGCACAATTTGTACACTTTTCAACATTCGTTTTTGCAAACAACAGTGAACAACACTCATTTCTTCATCTTTAAGTGAGATTTGGCACTTGCCGACACCTATTCGCCCTCAAGATTTACATTGCCCACTCACTAAAGACCTTCCACTATTATTGCATGAATAAGCAGCAAAATAACAGAGAAATTAAAAGAAACAAGAAAGTTATGATACACTAGAATTAACATAGATATGATACACTAGAATTAACATAGAAAAACTCTAAATCGAGAAGACAAATCCACATAATAGAAATTTTCACTATGTGAAAAGTTACTAGTCATCAAGAATAATTCTCTCTCTCGATTCCAATTATAAGAGCATTCTCTCAAAGGTATTAGGCTACTCAAACCCTTTAGCCCTGCCTTAAACTGAAGAAAATAAAAGAGAATTTAACGAGAATTAATACAACTAAACTAAGTGTTCTTAATTGGGACAAATCGAAACCAAATGCATATGTAGTGCTTAGAACCCATGACACTCTTGAACTTTTTGGCCAACAACTGCACTTCGAATATTTTGTCAAAACCTAACAAATTCTTCAATGGCAAGATATTTGAAGAACTCACAACTTCTACTACATTCATTGTCTCTATCGACAATCATAATTCTCGACTAAGAGATTATAACTCACTCTACCATAAAAGAGTAGACAACTTAGAATACTATCTTCCAAGAGTTTTCTTTTTCTTACATGTCAATATAAACTTGCTAAAATTTATGGTGCAACTTTCACTTACTTAGCTCATTCGAATATTCTTCAGCCATCGACAAAACTCCCACCCAAGACTTACATAACTATCAACTCAATGCCCCACATGCAGACTTGTGGAACCACCAACATCAAATCCATGGTTTCCAAGGTTGAGTTGCTTGCTAAGAAAGTGCTAGGCGAGAAGAGAAAGTGAGCTAGGCGTTTTGAGGAGAAGGGAATTAATTATTTTCATGAGTGATTTTCCCGAGTAAAAGATGTGTTTTGAAAACATTATTTTTGAGTCTGTAGTTATCCATAACGCATTTTTTATGTCTATATTATTGTCGTGTCGATATTGGATGTTGTTGTTTGAAAAGAGAAAACTATTGATTTCTATGTGATGATTGTGTGCAAGTAAACCATTAGCCTTATTCCTCTCAAGTAAGCTAACTATTATGTGGGGTGCATATAATGAGTAAAGGCAATCATGTAGAAAAGGACAACATGATGAGATAAGCCTAAGAAATGAGAAATGAACCAAGAAATTTCCCAAATGCTGTTGATGAAAAGGACATCACAATAGTCTAAATGCAAGATGCTGGTAAGAGTGAATATCCCAGTATTCTTGGCGTAGAGAATGGTTCATTTTCTTGGTGGAAAGGAATAAGAGGAAGGTTGTAACGTCCTATGTTTAGGAGAGGGACATGAATGAATCGATATCACATATGAATGTGAGGATCCTGATGTTAAGGAAAAATCAATACGTATCAAAGTATGTATAGGCAAGGTCGTTACAATTAAGCACAAATATGTTTAGAAATGAAATTTATTGTTAAGGGTGTAGGTTGCACTTATCTAGTTTTTCCTCGACAAAAGAAATTTGAATTTTACCCTTACTTTTCACCGTAGTTTGGTGGGAAGTGCGGGTGTCGAACCCAAGAGAATGATGGCTAAGTAAGTTTCTTGAAATTAAGCTTCAAATAAATGATGTTAGTAGCAAAAGAAAAACATTGAAGAGTGTGGGAAAATCAAGTAGAACCAAGACTTAAGAGCTCTGATGTAGGATGTAAACTCAACTCACAAAAAAAAAAAAAAAAAAAAGGTAAAAATTGAACTCTTATGAGAAAAATGAGGGAAGAGGCAAAGGGTAGTAATAAATTTTTACCATTAAATTAAGAAGATTATGAAATGATTTTTGCTCAACTAAAAAGGATTCTTGATCAAGATTCTTGCAAGATCAACTTGCTTGATCTTGTAGAACTTTGGTCAAGATTTCAAGAAAAGAGACAATCACCTCAAGCATTTAATGTATATTCTTGCAATAACAACTAAAACCTAATTTTACTCTTGAAAGAAGATCAAAGTATCTTTCACACTTTTTTTGAAAACAAATTGCAATCAATGAATTAATTGGATTTAGTTGTGCACAATAAAATTGATGTAATCAAATTCAAAAACCTTCAAGAACAAGGGAGATTCATCTAGCATTGATCAATTTCAAGATTTGACATGTTGCAATCAAGAATTAGATTGAGTTTTTGTGTAAACAAAGATAATCAAATTAGTCTTGCATCAATTTTTTGTACCCAAAGTATCTTGCATACAAAATGGTGAATCAAAAACAATATCAAGAATTAAATTGACAATAATGCTTTTAATTGAAAGAATGAATTATTTTTTATACAAGAAAATTAGGGATTCAACAAAAATACAAGAAATTCAAAGATTTGATCATAACTTATTGATAAGGAAAAATAAGAGTAGAATTCTCCAAGGATTGAAAAGTCTTAAGCCCACTTACCTATTGGTGATTAGCCCTCCATAAAAAAATAATTTTAGAAATTAATTGAGAGAATAAAAAAAAAAGATAGAATGAAGGAGTAATTTCTGGAGTTTGAGAGAGTTTTGGGAGAATTTGATGGTGAAATTATGATGAGTTTAGGGGAAAATATGTATAAATAGAAAATATTTGGAAATAACCGCTCATAATGCTCGAAATCGTGATCTTAAGGCCATCCACGCACTCTAATTGATAGAAAAATCAGTTATTTTTGGATTTTTGCTAAATGTTACGAAATTGCCACTAAAAATTCTTCAAAAATTAATTTGGAAGAAGGAATTTGAATAAATTTGATTTCGATCTACGTCTGGTGGGATTCGAACCGATGACATCTAAGGCATGCAAAGGGGAGGATCAAAATGACGACGTTTTGGTTTTTAAAAATCCTGGAAACTAAAGCAACACTTGGGACTCAAACTCGTCACCTGAGGATGGCTCGTGCGTGTGGATGGTTGACGAGTGTCACTGTTTTTTGAACATTTACCATTTGCCCCCTAATTTTTGTTTTGTCTGTTCTTCTTCGTTTGGATTCCCTTCCTTTTCGATGGCTTAATCATAGGAACTCTAAAATTAAACGTGCTTAGTTTGGACCAATTCTATGTTGGATGAGCTCTTGGAAAATTTTCTAGGATGCATGTGAGTGAGGACAAAGCTTGTTAAAAGGATTCATGTTGGTTTGTGAGGACAACTTTCACTCTAATAAGCTTTTAGGACATGTAAGGATGATGTTGCCAAGTCACAGAGGATGTAGAAGAATGTTAGGGATTTGAATTCTGAATCTTAATTTGAATCCTGGACCTAAAGCGTTAGAAAGGTAATGTGTAATTTATTTGATTTATGAAATGAGGTGAGAGCCTATGTTTCTGAAATGAAAATGTATTTATGTGATTACATTATATGGCCCAAATGGTATTTCTAAACTCTCACTCACTAAGTATTTGACTTACATTTTAAGTTTCCCTTCTCCAGTTATCAGGTGTTAAGGCCATGTAAAGAAGAATAAGGTGAGTTGCTATGTGTAGAGGTGAGCAACCTAAGCATTGAGTTGAAGAAGCTGTGCAGGCGTGGAAGGCCTAAAGTTTATATTTTAAGTCTCTTACTGTAAAGAAAGCATGAGTTCTGTTTGTATTCGGTGTAAATTGTTAAGTTAATACATAGAAGAAGTTGTGTTTATTTTGTTACATTGTTCTGTGCTTCTTGCTTAGTAGTTAAAAAGCTTAAGTAAAACCAAGTTAGTGAATTAAGTTGGTTGTTTAAGTTATTTCTGTTGCGTTGTGTTGTGAAAGTTTCTTGAGTTTAAAGTTGAAGCTTTACGTTGAGATTGGTTTAAGAAGTTGTTCCGCTTACTAGGCATTCAACGTTTATTATAGTGTGATACGCGTTGGGTGCCTAGGTGGCATGCCTCCATCTGGTTGCATGAAGTGACATTTGGGGAGGGGTGTTACATAAAACATGTCAGCTGATCTCATATACTTGATGTTTATAAAGTGTTAAGTATTTCATCTTGACGCTTATAAACTGTAAAAAAGAAAAAAAAACTCTTATTCTTGACACTGGATTACTTGATGCATTTAAAAGCGTTAAGTAAACTAATACTTGACTAAAAAAAAGGCATCAAGCAATGCTATTTTTGTAGTAGATATACCTAATTAAATTAAAATTAGGGTTAAGGAAAATTCACCTTTGTAGCTTCGTAATCGCTCGAATCTCCAACCAAACACGAATCGAACCACTACTAGAATTGACTTACTATTCTCTGGACTTAAAACTAGATTGTGGGACTCGATGAATGAAGGATTTGAGAGACAGATAAAAGTTGTAGGAGTGTCAAATGTGTAGGAAATTATTTGGTGATTAATAATTTTAAGGAAAAATCATATAAGAGTCAAAAAGTTCTTCACATTTGAAAATTCATCTTTTAAATAGACAAAATACATGCAACTATTGCATGCCTAAACTCACCAAAGCCCAACCTCTCACATTCCATTTACTTTTTTTTGTGGGCTTGGTGTCATCACCATGAACTTCCAATTAGCCACTAATGAGTTGGTGAAATTATGCAACAATGGACTATCTCTTAATGGGCTTGGTGCCATCACCAAGAGCCTCTGCATAGACCACTAAGAGTTAATGGGATTTCCCAACAAAAAGTTGGATTTTTCCACTAACTTTAGTCAAAAGGTAAAATGGTCATTTCACCATTCAAGTTAAAGTCAAACTTTAACCAAAAGTCAACATTTTGACTTTTTACCATATTTTCCTCATTGACTAATGTTGACCTTCTGAGCCATGAATCCACATTCATTTTCCTAAAATTCAAATTACATTCGAATATAAAGCCGGTTAAAGTTTGACTTTCAAAGTCAAAAGTCAATCCTTTGACTTTTTCAACTTTGATCATTTCCATCATTTCCAAGCTTCTAAATATGAATATGTATTCATATTATTGATATTTAAATCACATTTAAACATAAAACTGTATCTCTAAACTGAAAACCAATAAGTATATCACATATACTTGTCGGTTTCTCTCTCCTTACCACGATTAATTCGAATTAATCCAACATACTTTATAAGTTTATTCCATATCACCTAGTAGAGAAATCTAATAGACCTATAGATCATCATGAGCTCCAATGCTCCAAGATTAACTAGCTAAACCTTTTTAGACCGAGCTAATCAAGATTTGTTAACTAACAGGTCATTCCATGAAAGTCTCATAGTTACATCTGTCTCACTATAGATATATTTGTGTCCATCTGATATAACCATGATTAGTAAGTTAATCCTTCACAGGTTGTTTGTAATCTCGACTAAGTCAAAATATTATTTTACCCTCGAGACTACATTTTGCTCCTTAAGTCGAACTAATCTACTATTGAACAATTTGTTTAAGTTCTAACCTATTAACCAAATTCCTCTCAAGCCAATGAGTGGGTAGGGCCCCTTGTTCAAGACTTAGATTCAGTCCTTAAAAGTACAACCTATCTATTAATTCTATGATGGGAAAGAGTGAATTTCATCTTATACCTTATGTCCCCAGCTATTCACTCGGTCTTACCCCTTAAATGGGTGGTTTATTGGGCTAGCGATGTTGAGCTTCTCTCAGTAATGTAGAACTAAGGATAACCTCATGTAAACAAAATTTCATAGTTAGCTCAGGATTAAGATTAAGCTATCTAGGTCATTAATAATCAAATTAGTCACAGTTTATACAGTCAACATATAACATAAAAGTTGATGTTTCATGATTTCATGTCTTATGTAAACTCTTTACATAGGATGCCTCCACTTTTATGTCTCCACATGAACAATTCCGGATCACATCGTTTATAATAATTACAAAGCGGGTAGCATCTATAGTGTCCTTAGAATAAGATGTCCAATCTTATTCATATACTTTAGACTAATTAAGCTATGTACTCGAACTTGATCCATGTTTATGTCTCTACATACACTACAAGAAGTTTGGACTCTGCCGACAATTTTTTTGGCAACGAAAAAATGTGGACCTTAGAATTGATATGCCGATGTAAATTCATTGTGTGGGCACATCTTCATTTTTTTGATGAAAATATATACGTGGGCAAAAGATTATATATTGTGTGGGCACATCATCGTTTTTTCCGATGAAAATATATACGTGGACAAAAAGTTATGTGGTATAAAGGAAAGTTTTTAAGTTGAATTTCTGCCAACGTTTATTTTAGTTTATGGCCATATTTCATGTGTGGACAAATATTTTAAATATTTTTCAATGTGATATATATGGCAAAAACTTCCACATTTTTATACATATTTATGGCGACGCAAAACTTATACATATGGCTATACAAGACTTATACATACGACAACACAAGACTTATAACTTGGGCATAAGTGTTTCAGGAAAAAAAAAACCTAATATTTTTCCCAAATATTTCCCTCCCTTTCCCTCTTTTCCCTCATGCAATCCCCCCCCCCCCCCACGATTTTCTTATGGCTATAACTCCCCCCTTCGATTTTCTTTACTGAAATCCACTCCTTCAAAAGTCCAACTCCGATGACCACCCACGATTTTCTTTTGGCCACACTCCCTTTCCCCGTCGATTTTCTTTTCCAGTGACCCTTCACCCCGATCTTCTTCTTATGTCGAACGCCCACAGACCCTCCTCCCACCCTCCGATTTTCTTCGCAGTACATCGAGTGCCGAACTCGCCGCTCCTCCGTCGTCGAACAACCTAACTCCAGCCCCCTCACCCTGATCTTCTTCTCACACCAAACAACCTAGCTCCACCAAACACCCTCTACACTGAACGGATCACCGCACCTCAAACGCCCAAATTTTCTTTGCTCACGTAGAATGTTTGGCTTCGGTTTCACTCCTTATAGTCATTATTCTTCACTGAATAGCTCTCCCGCTTGCTGAAATTCTCGTCGCCTTGCAGACCCTCGCCGTTGTAAGTTCAATCCAGTCTGTTACATTTAGAAATATGTTATAATATATACTCTTATGGATAACTCTTATGACTGAATGTTACGTTGATAATCATTCTTACTGAATGTTTATATTCAATCTTAATAACTCTTATGAACGTTGAGAAATCTTATGAATGTATATTATTGGTATATAATGAATCATAAATTAAATATATTAGGAATTTAAAGTTCGACACTTTTTAACTTATTTTTATTATATTGATATTTCTAACACTCTCCCCTCAAGTTGAGACGTAAATATCAATGAGGTTCAACTTGCTAACACAAAAGTCGAAGTTTGGTTTGAGAAGCTCTTTGGTGAGAACATCATCAATCTGTCGGCTCGAAGGGATGTATGGAATGCATATGCTTCCACAGTCAAGTCTTTCTTTGGTGAAATGCCGATCAATCTCAATATGTTTAGTTCTATCATGCTGAACTTGTTGTTAGTAATACTAACAGTGGCTTTATTATCAGAAAAGAGCTTCAATGGAGTCTCACATTCCCGATGAAGATCAGACAAGCTTTTAGAGCCAAATTTCCTTACATATTCCTAAACTCATAGCTCTATATTTGGCCTCAGCACTTCTCCTGACCACAACACTTTGTTTCTTACTCCTCCAAGTTACAAGATTGCCCCAAACGAAAGTACAATAACCGGAGGTAGACTTTCTATCAACAGCAGATCCTGCCCAGTCCAAGTCAGTATATGCCTTAATAATCTTTCTATCTATCTTTCTAAACATCAATCCTTTACCAGGTGTCTTTTTTAAGTATCTAAGAATTCTTTTGATAGCTACCATGTGTTTTTGATAGGGAGCACATAAACTGGCTGACAACACTCATAGCAAAGGAAATATCAGGACGAGTATGAGATAAGCAAATCAATTTACCCACAAGGCGTTGATATTGTTCTTTATCAACTAGAACTTGATCATCAGAGTTTCCTAGTTTACAGTTGAATTCAATAAGAGTATCAGTAGAATGACATCTCAACATACTTTTCTTGGTTAGTAAATCAAGAGTGTATTTTCTTTGAGACACGGAGATGCGTTCTTTAGATCTGGCCACCTCTATTCCAAGGGGATATTTCAGATTTTCCAAATCCTTGATTTCAAATTCGTTACTCATTCTCTACTTAAGTTAACTGATTTCTGCCTGATCATCTCTAGACAAAACGATGTCATCAATACAAACTATCAGAACTGCAATCTTCCCAGTCTTTTAAACTTTTATAAATAAAGTATGATTAGAGTGTTACTAACTGTACCCTTAAGACTTGACAAAGGTAGTGAATCTGCCAATCCATGCTCTAGGTGACTGTTTCAGACCATATAAGGATTTTCGGAGTTTACAAACCTGCTAACCAAACTGCGCTTCAAAGCGGCAGGGAGCTCATGTAAACTTCCTCTACTAGATCTCCATTCTAAAAAGCATCCTTAACATCCAGGTGATATAGAGGCCAATATTTGTTTACAACAATAGAAAGGACTTTGACAGTATTCAACTTAGAAACGGGAGAAAAAATTTCTGAATAATCAACACCATATGTCTAAGTAAACCTTTTTGCAACCAACCTTGTCTTGTGTCTGTCAAGTGTTCCATCTGTTTTGTATTTGAGAGTGAACACCCATTTGCATCCCACAGGCATGTATCCCTTGGATAGAGCACAAATCTCCCAAGTGTTATTCTTTTCAAGAGCTTTCATTTCTTCCATGAAAACATTCTTCCATTCAGTACACTTTAAAGCAATGTGAATATTTTTTGGTATTGCGGTAGAGTCAAGGCTGACAGTAAAAGCTCTAAATTGTGGTGAGAGATTCTAATATGACACATAATTAGATATGGACTGCTTTGTATAGGACCTAGTATCTTACTTAGTGTAAAACGAAAATCAAAGAAAAGATCATACTGGCTAGTATTTTCAGAATCTTATTGGTTTAGAATCTTGGACTTGAGCCATCTGAACAATAGGAGACTTAACTCCCTTTCTGAGATTCCTCATATAGTAGGTTTTCCAAGGAACTTGATTTGTGGGTAGGACTGTATTGTGAGAGCTAGGGTCAGGTAATTAGGTAACCACAGTAGGACAAGTAGACTCTAAGGGAAGCATATAGTTAGACTCTTCAGCCACACTCTTCCCCTGAAGTAGGCTAAGGGGAAGAGAAAAACGATCTTCAATAAAAGTGACATCCATGGTAATGAAGTACTTACGTGAAGATGGGTGGAAGCATTTATAGCCTCGCTGGTGCAAAAGATACCCAACAAACATGCAAGCTTGAGCCTTAGGAGTGAATTTATTTTGGTTAGGACCATTACTATGAACATAGACAGTGCATCCGAATACCTGAAGGGGAACATCAGAGACGAGACGCGTTGAGGGATAGGATTCTTTAAGGCAATCTAATGGTGTTGGAAATGAAGGACACAGGAGGGCATGCGGTTGATGAGATGAGTAGTAATGAGAATGGCATCACCCTAGAGATAGGAAGGGAAAGAAGTTGACAACATAAGGGAACGAGCAACTTCTAAAAGGTGACAATTTTTTCGTTTAGTAACCCATTTTGTTAAGGGGTGTAAGCATAGGAACTTTGGTGAATAATTCCTTTAGAGGATAAGAACTTGTTGAGAGAGTGGTTTTGAAACTCACGACCATTATCACTCCATAGGATTGCAATCTTTGTATTGAATTACGTTTCTATGGTGTGATAGAGTTCCGAAATGTAGAGGTAACTTCGAATTTGTCGGAGATCAGAAAAACCCAAGTAAGATAAGTATGGTCATCAATAAATGTCACAAACCATCGTTTTTCAAAGGAGGTAGTGACCTTGGATGGTCCCCAAACATCACTATGGATAGGAGTAAAAGGTCGAGTTGGTTTATTGGATTGTGAGGGAAACAAGACTCGATATTGTTTAGCTTTTATGCACACATCAAAAGCTAAGGAAGAAACATCAATTTTAGTAAAGAATGAGGAAATAGGTATTTCATATATTTAAAGTTGGGATGGCCAAAATGGAAATGTCATAACATAAGATCTTTTTCAGAAGTGGAAAAGTAGGAAGATAAAAGACTCGTCCTAGAAATGCTACTAAAGGAGGCATCATCATCAAGCAAATAAAGACCCCTATTGTGTCGGGCAGTGCTAATCATCCTCCCCGAGCTTAGGTTTTGAAAAGAAATAGAATCAGATAAGTATGTTGCTTTGCAATTTAATTCACGAGTAATGAGAGCCCGTTAGAAAGAGAAATCTGTCATTTTCCGACAATGGGAGCTAATGAGCCATCAACAATTCTTATCTTCTTATTCCCAACACACGGAGTGTAGGACACAAAGTGTTCAGAGGAACCGATTAAATGATCTGTGCACCAAAGTCCAGGATCCAAGGATTCTTACCTTCAAAACTAATGAGACTAAAGGGCTTAGGTATACCTGACTGGACAATAGCTCCAAGTGTGGTTGGACTAGCATTCACATAGGAAGAGGATAAAGTAGAGAATGAGGTTACCAGATTCTCAGAATACATCGATACAGTGTTGGATGTCGTCCCTATGGTAGCCTCAATTGCTACAATCTGTTGTCGATGCCCTTTTAATTGTTGTTGAGTTATTTCCAAAGAAGAGGAAGCTTGCATGTTAGGGTTGGAATGTGCTCAAGGTTCACCAACTTCAAATATTAAGGGAATTTGAGGATTCTTAACATCAAGATGATAACTAACGTCAGTGGGTGGCAGGGTATACAGATTTGACTGTAGAAGCGGTGGTGGCTGACTAAAACTAGGTGGCAGAACATTAATCGACAGTGGAGGACACTACAGGCCATAAATAAAGATGAGGCTGGCACAGTTAGGTTGGGTTGTGGCCGTCTGAACAGGATGGGCTGGCGCGTGTACCTCTGGTGGCGGCGCCTGGACTTTTGGCGGCGAGTGTAAAAGGCGAGTGGTGGCACGTGGTTGGTTTCTGGAGGTGTGGA
This sequence comes from Cucumis melo, assembly GCF_025177605.1. Classification (NCBI taxonomy): domain Eukaryota; kingdom Viridiplantae; phylum Streptophyta; class Magnoliopsida; order Cucurbitales; family Cucurbitaceae; genus Cucumis; species Cucumis melo. Next base: position 15,501,353 of record NC_066862.1, read on the forward strand.
AGACGAGAAATTGTGCAAAATTTCGATTCTCGACATTTTTTGAATGCGGCAGAGTCATTCTTCCATCGCAACATTGATCTGATCATCGGCAATAGCAGCGACGACGGTGCTAAAACTGGCGATTGTCCTCTTTATTTGATTTCTATCACTAGTTGTGTTGTTTAGGATTTGTTCAATGTCCCGCTCTGATACCATAGTGAAAGTAGAGACAAAAAATACACAAATTTATGTGGAAACCCGAGTACGAAGAGAAAAATCATGATATTTTTCTTTTTATTATTTTTTTGATAATAATACAATAGATATAAGAGGTAATAAATAGAAAAGTACAAAGAGATAAAAAAAAAAAGGAAAGAATATTTAGGGCAAATCTCTCAATGGGCCAAGCCCACTAATTCTAACAAGTTTTCACTTAATTTGAAGGTTAATGTGCTTGAGTTGGACACTTCTTAACTTGCTTTGACATTTAAAAGGCTACACAAACCCCTTTTTTGAGTTAAGTGTCACTTGAACACTTTTTAACTTTTTTTTTTTTAGTTAAAGTGCCACTTAAACACTTGTTTTTTTAGTTAAAATGTCATTTAGACTCATTGACACTTTTTTGGCATTTTTAAAGTCGGTCTGACATTGAATTATCCCTTGTCCACTTAAGCTAATATTTTGTGGTAATTTCTACAGGGTTAACTTTTTGTCCATTCTATTTGAATATGAATAGAGATTGGAATTAAACTAAAAAAGTAGATTTTCAAGTGATTATATTCATGGGGTTGCTCAATTTATGGAAGTGACTAAGTGTCATGTAAATGATGTAGGAAAAACTAGGTACCCACGTAAGTATTGTCAAAATTCAATGACACAAATGTCGGATGGAGTAGAGCACCATTTATTTCTGTATGGAATATTCTCTATAAATAATAAATGATTTTATCATGGAGAAGCAACAAACTTATATCGATTTGAACGGGGTGCTACTTCATTAGAAGGTGATAGATTAAGTAGAGAGTCTAATGTTGGTGACGAGGATGATGATATTTGAGATCTTTTAACTGATTTGCAAGGACCAATGATAGCAAGGGAATAAAATTTTGATGACGAGAATAGTTTTGATGATGAATTTCCAGAAGATGTCAATGAAATGGATACTACTAATGTTTTTTAGGAGTTGATGAATGAAGCACATAACCCATTGTATCTTGGATGTACCAAATTTTCCATGTTAAAATTTTTGGTGAAGTTAATGCATATCAAGGTTCTGAATAATTATAGCAACAAATCATTCGATATGCTACTAGAATTGTTGAAGGATGCATTTCCAATCGATACATATATACCTAAATCATTTTACGAAGCGAAGAGAAAATTATGTAACTTAGGGTTAGGATATGATTCCATCAACGCTTGCAAATATGATTATATACTATTTCGGAAAGAATTTACTAATTATCAAAGTTGTCTAGTATGCGGTGAATCTCGGTATAAAACGGATAGTAGAAAAGGAAAGAAGATTCCAAATAAGGTTCTACGTCACTTTCCATTAATTCCAAAGTTGAAACTATTGTTTTTATCAAAACATATTGCTTTTGAGATGAGATGACATCTAGTTGGTGTTATAGGATGGAAGAACTTCAATAAAGAATTTTCTCAATTTGCTTTAGAGCAAAAAAAATGTTCATTTAGGCTTAGCTTCAGATGGTTTTAATCAATTTGAGAATATGAGTACTGCATATAGCATGTGGCCAATAGTGCTTATACCATACAATCTGCCTTCTTGGAAGTGCATGAAGGAATCCAATCTTTTCATCTCTTCGCTTGTACCTAGATCCAAATCTCCTGGACAAGAGATTGATGTATATTTGCAGCCTTTAATTGACTAGTTGAAAGAGTTGTGAATAATGGTGTGCGGACCTTTAACTGTACAGATAAGAAGTACTTTCGATTAAATGCATGTTTGTTGTGGACCATCAATAATTTTCCTGCATATGGTGACTTGTCGAGATGGAGTACAAAAGGATATCAAGCATGCCTTACTTGTAAAGAAGATACGTCATCATTTAGGATAAAAGAAAAAATATTTTTTATGGGACACCGACGTTATCTTCCTTCTGATCATATTTGGCATCGAAGTCGACAACATGACGAAAAACCCAAACGCAGGCCTCCACCAATTGTAATGAGTGGAGATGAGATCTTACAACAAATAAATTTCATCAACTTTCCAATGTTAAGTAAACATCCATCAAGACGAATAAGAAAAGAAAGCGTACTATTGATTGGAATAAGAAAAATATATTCTTTGAACTTCTGTATTGGTCTAAACTTCTTTTGAGGCATAAGTTGAATGTCATGCATATTGAAAAAAAATGCTTGTAACAACTTGCTTGGTACTTTATTAAATATTGATGGTAAAACAAAAAACATAATCAATACCCGTTTAGATATAGAAGACTTGAATATACGAAAAGAATTGCATTTGTAAAAGCAAGGAACTAAGTTGATAAAACCACATGTTACGTATATATTAACAGGTAGTAAAATATTAGACTTTTGTAAGTTCTTGAGATCAGTTAAATTTTTTGATGGATTTGTCTCAAACATATCACGATGTGTGAGTGTCAATGATAGAAAATTATGGGGACTGAAGACTCGTGACTCTCACATTTTAACTCCAACGACTTATTTCCATTGCTATACGAGCATACTTACAAAAGGATGGGTGTACAACTATAGTTGAGTTATGTGATTTTTTTCGTGATCTATGTGCGAAAACAATACGTATCAGCGACCTGAATCATCTGAAAGCCGATATTGTGCTCCTACTCTAAAAATTTGAAAGAATTTTTTCACCTACATTTTTTGACGTAACGACATATTTTGCTGTTCATTTATCGGCTGAGACAAAGATCGTTGATCTAGTAAGCTATAGTTGCATAAATCCTATAGAGAGAAGCTTGCGAACATTAAAACAATATGAATGAAACTGAAGGGAAAAAAAACAAAGAGCATGTAGTATCGGAAGAAAAGGATCATGCTTTACTCTATATGCATCTAAACGATTTAGAAATTAACATGCAACTATTAAACGATGGACCTAAATGAAGAAAGTAAAAGGTAAACGATGAACTTACCTTTTGTAGTTCTCAACTTCTTCTTCGATCTAAAGCTTCTTCTCTATCTGAAGATCACGAGCAAAGGGCAACCACTATGTTGACCTACTAATCTCAGGACCAAGAATCGAGTTGTGGGACTCGTTTTTGTCAAGTAAAACTTTTAGAGAGAAGGATAGAGGTAGGTGTATCGTATAGATAATTTGATGAGAAATCATCATCATCATCTTCTCATTCTGTAATGAGAAGTTTATATATCAAAATTACATGCAAAATGCATGCAATGCATTTTATATAATCTCAACACCTAATTAATCCATTAACTATTTAATGGAATTAATGGCTTCTAATTAATAATAAGCTCTCACATTTCCGACTAACATTTAGTTAATAAAGAAATTAGTCAAAGGACAATTTGGTCATTTAACCAATTAAGTCAAAGTCAAAGTTAACTTTTGACAAACTTTGACTTCTCTTAGTCAAAAGTCAACTTTTTGACTTTTTGCTATTTTACCCGTCTTGACTAATTCTAACCTCTCGAGTATGAATCCACATTCATTTTTCTAAAATTCAAATCATATTTGAATATAAAGTTTAAAGTTTATAATTACCGAATTATATCATATATACTTGTCAGTTTCTTTCTCTTTTCCTAATTCGAACAATTCGAGTTACTTCAACATATTGTTCTTAGTTGAATCCATATGAGCTAGTAGAGGAACCTAATGGACCTATAGATCATGTGCTCCAACGATACGAGATTAATTAGCTAAACTCTTTTAGATCGAGCTTAATCAGCATTCGTTAACTAAAGAGTCATTCCACTAAAGACTCTTAGTTGCATTCCTCACACTATAGATATATTTTTGTCCACCTGATATAACCATGATGAGTATGTTGATCCTTCACAGGTTGTTCGTAATCTCGGCTGGGTCAAAATACCATTTTACCCCCGAGATTACATCTTGTTCCTTAAGACCCACTGATCCACTATTGAATAATTGGTTTAAGGTCCAACCTTTAACCTGAATCCTTCTCGGGCCAATGAGAAGGTGGGGCCCCTTATTCAAGACTTGGATTTAGTCCTTAAGGGAACAACCTATCTACTATCTCAGAAGTGGGTAGGAGTGAGTTCCGTCGTGCACCCTATGTCCCTAGCTATCCACTCGGTCTTATCCTTGAAATAAGAGGCTTATTGGGCCAACGATGATGAGCTGCCCTCACCTATGCAGATCTAAGGATACTACCGAATGAACAGAAGTTCATAGTTAGCTCAGGATTAAGATCAAGTTACCTAGGTCATCATAATTGAAATAGTCAATTTATAGTTTACGGTGTTATAACTAAAAGTGACTATTTCGTGGTTCCAGTCTTATGCAAACCATTTACATAGGATGCCCCCACTCCTATATCTCTACGTGACACTACAAGAAAATGGCCCATTCCCGACGCAGAAAATCACGTCGGCATAAAAAACGTGGGGAATAAGGGCTTTCCCGACGCCATCAATAACGCGTCGGGAGATGCGTCGGGAAAACAATCTTTCCCGACGCACCACGAAGGCGTCGGCAACAATACGTCGGGAAAAGGGACTTTTTCCGACGCCGTGCACAGTGCGTCGGGAGAGGCGTCGGGAATAGGGGTTTTTCCCGACGCCACGTAAAACGTCGGGAAAAGGGGTTTAATGAGCGTCGGGAATTCCCCTTTTCCCGACGCATTTTGGGGGATTTCCCGACGCCTCGTGACTGCGTCGGGAAATCCCCTTTAAATTCATTTCAGTTCTGTATTCACAGAACCGAAGCCGAGAGGAGAGGAGAAAAAGAAAGGAGAAGAAGAAGAAGTCGCCTTGCCGCCGTCCGTCGCCGTTGTTCCGCCGCCGTCCGTCGCCGACCGCCCTCGCCGTTGTTCCTCGTCGCCGTCTGCCACGTTAGGTAAGTGAAATATGTAAATTTATTTGATTTAAGTTTATGTTTTAGGGTTTTTTTTTGATAAAAATTAGTTTAGGGTTATTTTTTATGAAAATTAGTTTAGGATTTTCTTTTGGAATAGATTTTTGTTTGTTAAATGTATTTTTGTATAGAGTGTGTGTAATTTGTAGTTGAATTGAAATTTGAAATTTGAATGGTTTAGGATTTTTGTTTTAGAAAATTGAATAAAATTGAATAAAATTGAATGGGGGTTGAATTGGGGGAGAGGTTTATTGTTAAATTGAAAATTGAATTGGGAGGGGGGTTTATATTTGAATTGAAAATTGAAATTGGAGAGGGGGGGGGGGGGGAGTGGAGTTAATAGTTAAATTTAAAATTGAATTAGAGGGAGGGGGTTTAAGTTAAATTGAAAATTGAGATTTGGGGGGGGGGGGGGGGGAGGGGAATTTATAGTTGAATGGAAAATTGAAATTGGAGAGGGGGGGGGGGGGGAGTGGAGTTAATAGTTAAATTTAAAATTGAATTGGAGGGAGGGGGTTTAAGTTAAATTGAAAATTGAGATTGGGGGGGGGGGGGAGGGGAATTTATAGTTGAATGAAAAATTGAAATTTGAAGGGGGGGGGGGGGGAGTTAATAGTTAAATTGAATTGGGAATGTAATATGTGTGTTAAGATTTGTTTTTGCTATCCTGCAGTTATGGTAGCATTTTTTGTTTTGAATTTGTTTATGTTTGGGATGGCTATCCTGCAGTTATGGTAGCCTTTTTTGTTTTGAATTTGTTTATGTTTGGGATGGCTATCCTGCAGTTATGGTAGCCTTTTTTGTTTTGAATTTGTTTATGTTTGGGATGGCTATCCTGCAGTTATGGTAGCCTTTTTTGTTTTGAATTTGTTTATGTTTGGGATGGCTATCCTGCAGTTATGGTAGCCTTTTTTGTTTTGAATTTGCTGGTATCAAGGGGTGGTAGTTAGGATAGCTTGAAGTATTTTGTTGTTAATAATTAGGTTGTGTTGGCTATCCTGCAGTTATGGTAGCCTTTGTAGTTTGGAGGGGTTTGTAGGATGTGAAGATATTTTGAAGTATTGTGTTGTTAATAATTAGGTTGTGTTGGCTATCCTGCAGTTATGGATAAGGGTTGGATGAAACTTAGAAATAAGTTATCCCTTGAGTATAGACATGGAGTGACCCAATTTTTAGAATTTGCCAAATTTCACGTTGATGCTTACGGACGATTGAGGTGTCCATGCAAGAGATGTTTGAATTTAAATTGGAGCTCATTAGAGGGTGTGGAAAGACATCTGCTGACTATAGGAATATCCCCCTACTACACAGAATGGGTGTATCATGGAGAGTCATTAAGCTATAGAGGTACAGAAAACTTTGAGGAAGGAACTAGTAGTAATCCTTTTAATGAAGGAACTAGTAGTACACAATTTAATGAAGAAGGTGATATCTTTGGTATGCTAAATGATTTACAAGCCCCTATAGAACATGAAGAGGAAATAGAGGAATTTCGTTTGGAATATGAAATGGCGATGAATGTTGGGGTAAATATAGATGAAGATACAACAAATAATATATTTCAGGACTTATTGAATCAAGCACGTAATGAGTTGTACCCCGGTTGTTCTGAATTTTCGTCGTTGAATTTTTTGGTTAAGTTGATGCATGTGAAAGTTCTAAATGGTTGGAGTAACAAGTCGTTCGACATGTTGTTAGAACTTTTAAGAGCAGCGTTTCCAATGTGTAATAGTACTATTCCTAGTTCATTTTATGAAGCAAAACGAAAACTTCGTGACTTGGGCTTGGGATACGAGACTATTCACGCGTGCAAGTATGATTGTGTATTGTATTGGAAAGAGTTTGCTGATTTGCAACATTGTCCTACATGTGGCGAGGCTAGGTACAAGGTTAATGATAATAGAGGGAAAAAAATTCCGCATAAGGTATTGCGCCACTTGTGGCGAGGCTAGGTACAAGAGTTTGCTGATTTGCAACATTGTCCTACTTGTGCGTCATGTCACTGACGACTTCATCGACGATGTGGATGAACACTTGTCACATGCAAGCGATGAGGAATTATAGTGACAAATTAAACCACGTATGCACATATTTATATCTAGTTTATATATTTTGATTCTAGCTATGTGTTTGTATTTGGTTATTGAATGTTTGTTTTTTATATGTCCATAGTCATTATGTCATATCGACGATCAAGTTTTATGGAGACGGACGATATGTTCCTCCAGTTTGAGGAGGATTTAGATAACATTGCGGGAGGGTCGTCATCTGTGGGCGACAATACGGGTGAGTCTAAGAATTTTATTCATTTTTAACTTACAAATATTTCATGTAGGGGTTCCTAACTTTATATCTTATTGTCTATTTATTGAGCAGGGTCTTCTTCTCAACAAACGACCCCGACTCCTAGGAGACGTGCGCAGTCTCGACTCTTGGAGTTAGAGCGCCACGTTGCAATAAATGGGCGCATTCCGATGACGATCGCCCCTGGAGCGGAGAAGCCTATTTCTCCACACGCCGTTCGCTTCAGCCAAGCGATAGGCGTGTGCGTGCGAAAGACATTTCCCGTCCGCTGTCTTAAGTGGACGGACGTTGGGAGAGAATACATTGAGGTCGTCAAGGGCGACCTCCAGGTAATTAAATGCACTACACATTTATATATGATTTCATTTGAAACATATCTAACTTTAACCAATCTAATGTGTTATGTTTGTAATGTGCAGCGATTCTTTGTGCTTGATTTCAACGATCAAGCAATGAACAGGTTTGTTGAGCATCAGATGCTCACGACCTTTAAAGAGTTCCGGGCCGACTGTCATAAACATTTCAAAAAGTACAGCGACCCGGAGGAGGCTCGTGCCAACCCACCAAACGCATTGGTTGGACGTGATGAGGATTGGCACTTCCTCTGCGACCATTATATCAGCCGTGCATTCCAGGTATTTGTCATGATTAATTATGATAACAAGTTTTTATATGTATAAGAAATAAACAATATAATTGTTTTAATGCAGGAGCAATCACGGACAAACAAGGCTGCTCGACAGAAGCAGCCTTACAATCATAGTAGCGGGTCGAAGTCGTTTCTACAACGACAGTATGAGCTCGCTGAAAGAAGAGGGCAGCCGGTCGATCGTGTGGAATTGTTCCGGGAAACACACGTTCGAGCTGGGACATTCGTGTCGCAGGCCGCCGAGGATGCGCATGTAAGTTATACCCTTATTAATTATCCACTTTTATTATATATTTTAGCGCGTTACCTAACATAATTTTTAAATTTGTTGCAGAATCAAATGCTGGAACTCCAATCCCAGCCTACCCCAGAGGGTAGTCAGCCACTCTCTGAGGATGAGATATGCGATCAGGTGTTGGGTCGACGACCAGGCTACTCAAAAGGCCTTGGTTGGGGACCCAAGCCGAAGGCCCGCAGAACGGCAAGTGCAAGCAGTTCGTCGACATCTTGTTCGCAGTCCACACAAAAAGAGATTGAATTACAAGCTAAACTTCATGAAGCTTTGGAACGGATTGAAGTACAAGATAGAAATCACCAAGCATTAGCTTCACAAGTGGAAGCTATGAAAAAGATGATTGAAGACCTAACTCGTGCACAACAGGGACCACCACATGATCCCTAGCCCTGCGGTACGTCGTATATGTCTCTATTATTCTTAAGTTTTTGCAATATATGATTATGTATTAAACTTAGTTATTTTTATACCATTTTTAGGACCGAAGGTGTAGAATGACGCGCATACGCACCTCGTTGGGAGATTGGGTCTTATGTTTATGTTTTTTGTATATTGAAAACTATATTTTCTTGTAGTCAACTTATTCGTATTATTAATTTTAATTCTATTTTTTAATTTGTGTTTGTATATTTATTAATTTAATCCAAAACGTCGCCAAATTTTTTTGAGCAATCCGAACATCATTGTGAATGTTTGAGCAAAATATTATAAGGAAAAAAGTAAAAATAAAATATTTAAAAAAATATATAAAAAATATTTCCCGACGTTCATTACGTCGGGAAAAAAACGTCGGAGAATAGGCTTTCCCGACGCTGTGAGATGCGTCGGCATAAACCGCGTCGGGAATAAGGTTTTCCCGACGCCGTCTATGCCGACGCATCCCACGGCGTCGGGAAAGACTTTCCCGACGCCGTACCAATTCGGCGTCGGGAAAGCCTCTCGCGACGCATTTCCCCCGACGTTCTTCCCGACGTCGTTTTGTACGTCGGGATATCCTTTCCCGACGTTCTTTGCATTTTCGCCGACGTATTTGTGCGTCGGGAGTACCCACGTCTCTTGTAGTGTGAACGATTCAGGATTACATCGTTTGTACTAACTACGAAGCGGGCCGCATCTATAGTATTTTTCCAGAATAAGGTGTCCAACCTTATTCATACACTATAGACTATTTGGGTTATTAACTCGAACTTAATCCATGTTTATGCTACATAAAGTTCAAGTGTATTGACAAACACAGTAAAATAGCCTCAGGACCTTAATTTATTGGTTTTAAGATTATAGCATTCAATAATAAATTTTATTGAATCAAATAACAAAGTACGAGTTTTATGACACAAATTCCAACATATATATCTTTTTTTAATAGTTTTTTTTACTAACATTTGATAAAAAAAAAAAAGTAGATACTATCAAAGGTTTTTTCAACACCTTTGATAGATGTATATCTTTTTCTAAGGTTTTCATTTACCTTCGATAAAAAGTATATATTTCTCAAAGGGTTTTATGAAAAACTCCAGCCACCACCTCCAATAACCGTCGTCGGCCAACCTAATAATTTGTGTTAATTAAACTTTAACCCATGAGATTTAGGTCACCATTTCTAATAACACAAGCTTTAGAATCTCAGGCTTCCAAACTCTACACCCAAAACACAAACATTTACAATTCCTAGGCTTCAGACCCCCCCCCCCCCACCCACCAAAAAAAAATCCCCAGACATTTGATTGTTCTCAAGCTTTTGATTCTGAACCCAAGTTCCAAACAACCTCTGATAGAATTTATCGGTGGAGGCGATCGTTTTGGAGTTGGTTGACAGCTGTCTAGGAGGGTGGTTGGAGGTGGTTGACAATGGTCGTCAAAGGTTGGTCGGTAGAGGTTGTCAAAAGATAGTTGTTGAAGATTGGTCAACAACAATCACCAAGAAATGTGGTTGAAGTTTTCCTCACATTAGGTTGCACGAAAAAAGTGGCTAACAGTTGGTTGACAACAATTGTTGGAGATAATGACCATAGGTTGGCCGACGACGGTTATTGGAGGTGGTGGTTGGAGTTTTTCATAAAAATTAAAAGATATTAACTATTATTCAAATTTATTTTTCTAAGCGTTGGTTTTAAGCATTTATTTTAAACCAACTTAATTATTTTGTAAATTCATTTTTTAAAAACCTGTTTTAAGAAGTTATCAAATACATGAATTTGTTTGGAAAGCAACTTATTATTATTTTTTTTTAATTTAATCATTTGAAAATGTATTTTGAACAGACACTCAATATAAAAGAGATTTAAACCCAAATGGTGAAGAGAAAAAGGAAAGAAATAAACTAAACTAGATCAATGCGAAAGATGGAAGGGGATTTTGAGAAATTATAGGAGTGATTAAGGGAGATGGAATAAAGGGGTTTGTGTCATTGGTAAAGAGAAGTTGATTTTTGGTGGTTGGAGAAACAAATAATTGGTGCATAAAGAGGCAAAGTAAAAAAGAGTTGAAAAATGTAGAATGGTGACATATTTTGAAAATTCTTCTATAGACACCAAGGGAGGACCTGGCCCTCGCCACAAAATAATATCAAATTATTTCGCCTTGAAAATGAAAGGGAAACTCAAAATGTATCCCATAAATAAAGTTTAATTAATGTACTTAACAATTAAGAAATACGTAGTTTGAATCCCAACCATTTTCATGTACTAAAAATATCTTTACTTTGTAAAAGTTTAAGCTTTCAAACTTTTTAATGTGAAAGTCAATTTGGATCCCAACTCAATTAGTGAAGGTATTAATAATCTTTCTTTTCTTTTTTCAATTAAAAAATATTAAGGGCTTAGGGTGTCACTTTTAATTAATCAATATTAGCTTAAAACTTAAGATAGTAGGTGAAGATGAATTTATTTATATATTATTCAACACGTTTCCCTCACTCGTGGAATTGAAATACGAAGAAGATATATCAAGAAAAAAATAGGAAAAAAAAAACAATACAAAAACTTGAACCTAGAACTTCCTTAAACCATCTGTTGTAAAATCATCTTTATTATCTATTGATCTAAAAATCTAATCATACTAAACATATATATGAGTTTAAGTGTATTTCACCTAACCACCACAAACAAACAAGAGTGAGGAATTAGAAAAATGACAAGAGAAAGAAGGTGGGGGAACCAAGAAAATATATTTAAATGTAAAATCAGTTGTTAAATAAGCCTTTTTATTTCTTCGATTCGATTCCAAGAAAGTAAAATTTAGAACATGCCACCCACTCATTGAGCTCATATTATAAAAATGAATTATTAATTCAACTAATACACCCAACCAAATCCAAAATCTCATTCTTTTTGTCTTTTTGAAGATGGAAGCTTAACCCAGTTGCAATAATTCATTGTCTTGTTCAAAGAAAATAAAATTGAACCAATTGGTTGTTTGCAAACCTAAAATTTGGCATCACATGATCCCAAAAGAAAAAAGAAACAGTGGATTAGGATATGTGTGATAGGGTCAACTGGTAGACTTCAGAATATATACACACAAACTTCTAGGTACTCACATATTAAATAGGTTTTGTTATTAGCAGTAGTTTAATCTCTTGTTGGTTGTTGTTTTGGTTTGCCGCCCTTTAGGTTGGTATATACTTAAATCAGATTTTTAAAGTTTAAATTTTGATCTTTTTAAGTCTGGGGAATCATCCTTTCAAATACCCAAATAAAATAAAATAATAAATGTGATTCTGTGAAACTGAACTAAAATGTCATACCAAAGATTATGTCACCTTTCCCCATAAGAGAGTAGTTATTTAAATTTTGAACAAGTCAATTGGCTACTACTCGTCATTATTATTGGTCTCTTCTCCAATCACTATTTTAATTTAATTGTACTCATTCTTACATTTGGCCCCCATCAAGCTTTCTCCCTACCTTCCTTTTTTAACAGCTTTCCTATACTTTTAATGATTCTTAAACTTAGTTTTTATTAGTATGGTTTCCCTTTTTTTTCTTTTTTCTTTTTTGGATTTTGTAGAATTTTTTTTTCCATTTATTAGCACTTTTATTATAAATTTTGAAAATATATTTATACATTGTATTTATATGTGTGATAATTATTATTATTATTTTAATAAAGTCAATTAAATTATAAATTTTGAAGGTCTAAATTTAAGATTTATTAAAGATAATTAAAACTAGACATTTGAAACTATATCACCTATAATTGAACAAACTTTAGTACTTATATCATAAATAGTATTTAAATTTAATTATTTTATATTTGTTATGTCATGTAAACTAAACAATCTCCAAAAACAATATTATGTAAACATTATTTTTCATTATCATCTCATTTTCATCTCGATCATAACAAATAATTTTAAGGAAGGATAAATTTAATACTTGAAATAAAATAAAATTTAAAATACAAAAACTAAAACGATATTTTAACCAACAAAAAACTAGGTTCGAAATTAAAAAAAGAAAAAAGAAAAACAACTAATTTAGGTGACAATAAAATTAAAAGTGAAACATCATAATTTAAAAAACAATACTAAAATACATTTGAAGATAATTGCATGTTTATAAACTCTAAATCACAAACAAAAATAAAAGTAGGTTGATGGGTTAAACACCATTGTGCAACACACTACATATCCACTCATTCCATGGATATAATTGGTAGACCACAACACAACTAGGTAGAATTAATTAATGACACCAAAAAATTAAAAGTCCAAAAAGAAAATCCCATTTCATAAGGTACCTTATTATGGTTTTTTCAGCTTTTACAAATTTATATCTACAATCCTCTAGAGCCAGGAATATCAATCCATTGCAATTGCAGCTCAATTTCACCAGACTCCACATTTCTTAACCTTAGAAACATTTTTTGAATAACTTGTCCATTTACCCAAATTATGCAACTTTCTTCGGACAAACAATTCTCCCTGCTTGGTTGAATCTTTCTTATGATGGTTCCACTTGGGAGATTGTTCAATCTCATCTTTACGGCTTCCACAAATGGCCGAACGTCAAACTCCGCATCCCCCATCTTATCGTCAAGCGAGAACAGATCTTTGTCGTATACAAGCTGTACAAAAGCTTTATTATGTGAACATACTCATACTTTTCATATTTCTCTTTCATTGAATTTAAGCTCATATGAAACAAAACAAATGTGAGATGTGAATCGATGATGTGATGTATTATTTACCACGTTGACAGGGAGACTTGGGTCTTGGATTGATAGAGTTAGATCTTCGTTCCATTCTGGGTTTATATTTTGCTTCACTACTCGAGTCTTCAATTTCTATAAACCACGCAATATAAGTTAGTCCACCAAAGTGAAATACGTTGCAAATACTATTGTGAGAGAGCCAAAGTTAACGATTCAGAGTAATTTTAATTTCTTTTTTCATAATTTAAATTGAGCATTACAACTAATTAGAGAAGAAAGGACTCTACCCAAAACTTTAAACTCGATTTATATTAAAAAAAGCTTAATAAACTTTTATATATTCAATCTGTCTTAAAATACTTATAAATTTAACCTTGTTTATAAGTATTTTAACTTATGGATTTCTTTATTTAGCCATATATCTGTCTAACAAATGTTTTCAAAAGATTTGAGACAAATGTTTTCAAAAGATTTGAACTCAAATTCAAAAACCTTCTTTTTTTTAAAAAAAAATATCAATTTTCCGAACCCTTTTCCTCTCACTGTTTGAGCTAATAAAATTAGCAAAATATCCAACAACAAGATGAAGTATTAATAAAGATTTAGACTCAAAACTCGCTTTTTTTTTTATAGTTTGTGAAACAATCACTAAACTGTGTTAAGATATTGGAGAACTGTAACAATGGTTAGAACAAAAAACAACCAACGAAACTGAACTCCTACATAAAATTTGACCTAGTTTTCGACAAAGACAGCAATCTATATATCTTATAAAGATCGCGTGAAGTCTACATCCTAAAAACCATCAAAACACGAAAAGAACAAAAGAAAGAAATCACACAAACATCCAAACAGAAACAGCACAACCCAAAACTCAAAATCAAAATCATGAGATGATAATTTTTCAGTTAAAAGCTGGAAGAAAACCAGAATCGAAAAAGGAAGAACAAAGTCAATGGAAAAGAAAACACAGAGTAAAGAAGAAGAAGAAGAAGAAGAAGAAGAAGAAGAAGAAGAAGAAGAAGAAGAAGAAGAAGAAGAAACCTGTTTGCCCATCTTGAAAATAACATAAGGATCACTGCTACAAACATCTCTTACAGCAAGATTCACACCTCTAAACACATGAATTCTCAACAATCCCATTAAATTCTCCATTTTCAAAACTAAATCAAAGTTTCTCCAACTACAACAAACTCTGTTTTTCTGTTTGGGTTATTGATTTCCCTTTCCTTCTTTGGATATCCAGAAATACAAATACCCAATTTTGTTTTATCCTCTTACTTCCACCCTCATTGACTATTGACAATTCCTATGTGACAAAATTTCGATGATTCAGCCCTTTGCATTTGCTATTCTACCTAATTTATATACCTTCAATTATATTATTTTCTTTTTCTTTTTTCTTTTGGGGAAATGAAAGCATAGTTTGACTAGTCTAACTTTGGTTGAATTACTGTTTTAGCCTTCATTGTTTGGTTTTGAATTGGCCTCTATGGTCTTCTTGGTTTCTTTAAAGTTTTGAAATATATATTTGGGAATAGGGAAAGCATCCAAACATTTCAAATTAGGGGAACATTTAAACATCTATTAACCCAACCCATATATATGATTTCATGTTTCAAAACTGCACTAAAATTGATGAGGTTTGTTGATGTACAAACAGCTGACGATATATTCTTGATGTTAGAAAAATGAGATTATTTAAAGTTTTTGTTCATAGTATATAAATATTTTATTAATCTTTTTCTATTGTTAATATCTATATTTTGACATAAATGTCAAAAGTTTTATTCATTTAATTACTATTATAATCATCAATGGTAAGATTCTCTTTTAGGATAGAGATCAAATATTGTGGAACTATTTTCTACTCTTTTGCATAATAAATCACTCTAATTGAGATATAGATCATACTCATTTAATTTTACGTCAAAAAAAATTAAAAAAAGAAATAAATGAAACTATATATTAGATATAAATATCTAACCAATTAACTTAAATATACTTTGCACCAAGCATACTTAAGAATTCAACCTCAACCGTCAGAACACCTTCAAAATATTTTTGTTTTTAATCTATAATTGCTATTGTTTTCTAAACTAAACATCCTACCCAACTTTCAAGTACTTGATCAAAGTACTTTAGTAGTTTAAGGACATTTATATTTTTAAAGATTTATATGTTAGAATTCTCACGAGAGGAAAAAAAAAATTAGTAGCAGTGTTGTTAAATTGAAAATGATTTATTAAGAATTTTATTGAAGGTATGAATCTTGATTACCTAAAAGCTTGTATAATTGTCTCTAGTTTTTAGAATAGAAGTAAAGATTAGTATGATTTTTGTCATATTATAATAAAACATGTCACGATAATTAAATAATAGAAATAAAATATAAAAAAATAAAATTATAAAGGCTAGAGAGACTAATAATGGTAAATATATGAACCTACTTTGTATAATTTTTAAAAAAGTTTTAAACAGCCTTATTTTACCATATCAATTAGATGAGAATCCAACTTTCCAAGTGAGATTTGGTCAGTCAGAAACAATGAAATTCATAACTATCACGCGGCTGAATGGACCCATCCAAAAAGTAACGTTCGTTTTAAATGTGAACGAAATTAGCTTTTATGGAAATGATTTGTAAGAAAATGTTTCATTTTTTAAATTACTTTTATAAACTTCGGTCAATCATATTCTTTGTAATTTTGTCCTCGCTACAATTTCAATATATATATATATTTTTTCATTTCTAAACTTAAATAACCCTCATAGTTATTTTTTAAAATAGTAATTTTCATAAATATAACAAATCAATAAAATATTTACGCTTCATATAACAAAACTCATAAAGTTAATTATTTTTTAAATATTTCAAATTTGTCCTTCTGCCTTTTTTCTCTCTATTCCATTTTCTTTTTTTTCCCTCTCTTTTATCTTCATCTGTTTCATCGTCTTTTTCTTTTCTTTTCTTTTTTCAGAGTGATATTTGGTTCGTCGAGTATCAGATATAAAATATCTATTTTTTTCAAACTTTTTTATTTGGTTGTTCAATATCGTGTACTAAATATAAAAGACTAGCAAAAAAACGATGATTTGGATAATAAAATCTAAACGATCGTGTAAAAAAATAGTCAAATCTAAACGATTCTATACAAAGAATCCTAAAAAATCGTTTAGATTGGAGCTACTCCAATCTAAACGATCATGTACGTAGACAAATATAAACGATTGTGTACGAAAAGAGTTTTTTTTAAAATAATTTAGCCAATTTAAACGATCGTGTACGAAATCTTGAAAAGAAAATTCGTTAATTAGATTTGACTATCCAAATTTAAAAAACCAAATCTAAACGATCGTGTTTCAAATATATTACGCACGTTGTTGATGACGTAGTTGACAGAACATTTTTTGTATTTTTCATGATAGGCATGTGGGCTTTTCTCGATTTTAAAATTGTTCTATACAATACAAATATTTGGTCGCTTTATTATATTTTTTTAAAAGACTCATTTTTAAAAAATAAAATAATCATTTTAATTATGATTAAATGTACGTTAACGTGAAAATGAATGAGGATTTAATTTTGACCAATTTTTAATACTTATTCTTAAAATTAAAATTAATTTTCACCAATTTTTAATACTTAGTCTTTAGTACTAATATATTTAAGTGTTACACTTAGTATAACTTAACAGTAAATGACACATTATTTTTTTTAGATTAGGATTTTATATCTTCTCAATTCTATTTGTTATACTTAAAAATGGATAACAACTAATACATCTAAGTTAACCAAACGAAAAAAAATGTAAAAATTGTTAATCATTAGGATATTGGATAGCTAAATCTAAACTATCGTTTAGAAAGCAATCCTATAAAATTATTTATATTTTGCTATCCAAATTTAAACGATTAAATCTACTAAAAATAGTTAAATCTAAATGATTGTTTATTAAATATATTATGTATCGAATATCGATTAATTACGATATATTTTTAGTATTTTTTATCGTGGATATGTACGAATTTTTTTATTTTGAATTTATTTTATACGATGTAAATATTACAAGGCTTTACAAAAATCAACAAAATTAAATTCATTTATGGAATTAGAAGTACGAGTTGGAAGTGGGGAAAGCAGGAATTTATTTTGAGAAATGAAATACGCCGCGCTGGCGGAATTGACCACTTAGTCAATGGTGACCGGTCGGTCCCACGTGGCTCCGCCGGCGTCACTTATTTGACTTCCACATCCAAGTTTACACTTTAACGCATGGCCACGATATATATATATACAGTTTACAAAAATTAGAGAAACTTAATGTTATGCAGCATAACTTAATTTCTAAACTTTAATAAATTTAATTTTCGTATTCTTTCAAAAAGATTTAATTTTGTTAAAAGAATAATATCGAGCTTTGCGTCAAAACATATATAACTTAAGTGAATTTTGCATAAAAGAATATATAACTTAAGTGAGTTTTGCGTCAAAAAATATGACTTGTCTATTAGAGTTGTACCCATATGGGTGTCTCTAGGATCACCACCATTTTATGACTATATGTTTCGACGAGATCACCAGTCTCATGAGATATTATGTATATGAGTGGTCCGACGAGATCACTTACAACCCGATTGTCCCAAGTGTTTCTTCGGGTTCACTGAAGATCAGTTTGTCCTAGGTGTTCTTTCGAGTTCACCGGAGACTAATTTTTGTCCTAGGTGTTCCTTTGGGTTCACCAAAGACTAGATGTATTCCTATGAGATCACTAAATTGCGTGTGTTCGAGAACGCGCCAGTTTAGGGGTACTCCTTTATGGGACTCTAATGGAAAGTTAACAAACACCTAACGGGACTAGTAGTGGGTCCCTTACTGAGTATATGTTTATGCTCACTCTTTCTATGTTTAATGTTTCAGCCAAAGGTAAAGGTAGAGGACAGCTGGCGAGTGATAGAGAAGAATCCGTGACATGCCATATGGGGACTCAATTTTGCTTCCGTATCTATGTATCAATGTTTTAGTATTTTGTTTTTAATGAAAATTTAATCTTCCTCTTTTTGAAGAAAGTGTCTCTTGTTATTGTTTCTTTTTAGTAATGACCTCAACTTAATATAAAGAGTTAGGTCGTTAGACCTTAACTAAAAACAATGTATTTGTGGAGAAGGGATATGCAACAGATTGCATGTTTAAATTGAACTTAGAAATGAATAAGAAATTATGTTTTGCTTACATGTTGTTCTTTTAATATTTGACATGCTAGACTTTGTCACAAATAAAAGATTAACTAGCTGGGTAGGTTAAACATGATTCCTAAGTTATCTTTGCATGAATTTGAAAAATGTGCATGTTGTAGTCAAGCTAAGATAACTAAGACTTCACATAATTCTGTGACCAGGGTAACTAAGCCTCTAGAATTAATTCATTCTGATTTATGTGAATTCGATAGCATGTTGACTAAGAATGGTAAAAGGTATTTTATAACTTTTATAGATGACTTGTAATGATTTTACTTTTATTTACTTGCTTAAAGATAAAAGTGATGCTTTTGATATGTTTAAAGTGCATGTTTGTAACTGAGTAGAAAATCAGTTTAATAAAAGGAGTAAAAGACTTCTAGTGGTAGAGAACCTGAATATGATTCAGTTGCTTTTAATGAGTTTTATAGCTTAAAAGGAATAATACACGAAAAATTGCACCTTATTCTCCTGAAATGAATGGAAAAACTGAAAGGAAGACTAGAACTTGAACTAAATTAGTAGTTGTTATCTTGCTTGATTCAGGAGCAGCACCATCTTGATGGGGTGAAATAATTAAGACAATTAATTATGTCCTTAATAGGATTCCTAAATCAAACAACATAACTACACCTTACAAAGTCCTTAAGAATAAAATACCAAATTTGTCTTATCTCAAAACATGGGGTTGTCTAGCCTATGTTAGAATTCCTGATCTTAAGAGAAGAAAACTAGCCAATAGAACCTATGAGTGTGCCTTTATAGGATATGCTGAAAATAGTAAAGCCCAAAAGTTCTATGACTTAGAAAATAAAGTAATCATAGTATCAAATGATGTTGACTTCTTTGAAGATAGATTTTCCTTTAAATTCTAGAAATAGTGGGGGTTTGAATAGTCAAGTTAGTGGAGGCTCAAGTTCTTGTAACTTACCTTCAATTAGAATGCAAACACAATATAAGAAAGTAGATCCCGAACCTAGAAGAAGCTAAAGAACAAGAACCACAAAAGACTTTGGAGAAGACTTTCAAATGTACAATGTAGAAAAATATCGTAAAGATCTAACAGAAGTCTTATCCTTAGTAGATGTCAATGACAAGAAGCTATCAATGATGAAATAGGATTATCTTGAATCAAATAGAACTTGGCACCTAGTTGACCTACCCCTTAGTTGCAAAGAAATAGGTTGTAAATGAGTCTTAAGGAAGAAACTCAAACCTGATGGATCAGCAAATAAATATAAGGCCAGACTAGTAGCAAAAGGTTTTAGACAGAGGGAAAACATTGGCTTTTTTGACACATTCTCCCTAGTAACTAGAATAACCTCAATTAGAGTGTTGATTTCTATAGCTGCTTTTAACAATCTCTTAATACATCAAATTGATGTTAGGACTGCATTCTTAAACAATGATTTAGAATAAGAGATCTATATGAAACAACCTGAAGGTTTCATAGTTCATGGTCAAGAATCTAAAGTCTATAAGCTAGATAAATTCCTCTATGGCCTAAAACAAGTTCATAAGCAGTGTCATGAAAAGTTTGATAATCTATTCATGTCTAAAGGGTTCAAAGTAAATAAGAGTGATAAATGCATCTACTATAAGTCTGAGAATGACCTATGCACTATCATATGCTTATATAGATGACATGTTAATCTTTAGATCAAATGTGCACGTCACAAATGATGTAAAATCAATGCTTAGTGCAAATTTTGACATAAAAAACTTAGGAGAAGCTAATGTATCCTAAGTATTGAAATCACTAGAACTAAAAAGGGAATTTCTTTGGATCAATCTCATTACATAAAGAAGATTCTAAAGAAATACAACTAGTTTGATAGTAAAAAAGCACTACACTCTATGATCCTAGTGTTAAGTTGTTCGAGAACACTGGTGATATTGTTAATCAATCTAAGTATGTGAGCATCATAGGCAGTTTAAAATATGTTGCTGACTACACTAAGCCAGATATAGCTTATGTTTTAGGGTTACTATGTAGGTTTATAGCATACCTAGCCTAGAACACTTGAATGTTGTAAAAAGAATATGATATACCTTAAGAAAACCCAGAACGTAGGATTACATACCAAAAGATTCCCCAGGTCCTAGAAGGTTACAATGATGTTGATTGAAACTCCCTCTCGAATGACTCAAAGGCTACAAGTGGCTATATCTTTAATATATCAAGAGGGGTTGTTGCTTAGAAATCCAAGAAACAAACTATTTTAGCCTAGTCAACGATGGAGTCAGACATGACAGCACTAGCAACTGCTAGTGAAGAAGCAAGTTGACTTTAAAGCTTGTTATCAGAGATTCCCTCATGGAAAAACCGGTACCAGTCATATCGATCCATTACTATAGTCACTACAAGAAAATGAGTATCTCTCGACCCACAAAATCTCAAGAGATATACGAGAAAGCGTCAGGAAAGGATCGATCAGTGTATAAATGCATGTATGGATCGAATTCAGAAGAAATGAGTTGGGAGAGAATCTCTTGATGCACAAAATTAGGTGTCGAAAATGTAGGATCTCCCGACGCCTAATTTTATGCATCGGGAGATCTTATATTTTTTTTTAAAAAAAAACCTTCCATTATTAAATGGAAGGTATATATTATGTAAGTATTTGAACCCCAACCTAGCACAAAAACTGTCCCACAAACCCTAAAAAATTTCAACTTTAATTCTTCAAGAGTAAAACAAGAAGTAAATTAAAAAAAATATATATATTTGTTAAAACTACTAATCATCGCTAAGGAAACTGAATTTTCGAAGAAGAAGAAAGAAAAGTAAGCACATTTTTTGCGAGGTTACAAATCAAAATTTAAATTATCTATGTGACACAACAAGTTCAAGGAGGAAAGAACCCTTTAAAACTCCCATATACCTTGGCAATAACAATGACAATAACAATAAATAAACAAGTCCATGACATAGAATAAATATTGGTTTCATTAAATCTCAATAATTCATATGTAGTCCACTCCAATTATGCCATAGTCATACATCAAGTTCAGTATTTTAACAATTCAAGTAGACATGCATAAACCTATGATGGAAAACAAAAACAAAAACAGAAGAAGGAAGGCTAAGGAAACTTTTACCCTGATGGAGTTTCAGTAAAACTGAGTTTGTAGGTATTAGTATGAAAACTGTGAAATGAATAATGCTTGTTATATAATCTATCCATAAGTTTCTTTCATGGATTTGTCATGTTAGGCTCTAAGTGAGCGACTTTTGGGCAAATGAATGAGGTCGTTCGTTAAAAGGTGCATTCCTATCCATGTGTTGCTAGCTTTCTAAAGATATGCATGTCGCACAATCTTTCCTCTCTATCGCCCAAGTGTAAGTGGAGAGAGGTTTCTTGGTAAGTCCAGGGTCGAACACAAGAAATTTAAGCTCCTAATTATCTTATCGCGTCACTAAGTCATGCAGTATAACTATACAGTAAAGATTATGTATAATATGTTTTGACTTGTACTTGGTGGTGCAAGGTGGACATTGCAAGATGATGGACATGGAAATTGAACTTATCTCTAGGCATGGTGATGAAGGAATAATTTAATTATCTAATCGCATTGATTTGTACTTTAATACTTCAAGGCAATACAAAGGATATTTTAACTTCAAATTAGGGCGAGCGACCTCTCGGCACCTTTGCCATACTTGCTCGCCTCTCGAGATCCAAATACACAAAGTTAAGCTATGATTTATATCTAATTATCATAAGATAATTAAGGCGGGCAACCTCTCGGTGCTATCGTCACACACATTGGCCTCTTGGTAATGTATGCAAAAGATGAATTTGGTAATAAGATAGTATCGCTACAATCTTCTCGCCACTCGCTTAGCTACATGTGCGTTCTCACTTGTTAGGTGATTACAATCAACATCATTGTTCTTCTGTCGAATGTACAATGCTTCGATATCCGCATTTAACTCAGCAAAACTCATAACATTATTCTCTAGCTATTAAAAACACATTTCATTGCTCACAAGTTAACCAAAGAGATTGAACATGGAAAGTAGAAGAAATATGTGAGAATGAAAGAAGAAATACATTACTTTCATAAAAATAACTTTAAGCCTCTTAGCCATGATGTACATCTTACAAAACAATACAAGAAAAACATAAACTAGAATACAAGAGAAGGTGTTACATCGCAGAGTATGGCTTCTCGTACTCTTTGGCTCTAATTTTTTCCTATTGATGAGAGGGAAGATGAAGGGGATAAACTCTCTTTCTCTTTTATTCTAAGCTCTCACCTAAAATCCAAGGGAAGGGAAAAGACGAGCAATGTGTGAACTTGCTCTTCGGCCAATTTTGCACACTTTGCTTTGAAGTGAGAGGCTTTATTTATAGGCGAGGTTTGATATTGACATGACATTCCACAAATTATTAATGCCTTTGAAAAGTTGCATTGGCACTGTGCAGACGTCCTTTTATCCTTTCGCTGACATTCACGCCAACCAATTTGTCTGCTAGTGCTTCATATCGCCTAGCTTACTCTGTTAGTTACCGCATAGGTTGAGCACATCTCCTTGTGTAACCATTATATCGCTGAGCTTCACTTTTTTTTTTTTTTTTTTGCCTAAAATCCAGTGATTAGAGCACGAAAACACAATGAAATAGGGATTAGGTTTTTTTATATCATGCTATTCACAAATTAATCAAATAACCTACTTTTTCCTTTATTTTCTTCTATTCTCATGCGATTAGTAGAGATGTCCACAAGGCGGGGCAATGCTGGGCTGGGGATGCCACTCATCTCCTTTCCCGTCCCCTATTCCATTCTCCATCCCTACCAATTTTCCCGTGGGGAACGGGTTGAGGATTCTATAGGGATCGAGTTTCACACGGGGAAATATTTCCCATTTTTTTGTTTTAATCCCATTTTTCATTCCCCATTTACTTGAAATATGTATAGATTTTCAATGTTTTTCTTATTTTCGATATAATATTATGAATTTTCTTATTTAAGAAATCAAAGTGCTTTTAATAAGTTTTCATGAATTTGAGAATGATGTGGACCTACATGTCTACCACCAATACTAAATGCAGATTCAAAAGCAACAGTAGTGATAGGAACAACTAGAACATCTTTTGCAATTTCATACAGAACATTATACTTGACTCCATTCAATTTCCACCATTGCAAAATGTTAAAGTTTTTCGTTCGTTGTAAAAGAGATTCATCTGAATAACCCTCAAGTTCTAATTTGGCATTGTCAACATCATTCTCCACATTACTAACAAACTCTTCAAACTTGAGGTGATGATCTTTCTTATTAGCAAGAGAAGTTTTACTACTACTTCCATCTCGCTTTGAAGTCGAATAAGATGTAGATGTAGACTGTTGAGGTTCTTCTATTGTACTTGATTTTGAACTATAAAACTTCATCAAATCACAACACAATTCTCTAACACGTTTAATTCCTGCAGTATAATGAGATCCGTAGATTTGAGAAAAATAAAACTTGATCAATCTCATCTTGAATTTAGGATCTAATACTATAGTTATTGCCAACACACCATGAATCACACTCCAATACTTTTCAAACTTGGAAATCATTCTTGATGCCATTACTTGTATCTCCTCAACATCAGAATTAAGCCACTTAGAAAGTTCTAACCTAATTTCACAAACTTCTTAAAAATACATTGAAGGTTGGATAACTCGACTTAGAAAATAATTTAGTCATACAGTAAAATGGTTCTAATCTATTACTCATTTCTTTTGGAAAAATTCCAATCTGTCTTTAAAGGAAGATAAGTGTACAATGGTTCATGTTGTTTTAGATGAGCAAACACATCCTTATATTCCAAAGCCGTTTTGAGCATCACATATGTTGAATTCCATCTTGTAACATAATCAAGACATAGTTTTTTAGTGCATAGAATTTGTAATTGACAAACTCCTTCCTCAAAATTTTCTTTTCTTTTTGGAGAAATGGTCCAAAAATGAATCGTACCTCTAATCTTCTCTATACCATCAAGAATTACAGTAAAATCATATTTCACTATCAAATTCAAAATGTGTGCACAACAACCAATGTGAAACAAACTTCCACGCAACCAAAGTGTCCTTAAATCTAAATTTCTTAATAAAATGTCAACCATTGCATCATTTGTTGAACAATTATCTACTATTAAAGTGAACAATTTATGATCTATGTTCCAATCGAATATACACTTAATTAGTGCTTCCGCATATCAAGTTTGTGGATGTGGCACATGTACAAACCTGTTATTACGTAATAATATGTTAAATTGGAAACTACTAAATACTGGACAAAAAATAGATTAGAAGATGAAATATTTAAATCAAATTTCCTTAAAAGTCTACTTTGTAGGACCCAAGAATCATCAATAAAATGTGCAGTGATTGCCATGTATCCCTTCTTATGGCTTGTCACAGTCCACATGTCCGTATTAGGGCAATCTTACTTTTGTTGTTTTCCAAAATTTTCATTGTTTTTATTCTCTCTTCTTCATAAATTTTTGTTATATCTCTCCTCATTGTGCTTCTTGAAAACATCTTAAACATTGGTTGAACACAACTAAAAAACTTTCTAAATCCTTTGTGTTCAACCATGTTTATAGGATATTCATATACAATTGTGGCATAGCAAGGTCTCTTCTAGAAGCTTCATAGTCAAAGAGTGCATAATTTAACACTAATTTTCCCTCATTTCTTTTAGTACGTTTCAAGCACAATTGCCTAATGTCTCTTTGTCTACGTAATGGACAATTTTTTAAATGATCATGTAAATGTTTTGTTCCATTTCTAGATTCTCCTCCTAGCTTTTGAGGTAAACTTTTACCGCCTTATTTAATTTTTAGGGAATTTTAAATTTTGGATTAATTTCTGAAATTCTGGAAATTTATAGTTGTAAATTTATATGATAATAATATAATAGTAACTATATTATTATTATTATTGTTATTATAATCTTTATATATATAAATTAATATTAATATTATCTTTTATTTATTTTTATTAATCTTATTATTATTATTAATTAATTAGATAAAAGTTAATACATATATATATATATATATATATAATAATAATAATATTTTGTATATTATTATTATTAATTAGAATTATTAAGAGTTAATATATATATATATATACATTTAATAATATTTTATTATTATTATTATTAATTTCCTTAACTTAATATATATATATATATATATATATATATATATATATATATATATATATATATATTTTTTTTTAAAAAAAAGAGAAGGGAAACCCTACTGCCGCGCGAGCCCCCCCCATCCATCTTCTTCTTCGTTTCATCTTCCCCAGCGCCGCCGCCGTCGTTTTTCTTCTCTTTTCCCTTCCGTTCGTCTCTTCGCCATCCATCCTCTCTGTCTCCGTCCGTATGGTAGTCGTTCGCCTTCGTCTCCGTCGTCGGAATCTCACCGCCGCGGCTTCCTACCATTTCGGGTCTCCTCTCGGGTTCAAACACTCGAATGCCGCCGTGCGTCCTTCGTCCGACCGTATCCGTCGTCGCCCTCCGCCGCGTGGAAGTAGTACCAGTCGTCGGACAAGCTGCGAATCGTCCCGGTCGTCGAACGTCGAAATCTGTCGCTCGTGGTTGCTTCGGTTTCAATCTGACCCGACCCAAATCGCGAATCCAAGTCGACCCGAACAGGAGACCGAGCTGAGCTGCGCCACGAGCCGCGGCACAAGCCGCGCCACGAGTTGAGCCACGAGCCGAATTAAGCCGAAGACCAAGCCGAGCCGAGTTCAGTTGAGCCGAGCCGCGAGCCGAGTTGAGCCGAGCCACGAGCCGAGTTGAGCCGAGCCGCGAGTCGAGTTGAGCCGAGCCGAGGCCAAGCCGAGCCGAGCCGAGTTGAGCCGAGTCGAAGCCGAGCCGAGCCGAGTTGAGCCGAGCCGAGGCCAAGCCGAACCGAGCCGAGGGTGAGTCGAGCCGAGACCAAGCCGAGCCAAGCCGAGGGTGAGCCGAGCCGAGCCGAGCCGAGGGTGAGCCGAGCCGAGCCGAGGGTGAGCCGAGCCGAGCCGAGCTCCCTGTTCACCGAGCCACCTAAGCCTTCTTTCCTCCACTCCAGGTCACGGTGAGTTTTCGGTAAGGATTGTTTTCGATGAATTCCCTAATGTTGCTACATCCGATTCGAGTTTGAATATTGGAATAAGATATGGCCCTACTTTTCTCCCTTCAAGGTAGTAAGGAGTTGACGCTTAAGTTCTCGGGTCCCGCGGCAGGCTTGTTTGGAGATAGCTTTCCTTTCCTTGGGTAAGTCAACGGGTGTCGTTTCGGACCTTTTAAAACGACTTCTACTAGAGACATCAACTAAAACCTTTGTGTTTTCGTTTAGGTTGATCCGTTGAGCATGGATTCGATCGAGGGGCATAACCGAGTATCAGGTAAGGGTTTTCCTACTACTGGACCTCGGATCGAGGCTGAAAACGTAGTAATCCACAGGGGATTACACGTTAGTGACTGTACTGAATAACTGTATGTGTGTTGACTGTTAAGCACTGTTATTATATTTTGTCTGATGTAAAGGTACTGTGACTGCTAATTGTAGATTGGGATTTTATGTTGATGGACCTTGAAGTTACGGTTCAGTATGTAGTAATCATTGGTCTGGATGTTGATCATGGAGTTTGGACGGGGAAGGACAGTGAGTCCGGTTTTGGTTGGTTAGTTGATTGGGTCTAGGGTTTTCCCTAATGGTGTGCTAATGGTGATGCGTATAGCAACTGAGGGTGTAGTTGTTTAAACCTATACTATCTGACTGACAAAGCCTATGGCTGAATTGTAATATGAATGTCGTTGGGGTGTGACTGTTGTAGACGGTTTAGTATGGACTGAGGGGTAACGGTTAGCTTCATCTATGGGGTAGTGTGCCTTACGGATATGTGCATCCTTCGGGAGCACTAGACTGATATGTGCATCCTTCGGGAGCACTAGACTGATGTGTGCATCCTTCGGGAGTACAAGACTGATCTGTGCATCCTTCGGGAGCACTAGACTGATGTGTGCATCCTTCGGGAGCACTAGAATGATATGTGCGTTCTACAGAACCACTAGACTGTTATGTAGGGTACCCCCGAATAGGAAATTAACTGTTGCCCCCTAACGGGCCCAGTAGTGGGTCCCTTACTGGGTATGTTTATACTCACCCTTTTCTCTTCTTTAACTTTTCAGGTAAGGGCACAGCGAGGGGCAGACCGACGAGAGGCAGGAAGGACGCGTGAAGGCCATATGGACGCGTCTGGTTTTCTTATCGCTTCCGCTATGTATTTTGTTAGGATTTTTGGTTTGTGATTTTGAACTGATGACTTGAGTTTTTATTTGAGACTTTTATGATTGATTTAAAATTAGGGCCCGAAACTGTTTTTTTGTAATGGTTCTAATGCTTTTAATGAATCGTAACAGGTCCGTTTTAAATTTTATGTCGAATGGTCGAGTTTTGGTATTTGGTAGTGACCTCAGCTTAGTCCGGAAAGTTTGGGTCGTTACATGATTCACTTATGTTCATTGATGTTGGAGTTGAACCACCTTGTTCTAACTCAGAATCATTAGATAAAGTCGTTTTCACCTACAAATAGTCAAAATATACTCTCAAAACAAAGTAGGTTAACCTAATTACTCAAGGCATAAATGATCATTACCCAAAAAACATCATTAGATTTAATTCCTAATGCAAAAGATTGATATATACCACATACATTAACCCATACATAAATTTAAAAGAATAATTTTCTCTTTTTCCCCATCAACAATTTCGCAAAATAAAATTTCACATTCTTTCTCTCTTTTTCCCCATCAACAATTTCAGCAAAAAAAAATTCATATTCTTTCACTCTTTTTCCCATCTACAATTTCAAAAAAAAAAAATTGACATTCTTTCTCTCTTTCTCCCCAACAAAAATTTTACAAAAAAAAAAATCATATAAAAAATAAATCACTCACAGTGTTTGAAATTTGGAAAGAGAAGAGGGATTCGTCTACGGCTAGATTCGAGTGATGGGTAAAACTTAGAAGAAAAAAGAAGAGGCAGTAATGGTGGAGAAAAAATGGAATAGAGAAAGGAAGAAAACTGATGGAGAAAGGAAAAAAAAGTTAGAATAGAACAGAGAAAGAAGAAGAAAAATAGAGATGAAGAAAGATAAGGAAGAAGGAGGAAAAAAAAAGAAAGGGAAATGTGGCAGCAAAGAAATAGGGTAGGGTTTACTGTTTTACTTTTACTTTTTTTACTTATAAATAAATAAATAATATATACTTATATTTATATTTAATTATAATATATACTTTCGAGCCGAGGCTGGGGCCGATTTGCCAATAGGAAAAAACCTCCCCATTCTCTCCCTAATTCCTCATGTATTCAGGGATTTCCCACCCTATTCGAGTTGGGACCCTGCGGGTTAAAATGAACATCTCTAGCGATTATACCTCATTATTTTACACAAAATGTTATAATAACTTGTATTTCTACAAGTTATCAAACAGCCTTGACCAGGTAACTGAGGCACCCCAAGGTTTCCTTTATCAACACTATATCAAAGAAAGTAAAGAAAGTTATCACTTCAAAACCTAACTTCCAGAAGCAGCTCATCATTTTTCAGTAAGATAATACTTTGAAAGATCAAAGTCAAAATTTACAATCAAATTAGACATCTTACTAGTTATTACCACCAACCATAAAAAAGCAATGCATTTGTCATGTTATTAAGACTATAGTTTTCATTAATCTCCTATCCGGTTGGATCACTACTTATACTAGGAACACCATAAACTAAAGTAGCTTCTTAGTGCAAAAAGAAGCATGAACCTGGTTGGGTGCATCTTGGCAATAAGAATTTAAGGGAGAAGAGCAGACCAAAAACTTAAAATTACTATTATTATTATTTTCATAAAGAAGAAATAAAGAGAAATAAATAGAGAGATGTAAGTGCCAATTATGCAAATGACCCTAAAGAAAGCTATAATTAGAGGGCAATGCATATCAACAAACTAAAACATATCAATAATTAATTCTATCTCTCTCTCAATTTCTTTCATCTATTGGGTCCCACAACCCGGTTCTAAGTCCGTAAAATAGTAGATCAACTCTACTAGTGGTCTCCAGTTTGAGTTCGTGAGGAGATTACGAGGAATGGAAAGCTTCAAATGTATGTTTTCTATTAACCCTAATTTTGTTTAATTAGGGTAGTTTTGAAGAAATTAGGGTAAAGTAGATCCTTTCTTTCTACTGCACATGTCTCGGGTTCCTTCATTTTGTAATGCACATTGCATAACAGAACACAAGCAAGCTTTTGGCATTGCACATGCAACTAACAAGCAAACAACAAAGCCTTAAAGCACAACCATTTAGAACATCACTCGAATAATATTGTGTGCAATGTTAGTGTTGTTAGAGGTAAAGTTCAAAACAAATGGTTATTTTACAATATTCTAAATCATTGTCACTACGTAAAGGTTCAAGTCGTAAGACGCCTTTGCTTAAGCACATTATTACACAGATAAATACTTCTCGATGAAAATGTTTTAAAATTTTCAAGTGGGGGACTGTTAATTAATAAAAAAATTCAAATGGGGGATTGTTGATGAAAAGTTGTTTAAAGGAATGGCATGGTGTGGTATGGAATGAAAATAATGGTAGATTTATGTTTTTGCTAAAATTATTTTTGAAACATTGATTTTTTTACTTAAATTTTGACGGTTACGATCGTTACGACTGTTACAAACATTTCTTAATTCATTGTACATCATCTAATCATGTTGAACTTCCACTATATATATAGTACACCTCCTTCTCATTTCAATATATCAAAAATGAAATACATATTCCTCTCGTCTCACTTTCTACCTCGTATTCTCTCCTATTTTTCGCTTTTATGTTTTTCAAGCAACTAAGTATCTAGTGAGTGTTGGTATACTGGTTGGTTCCAATGCAGTTCCTATACCGACAAATTAGAGGTTATTTTATCCTAAGGACGATAGGGCACTTTGCATCTGTTTGCACATACAGAGTCGCGAAACGTCTTAAAGAGAGTGAGCTCCACTACTCAACCATTTCGTTAACATGCTTCCATGTTGTAGGTTTTCCTATTGGCACTTAGCTCCACTGAAGTGCAGCAACATATAAACTATATAATTGAGACTTCCATAAATATTATGTGTGAATATATGAATACACTATATAAGCAGTAAAAAAAATTATAGCTAAATTGTAGGCTCTATTCGATAACATGTTTCATCATTTTTTTTTAATTTATCAAATTTCAAATCGAAAGCTAAAATTATGAATAGTATAACTATTACACGTATCTAATTTTAAAATAATACAACCATCTACAAATAAGAAAGGTTTAAAAGTATAAATTAAAATTATACATAAATATTAAATATATGTAACGTATAATTAAGAAATATAGAAATTTTGTGAAGAAGAGAAAAAGAAAGAAATAGAAAGAAACTAAACATGGTAGCTAACTAGATTAGAATTCAAAATGTCGATCACCATTTACCAATTATTTGTAGGAGGTTTGGCAAAAATCCTACCCTAGTTTGAGTGGAGAATCCCTGATTTAATCTAATCAATTTGAGGATTCAAAATGGATCCCTGGTCAGAGAAAAAGGAAAGAGATTTCCATTCCCATCTCATTTAATGTTTAAATATTTTTTTTTGAATAATACAAATGTCCGTTTTATTATGGTTAATTTTCATAAATATAACAAAACACCAAAATATTTACGATCCGTGTAACAAAATCAAAATTTCTAGGAGGTAAAATAATTTCATAAATTTCAGACTTGCCCTTGATATTGCGGACAATTCATCCCTTCTCTTTATTCTTCTTTGCGATTTATTCATCTTCTCTTCCAGATTGTTTAGCTCCTCTTTCAGATTTTCTTTCTTTTTTCATCTTCTCTTTCATATTATTTAACTACAAGAAATTGTTGGAGTTAATAATAAGAACAATGAATTGTAGGCAATGATAGTTATTTATTCTTCTTAAATAGATAGAGATAGTGGAATACCACAATATTTACGTTTTGCTCTTGAACTTTTTTTTCCCTCCTCATATTTTCTTCTTCATCATTATCAGCTAATGTTTTATTATCTTGTTCTTCATCTTTAGCTACTTCTTCTTCTTGTCCATCCTTATCTTCATCTGTCTGAATGTAACAAAAAAATTGTTGATAAAATTGTCGTGTAAGAAAATGTAAATGATCGTCAAAGAAAAAGTAGATGATCGAGTAGAAGTTTAAACAATTATGTACTATTGTCAATACGATTGTTTCACACGATCAACATGATTGTTTAGATTTGAAAACTTTTCCCTATTGGAATTTATGTTCTAAAACTCGTAGTTTGTAATTAAATTATATTCTATTAAATAAAGTGGTTATTGAGGACTTATTAGTGTAAATAAAATACTATATTCTTGAATCCAATAAACTTAGATCCTGAGGCTATCTAGTGTAGACTTGAACTTTATGTAGAGACATAAACATCAAGTTCGAGTATATAGCCTAATCAATCTATAGTGTATGAATAAGTTTGGGCGCTTTATTCTAAGAACACTGTGGATGCGGCCTACCTTGTAGTTAGTACAACAATGTGATCCTGAATCATTCATGTAGAGACATGGAAGTGGGGGCATCTTATGTAAAGAGTTTACATAAGACTGGAACTAAGAAATAGTCACTTTTAAGTTATAACACCATTGACTATATAAACTGACTATTTCGATTATGATGACCTAGGTAACTTAATTTTAATCCTGAGTTAACTATGAACTTCTATTCATATGAAATTATCCTTAGATCTACATAGGTAATAGCAGTTCAACGATGCTGGCCCAACAAGTCTCTCATTTTAGGGGTAAGACCAAGTGGATAACTAGGGACATAAGGTGCAAGACAGAATTCACTCCTACCTACTTTAGGGTTAGTAATAGATTGTTCCCTTAAGGAATGAATCCAAGTCTTGAACAAGAGGTCCCACCTTCTCATTGGTCCTAGAGGAATTTGGTTTATAGGTTAGACCTTAAACCAATTGTTCAATAGTGGATTAGTGGGACTTAAAGAACAAGATGTAATCTCGGGAGTAAAATGGTATTTTGATCCAGTCGAGGTTACAAACAACCTGTGAAGGATTAACTTATCGATTATGGTTATATCAGATGGACTTATATATCTATAGTGAGGGGAGTGCAATTATACTTTAGTAGAATGACTGTTAGTTAACAAATGTTGATGAGCTCGATCTAAAAAGGATAGTTAGTTAATCTCGAATCATTGGAGCCTATGATCTATATGTCCATTAGGTTCCCTTGTTAGCTCATATGGAATTAACTTAGAACAATATGTTGAAATAATTCGAATTGTTCGAATTAGGTAAGAGAGAGAAATTGATAAATATATTTGATATAGTTGTCGGTTATATGTTGGATAGGGCTTTATATTTAAATATGATTTAAATATTAAAAATATGAATATGGATTCATATTTGGAAGCTTATAAATGATGGAAATGGTCAAAGTTGTAAAAAGTCAAAATGATGACTTTTGACTTTGAAAAGTCAAACTTTGACCGACTTTATCTTCAAATGTGATTTGAATTTAAGGAAAATGAATGTAAATTCAAGCTTGGAAGGTCGAAATTACTCAAGACAAATAAAATGGTAAAAAGTCACAATATTGACTTTTGGCTTGAAAAGTCAAAGTTTGACTTTGTCTAGAAGATCAAATGACCATTTTGCCCCTTGACTAAAGTTAATGGAAAAATCTAACATTTTCTTGGATTATCCCACTAACTCTTAGTGGACTAACTAAAAGCTCATGGTGATGACACTAAGCCCACTAATAGAAATTGGGACGGTGACTTATTCCTCTAATTGTAAGTGAAAAATGATGTCTTGCATTTGGAAGAACTAATTACATGCAATAGTTGCATGTAATTAGTTTATTTAAAGGGTTTTTTTCAAAAATTGGATAACTTTTTTGGCAAAATTTTGTTTTGATGAATTTCAAAATTATATCAAATTTGTTTTGTCTCCCAAATCTCAAACCAAAATTTCTTCTCAATTTCCATCTATCTTTCCTTTAGTTCCTTCACATCTTGGGTCCCATAACCTAGTTTTAAGTCTAGAGAATAGCGGATCATTACTAGTGGTGGTCCCAGTTCGAGTTCGTAAGGAAATATTGAGGAAATGGGAAGCTATGAAGGTATGACCTCTTTTGACTCTAATTCATTTAATTATGGTAGTTTATGTTGCATGCTAATCACTAATTAGCAAGTTGCAATTAAGGTAAAGTTTTGTTCCTTTTTTCGTTGCACTTGTATACTTTCCATCATTCCCATCGTTTAAAAAGAACTACATGATCGTGTGGATATGATGTAAACGTTCGCTTACCTAGTCAACATGGTTGTTTAACATGGTCAACACGATCGTTTAATTTTGAAGTCATTTTTCCTTCATTTAAAAAGAACTACACGATCATATAGATATGATTTACACGATCGCTTACCATAATCAACATGATCATTTAGCATGGTCAACTCGATCGTTTAGATTTGAAGCCCTTTTCCCATAATTTAAAAAGAACTACACGATCGTGTGGATATGATCTAAACTATCGCTTGCCCCAATCAATACGATCATTTAACGTGGTCAACACGATCGTTTAAATGTGAAGCATTTTTTTCATTGTTAAAAAGAACTACACGATCGTGTTGATACTACATAACACTATCATGTATCATTTTCTACACGAGGGCATATCGTGATCGTTTAGAAGCAGAATTACACGTGCGCGTGTGACCGATTAATTGGATGTTGACTATGACATTTTTGGTATTTTTCCTTGTGGACCTATGAGCCTTTTCCATTTTTGAAATTGTTCTATACAATGTAAATATTTTGTCAGTTTGTTATATTTTGAAAAAATCCTTTTTATTATTATGGGAATTATATTCTATATATACACCATCATTTAGATTTGATCGTTTAAATTTGGGTAGCCAAATCTTAACGATTTCTTTTCAAGATTTTTTGGTACAAAATTTTTTAGATTTGGTATAGGATCGTTTATAATTGGTATATGATCGTTTAGATTTGGTCGTTTAAATTTGGCTATTTTTTTTTTAAACTTTTTTTTTTTAGATTCTTTGATACACGATCGTTTAGATTAGACTATTTTTGGTACACGATCATTTATATTTGACTATTTAATATCCCAATGATTTCTTTATCTTTTATATTTGGTACACGATCTTAAACAATTAAATAACAATTTTAAAGAAAGATTTAAAAAAGTAGATCTTTTATAATTGGTACACGATTTTGAACAAAATAACAGTTTGAGAAAAATAAAAGAAAAATTACAGAAAAAGAGAAAAAGACAATAGAAAGGAAAAGAAAAATTGCAGAAGAAAGAAGATGGAAAGAAAGGGCAAATGGAAATATTTAAAAAAATTGCAAAAGAAGAGAAAAAGACAATGGAAAGGCAGAGAACAAGACGATAAAAAGAAAGGGTAAACCTATAATATTTAATAAAATGGTTAGCTTCATGGACATTTTCATTTTGTTACACGGACCATAAATATTTCGATCGTTTGTTATATTTATGAAATTAACCTAAAAATTGACTTTTAATTTTTTACCACAAATGCTTTTGGTCCGTATTTTTAACCTAATACGCCTAAAAAATTAAAGACCAAAGAATATGATTGATTATTAAGATTTTAAATACCAAAATAGGATTTAAATTCTGAAAAAAAAAAAAAGCAAAATTACTTTTAATAAAAATAGTATTTACATGTTTTGAATCATTTCGTCGAAAGATGATTTTGTCGAATAATTGGTTATACTTATTTAAAATTAATTCAATTTAGTTTGCTACTCCATAATTAAAAATTCTTGATTTGAATTGCCATTTTCTAGTCTTGTCTTGTATATATTAAGGGTGTTGAAAAGAACCGGTAACTTGATCAATCCAGATTACTCAACCAAAACTTAGGGGTTGGGATGATTTTCTTTTTTAAAATGAATATTTCAGATTAGGTTGAGTTATAGGATTTAGTAACCCAATCAACTCGACCCAACTCGATTTTATTATTATTATATATTGAATGTATTTGAATATAGGCTTAAACTTTGAATATAATGCTTTTGTTTTTTTTTTTTTTATTTCTATTTTGAATGAATTGAATGTAGACTTGGATTTTACATAACTTAGGTATTTGAGGGTAAACACTTAGGACTTTACTTGTTGTTTATTTGATTATAAATTTTTAAAAATTGATGTAATGTATTTAGGTCATTTACGATGTTTTGTTCACCGGAAAAATAATCAACTTTTAGTGGAAAAGTAAATAATGAAAAAATAGCCTAAATTAAACATATCTATCTATCTATCTCTCTCTCTCTCTCTCTCTCTCTCTCTCTCTCTCTCTCTCTATATATATATATATATATATATATATATATATATATATATATATATATATATATATATATATATATATATATATATATATATATATATATATATATATACAACCAACCTGGTGACCCAACCCGAAAATTATGAGTTAGACCGGATTGGGTTGATCCTTACACATTGAATCGATAGAGTTCAATTTTTGCCAACCCGATAACTTCGCTGGTCCATAATTTACCTTTAGCTGGATCAAATGGGCTTATGTACACCCCTAATATATACGGCTGACAAGAATAATAGCAAAATATAAGGTTTACTTTCGATAAATGACAAATTTTAATTTAAATTGATATATAAAATAGCAAAATCAAAAAATATGGAGAACAAATTGTTGTAACAATGTCTTAAATGCCTCTATCTAAGTGCAAAACTTGCATACCAAATACAACTATTCAACAAACCACAAATATCCCATAATTAACTCAAACTCCTAAGAAACGATGATTATATCTATCCCCCAAATTTTTACCTATTAATACAATCAAATCAATTAACACCTATCAAAATCCTAATTTTTTCCCAAAAGCCAAAAATCACCACCATGAAAGTTTCGTCCCCTTCAATCCTTCAAAGTCTCTTAAACCTTCAAAATCTTCTAGCAGTTGCAAAAACGATTAGAGCTTCCAATTTTGTCCCATTCAAACCCTTCAAAGTCTTCATACATTCGACACAAAGCAAAGGATTTTCTATTTGTCGAGTAGCTTCTTCATCAAACGTAATTTGCACTGCCACCAAAATAGATTTTTTAAATAAAAAGCAATAAAAAAATATGAATAGATGTAAATTTTTGTTGAAATCAATTAACACCTATCAAAATCCTAATTTTCCTCAAAAGTCGAAAATCATCACCATCAAAGTTTTGTTCCCTTCGTCCCCTTCAAACCTTCAAACACTACAAGAAATCGGGACTTTTCCAACGCACAAAAAGGCATCGAAAGATAGGATGTCAAGACAAAGGCCTTTCTCCGATGCCATTTTGTCCACGTCGGGGAAAGACAAACACAATATTTAATTAGTCACATTTTCTGACGTCTCCTGTTAGGCGTCAAGAAACAAGAAGCCAATCCCGACGTCTTGACGTAGTACGTCGAAAATGGTTAACAATTAAATAATATATAGCTCTTCTCACGATGCACCATGCTTGACATCGGAAATGGGCTTCCCTTTTTCCCATGCCAATATTAATGCGCGATAATGTGAGGTATTAGTTTTGACGAACTGCAGAAGGCGTCGAGAATTGTGAAAAATTAAATATTTCATATTATTATTCACGATTCACCATGCATGGCTTCGAGAATGAGTTTAGTTATTCTCGACGCCATTAGTAATACGTCGGTAATGTGTGTGGCTATCCGACACATGATTAATGACATTGGGAATAGTTGGGACCTCTTAACGTTCTCATGGTGCATTGGAAGTTCCCCTATAAAAAGATGTTTCAGTTCTGTAAATCACATAACTGAAACGAAAAAGGAGGAGAGAAACAAAAAAAGAAGGAGGAGAAGAGGGAGAGAACCATCACGTTGTCATCGTACCTTACCGTTGTGCCCTGTCGTCGTTTGTCATCAGTCGTTCTTATTTCGGTAAGTATTTTAGTTTAAATGTGTTGGGGTTGATGCCCTAAATCTCGTGGTCTTGTAGTTTGTAATTGTATATATAATACAAACTTTTTATTTATCTAATAAAATAAAGTGTTTTATTTTATTTGATATTTAGTTGCATTAACTCACAAAACCAATAAACTAACATCCAAGGTTATCTTCTGTAACCTAAACATGTATGTAGAGACATACAAGTGGATCATGTTTAAGTGATAACCTAAATGGTCTGTAGTAAATGGATAAGGCTGGATACCTTATCCTAGTGACACTACGAATACGGTCTGCTTTGTAGTTGTTACAATTGTTCTAAAGTGCTACAAATGATTTGATCCTAATCATTTATGTCGAGACATTAGAGCGGGGGTATTCTATACAAAGAGTTTGTATAAGACCGGACCATGAAATGAATAGTCTCTCTTATTAACACCGTTACTAGTTGAGACTACATTTCACCAGGATGACTATAGGTGACTTGACCTGAATCTTGAGTGAGTTGTGAACTCCTGCCTATGTAGGCGATCCTTTGATTTGTATGGGTGAGAGTGACCTATGTAGCCGACTCAATATGCCTACCATTTTGGGGATTCGTCTGATTGGGGAGCTGGGAACGCAGCTACACAAGAAGGAATTCACTCCTTCTCTATAGATGGAGTAAGTAGAGAATTTGCTCTCTTAAGGGTTGATTTCAGGGCTTGAACAATGTGGCGCCACACCCTCTCTTGGCCTGAGAGGAGTTCAGTTATAGTAGGACTATAATTATTGTTCATTAGAGGAATCAATGGTACTTAAGGAGTTAAATGTAACTACAGGGGCAAAACGGTAATTTTTGGCCTAGCTGTACTTACGAGCAATTTGTGAAGGGTCATTGCACTGTTGATTGGTTATATCTAATGGACACAAAAATATATCTACAGTTAGAAGAGTGCAACTATTAGTCTTTAGTGGAATGACTAATAGTTAATGAATAGAGATTAAATTTAATTAAAGAGTTTAATTAATTAATCTCATTTCATTAGAGCTTCAATCTGTAGGTCCATAAGGTCCCCTTGTTAGCTCAATAAGGATAAATGAGAATCAAATTTATTTTGGTTTAATTTGAATTGTTCAAATTGATTAAAGGGAATAAATTGTATATGATACAATTAATATAATTTATTTGATACATTATAATGTAAAGTTTTTTATGAGAGAAGTTAATATTTGAATATGATTCAAATAATAATAATAATATGAATGAGATTCATAAATAAACTATAGGTTAAAATTGAATTCGATTCATATTAGAACTATAGATTATATGAGAGATCTAAATCATTGGTTATATTATATATGATATAATATAAAGTTTATATTATATGAGATATAATATATTTGTAATTAAATTTATATTAATTTTATGTTATATGAGATATAATATATATTAATTAAATTTATATTGATTTTATTTAATTTAATTAATTAATATATATATATATATATATATATATATATATATATATATATATTAATATATTTAAATAGAATAGAATAACTCCCTTGGGAGTTATTCTACGTGGGAAGGATGGGGAAGTTATTTGATAACTTCCCCCTCCATTGTTGAGATTTGTTTTAAAAGAAAATAAAAAGAAAGTTTTTTTTTTTAACAGCAAAAACAATCTTACGATCTCTCTGTATCCCAACAAAAGAAAATTCTCTCAAAAGCTTCTTCCCTCACCAAAATTACAGAAGCCCACAACTCTCTGTGATTCTTTACTTGGAGAATAACGAGGAAGATTTTGTGGTGCCAAGCTTGGAAGAAGAATTGGTTCTACAAAGGTTAGTTTATTTTCACCTT
This sequence comes from Cucumis melo, assembly GCF_025177605.1. NCBI lineage: Eukaryota > Viridiplantae > Streptophyta > Magnoliopsida > Cucurbitales > Cucurbitaceae > Cucumis > Cucumis melo. The sequence goes on from NC_066862.1 coordinate 15,540,980, forward strand.
TTCCATGAAAAGCATGTTTATTATTTTTCTTTGAATTTATTGGTTTCATAAATTGAATTTCACTCGCACGGGCGTTCATAAGCTTTCGCTTTAGGAATTCCATTCCTTCAAATGGTATCAGAGCCAAATCGTGCAATTGTTTTTTCAATTTTTTTTTTGAAACAAAATTCAAAGAAAAGGTGGGTATTTTTTCTCTGCATTGTTGTATGTGGGTTTGCAAAATAGATGTTTTTGATTTTGGCACCTTAGATTACAGTTTTTTTTATTTTTCATTAATTTGATTGATGTAAGGGGCTGTTGTTTTGGCCATTTTAATTCTGTAATCGAATCTGTAAGTCCATGTCGTTCGAGGCAAGCGTTGCTGGGTTGATGAACGATTTTCGGAGGCATTACGGAGTTTTTTTTCCAGTTCGTACAGATTCAAATCTGTACAGAGTTGCAGCAGATTTTGTTATTAAAAAAAAACAACAAAACAAATATATGTTTTACGCGCGTCTTTCAAACATTGTGGATTGCTTCCTGGTGCAGTGGCTGGTTGTCCATTTCTGTTGCAAGAGGTCGTGGCTTCGAATTCCAGATTGTGCAGTTTTTCTTTTTTTTTTTTGTTTTAATTAATTAAATTAATATAATTTGATTATATTAATTCGATTATTTTTTTAGGAGTGCCAAATTCGGTCTATTTTGCTTTTAATCTTTTATTGCATGTGATGTTTTATTAAACTAATTATATACATAATGTATGTCATATAGTTTAAAATCCCACCTTAGGATTATAATTATCATGCATCATACTTAAATATAAGTGTTGTATTTTAGTTGCATGATTTTCTAAGCATGCTCATGCATCATATTTAATATAATTGTTATATTATATGATAGCATGTATAATTAATATATCCATGCATCATCCTATAATTTAACTTGTTGTATTATATAGTTTGATTGATGGATGTTTTTATTTTCATTGCATTAATATAATTGTTGTATTGTGTGATGAAAATGAAAATGCATTGAGCATGTCATTACTTAGAGAATATATATATTAAATGACATTAGAATTGCATGTTTATAGATTTTAATTATTTTCTTTCCTTATAAGTGTTATAAGTTTATGAATTTAGAATTAAAATCTATAATAAAGAGTTGCATGCTAACATAAGGTCACAATTAGTTTTAAATAGTTTAAAATTAATTCACCTAGACCTTAATGAATAATATTTCTAATGAAATTAGAAATAGGGTTAATCTTTTCTCGTTTTATTAGGATTAAAATGATATCAATAAAAGATTAAATTTATAAAATATTTGTCTATAAGGGACCTTTGTCTAAGGAAGGTTCTGTCTAGGTTGGGGTACTTAAGCTGACGGTAACGGAACACCCCTACCTGGGAACTGACCTGGAAGGTGAATTAGTCAAACATTTTATAAGCATGCAATACATGATTATATTTATCAAAGTGTTTGATGAACAATAATCATATATTGTTAAACTATCCAATATAAGAGTTATATTGGGCCAATTTAACAATGGACTTAGATAAATAATTAGCCGTATTTTCTAAGTTGTTTTTTTAAGTAAAACACTAAGTGGGAGGAAATGAGGTATATGATACTTCATTTTTCTTTTCATGTTTTTCCTTAAACATTCACACCGTGAGACTTATGCTCGGCCTCGAGGCACCTTTGCTTGTGTCCCCCTACGGATGGTGTTTGTGTAAGTCAATAACAAGGTGAATGGAGATAGTGTTTATAGTAAGTGAGAGAGGGATGTGTGTCAACACATCCCGCGGTCTCTTTCATTAGTTTTTAGTAAATTCTCATGATTGGCCTTGAGGCACCTTTGCTTGTGTTCCCCTACGGAAGGTGTTTGCATTAGATTTTACTCAAACTCCAGAAATGGATAAGATTTCTTTAGTTTTTGCTCCAATCGGTTTTTTCCCTACGGATTACTTATTGGGGCGGCTCTAGAATCTAAAATGAAAGGTTACACTTACAAGAAATTTTTAAGTAAGTTAATCATTTCTTGACTAAACAATGATGACTAACTATTATAGGAATAAGAGTTATTCTAGTGTAATATTTAGTTGAGATTGTCTCAATTTAGTGAAGGGATAATTAATCACCCTACGGAGATTTTTATCCTACCTCACTGAAGCATCATTGCAAAATAGATATCACTTAGGATACATTAAAATTTTGCTAAATTGATTGGTTTTATATGGAAAATGCTAGTATAACTAATATAAATAAATTGTATGTTTTCAGTAATTTGATAATGACGAGTGCTACTTTGAATATGCTGGCTGCTGATAAACTTAATGGCAATAATTATGCATCTTGGAAAAATACTATCAACACTGTGCTAATCATCGATGACCTTAGATTTGTCCTAGTTGAGGAGTGTCCTCAAGTCCCAGCTGCTAATGCAACTCGAACTGTTCGAGAACCATATGAGCGTTGGGCCAAGGCAAATGAAAAAGCCTGAGCATACATCTTGGCAAGCTTATCTGAAGTATTGGCCAAGAAACATGAATCAATGCTCACTGCTCGTGAGATTATGGACTCCTTGCAGGAGATGTTTGGTCAGGCCTCTTATCAGATCAAGCATGATGCTCTGAAATACATTTATAATGCCCGTATGAATGAGGGAGCCTCAGTGCGAGAACATGTTCTCAATATGATGGTTCATTTCAACGTGGCAGAAATGAATGGGGCTGTCATCGATGAAGCCAGTCAGGTTAGCTTTATTTTGGAATCTCTGCCAGAGAGTTTCCTGCAATTTAGAAGCAATGCTGTTATGAATAAGATTGCTTATACCCTTACCACCCTTCTCAACGAGCTACAGACTTTTGAGTCTCTGATGAAAATCAAGGGACAGAAGGGATAGGCAAATGTTGCTACTTCCACAAGAAAGTTCCATAGGGGTTCGACCTCAGGAACTAAGTCTATGCCTTCTTCATCTGGCAATAAGAAGTGGAAGAAGAAGAAGGGTGGCCAAGGAAATAAAGCTAACCTCGCTGCTGCTAAAACGACCAAGAAAGCCAAAGCTGCAAAGGGAATATGTTTCCATTGCAACCAAGAGGGACATTGGAAGAGAAACTGTCCCAAGTACTTGGCAGAAAAGAAGAAGGCTAAACAAGGTAAATATGATTTACTAGTGCTAGAGACTTGTTTAGTGGAAAATGATGATTCAGCCTGGATAATAGATTCAGGTGCCACTAATCATGTTTGTTCTTCATTTCAGGGAATTAGTTCCTGGCGGCAGTTGGAGACTGGAGAGATGACGATGCGAGTTGGAACTGGGCATGTCGTCTCAGCAATTGCAGTGGGAGGGCTTCGACTTTGTTTACAGAAATCTTTTCTTTTATTAGAAAATGTATATGTTGTTCCTGATTTAAAAAGGAATTTGATTTCTGTAAAGTGCTTACTAGAACAATCTTACTCGTTAACTTTTAATGTAAATAAAGTGTTTATTTACAAAAATGGTGTTGAGATTTGTTCTGCAAAGTTAGAAAATAATCTTTATGTGTTAAGATCATTAACATCTAAAGCTCTTCTTAATACTGAAATGTTCAAAACTGCAATAACTCAAAATAAAAGACTTAAAATTTCTCCAAAAGAAAATGCTCATCTTTGGCACCTAAGATTAGGGCATATAAATCTCAATAGGATTGAGAGATTAGTAAAGAATGGACTTCTAAGTGAGTTAGAAGAAAATTCTTTACCTGTATGTGAGTCATGCCTTGAAGGTAAGATGACCAAAAGACCTTTTACTGGAAAAGGTCATAGGGCCAAAGAACCTCTAGAACTTGTACATTCAGATCTATGTGGTCCTATGAATGTTAAAGCAAGAGGAGGATTTGAATATTTCATCACTTTTACTGATGATTATTCAAGATATGGGTATGTTTATTTAATGCAACATAAGTCTGAAGCCCTTGAAAAGTTCAAGGAATACAAGGCTGAAGTTGAAAACGCATTAAGTAAAACTATTAAAACATTTCGATCGGATCGAGGTGGAGAGTATATGGATTTGAAATTCCAAAACTATTTGATGGAATGTGGAATTGTATCTCAACTCTCAGCACCTGGTACACCTCAACAGAATGGTGTATCAGAAAGGAGAAATCGAACCTTGTTGGACATGGTTCGGTCTATGATGAGTTACGCTCACTTACCTAATTCGTTTTGAGGTTATGCAGTGCAAACTGCAGTCTATATTTTGAATTGTGTTCCATCTAAAAGTGTTTCTGAAACACCTTTAAAATTATGGAATGGTCGTAAAGGTAGTTTACGTCATTTCAGAATTTGGGGTTGTCCAGCACACGTGCTTGAGAATAACCCTAAGAAATTGGAACCTCGTTCAAAATTATGTTTATTTGTAGGCTACCCCAAAGGAACTAGAGGTGGTTACTTCTATGATCCTAAAGATAATAAAGTGTTTGTATCGACAAATGCTACATTTTTAGAAGAGGACCACATAAGGGAGCACAAACCGCGTAGTAAGATAGTATTAAATGAACTTTCCAAAGAAACTACTGAACCTTCAACAAGAGTTGTTGAAGAGCCTAGTGCATTAACAAGAGTTGTTCATGTCGGTTCATCTACTAGGACACATCAACCTCAATCGTTGAGGGAACCTCGACGAAGTGGGAGGGTTACAAACTTACCTATTCGTTATATGAGTTTAACTGAAACCTTAACTGTCATATCTGATGGCGACATTGAGGATCCATTGACTTTTAAGAAGGCAATGGAGGATGTGGATAAAGATGAATGGATCAAAGCTATGAATCTTGAATTGGAGTCTATGTACTTCAATTCGGTCTGGGATCTTGTAGATCAACCTGATGGGGTAAAACCTATAGGTTGTAAATGGATCTACAAGAGAAAAAGAGGTGCAGATGGTAAGGTACAAACTTTTAAAGCTAGACTAGTGGCAAAGGGTTATACCCAAGTTGAGGGAGTTGACTATGAGGAGACTTTCTCACCTGTTGCCATGTTAAAGTCTATTCGAATACTTTTGTCCATTGTTGCATATTTTGACTATGAGATTTGGCAAATGGATGTAAAGACTGCCTTTTTGAATGGCAATCTTGAGGAGACCATCTATATGCAACAACCAGAAGGATTCATAATTCCAGGTCAAGAGCAAAAGATTTGCAAGCTTAATCGTTCTATTTATGGATTAAAACAAGCTTCTCGATCTTGGAACATAAGATTTGATACCGCAATAAAATCTTATGGATTTGATCAAATCGTTGATGAACCTTGTGTCTACAAAAGAATCATCAACAAATCAGTAGCTTTCTTAGTTTTGTACGTAGATGATATCCTACTCATTGGGAATGATATAGGTTTACTAACTGACATCAAACAATGGCTAGCAACCCAATTTCAAATGAAAGATTTGGGAGAGGCACAATTTGTTCTGGGTATTCAGATCTTTAGAGATCGTAAGAACAAAATGCTAGCTTTGTCTCAAGCATCGTATATTGACAAAATAGTTGTTAAATATTCAATGCAAAACTCCAAGAGAGGCTTACTACCTTTCAGGCATGGAGTTACTTTGTCTAAGGAACAGTGTCCTAAGACACCTCAAGACGTTGAGGAAATGAGACATATCCCCTATGCATCAGCTGTTGGCAGCTTGATGTATGCGATGTTATGTACTAGACCTGACATTTGTTATGCGGTGGGGATAGTCAGTAGATATCAATCTAATCCAGGATTAGCTCATTGGACTGCCGTTAAAACTATCCTCAAGTATCTTAGGAGAACGAGGGACTACACGCTTGTGTATGGTTCTAAGGATTTGATTCTTACAGGATACACAGACTCTGACTTTCAGACTGATAGAGATTCTAGGAAATCTACTTCAGGTTCAGTGTTCACTCTTAACGGAGGAGCTGTAGTTTGGAGAAGTATCAAGCAAGGATGTATTGCTGACTCCACTATGGAGGCAGAGTACGTTGCAGCTTGTGAAGCTGCCAAAGAGGCTGTTTGGCTTAGAAATTTCTTGATTGATTTGGAAGTAGTTCCAAACATGTCAAAGCCAATTACTCTTTACTGTGATAATAGTGGGGCTGTGGCTAATTCTAGGGAGCCCAGAAGCCACAAGCGTGGAAAGCATATTGAGCGCAAGTATCACTTGATTCGAGAGATAGTGCATCGAGGGGACGTGATCGTCACACAGATAGCTTCGACACACAATGTTGCTGATCCGTTTACAAAGCCCCTCACGGCTAAGGTGTTTGAGGGTCACCTAGAGAGTCTGGGTCTACGTGACATGCCACATTTAACCTAGGGCAAGTGGGAGATTTACTGGGTGCATATTGTATGCCCTAGTTTCTTGTTTTGTGTACTATTATAGTATTTTATTTTTTATTTTGTACACCCCACTAGCTTTAGGACAAGTGGGAGATTGTTGGGGTTGATGCCCTAAATCTCGTGGTCTTGTAGTTTGTAATTGTATATATAATACAAACATTTTATTTATCTAATAAAATAAAGTGTTTTATTTTATTTGATATTTAGTTGCATTAACTCACAAAACCAATAAACTAACATCCAAGGTTATCTTCTGTAACCTAAACATGTATGTAGAGACATACAAGTGGATCATGTTTAAGTGATAACCTAAATGGTCTGTAGTAAATGGATAAGGCTGGATACCTTATCCTGGTGACACTACGAATACGGTCTGCTTTGTAGTTGTTACAATTGTTCTAAAGTGCTACAAATGATTTGATCCTAATCATTTATGTCGAGACATTAGAGCGGGGGTATTCTATACAAAGAGTTTGTATAAGACCGGACCATGAAATGAATAGTCTCTCTTATTAACACCGTTACTAGTTGAGACTACATTTCACCAGGATGACTATAGGTGACTTGACCTGAATCTTGAGTGAGTTGTGAACTCCTGCCTATGTAGGCGATCCTTTGATTTGTATGGGTGAGAGTGGCCTATGTAGCCGACTCAATATGCCTACCATTTTGGGGATTCGTCTGATTGGGGAGCTGGGAACGCAGCTACACAAGAAGGAATTCACTCCTTCTCTATAGATGGAGTAAGTAGAGAATTTGCTCTCTTAAGGGTTGATTTCAGGGCTTGAACAATGTGGCGCCACACCCTCTCTTGGCCTGAGAGGAGTTCAGTTATAGTAGGACTATAATTATTGTTCATTAGAGGAATCAATGGTACTTAAGGAGTTAAATGTAACTACAGGGGCAAAACGGTAATTTTTGGCCTAGCTGTACTTACGAGCAATTTGTGAAGGGTCATTGCACTGTTGATTGGTTATATCTAATGGACACAAAAATATATCTACAGTTAGAAGAGTGCAACTATTAGTCTTTAGTGGAATGACTAATAGTTAATGAATAGAGATTAAATTTAATTAAAGAGTTTAATTAATTAATCTCATTTCATTAGAGCTTCAATCTGTAGGTCCATAAGGTCCCCTTGTTAGCTCAATAAGGATAAATGAGAATCAAATTTATTTTGGTTTAATTTGAATTGTTCAAATTGATTAAAGGGAATAAATTGTATATGATACAATTAATATAATTTATTTGATACATTATAATGTAAAGTTTTTTATGAGAGAAGTTAATATTTGAATATGATTCAAATAATAATAATAATATGAATGAGATTCATAAATAAACTATAGGTTAAAATTGAATTCGATTCATATTAGAACTATAGATTATATGAGAGATCTAAATCATTGGTTATATTATATATGATATAATATAAAGTTTATATCATATGAGATATAATATATTTGTAATTAAATTTATATTAATTTTATGTTATATGAGATATAATATATATTAATTAAATTTATATTGATTTTATTTAATTTAATTAATATATATATATATATATATATATATATATATATTAATATATTTAAATAGAATAGAATAACTCCCTTGGGAGTTATTCTACGTGGGAAGGATGGGGAAGTTATTTGATAACTTTCCCCTCCATTGTTGAGATTTGTTTTAAAAGAAAATAAAAAGAAAGTTTTTTTTTTTAATAGCAAAAACAATCTTACGATCTCTCTGTATCCCAACAAAAGAAAATTCTCTCAAAAGCTTCTTCCCTCACCAAAATTACAGAAGCCCACAACTCTCTGTGATTCTTTACTTGGAGAATAACGAGGAAGATTTTGTGGTGCCAAGCTTGGAAGAAGAATTGAATTGGTTCTACAAAGGTCAGTTTATTTTCACCTTTACCATGAAAAGCATGTTTATTATTTTTCTTTGAATTTATTGGTTTCATAAATTGAATTTCACTCGCACGGGCGTTCATAAGCTTTCGCTTTAGGAATTCCATTCCTTCAAAATGTTGGTTTAGTTTAGGGTTAGTTTAGTTTAATTTTTTGTTTTTTAAAATTAGTTTTAGGATTTTGATTGTGAATTAGTTTTAAGATTTTGATTGTGAATTAGTTTTAGGATATTATTTTTGAATAGATTTCTGTTTTGAAGTTGAAAATTTGAATGGTATGGGTTGAAAATTTGAAGGGGGGGGGGGGGTTTATTTGAAAAATTGAAGTTGGGGATTTATATTGAATTAAAAATTTGAATTTTGAATTGAAAATTTGAGGGGAGGGAAATTTAATTGAAAATTTGAAGGGGTGGGTTGAAAATTGGGGGGGTTGAATTGAAATTTTGAAGGGGATAGAGGGGTTTAATTGGGTTTAGGAAAGGGGTAGGGGGGCTTTGAATTGAAATTTTGCGGGGGTTAGAGTCGAAAATTTAAGGGGGTTGTATTAAAAACTTGAGAATGGTGAGAGCTATTATTGTTTTATAATTTCTGTAATTTATGGTTGAGATTTGTTTTGGCTATCTTGCAGTTATGGTGACCTTTAGTTCAAACTTAGTTGTTTATTTCTTAGTAGTCTTGAAGTCATTTATTGTTGATTTATTATGGCTATCATGCACTAAGGTAGCGTATTAAGTACCAACTTAGTTTTGAATTTGTTAGTATTTTTTAGGATTTGAAGTTGTGGTAGGTAGCTTGTAAAGTATATATGTTGGAAGGGGTAGATAAGTTGTAAAGATTGAAGTTGTTTGTGGTTAGCTTGTGGTGGCTATCCTGTAGTTATGGTAGCCTCTGTAGTTTAAACATAGCTTTGGTGAAAAGTTTTGGAGATTGAGCATAGCTTATTGAAGGGAATAAGTTTAGGGTGTGAGAGGAGAAATATACAACTAATCAAACCTATTTATGTTTTAGGAACTTTAATGATGGACAAGAGTTGGATGAAGCTTAGGAATAAGTTTTTCGTTGAGTATGGAAAGTGATCGGAGTGACCCAATTTTTAAAGGTTGCCAAGTTTCAAGTCGATGATTATGGATGAATAAGGTGTCCATGCAAGAGATGTATGAACTCAAATTGGAACTCATTAGAGGGTGTGAAACGACATCTACTTACTATTGGAATATCCCCCTACTGCATAGAATGAGTGTATCATGGAGAGTCAGTTAACTTGTATAGAGGTACAGAAAACTTTGATAAAGGAACTAGTAGTAACCCTTTTAATGAAGGAACTAGTAGTAGCCACTTTCATGAAGAAATGTTTGGTATGTTGAATGATTTACAAGTTCCGATTAAATAGGAAGAGGAAATGGAGAAAGATCATCTGGAGAATGAAATGTTCATGCAATATTGAGGCAGATATAGAACCAGAGACAATTAAGAATAATGCTATTTCAAACAAATTTAAAAAATGCAAATCTTTGCACTGTTTTTTTGGAAAATTTCAAAATAATTAACGTAATATATTTATAGATTTAAATATATTTTTTTTCTATTTATTTGCTTTTAAAATCTATACAACTACCAAAAGAATATAATTTTTTTAAATAAAATTCAACAAAAAAAATATGAATAATCGTAATTTGCATTATTTTAGGAGATAATCTAAAATTCAAGTTCAAATTGTTATTATATATATATATATATATATATATATATATATATATATATATATATATATATAGGGAAACTTTCATAAATATAACAAACTATTAAAATATTTACAGTCCGTGTAACAAAGCCCATAAAGTTATTTTTTAAATATTCCAGGTTTGCCTTTCTATCTTTTTTCTCCTCTACGAATCGTCTTGTCTTTCTTCCTTTATTATTCTTCTTTTTTCCATTGTGAATCGTCTTTCTTCTTTTCCTCTTCTTTTTTTACGTCCCAAATTTGATTTCTTTCTATCATATTTCTTCTTTTTCTCTTTTTTTCGTTGCGTGCATCGTATTTCTTCTTTTTCTTCTCTTTTTTTTTATGTCCTTTAGATTTAGGTAACCAAATCTGATTTTTTTCTATCGTTTTTCTTCTTTTTCTTTTTCTTCGCTGCGTACATCGTCTTTCTTCTTTTCCTCTTCTTTTTTACATCGTTTAGATTTGAGGTAACAAAATCTAAAAGATCGTGTATTAGAAACTTGAAAAAAATCGTTCCAAAAGAATTAAAAGAAAATCATTTAGTCAAATCTAAACGATTGTGTACCAAAGAATCTTGATAAAAATAAACGATCATGTAAACAAATCTAAACGATCGTGTACTTTGAAAAAAAAATTTTTAGCCAAATCTAAACGATCATGTATCAAATTTTGAAGAAAAAAATCGTTTAGCTTTGGCTAAAAATCGTTTAGATTTGGGGGTAGCAAAAAATAAACGATCGTGTAACTAAATCTAAATGACCAAATCTAGACGATCTTGTAACCAAATCTAAACGATCGTGTAATCCAATTAAACGATCATGTAACCAAATTAAACGATAGAATTGAAAAAATAAACCGTTTAGATTTGGCTATCCAAATCTAAACGATCGTGTACCAAACAATAGACAAATCTAAACGATCGTATACCAAATATATTATGCTCGTTGTTGATGGGACATTTTTTATATTTTTCATTGTGAACCTATGGGCTTTTTCTGTTTTTAGAATTGTTTTATACAGTAAATATTTTGTCGTTTTCTTATATTTTTTAAAAGACTAAATACACATACATACATACATACATACATACATAATATTTGACTAAGTATTTATATATAGTCTTTTATGTAATATTTGACTAAGTATGTATGTAATAAATTGTTTAAAATATAACTAAGTAGAAAATCTTGTATATATATTTGACATTATTTTAGGGGGACATTTTGTATATATATTTGGCATTATTTTAGTCGATTTAGTTAATATTTACCAAATTTGAATGTTGTTTGCATAATACACTGTTTTAATGAAATCTGCAATATCCTACTTCATTTTTTGAGCTATTCAAATACACTGTATTTGAAATATATGGATTATCCTATATCTAGAGGTATATTCGAGTTTAATATAATTAAAAAAGGGGTAGATGACAGTTTTGCCATTTTTCTTATTCTTTTTCGATTTTTGTCATTTTTCAAGTTGCTATTTAAAAATTTGCTATTCAAATACACGATAGAGTTCAATTTTTGCAAACTTGATAACTTTGGGTTGGTCCATAATTTACCTTCAACCGAATCTAATAGACTTATGTACACCCCTAATTATTATATATACAAAATAACCCAGTAGTTTTTGTGTGTATTCTATTAATGTTTTATTTGGACTTACATGAAATGCCTATAAATTAAAAAAAAAAATCTAGTTTAAATCATAAATTTCATAGGATAAAATATCAAATTATCCAACGTGGGATATTTGAATTTTGTTTTTGAAATAATGAGATTATATATAGGGTTTAGTTTAAAAATAGAACAAATCGACAAAATATTTAAGTACATTGTATAGAATAATTTTGAAAATGAAAAAAAGCCTACAAGCCCACGATGAGAAATACCAAAATTGCCCCAGTCAACATGCGATTAATCAGCCCCAAACGTACGTAATTTTTCTTCTAAACAACCATGATATGCTATCATGTAGAAAATGATACACGATCGTGTAGGTAGTATTAATGTCATCGCACATGCGTGAGTGTAATTCTTCTTCTAAATGATCATGATATGCAATCATGTAGGAAATGATACTCGATCATGTAGTTTTCTTTAACGATGAGAAAAATGTTTCGTGCAATTCTTCTTCTAAACGATACGATCATGTAGGAAATGATACACATCATGTAGTTATATTTTATAATAGAAAAATGCTTCAAATCTAAATGATTGTTTAGATCATATCAAAGTGATATTTAAACGATCTTGATATTTTGGTAAAGAAGCTGTAAGAAAAAAATAGAAGATGAAGAAAGAAAGAAAGAAAAAGAAGATGAATAAAAATAGAAGAAAGAAAATCTTAGAAGAAATTTGTATTTTGTTTGCTCAAAAGAAGATGAACGGAGGAGCCGAAGAAATCTGGAATAAAAATAAAAATAGAAGAAGAAAGAGTTAGAAAAATCTGGAAGATAAGTCGAATAAATCGCAAAGAAGAAGAAAATAATAGAAGTGACAAATTATTGTCCGCAACATCAAAGATAAATTTGGAATTTGTGAAAAAATTTATCGATTTCATGACCTTTTTAATTTTGTTACATCTACCATAAAAATATTAAAATATTGGGGTTTTGTTATATTTATGGAAATTAGACGGTATATCTTCAAAACTATAAATAAATAAATACATTTTTTCGCCAATAAAATCAGAATCAAATAACTGTCAGCAGAACAAAAGATTCAGAATTAAGAAAAGGTTGGACCACTACAAAGTTTCAAAATAATAATCACTGCAAACAAAATAATAATAATAATAACAAGTTTAATTAGTTCATAATTTATTTTTGTTTTTATGTTTTCAAAAGCATAAAACAATTAAAACGTTTTCATATACTTATTTTAAAAAACAACCTATGATATAATATATTTTGAAAATCAGATTGTAGTTTTTTATGGTTTTAAATTTTAATTTAAAAAATTATATGAACATGCTATACTTGTATTTTCGGAGTCATAATTGAACATAAATTCTAAATTTTAAATTTAAATTTAAATTTTAAAATTAGAAACAAACTTGTGTTCCAATTAACTATTTGATTTCTAAAATTATTTTTGAAGCATGAATCAAATGGATGAATCAAATGGAGTATAACTTTTACTTTAGGTATATAAAAGCATCATTTATTCGATATTGAACCTCGAACTTTGTAAATGATAGTATATGTTTATTTTAATAGTTGACTAAAAAGAAGTATAATTTAACCACCTAAAGAATTGTTACTATTAATTTAATACATAATACGACATATTTGAACCTATACGATGTACAGATTGTCTCTGGACAAATTCCAACTTCTCGTACCATTAATAGCTAGACCATTTTTTTTTTCTCGAATTTGGAAAATCATAATCGAAAATAACTTACAACTTGTGAGATAGTATATGTTATTAATACTTTAATAATTGCACAATATTGAACAACAAACCAAGTCAATTCCATTATGTCAACGTCTTAGATTAATTTTATGTCTTTAATTAGTGCCACTTGTGTATTTATATATCTTAGGCAGACTTCAATGAATTTGAATATATATATTCAAGACATTCGTTAGTGTGTGTGTGTGTGTATATATATATATGACAGTTATTTTTCCTCTATCCATTAATAAATTGATAATGTAGGATAATTAAAGACGTAAGGTATTATGGTGTATAGTTACTTTGCTATAAGAAAGTAATATCGTCGATACTATACTTGTAAGCTTATTTTGACTTCTATAAAAATTAATTGATTTTGGAATAGAGAATTAGGGTCGGTTTAGATTGCCTACGAAAAAAATGTTTTTTTTTTTTTAAGAATACATTTTCTAAAAAACATTTTCTTTTTTAAATGAGTTTAACATTTAAACACTTACATGTTTGATTTGACTTTTTTATAATGTTTATATGAAAAATTGTGCTTGGTTTGTCTTGTCCTAACAATGTTTATACTTAGGTCTATGATAAGAGACTATTAAATATTATGAATTAATTTTATAAAAAATATACATATTTTGAAATTTTTTTAGAAATATACTTTAAAATTAATCGCAAGTTATTTTTAAAATATTAACCTTTTAGTTACTTGAAACTAATTATTAATTTCATTTTTTTTTATAATTCAATTTTAAAAGCACAAATGTCTTGAAATATAAATATATAACCATAAAGAAAAATAATTGATTTCTAACCAAAAAAACTACATAAGATAAATGATTTCTTTTATACAATATAACATCAACTAGACAATAAGATGTGCAATTCGATCACATTCTTCATTCATCTTCATTTTACGAACCAAACAATCATGTTCTTAACGTTCTCATGATTTCTTTCACAGGTGTTAAAGTGAAGTAGATTTGGCTAAGAAAGGAACATTTGCAAATTCCTATATTTAAATTTATACGAACACGTATTAAAAAATATTCAAAGTATTTAAAAAAAAAAAACAAAAAGAACGGTGGAGTGAAAAATAGATAATAAAAAGGAATAAAAAAATAGAGAAAGAAAAATAGATATTTGGGAGGTATCTTCCATTAAATAACACATAAACATTTATTCTAAAATTTGGTTGAATGTATTTTCTCTAAAATGATTTGTTCCGTAATCTCATTTTTTTAAAAAATTATTTTAATATAACGATATTTCAATTTATCTTAAAATAAATTATTTTAAAAATTAGTCTACTACTATATATTCACACGGTTATGAAGTAGGTGTATAATTATTATATGTGCATGGATTAGTTTAGGTTTTTGGACATTTTGGAAACCGTGAGTTAGGATATGTGTTTCCATGCATGCATAACTGGTGGATTCTAAGATGTCTCAATTGATTATGTTATTAACTACTTTTTATTAGTATATTATTTAATCATTACAATAAAAATGACATTTTATGATATCCACATTAGCGTTTTTGACCTTTTTAGCTGGAAAAAAACAAAATTGTTATTTTTTGATTCCACTTTTATGTCTATTAAAATTAGATTTATTAAAATTGTTATTGGGGGAAGTACATGGATCACAAAAATGTACTCCATCTCCTCAGGAAATTCCCATGGAGTCTTCAGTCAATAAGAAGGTTTCTCACCCTGTCAAGCAGCAAAACCCACACAACAATGTTCATAAAATGATGTCTAAGGCGCAGAAGTTCAAGAAGAATTCAAATGGGAGTGTGCACATTAAGGAAAATCCTTTGGACCCTACCAATCCATCTATGACTCCTTTTTTGCAACCTTTGAAGCTATCTATTTTTGTCTTGGAGGTTCTTGAGTGATAATGGACGCTTGAACTAAATGTGCTATGGGTATATGTGGTTTGAAGTGGCAAAACAATTGCCTAATTATTGATCTTTTGAAACAGTTGGAGAAAACATCATTTCCTCTGTTTCAGTCTTTCAATATCAAGGAAGAAGAAGGTTCTGGTAAGCAACTTCCCTTGCTCATATATCTGAGTAGCAGATTCCTATTTTCTCTCATTTCCGTTGGTACTAGTGATGTTAACTTATTCAGGTGGCTACGGAACTGTTTACAGGGCTCGGAGAAAAAAAGATGGGAAACGGATAGCTATCAAATGTAAACCTGGTTTAATTTTTTTCTACTCTTTTAATCAGTTTTGGAATGGTCTAATTTGTGTGGGCGCAAACACACATATTTTTGGAAAGGAAACTGATATTTCATGAGTATTATGAAATGTAGTAAAGGGTAATGGAGGTTAACAAATCACCTCTAACAAGTGCGAATGTTACCGAGAAAGTAGTTAGAAAATACTTGCAACGTGGTTACTTGTGTACTAAATAAAATCAACCAAAAAATTATAGTACTTTCTTCATATTGAATGTTCTTTTGTTTCTCCCTTGTCAAGAAGTCCATTGGAAGCTTGGAAAAATTTCAACTACATGGATTTAACTTAAAATGAGTACATATATTTAGTTTGCACCAGAACTGAGGTCTTTTGGACCCGAATAGTTTAGTAACATTTTGCTCTCTAATTTGGTGCTGTCCCATAAGTAGTTACGATTCAAATAGTGTAGTTGTTTACAAATCTGCAAGTCAAGAGGTTGGATCCTCTATTGTTTTTACTGGATTGAAGAAATGTTGAGATTGACAGAATTAATTTACATTTTGGTAGTCTTTTAGTGGATGGTTTTCCATCTAGGAATAGCAATCTTCCACAGGGGCATGCAACCATTTTTTCATGTGTTTTTTCAATCTATTATTGTCACATTCTTAATGCTATATTTATTCTCTAGTTAGATTTTCATTTGATAAATTTTAATTCAACTCTTATGCTAAGGAAAAAAATACTTTCTTTACTGAAAAGTGGAAAATATATGACAAATGTTTTATAGTTACATTTTTAGGCCCCCATGTCCATGCTCTCAAACACGATGTAAATAATGAGCTAAAAATGCTCAAGCGGTTTGGGTATGTATATTAGGAAGAAATATTATGACATTCTCTTTGATTCACGTAAGCTTTTACAAGTTGCAATATGGTATTGTTATATCTCTTTTCATGCAGGGGAAGGAGCTTCATAATCAAGTATGAAGGGTCCATTAGTAGTGGCAACGGCGAGTCCTTGATTCTGGAACATGTCGAACATGACAAGCCTGAGGTAATTTCTCTGCAATTCAAATTTAATATATTTTGAAATACTTCTGACGTTACTATTCTGAATTTCGGCTACTTAGTAATATGGAAAGTACACGTAAAAACTGCTTTGTAGTTCACGTGGTTAATTTTAGTTTTGGAAGAAGTATGATCTAAACTCAAAATTTTTACTAAGTTTTACTCAAAATGTTGTTTTTATATTATGTTAATATGTAGGTTCTGAAGAAAGAAATTGATATAGTTCGGCTACAGTGGTATGGTTTCTGCTTGTTTAAGGCTTTGGCATATCTGCATAAGCAGGTGAGGTATTGCTGTGCTTGAATGGAAAGGAAATGGAAAATTTTGTAGAGTACTGTATATGTCTAACCAGTTTCTCTTTGACACTCTTAAGGGGGTTATGCACAGGGACGTAAAGCCTGGTAACTTCCTGTTCGCTAGAAAACAGAACAAAGGTTACCTCATTGATTTTAACCTTGCCATGGTTGGTCCCTGTGTTTCATTTGCTATTTCACATCTATTCAACTTTCACCTCCATTGACTCAGCATTAATTAAAATTCTTATATCATTAATTAAAATTCTATCTTCTTAAAATCACCTCTTTGTTGCAAAAATTTATTGTCGGAATGGTAAATATTTTATTTCCTTCGTTTGATTATTATTTGGCAGCGTTGATTGAATATGCTTTAATTTCTTGAAGCTCTCAATGCAAAGTTGTGGATTTTCTTTGACATTTGTCGCATACTATTGTAGTTTATAATTGATTTAAAGTGTAACTTTTGTGTCTTTATTAGGTCTTGCATGAATCGGATCTACTATAGTCGTGAAGCTACCAAGTGATTGCAATTTACACAACAATTATGAGGTCTTTTTACAACAAGTTATTGTTATGTTTAATGTTACACTTATGAGTTTTTAGTGATATTAGTTTAAATGATGTGGGGAAAATATTGAGATACATTATGAACTAATAATTGGCTGAAGTAGATTTGGCTTCTCTCTTCTTTTAACTAGGGTTGGAATTGATACTTTGTGTTCGCATTACAAAGGGTAAAACCTTCTTATATTCTTATATTGATATGTAGAATTGTACTCTAAAATGAGGTTTTGTTTTCTTATTAGGTTTTGCAAAAATTCATTGGAGCAGTGAAGCTATATATATTGGAGCAACTATTTGATTTATAAGACTTTTTGTAGGGTTAGTAGCAAAATTTTGGTTGCAATGTATTTATTTTAAGCTTGTTCGTAGCAAAAGACGTCTTTGTTTATTGAGATACATTATGAACAAATTGGTTGAAGTAGATTTGGTTTCTCTCCTTTTAACTAGGGTCGGAATTGATACATTTTGTTGGCATTACAAAGGGTAAAACCTTCCTATATTCTTATATTGATGTGTAGAGTTGTACTCTAAAATAAAGTTTTGTTTTCTTACTAGGTTTTGCAAGAATCCATTGGAGCAGTGAAACTATATTTGAGCAACTGTTTGATTTATAAGACTTTTTGTAGGGTTGGTAGCAAAATTTTGATTGCAATGTATTTATTTTAAGCTTGTTCGTAGCAAAAGATGTCTTTGTTTATTCTTTCATCGTAAACCCTTTACTAAAAATGGTCATGTAGTCAATTGTTTTTACAAATATTATAAAGTGGATGGTAACGTATATATATTAAAATGTTGACTGTTTGTTTTCATATGAGTATGTGTATTAGAAGTACTTTGTAACTGAATTTGTTTATGTAATGGTAGGACGACGAGAAAAATAAAGGTCGTCATTTAATGTATTTTCTTGTAAAAAAATGTAGCCTTGCCAAGAAAAATAAAGGCTGTTATTTAATGTATTTTCTTGTAAAAAAATATAGTAATAGAAGAGTATATGATATTTGATTTTTTTAAAAAAATCGTTAAGGTAAAGATATTCTCGACATTTCATGTTATCTATGTTATTGATATTCAACAAAAGTCATGATTGACATGTTCTTGTCAAAGTATAATATAAATTCGTGATATTTTATAACTAAAGCATTTCTTTTCCAAGGTTTTTAAGCAAAAAATGACGACATTTCTACCATCTACGTGCCCGTCCCCACGTGTCTCCCCCTATCATCCTTTGCCACGTGTTAGCTCCTGAAGCCGTCCGCCCCTCTTCATCTGTGGTTCGAATCCCAGTCGACGTAAACTCATTTTTTTCTTCTTATTTTTCAATGCTTTTCGAAATTTCTCCAAATTTCCGTTTTTTCGACGTAGAGCTTATGGTTTCGAACCAATGGGACAGTTTCCATTATTTTCTATATAAACCTCTAAATTTTCATATTTTCATCATCAATTCACCATTTCTGTCAAATAAACTCCAAAATTCTCCCAATTTTCTCCCAATTTCTAAAATCTTATCCATCATTCTGCCATTTTTCTTCTTTTCAAATTAAATTTCAGATTTCTTGATGACAAAGGATTAATCTCTTGAGGTAAGTGGGCTTAGGATTAATAATTTCTTTGAGAATTTTTTTCCTTTAATTTTTCATGTAATTAGGTTTTGATTCAATCTTGAATATTGATGTAAATTTTTGTTAGAATCCCTAATTTTTGTATCAGGAATTAAACCCATGTTTCAATTTTAATATCAAATTCATTCTTGATTTCAATTTTGATTCAATTCTTGTATGTAAGATACTTAAGTATGCAAGATTAATTGGGTTACTTTTCTCTAAACAAAAATTTATTTGGTTCTTGATTGTTTCTCACCAATTGTTGAAATTGAATGATGGTCGTTGAATTCCCCTTGATTCTTGGTATTTTTCTTTGAAATTAATTCCATATATTTTTTAGTTCTTCAATTGTCAAATTTGTGAAGGAACTTCACTTTTCTTTAAAGAACAAGGTAAGAGCTTTAGTTAATATTGCAAGAATTAAACTAATTCCCTATGGAAATCATCTCTTTTCTTGTCTTGATCAAAATTCTTCAGATCAAAAGTTGATCTTGTGAAGAATCTTGAATCAAGAACCCCTCTTAATTAAGCATGATTTAATTCTTAATCATCTTTGATTCAATGATAAGAATTGACTAATATCCTAAGTCCATTTCTCACTTTTCTTATGAATTTCAATATTTAATTTCTCTTTCTTGTGAATTGATTTGCAATCTAAAATTTCCATTGATTCTTGGTTCTTGTTGATTTCCCACAAATTATTTTCAATGCTTTACTTTTCTTTTTGTTACTAATCTCATATATTTGAAACTTTTATTCAAGAAATTTTACTTGACCTCACTCTCGACACTCGTGCTTGCATCTATCTACGGTAAGGATAAGGATAAACTACAAGTATTTTTTGTCAAAATGAATCTACGTAAGCACCATTTTTCAACAATTTAATTTTCGAATGTACTTGTGTTTAATAAAGACCTTACCTACATTGCATGATTCTATTGCCTTTGTCATCGATCTAGTTAAAAGATAAAAAATTGATCGACGAATATAGGTGCTTGAGATGGTAAATCAATCCCAACGAAGATCCATCCAACCAATAGCCCTCTCGCCACCTTAAAAGACCCGTTCAAATGGATTAAAGACCCAAAGGAAGCTTAGATGTAGGTCAAAAAACCTCATGGAGAGAACTTAAGTGTAGCATAGAGAACCCATGAGGGACGACCTTAGTTGTAGCTGAGAGAACCCAAGGAAAACGTAATAGAATCATGTAGAACCCATGTAATAGGACTTTTGGCCTATGAAGGGGATTAAAAGGTAACTTAATTTAATGACCCATGAGGGATCTTAGAAGTTGCATCTACAGATATAATCATTATAAATTCTTCACGAGTTTTTTGTTGATACATTTGAGTCAAAAGTTCATTTTTCCCTTGCAATTACCTATAGGAGTTGTTTGGTCTCTCTTGGTTTGGCATTAGGTATTCCAATCCCATGTTTGGCCCATGGTGTAAGAAACATTGACTTAAAAACCCTAAGCCATGGGCTAAATGATCACATCCTGAACGATGCAATAAGATTTCATACGGCAAAAGTGGGTTATGCGATGTAACTGATTATGTGATGGACTAGAAGGCAAGGTATGCTTTCTTTACCTAAAAGTAATGACGTCATTCTTGTGTAAGAAAGCCAGTGATTGATTTGACCTTGCCTCCCAAATTAAAATCATGTTAAGAAAATGACAGTCAAGTGATAAGGAAATAGTGGTGACAGTGACACAACAATTGATTTGAAGGAGCTACGTGGTGTATGTGATTTTTGGCATTTGTTGAGTCTCATCGTCGGATAGAAGTAGTCATTTTGGCATGGGAAGTCTCACTGAAGAGACTTATAAATAGGTGAAGTCCGACCATTTTTTAAGCCACTTTTACCTTGTGTTCACTTATTAAAGAATTGAGAGAATTTCTAGATTTTCAGAGATTCATCACCAGCTTGAATCCGACAAGGAAGTTCTTGACCAAGGAGTTAGACACAGAAGAAAATGGATTGTGATTGGTTCTTCCTAAAAATATTTTAAAAAATAAAAGGATTTCTAATGTATTTAAATCCTTAAATTCATTTCTATTGAAACCTTGAGTTACATGAATTTTCTTATGCTTCTCAGTTCTTAAACACATGTGATTTATAAGTGGGTGTGATTTGATATGAATTGGAATAATGTGATGAGATGATCTTTGGTACCTTATGCGATAAGATGCTTCACACTTGCTGTATGTTCTGATGTGGTATGACTTATCCTTGCTGCGTGATCTGGAATAAGATGCCCTATTCTTGCTATGTGATTTGGAGTATGATGTCTCATACTTGTTGTGTGATTCGAAAATTGGATGCCCTTTGCATGTTGTATGATATGACATTGGAAGACACGTTATTGATGGTAAATTGTTGTTGGTTAAGATCACTCCGTATAGCCGTAACCCAGTAAAAGAGTGTGGTAAATGCTTGAAGAGTAATATTGCATAGGATGTAGAAGTTAGGCGAGAAGAGTCAAACTATTGTTTTAAGACTTGGATATATTTTCTTGAAGAAAGCTCTTGTAATTGTTAAGTTTACTCTTGATCAATTATCAATGAAATCTATGTTAATCCAATCGAGTTCTCATTTTGCATTCAAGTTTGATGTCTGTTCATTTTGCTTTTAGGCATTATGTGTGCTATCTCATGGAGAGATATGCCTAGGATGTCTAGGCGGTCATGCCTCAACTTGGTTGCATAGAGTGATTTTTGGGGTAGGGTGTGACAAGGTGGTATTAGAGAAAGAAAAATTTAGATAGTCATGCATTTAGAGAGTCACATAATAGAGTTATGAAAAGTCTAATGTATTGATGCGTTCTAGGAAGTTATGGCACCACGAAGAAGACCGAGAAGAGGCAGGCAAGTAGCAATTGAAGTTCAAGCTATTGGGAGTACTAATAGGGCGCAAGCATCTTACGAAATGTCTAGTAATCCACATAATACTGCTGGGCAAATGATAACTTGTAGAAATACAAGTTAGTACGGCCTTTTAGGTAGAACAATGAACCAAAAGGTAGGATAATGTATAAAAACACATAACTTCTATTACAAATTCATAAGTCCCCATGCCTGTTTTACCTTGTTTTCCAATATTTTATCGCTTAATTATAGGGAAAAGAAGAGACAGTGAGTTTATCGCGGTAGGAACCTTTTCTGTGATTAAAATCCCAAGGTAAGAAACCACATCATTACTCGATGAGGATTCACTAGCAAACAAGAATGGTAGTTGGAGCTTATGTGACTTAACAAGGCTGCCAACGACACTAACAACAGGCGTCGACATAATTAGGAGAATGATGAGAAAGCTACAATTGGCGCCAACATGCATATGAAGAATAGAAGTTTTTCATTGAAAGTAGCCTAAATAAAGCCTCCACCTCAACCAAGAAAAGGGAGGCCAGACGTTTGAATGGGCTGACCGGTAAGAAGTTTGAATGGACCAAAACCTAAAGAGCTCCATTAGAACCAGCGAAAAGAACTAACCTTTCCACCTTCTGTAAAGAGTTTTCATCCTCTTCTCTGGTCAATTTTGTAAGTGAGAGCCTAGAGAGAGATTAGAAAGAGAATCCCTTTTATTCTTTACCCTAACTTGGAAAAGAGCCAAAGAAGACTTGAGCATTCTGTGGCTTGACTCATCCCCTTTCTTACTTTCCATTTTTGTATTTGTTCATTGTAATGTTAATATTACTATGGTATATGGCCGAAAGACCTATACTCTTTAATACATTGCAAGTTTATTCATTTCTAATACATCATGTCTTTACTATTCATCTGTCAAAGTTTTATAAGTAGTTTAGGCTTGTGATAAGTCTAACTTATAAGGTTTATTGCGTTAGTTGAGCTTAATCCCAAAGCTTGGTCAACGTTTGTCGCCAACTACTCGAGAGAGTAAGTAGTAAGGATATAGCTAACGCATCCAAGAGGGAGTTTGGAGACAAACTCCACCTTGGCGATTAACCCTCAATCATTTGGATCTCGAAAGAAGAACAAGTTTGGTAGCTTGCCGCCGGGAGGTTGTCACCCTTAAAAGGGAGGTAATAGGATTCCTATAAGCAATAACTTCTAGATAGCTGTCAATTAATTAAGCTTTATCATTTTCATCCCGAGAGGTGAACATGTGTGGAATTTAAGGCACTGAGAGGTGCTTGTCTTAATCAAAATATAGTTAACTGCTATCTCTTGCATCAAGGCATACTACGTAGCTTAACCACGTATAACGCGGATATCTTCCCTCACACCATCTTAACATAAGTTAGTTCACTTTCCACTCTTATCCCACTTCTTGTTACCTTTACAGAATCTCTAGTGTAGATAGTAGATTTAATACATACACATACTTTTACTTTATACCGTATAGAGTTTGTATACAGCGCGTAGATAAGAAGTAAGCTTTATAACAAAGGTTTGATAGATATTCCTCGAGTTTAACCCTAGACTTCCTAGGAAACCTATCATTTCGCTTATACTTGGGCAAACGATAGGAAAACTTGTACTACATGTTTATTGTTTAGAAACAAAAAACACATATGTAGGAATTGCATCTTTTACCGCATAAGCCTATTCTACTAGCCTGATAAGTCGCTCAATTAAAGCTTTAGCATGACATATCCACGAACCATTGCACATATGCATGTTAATGAATAAACACAAGAATAAAAAGTAGTACAACATGGAGGAAAGCATGTTCCCCTACTTTGTTCAAAGACTAGGCAATCATTTCATGTCTACGCCTGGATAAGAGGTTTGACATTGAGAGATTAAAGGAGTTAAAAGCAGCGACCTTTGAAGGGACCACTAATCAAGTGATGCGAAGAAGTGGTTGAGCTTGATTGAAAAGTTTTTTCGTGGTGATGGAGTGCCCTTAAGAAAGAAAAGTGAAATTAGCAATATTGTGTTGCAAGGTAGTGCTAAAGACTGGTTTACTTTTCATGCGATGAGAGCTAGTGAGATGAGCTTTGTGTTGGACCGATATGGCAACCCTAGAGGGGGGAGGGGTGAATAGGGTTTAATTAAACTTTTTAACAAATAAGCCTAAATTAAACTAATTAGATAAAATTTAAATTAAATAAAGAAAATTAGCGACAATATGTTAAATAACAAGATTGATAAAAAGTATGTAATAGAGTATGCAATCAAATTAACTCAACCAACAAAAATATGTAACTAAAATTAAATGCAAAAATAATTAGAAAAGAGTTAGAGAAGAAGACATCGTAATTTTATAGTGGTCTAGTCAAAGTTGACTTACATCCACTTTCCCAAGAACCTCTTGATATTTTGATTGAAAACCTTATTTTGACTTTTTCCACGGATTAGAGTCGAACTGCTACTTGCTCCTTTTTTGGGTTCAAGAGCAAACCCAATCCTTTCCACGGGTTAGGATCGAACTGTCACAATATGTTGAAGCTTTAAATTACACAAAAGAAAACTCTCTAAAAGAGTGAGTATACAATTTTAAGCTCACAATACAATAAAAAATTCTCTCAAGGATGAGATGAAAAGAATGAAAATTGGAAGCTTTGGAGAGAATAACAATGGTGGCTTCTGCAACTTTTGAGGATTGTAAAGATAAACAAAGCTCTTAAAAAAATTTGGGGAAAAATGAAGTATTTAAAAAGAATGGAAAGATTGAAATCCAAAATCATTTGATGTAAGTAAAAGAAAAATGAATGGTTGAGATTTAAACTCAATTAGCCGTTAGACATAACACAAATAATAATATAATGATAAGTTTTTTCAAAATAATTTGTTTAAAGCCCAATAAAACAAGTTCACAATATTTTTTTTAAAAAAAACACAAAGATAAATAATAATATAATAGTATATCCTTTTTAAAACAATTTGTTTAAAGTCCAATAAAACAACCTCACAATCATTTTTAAAAAACTAGTGTTAGACAATAAATAAATAATAATATTAAATTCATTTTCTTTTTAAAAGCCAATAAAAGAAACAAAAA
Organism: Cucumis melo; assembly: GCF_025177605.1. Taxonomy (NCBI): domain Eukaryota; kingdom Viridiplantae; phylum Streptophyta; class Magnoliopsida; order Cucurbitales; family Cucurbitaceae; genus Cucumis; species Cucumis melo. The sequence continues at coordinate 15,566,033 of NC_066862.1, forward strand.
TAAAAATAAAAACAAAAGTCACATGTTACTTCTTCATTGCTCCAAGTGGCTTTCTCTTATTGAATTAAATTGATTATTTGGCCACTACGTCACCATCTCGGGTATTTTTCCATTAGGTTTCTTTCAATAATATTTTTTTCGTTTGAACTCCGAGTGATTCAAGAGGCATTAGAATCATTGTTCAGAGCTCTACGTTATAGACTATTCAAAATAATAAAATTATCAATAAAAAGATTCAGATTTTTTTATCATCAAAATATTAATTAATTTGAGATTAGGGGCCAAAAAGCTTTGTTTCATGGGAGAAGTTCAGAAACGTGTTCAAAATAAGTTATGTCCTTGTTGAAGGAATGAATTTATAAGGGTCTGTTTGGTAACGTTTTCGTTCCCTGTTTTCTGTTTATGTTTTCATTTTTTTAAAGAAACGGAGGTGTTTGGTAATGTTCCTTGTTTTTCGTTCTAAAAAAAATAGAAACGTGTCTCATTTTCTAAGGAATTATTGGAAACAAAAAAAGTGGTTTCTTCCATTATGTTTTTCAATTATTTTTATTGGATTCCTTTTCCTTTATCTCAATTTAGTTTCATTGGTTTCGTTTTTCTTTTCCTCAATTATTTTTATTGGTTTTTTTTTCTTTTTTTTCTCAATTATTTTTATTGGTTTCTTTTTCCTTTTTGTCAATTATTTTTCTATTGGTTTCCTTTTCCTTTTCCATTTTCCTCTCCACGTGATTTTCATTTTATTCCTCTTATCTCCATCGTCTTCCCTAAATACCATCCTCTTCCTCTTTCTCTCATCGTTTTCCTCTACAAGCCAGATTCTTCCTCTGTGTCGGATCCATAGTTTTCGTCTTCCTCTTTGCCCAGATCTGGTGAAGGGAATGAGAACGTTATCTAGACACAAAAATATATACCAATAACATGTTGCACAATTCACAATTATATTAGATTGAATAATCGTAGAATAATCGTCAAGATGATTTATTCAATGACTTTAGCAATGAATCAATGATCGTTGAAGATACACAAAATTTTTTAGCGAATTTGAAGAGTAATATAATTGAATTAGATGTGAGTAGACATCATTTAAGGCCCGAGTGAGAGATGATATTGCCAATCAAATTTGGGCAACATTTGAAGGATAGATACAATTTTATGTTTATGTTATTATTTTTATTTGTGCACTGGTACTCATTTGTATTAAATGAATAAAATTTTACTAATTTATTTTTTATGTTTAATGGAGGACATATATTTTTTGTTTAATGTGTAATTGAATTAAATGTTAATAACACGAATAAAATAAAACAATAAATCACGAAGAAAATAAGGAAACAAGAAATAGTTATCAAACACATTTTTTGTTTATGTTTCTTGTTTCTTGAAAAAAAGAAACAAGAAACAGAAACAATTATCAAACACATTCTTGTTTCTTGTACTAAAAAAAGAAGAAACAGTGAACAGGAAACAAGAAACAAGAAATAGAGAACGGAAACGTTACCAAATAGGTCCTAAGTTTGGTTCAGGGCGACATGACTATCGCAGAATACGAGAAGAAATTCACTGGATTGGCTAAGTATACATTAACCTTTGTGATTGATGAGAGACAAATGTAAAAGTTTCAAACACGGATTGAAGGCAAAAATTAGAACTCTGGTGACGACCAACGTAGAGTGGTCAAATTTTGTAAACTAGTTGAAGCTGCCATATGGGTTGAGAGAAGCTTGACAAAGGAGGAGACAAACAAGAGGGCAAAGGAAGGACCATGTGGTTAGAATATTAGTAGCACACGGGGTGGTGAGCAACGCAGTGAGAATATGTTTTTTGCGCTAGACGTTCATCGGAGAGGAAATTTTAAATTTCGCTCGCATGTCCCATGGAACCAGAATGAGTTATGTCGAGAATTTTTAGAGACAGAGTAAAAGCCAAGGGAGTGGAACATTCGAATGTGGCCAGAAGAAGTCTCCCAAAGAAAATAGATAGATAGAATGAATTTAAATTCTGGAGGAAGACCTGGTTTCCCAAAAGTCTGTTTCAATTGTGGTCAACAAGGGCATTTTGCAAAGTATCATTCTAAGTTGGGAGTCTAGAACACCCAAGAAACTATATCACAATCAGTGAACCAACCACATCGCACATGTGGAGCTAAAGAAGAATCCAATGGAGTTAGAGGACCTGGAAAGCCCATGTCTCAAGGGAAGGTTTGTTCTATGACTCAAAGTGAATTACAGGTTCGTTACTGATTTGTAACTCTCCTACCCTTGTGTTGATTGATTATGAAGCTACACATTCTTTTATTTTTGTATCGCATTCTTAGTCTCTAAATCATAAGGTAAAGTATTTATAGGGCGAACTGTTGATTAGCATGCCTTTAGGCAAAGTGTTTATGGTAGAATCCATATGTAAGGATTTCCTCACTAAGGCTTGTCGCAATGGATTTGTTTTATAGAGGATATATTAACACAGAAGAACACTACGTAAAGGTAAAAGGAGAGAAGGTGGATTTTTGGCTTGAAACTATTTATATGGGTTAGAAAACTATGAAATTGAACATGTAATCTTTAAGAACCCTAAGGAACGCGATCTGCAAAAGGCCTTGGAAAAAGTCACTTGGCCAGAGGCCAAGTGGAACAGAACGTCAATTGGGAAGTATCATCATTTACCGCACAACTTAAACATAGAGGCAAGTGTTTGGTTATTATTCATAAAGAAGAATATAATGCCAACTCGCCATGATAGTATCATTTCAATAGGGAGGGTTATGCTTCTATATTGCATCATGATGGAGATCCCAATAAATGTAGGCGAGATCATTTGTGAGCATCTAACAACATGGGTTACGCTTCCATGCGGAGCAAAGCCTTTCCCACGTCTCATTGAGCAACTTTGCATTAAGACACATGCCTAGAGTTTGAATAATTTCCCCAAGTTGAAGTAAGTATGTACTGGACCAACTCTTCGTCGTGTCATTGCGATCCACAAAAACAAAGTAAAGCTCAGACACCTCAATACCAAACAAGAAGATCAAAAAGAGGTTGAAGATGTGAATAGTAAAGAAGAAAGAAAATGGGAAAGAAGAAGAAGTTCCATTGAAACTCCTTACCGAAGAAGAAGAAAAGCGGAAAGAAGAAGAAGTCCCACTGAAACGCCTTACTGAAGAAGAAGAAAAGGGGGAAGAAGAAAAAGTCCCACTGAAACGCAAGAGACAAGGCGAGGAGGAGGCCTTAGAATCAAAGAAGGCTAAAACCTCCAAGGCTGAGGACTCTAAGGAAACCTTGCCTCCTGCACCACCAAGAAGTCCCAACATGAAGAAGTTCATCGATCATCTCTCGCCCATTAAGTGTAAACTCTCCAAAGCTACAACCTCTCAAACTCCCACAAAGTCCAAAATGCCAATAAATTCTCAAGCCTCCCCCAAATCTTAAAAATGCAAACCTACAAAATCCAAATTGTTGCCATCTGTCAATGATTTGACTACCACTTCCTCGCCAAGGCCCAAAACTAACAAGGATCATGCCCTTGTTTTAATTAATTCAACCAGAACCTCCCTCCCCATTAAGAGGAAACTGCTCAACATCTTGATGCAATCCCTATCAACCAAGCCAAACTGCCAAGCCCTGAAACTTCAAATCAGGACATCTTCCATGAAACATCCTCTGACCCATCAACATTATTGGATGACGCGACTAAAGAGTCTAACGAAGGAGAAAAAGAAAAGGAAGTCCTGGAGGAGGCTATTGATGACCCACTCCTAGGGAAAAAAGAAGTACTCCTTGAGAACAATGGAGAAAAAAGTCTTCCATCACTGCCTAAATCAATTCTAGAAGCCTCAACGTGAAAAGACAAGTTGAAGTAGGCTGTGAGAGAAGAAGAAAAAGTTGATACGAACTATGTCTTCAAGTTCATGGATGATTTAATCTATAAACCATTGGAGGGGGATTTGAAGACATAATCCAGTGCCAAAGAAATTTGCAAGAAATGTAATTGTGAAGTCAAAAACAACTTAGCGACTTGGAACTCAAAGTTGACAACGCAAGTACTAACAGTCAGGCACAAGTAGATCAACTAAAAGGACAAGTGGGGGTGCTCAAAACGTAGATTCAAGAGCTCCAAAAAAAACTTATTGCAATAAGGGAGCAGGATGTTGTAATGAAGGAACGAAGCGAGACATTGATTGATTTGGTTGATGAACTTGCTGCAACGTGCAATATGCAATTCCAATCTTTAATGAAATATTAGCACATTTTATTTTGTAGCACTATTCCAGTATCACAAGTTCTGCAAAACTTGGTAACATCTTACGCGTTTTGACTTGATGGTGCGAGTAAGGTTGAATATTCAACCTCCACACCACCTCAACTGCAACCATTAGAACCATAACACCAGCATCTACCACCTCCTCCACCGCAGACTTAAGAAGGGGATTGTATTAAAATTTTGTTATTCTTCGTTTTGTAATTTCAATTACTACTTATCTATTATGTATTTTTTTTTTGTTCTTACCTTCTTTTCAACATAAGTTACAACTTTTGATGCAATTCTTTCGCGTTTAGCCTTTCTTGTCGCAAGTTTGGCTCCTCACATTTTAGCACTTTAATTTTTCTTTGCATCTCATTGATAACTTCAGTGAAATAAAATATGCGAAATAAGGTTTCATTTGTTATTTAGGCGTTTAACTTGTTAATGAAATTAACTTAGAAAACATTTCTAGAGTTTATTAGACTAGCAAGCTTTACCTCAAACCTCTTTTGTAATATTTTTTTTGCGAATAATCTTACCATTCATTTTTAGCAATGAGGACATCACTAATCTTTAAATTTAGGGGTCTGCAAGGTTCGCGTTAAAGCCTTTGAAACTTTTTAAAAATTCCACCAAGGCGTTTTAACAAAAGTTAAAACAATACCAAAAAGTGAAATTTTAAAATTTTTATATTCTTTTATTCAATTGACATACCAACTCCTATGTTGCCTCCTCTCGTAAAAATAAAGAAGAGAAGCTTCAAAAGTATAAAATTTAGAGAGTTGAGTAATAAGAGACGATAAGAGTTATAGTTGAGGAGAGAAACAGACTTATAGAGTGCCTATGATTTTTCACTCAACGCCAAACCTCCTATAAATGTAATAAAAAGCATTCTTTTGCCGAATAAACGAATTCAAAACTCTTCTAAATTTTAGCCATTTTTTATTTGGAAAATAAGATTCTTGTGGGAATGAACAAGGATATTTTGAGTATTAAACTTGCCGCGTTTTAAACTTAAAAATGTCTTGATAGCAAAAAGTACGTGATGAGAGTAAACCCTGAATAATGAATAAAACTTGATCGCATTTTGAGAAGTTTAGAAATGCAAGGAGGACGGTGAGTCTTTAAGGAGGAATTGTGCTTTGGGACAAGTATAACGCAGAGCGATGCTTGAGGATAAGCATTATTCTAAATTTGGGGGTGTGATAACTTGTAGAAATACAAATTATTGTAGCCTCTTTTATAGAATAACGAGGCTAAAATGTAGAAGTGTATTAAAATGCCATGATTATGTTGAAAAAGCATAATTATTTAGAAATACACTTTAATAAGTATACATGCTCGTTTTACTGTGTTTTTAGTATCTTAAGGCAGGGATAGAAACAAAATAAGAGACTAGTGAATCGTAGAAGATCTCATGCAAGAGCTACACGAGATGTGAAACCCCAATTTTTTCTAAGACTATTGGAGAACTTAAGTTCTTTAAAGCGGTTGGAAGTTTAAGTGTTAAACAAAGTTAAGGATAAAGTTTTCATAAAAAGTCTGTCATGGTTGTTGGAAATAGAGAAAAGTTTGGCTAAGGGCTTAGGCTTAAGAGCAAGGCATTTAGTGGTTAGGTAGGTGGCCAAAATATGGAAAATAACATCCAAGGACATGTCTAGGCGTTTTGGATGGCTTGACAATGTTGGACATGCTAGGCGAGAATAAGGATTTAGAGGTTAGTAAAGAACAGATATGCTAGGCAAGATGATGGACTAAAAGGTTACTAGGCGAGATGATGGGATAAGAGGTTAGCATGACATGTATAAGGGCTAGGTGAAGGCATTGTAAGGTTAGCAAGCTCATGTGTTGGGCGACAAGACTATGCAAAGAACGATATGGAGGTTAATGGGTGAGAAGCAAAGCAAGAGGAAGGTTAGGCGTTTAGGAAAGGCTACATGAGAAGCTATAAAGGTGATGATGTGTGAGAAGGCTTTAGAGGTTAGTGGCACTTTGACGATGCTAGACATTTTAGCAAGCTACGTGGCTAATTAAGGCATTCAGTTTAAGACTAATCTAGGTGTATTAAGAATATTACATGCATTTTTACAGCCAAGGTAGAACTGGAGTGGAAGTAGGAGGTGTCTTAAGGGAAATTAAGGGTGGATTAAGTAAGGTTTAGGTGTCAATTCATTTTCATGCAAGGCTCCCCTATAAATAAGCAAATTCACATAACTGTTTCTCGCAACTCACTCATGCAATTTCTCTAAAATCACTTTCAAAAGTTCAGTATTTGAGTCTAGTTTATAGAAGAGGTCTGCTATGAAAATTGGAGGCGAGAAGATAGACATTTGATCAAGAAAAGGTGAGATGGTTATTTAAGAAGGGAATCTGAGTAAGGTGCACTTCAAAAAGCCTATAGAGCAAGTCCGTTGGATTTTGGTTCTGAGACTTTAAGATAAGAAAATTATAGAGAAACTATGTAGAATAAAATTTTATCAAAAGAGTTATGAATTAAAAGATAAAAGCATTTAAAGTTGCATCATGTTTCTGGATGAAAAAGTAAATATGGACAGTGGGTAAGTGTCAAGCATGACTAGGTGTTCTGGGCATGATTTTATTGTATAGAGGTTATATTTATATGTTTCAGTGTATGTGGCAAGGTCATGACACAGCCAGCAACAAGGTATGCGCTCAGATGGTGCGCATGACTTGCGAGAAAGAGGTTACTGTGATGTTGTGCGCTCAACACAACGCATGTAAGGCACGCAATGGACGTGCTGGTTATGTGGCCATGATGCGTGCGTTGCCCCTCCCTATGAGGTTAGCACGCGTTATGTATCTCGCCTTAGCAATGTTAGCAAACGGCAAGACCCCCAGGCCATGCGCGCGCAGCTAGCCCCAACACCATGTCATTAGCATTAAAGGGCAGTTTTTGGGTTGTTTTGATATTTTTGAAAATTTTAAAGGAAGTTTTGGATACTTTCATGATCAAAGGATTAATTAAGGATTAAATACGAATTTTTCAGATCAAGGAGATTGTAAAGAAATTTTCCAACCAAGGATTCGTGCAAGTACTGTGAAAGAAAAATGATTTATTAAAGTGATTTCAAGTTATGATTTATGAATGATTTGAATTACATGTTTAAATAATTTATGAATAGTTTTCAAGCATGTTATTGTTGAAAGCATTTATTCAAGATTACTGTTTGCTAAGGAAATTTTACTGTTTACTGTGAAATGAGTTTAAAGGTTATGTAAAAGGATTGTTGAAGGAAATTAAAGTTCAAGGTTTACGGTTCTATACATTTTTTTCTCGAAACCAAGATGTCTCAAAATTACCCATTATCGGGCAGGATTATACCTTACTCATTATGGAGCAGGATTATAAATTACCCATTATGGGGGAGGATTATACATTACCCTTTATAGGGCAGGATTGGAGTTGGTGTCGAGTAATCTCAACCACCTCTTTGAAGTAGATACTTGTTTTTCAAGTCGGAAAAAACAAAGATTTATGTTATTGCTTTTAAATGCTTTAAGATTTAAGCTCTCATGTTATTATTTATTGTTTAATGTTCCAAGGATTTCTGAAGAAATATTTCTAAGGTTTATGATTTAAGTTTATGAAAAGTTATTTAGAAAACTATTACTCATTGGGCTCGTTTAGCTCACTCTTTCCAAATGTTTTTCCTCTTTCCAGATACAGATTGTGAATCTCTGCGTGTTGAACATACTATTACCCGCTAATTAAACTTTCACTCATGAAAGGAAACTAAAAGTACTGTTATGTTTATTAAAAGCTTATACTATACATTTTATATGGTATTTATTAAGAGCCATTTCCAAATGTGTTCCACTATGGTTTTAAGTTATTTCTAAGTTCAAATTCTTCCTCTGGCAAATGTTTTAATGTTTTCATCTCAAAGATCAGCTGGAATCGTCTTAGAGGTAGATGGTTTTGGTTGACATCACACCACCTCTCGGATCTAATTAGGTGCTCCGGAAGGGGGTGTGACATGAGAAGAACCCGTCTGGCAAGAACAACTGCTAGACGAAGATCTACGTCATCAGTGAGGACGATTTACTAGAGGACAAGAATAGTAGTTGGGATTGATGTGACTTAACAAAGGCTGCAATCAACGCTAACATGATAAAAAAGAATAGAAGTTTCCTAGCAAAAGTTGCGTATATAACGTCTCCTTCTACACCAAGCAAAAGTGTGCCTAAATGAGCTAAACCCTAGAGAAGGGCGAAAAGGAGTAACCTTGTCGCCTTTTGTAAAATTATTCTTCTTCTTCCCCGATCAATCTATAAATGAGAGCTAAGAGTATGAGTAGAGACGATGTAACTTTCCATTTCCCCTAAATTGTAATGTTCATTTATACACTTTCAATTTTTGTATTTCTTTGTAATGTATTTGTTCATATTGTATAGTGGCCTAAGGTGTATATTCATGAATATATTGCATGTTTATACCTTCCCAATCTATCACTTCTTTACTATTCATTTGTTAATGTGTTATATGTAGTTTGGTCTTGTGACAAGTTCTTGATAAGAAGCTTAGCTTATAATTCTTCCCGCGTTAGTTGAGGCTACAGTCATCACTTGGCCAATGCTTATCACCAACTACCTGAAAGGACAAGTAGCAAGAATATGGCTAACATGCACAAGGAGTTTGGAGAAAAACTCCACCTTGGCGAGATAACTTCCATCATTTGTATCTCGAAAGGAGAACAAGTGTGGGTATTAGGCGCCGAGAGGCTGTCTCCCTTAAAAGATAAGTTCTATAAGCTTTATAAGTGAAAATCTCTAGATTTATCTCACTTAACCAAGTTTAGTTATTTGCATCCTGAGAGGCAATCAAGTATGACGTTTAAGATACTAAGAGGTGCTCGACTTAATCACAAGCTAGTTATATGAGACATATAGCATCAAGACTCTCACATTGTCTAAACACCTAGTAACGCGAAGAATTCGTCCATTTTCTATTATACAAGTTAGTTTGAATTCCATCTCGTCTCCACATTTATCCCCTTTGCAGATTCTCTAGTGTAGATAAGTAGATAGAGTTTGAACTTACACTTCATCATACTATATAGATAATTCTTTTATACCGTCTGAATGATGAGTGAATCCTAGAACTAATTTTTGATATCAATTCCCTGTGTTTGACTATAGATCATCAAACTAAACCTATTGTTTTGCTTATACTTAGGCAAGCAATAGGAAAACTTGTAATCAACAAGGACTTAGTAATTACACGAACCGTGAGACATAGAGAGCATACCACATGCCATGACCATGTCTTACCGCGTAGTATATAGAACACAACACACGAAACTACACTGAACGTTGGGTCCGAATCAATTCAACTTCAAGTGTTAAAAAGACTGGGTGACGGAGTAAGATCTAAAGGATATGTGTTTTCGCTACCATAAGTTTGTGAAGGTCTCTAAAGTTTAGAGTAAGAGCTTTGCTATGAGACGGGTGACAGAAGGTTTTTCGCTTACTAGGCGTTTAGAACGTCATCTCATGGCGAGATACTGATCTGGTCAGCAAGCCTTATGGTATTCTTATGGGGGTGTGCCGCCTAGATACTCATTAGGTATCTAGCTGGGAGATAATGCCTTGAGCGCCTAGTCACAGGAAATAAGTGGCATTTGGGGCGAGCCGTGACACTTATCTAATACCACCATTGGAGACAAGGAGGGGAAATCGATGCGTTCTATGAAGATGACATCCGTGAAAAAGGAAGGTGACATTTTCCTTTCGATGATGGCCTCGATTAAGGAGAATGGATTTTCATTTGCAAGTTTTCCTATACCACGAAGTGAGTACTTGATCAATTCTCTCGTCTCCTTCATCCCTTCCCCCATGTTGCCTTGCAGTCTACCGATGCTTCTCATGGGTACTTAATCCTTTTTTGCGTATGTTTTGTTTGCTCTTCCTCTTCCAATCTACTTGCAAAATCCTTCTCATTTTACTCTAATTGAAAAAAATCCTTTTTTATACCAATCTGTTCACACCTTTTTAAATTTCTTTGTTTACTATTTTAAGGCAAAGTTCGGTATTCTATTTATGGTTTGTGGTGTTCATTAATTCAACTTTTATAACATTTTGTTTTACTTTTTGTTTGTTTTAAAGTTCAATCAATGAAAATTTTCTTTTCAATTGAAGTGGTTTCGATTCTCACATTTAATTTTTTTTATTCTCTTTGATTTGTTTCAATTAATATGTAAACCAAATGCAATATCTCCTTATTATTCGAGTTTGGTCCTACTATTTTGTTTATATCCACTCTCTTAGAAACTCCCTTCCGATGACAGAATCCATCTTTTGCTGTTTTTTAGAATTTGTGGTTATTTTCTTTTGGGAATATGAGACAACATTAGATTACAATAAATTTAAAAGAATGGTAGAAGGTTGGTTTTGGATGACTGTGTTTTGGTGGGCGAGGTTGTTTGATGTATACATTGCATAGGCATTTCTAACTCCTTATTAAGATATCGATGATGAGTAATTTCTTGTAGCTAGGATCTCTTGTTCTCAATGACTACAAATCCTACTTGAGGCTCGTGTTATTTTAATTACATTCTTTGTTCATGTTTTTCTTCTTTTTATTTGTTGGACTACATGTTGTTGATTCGTTCTTATTCTATTTTTTTTTTTTAATTGTTTATGCACCTATGATATGTTTACTCACATTATTATCCTAATTTTTACAATCTTGTTTTGATTGGTATTAGTGTGTTCTTCTATAAATTATTTTTCTTGTATTATATATTTATTAATTTTTTTTTCAATTATATGGTAATTGAGAGATTTAAGTTCGACAAATTTGATGGGATTTGACAGTGGATAATTTTTATATTTACTTCTACCTACAATATATGTGGTAATCGAGAGAGATTAAAAATTAGAAATACTATTTTTTTATTTTAAGAGAGTATTTATATTAATACATAGTAATCATTTTTTTATTTATAAATTGTGGTTGAGTGATTTGAAACTACAATTTATTTGATTAACACTACTACTTGAACACTTTTTTTTTCTATATATAAATAGATCACTTCTCCTTTCTAAATACACCACCTTTCTGTTTTTCTGTTTTGTATCAAGCATTTACTTAGGTCATACCATTTCTTGTTTTCTTTAATTGGTGAACTATTTTGCATCTATCTTATACAAATTTCACTCCCTACTATTACCTTTTTTTTCTTATACTATTATTTTCCTTATAAACCAATGCACTTCGTTTTTCCATTTTCTTTGACATTTTGTTCGCGGGCATGTGGACTTTTTTTTTATTATTATTATTATTAATGCTTACTTTCATGTTCAACTATCATGAAGTGAGCTCCATGTTGTATACAAGATAATGACTTTCAACAATATTTTTGTACAGTAATTCCACACTACTTATCCCAACTCAATAACAGTTGTCTTTTTCTTTTTTCTTTTTTGTAGGACTATCTTGCGTTGCCTCACACACTCGGTTAATCTTAGAAAAACCACTATGTAATGTGTTTTTTTCCTTCTCACATTTGTACATGGACTTTTGCGTTTTTAATTTCTTTGTTAGTACATTCATGTTTTGTATATTATGCTTGTGTTATATTTGTCATATTATTTATTTTAACTTTTGAGAATACTTTATTTGAAATGTAATTTGTAATATTAATTTTTTATTTGAGGTTTTTTCAAAAATAGAAAAACTTGACAAACTATAATTTACAGTTCATAGAATGAAACCACTAAAAGACAAAATTTATTACAACTAATTTTTCTATGAATTTTAAATATTTTATTAAATGTTCTATTTTTTAGAACTTCCTTTTTATTTTTAAGTTAATTTATATTGTCGACTTGTTATAATAAAAACAATAGGATTATACATATGTTTCTTATAAACAAAAAATTGCCTTGAAACGTTTATTCGACGATAACAATGATATTGGCTTGTTATAGAAAGCAAATGGAATGGATCTGTTTGTAACTTTTTTCTTAAAACAATTTTGCTTAAAACATAACTATGGTAATTGATGTGATATTGACTTCTTGTAATAAAATTTGCTTAATTGAACTTTAAAAACGGTCGGCTTTAACTTGTTTTAAAAAGTGAAATTAAATTATATAATTTAAATTTCATATAAAATTACACTTATCTTCTTAGTCCAATATAAAGGGTATCACATACTTCTCGAGTCCAGTGAACCTCTTTTCATACTCCACGACAGTCATATCGTCTTTGTCTTAGGTTCAAGAATTCCTTCCTTTTTGCATACGATCAAGGGTAAAACTTTTCCTAGAATCCTTTCCGAAATCATTTCCAAGTAACAAAATCTACTCCTCCTGCTCTTGTATAATACATAATCTACCAATCCACGACACTTCCTTGCAATAAGAACGCTGCTAATTTTACTTTCCTTTCTTCGGGACACTTCATTACCCCAAAACACTTCTCGATCAAACTTGATAAGATGTTTGAAAAACAGTGTGAGATAATAAAAAATCCTTTAGTTAATTTTGAAGTAAATAACAATCGGAATAGCTAAGTAAACAACAGAAGAAAAATAACACAGAGAATTTTGGTAACCCAATTCGGCGAATACCACCTACATCTAGGGAGCTGTACACAAATCAGATAAGAAATATTATTAAGGTTTACAATAGTCAATATAAATCAATACGATAAGGAACATTCTTCTTATATATATGACTATCTTTAAGTACAATATAACTTAAAGAATTTAGACTCCTCCTGAATTTATATATGAATCTTCTTGAAGATAAACTCAGGCTCCCCGTGAATTCATTGACCATAGTTCAACTAATTCAGTCTTCTTTCATATTTCTTATCAACTCGTACGCAGTAAGATCACCAGTAGATCTTTTAGTAATTTGTCATCACAAAGAAGGTAATTGATGTACCTTCAAAACTTTTCTCCCAAAAGAATGCTTGCAAATTGAATGTTCAGTGATGCGCACCATGAACTAAGCATAGAGCTTCAATATATAGTCACTCCATCAAATCTTTGAGATCTTCTTGAAAAGATATAGATAAAAGATTCCTATTTATGAGGAAGATCTTTTATCTTTTAAAACAAATATCTTTTTAACATTTTTATTAAATAATCCTTAAATAATAAAAAAAATCACATATTCCTATTTATGAGGAAGATCTTTTATCTTTCAAAACAAATATCTTTTAAAACTTTTTTTAAATAATCCTCAATTAATAAAAAGAATCTCATTGATTCTTTTTGATAAAAATCTCAACAATGTTGAATAGCAAACTAGAAAATGAGACTTAACAAGCTTACACCAACTCAAATGAAGAGGAAAATGAAGCACATGCTGGGAATTCATGAAAGAACTTTCAAAGTCAAACATATCAAGAGGCAATCATTATGGCTCAAGGCTCAATGACAAAAGCTAGAACTAAAAGACTTCAAGATGGATTAAATGCTTGTTTATAAGCTAAATGTTTTGTCTTTAATAAAGAGTTGGAACTTCAATAGGCACTTGGACACCGAAAGGTCATAATGAATCTAGATATTCAGATTAATTCACATCTTTAATGCATTTCTAGATTCATTCGCATCTTTAATGCATTTTTAGATTCATTCACATCTTTAATATGTACTTATTCAATGATTTGTACTTTCATTTATTAGGGTAGTTGAAAGGGCATAAAGTTAAATGTTGTGTCCTTTCATATAACCTTTTTAATTAGTATAAATAAGGTTGTAGTTTTACATTTTGAACACAACTTGAACTTGAATGAAATTTCTCATAGAGTATTAAGCTTTATGCTTTCCTTTGAATTCTTGTGTTAGAATGCATATTTAGGACTTTCAATCTAGTTTGATCAATTACATTGTGGAGAGTTTCAAAAATTTAAGTTAGAAATAAGTTTTCCTTTCTTCTTGATCTTTGATCAATCTTTCCATGCCAAAATCTGTTTAGCTTTTTTGGGGGTTGTTTAACTAATTATTTAATCAGGGTTATTCTTATTACTATTGTGGGGATTCACCTTTGAATAAGGAGAATTCTTAAACGTGATTGAGGTAGTTTCGTTTGTCATTTGGTATCAGAGCATTGGCTCTAAACAGATTATATCCTTTCCTTATTTTCTTTTCCATGTCATCTTTTCTTCTTTAAATCATTTCATCTTTTTCTATAATTCTTGTGTGACTCTTTAACTTATCAATTTTCTTGCTTCATAAGTATTTGTGCTTGCAAAAAAAAAAAATAGTGGTTTATCATCTTTTTGAGACTTTTCATATTCTATGTCACTTGTTTAAGGTGATAAAAAAAAGTTGTCAAGCAAGTATTGAAGCATTGTGATTTGTATCTTTGTTGACATTCTTGCTAAATTGACATTGTTCTTGTATGATTCTCATAAGAATACCATAAGGCTTACTGAAGTTTTAGATATTTCTAGTCTTAGGAGTAAACCTATGAATTTAGTGAGTGTAAACACGAGTGACCTTTCATATTCTAGAAAGCAATCACGTAAGGGAGTGTTAGTGAGGTCCATTTTTTTTTCTTTACTTTGTTTTTCTTTTGCAGGATGGTTAATCAAAATGAAGAAGTATGATTAAGAGAGGCACAACAAGGAGTTATTGCATGAATGATCAGTAGTATTGAAGCATTGGAGATTGAAAATCAGGTAAGAGAAAGAATGTCATCTCCTCTAGCACCACCTATGGCAATTAATCATAATGAGAACCAATATGAAGTTAATGATTCTAATGGTTAAGACGATGACCAAGTTACATTACTAGGGGAGCCGAGACATGTGGGACATGGAGTAGTTAGAAGAGAGGTCATGGGAGAGCTTACCAAAATGTCCAAAAGAGAGCTCGACAAGAAGCACCTCAATTTGAGCGTAACATGGGAGCCATCAAATTTAAAATGCCAAAGTTCTTCAAGAAAGTAGATCCAAAGGAGTACATTTAGTGGGAAGAAAAGGTGAAGAATGTGTTTGCTTGCCATAATTTTAGCGACGAGCAGAAGGTTAGATTTTGTGTTGCCAAATTTAAGGATTATGCTCAAACTTGGTGGGACAAATTAATGTCCAGAAGGAGAAGGAATCTTGAAGCACCAATTGATTCGTGGTATGAATTCAAAGAATCTATGAGGAAGCAGTTTGTTCCAAATCATTTCCAAGTACACATGGCATAAAAGTTTAAAGCATTGAGGCAAGGCAACCAGTTGGTGGAAGACTACTACAAAGAGATGGACACTTTGATGGATCGACATCGTCTTGATGAGGAAATGGAAACTTTCATGGCACGGTTTTTTAATGGCCTCAATAAGGAGATTGTTGACAAGGTTAATTTGCAATCGTATTCTGACATATAGAAGATGTTGCATCTTGCGATCAAAGTGGAAAAATAATTGAGTACCAGAAGAACAAGTTACAATTCTTTAAACTTTTTTCTTCCTTCAACTCATCCTGGAAAAAGGAGAATAAAAGTGAATATAGAAGTAGAGATAAGTTTGTGAGTGGAAGTTTAAAAGAAAAAGGTTAGTCTTTTATGAAAGGAAAGTCCAAATTCGAAGAGTCTAAGAAGAGAAATAGAGATATTAAGTACTAGAAATGTCAAAGGTTAGGTCATGTTGCTAGAGATTGTCCAAATAAAAGAACAATGACCATTCAAGATGGCGAGGTAGTAGCTGAAGGAAAAGTAAAAATGAAAAGGGTAAGGAAGAAATTGTTGAAGTATAAGAGGCTAGTGATGGAAGTTTCGAAGAACCAATAGTTGAAGATGTGTTAGTAACTAGAAGATCTTTAAGTGCTTAAGTTATAGAAGATCTAGTTGAGGAGCAAAGGGAAACATTGTTTCATACTCGATACCATGTGAATGGAAAGACATGTTGTGTAATCATTGATGGTGGGAGTTGTACTAATGTTGTTAGTACATTACTTGTAAAAAAATTGGGTTTGTCAACAACACCACATCTTAGACCTTACAGACTTCAATGGCTGAACAATAGTGGGGAAGATACAATGGTAGTATCTTATGTGGTGTTGCACCTATGCACGCTAGATAAATTTTGTTGGGAAGGCCATGGCAATTTGATATAAAAGCTATTCATGATTGTTATCTTAACCGCTATAAATTCACTAAAGATGGTAGAAAATCCATTCTTCTTCATTTGTCCACTAATGATGTGTATGATGAGCAATGCAAGTTAGAGAAAAGGAGAGTGAAATTTGAAAAAAATAAGAAAGAAGAAAAACAAATACTTTGAGCGGAAAAAACAAAAGAGAAAACAATTTTCTTGATGAGAATGGTATAAATAAGTGTGTAGAAAAAGAAAGGAGTGGAAAAAAAGAAAAACATCTAAGACAAAGAATAGAGAGTCTAATAACTAGAAATAAAGAGGTTAGAAGAGGTTAGAAAAGCTTTGTTTCGCACAAAATCAGTCTTTGTACTTTTGTGTAAAGGCCCTTGTTGTCTAACTAGTGATTCAAATACTTCTTTACCCAATGTTTTTCTTAGTTTGTTGCAGGAATTTGAGGACATTTTTCCTGAAGATATATTAAGTGGGTTTCCGCCACTTAGAGGAATTGAGCACCAAATTGACTTCCTTCCAGCAACTGTTATTCCAAATAGGCTAGCTTATTTAACTAACCCTACCGAGATAAGAAATTTAAAAACAAGTGGATTAATTGTTTGCAAAAGGACATGTGAGGGAAAATCTAAGTCCTTGTTCTATTCCCGTCATCTTGGTTCCAAAAAAGGATAGGGCTTGGAGAATGTGTGGATTGTAGAGCTATCAACAAGATTACGGCAAAATATCGTCACCCTATACCTAGACTAGATGATATGTTAAATGAATTTCATGGATCTATTTTATTTACTAAAATTGATCTTAAGTCTGGATATCATCATGTAAGACTAAGCATAGATTGTATGAGTGATTAGTTATGCCTTTTGGTCTTACCAATGTACCTAGTACATTTATGCGTCTCATGAATCATATTTTGTATGAGTACATAGAAAATTTGTGGTCGTTTGCTTTGATGATATTTTGATTTATTCCTAGTCTTTACAAATGCATGTGGAACATGTTAAACATGTTTTGTGTGCTTTGAGAAAAGCTCAATTGTTCGCCAATATGAAACATTGTGGATTTTGTCTACATAACATTAGCTTTCTTGGGTTTGTTATTTCTGCAAATGGGTTGAAATTGATAATGAGAAAGTTAAAGCTATCCAAGAATGGCCACAACATAAAAATTTTAGTGAACTTAGATCTTTTCATGGCTTAGCTAGTTTTTATAGGAGGTTCATCAAGGACTTTAGTACCATTGTTGCACCTCTAACTGAGATGGTTAAAAAACATGGAGAACCTAAAAAAAAAAGGCATTTAATATTTTGAAAGAAAAATTAAGTTATGCACCTTTGTTGGCATTACCTAACTTTGAAAATACATTTGAAATTGAGTGCGATACTAGTGGAATAGGAATTAGAGTTCTTTTAATGTTGGAAAAAAAACCTATTATGTACTTTAGCGAGAAATTGAATGGTGTTGCTTTGAACTATCAAACTAATGACAAGGAGATGTATGCTTTGGTAAGAGCATTATAAACTTGGCAGCATTATTTATGGTCAAAGGAATGTGTCATCTATACTGATCATGAAATTTTGAAGCGTCTCAAAGGAAAAAATAAGTTAAATCATCGTCATGCGAAGTGGATGGAATTTCTTGAATCATTTTCCTATGTGATAAGGTATAAAAGTGGTAAGGAAAATATTGTTGATGATATATTATCTAGGAGATATAGTTTGCTATCCACTTTATCTTCTAAATTAATGGGATTTGAGTTTTTGAAAGAAATGTATGAAAATGATGATGATTTTGACAATTTGTTTTCCAAAGGTGTGAATGGAACAACAATAAATATTTTTTATGTTTTTTGTGGACTTTTGTTTAAGAAAGATAAACTTTCAATAACAAAGGGTTCATATAGAGAATTGCTAGTACAAGAAGCACACGGGGGTAGTTTAGTGGGTCATTTTTATGAATTTAAAACATATGAAGCACTCAAGACTCATTGTTATTGGCCATATATGCAACATCGTTCACAAAGTTTGTCATACATGCATTACATGTCGAAAAGCTAAATTTAAGTGTAGGCCACATGGATTGTACACACCTTTGCCTGTCCCTAATGTACCTTAGGCTGATTTTGTCTATCTATTTTATTCTTGGTCTCCTTAGGTTTAAGAAATGACATAATAGCATCTTTGTTGTTGTTGATCATTTTAGCAAAATGTCACATTTCATTGCCTGTCATAAAATTGATGATGCCAAGAATGTTGCTGATTTATTCTTTAGGGAAGTTGTAAGGTTACATGGTATTCCAAGTTCAATAGTTAGTGATAGAGATATTAAGTTCTTAAGTCATTTTTGAAAAATTTTGTGGGAAAAATTAGGAACTAAGTTGTTGTTTTCTACTACATGTCACCTACAAACTGATGGCCAAACTGAGGTTGTCAATCGAACATTAATAATTTTGCTTAAGACAATTCTTGAAAAGAATTTTTGCATGTGGAAGGAAATTTTGCCTTTTGTTGAGTTTGCTTATAATAGGGCTATCCATAGTACAACTAAATATTTTCCTTTTGAAATAGTATATTGTTTTAACCCTAAGACACCTCTTGATTTATTGTCATTGCCAACTAATAAGTTTGTACAGCATGATGCCAAATCAAAAGCTGAATTTGTCAAGAAGCTTCTTCATAAGCAAGTAAAAGAGAGAATTGAAAAGTACAATGACAAGGTGGTCAAACGAGTGGATCAAGGAAGGATACTGCTCATTTTAAAACCAGAAGATTAGGTGTGGGTTCATTTTTGAAAGGAGCATTTTTCAAACCAAAGGAAGTCCAAGTTACATCCAATGGGAGATGTACCATTTCAAGTTTTAGAAAAGATTAATGTTAATACCCATAAAGTTCATCTTCGGGGTAAGTATCATGTGCATGCTACATTTAATATTGTTGACTTATCCTTGTTTGATGAAGATAACTTTGATTCGAGGACGAATCCTTTCGAAGAGCGGGAAAATGGTAAGATGTTGAATAACAAAGAAGAAAATGAGACTCAACAAGCTCACACCAACTCAAATGAAGAGGAAAATGAAGCACATTCTGGAAATTCATGGGAGAACTTTCAAAGTCAAACCAATCAAGAGGTAATCATTATGGCTCAAGGCTCAATGGCAAAAGCTAGAGCTAAAAGACTTCAAGATGGATTAAGTGCTTGTTTACAAGCTAAATTTTTATCTTTAATAAAGAGTTGGAACTTTAAAAGGCACTTGGACACCCAAGGGTCGTAATGAATCTAGATATTCATATTAATTCACATCTTTAATGCATTTTGGATTCATTCACATCTTTTAATGCATTTTTAGATTTATTCACATCTTTAGTATGTACTTATTTAATGATATATACTTTCATTTATTAGAGTAGTTGAAAGGGCATAAAGTTAAATGTTGTGTCTTTTCATATAACATTTTTAATTAGTATAAATAAGGTTGTAGTTTCCACATTTTGAACACAACTTGAATTTGAATGAAATTTCTCATAGAGTATTATCTCTCAAGCTTTATGCTTTTCTTTGTATTCTTGTATTAGAATGCATGTTTAGAATTTTCAATTTAGTTTGATCAATCAATTGTGCTCCTCATTTTTACAACGCATTTTATCTGCATGAGCTCCAATAATCTCCCCAAATAAAGGTCATTTCTAAAGGTAAGTCAACTTTTTACCACAAATAAATGTTATTTTGTATCTTTAATGTATATTAAATTTATAATATAATTACAAGATTTTAGGATAGTGTTACTATGGCAAACCTTGAAAAATTAGAATTTACGACCCTTCACATTAATGCTAGCAATTATTTATCGTGGGTTTTGATGCTGAAATGCATCTCTACCCCAAGAATCTCAGTGATCCAATTAAAGAAGTAATTGCAATGACTAATCAAGAAAGAGCGAAAGCCATGGTTTTCCTTCGTCGTCACATTCACAATGATTTGAGGTCATAATATTTAACAATAAAATATCCTCATATGTTGTGTAATAAGTTGAAAGAAAGATATGATCTTTTAAAATCAGTTTATCTTTCCCAAGCTTGTTATAATTGGATATATTTGAGACTACAAGATTTTAAATTAGTAAGTGATAATGATTCTGAATTATTCATTATTAGTTCAAAATTGTTATTATACAGAAAAAAAAAAATTATTGATGCAGACATGTTGGAAAAGACATTTTATACTTTTCACATCTCAAATATGCTCATGTAGCAGTAATATCGAGAGAAAGCTTTTAAAAAATATTTTGAACTCATCTCATGCCTTCTTATTGTCGAACAAAGTAACGAGTTGTTTATAAAAAACCATGAATCCCGACCAACTGAAACAAAATCATTGCCTAAGGTGAATGTTGTGAATTTTAATCGTGGTCATGGCCGAGGCATAGACTGTGGCATAGGTAGAAATAATTATTATTTATGCGGTGGTCGTTCTAATAATCCAAATTTCAAAAGAATTACACAAAAAGATAATCATAAAGGGAAAACTTCACAAAATAAAAATTCAAAAGGTGATGAAGGTGTATGCTGCCAATGTTGTGTGACTGGACATTTTTCACGTGTTTGCTAAATATCGAAGAACTTAGTTGAACTATATCAAGCCTCCCTAGAGAAGAAAAAGAGAAAATGTAGAAGTCAATTGTGTCTATCAAGAAGTTTATGCGATCACACCTTCACTTTGTCGCATGAGGAGGCCTCGGGAGGGGGTGAGACATACCCACTCTTAATGGTCATCTAATCCACCTCATGCTTGTCAAGTTGCCTATAAATAGTGGCATTTGTTGGATTGGTAAGAGGTACAAAAGAATTAATAGAAATTTCAAAAGTCTTCAAGATAGTGTAAGTTGTTTTGGGAATCTTTTAAGAATATCATTTTAGTAATTATTATTATTGTTATTATTATATTTTTTCCATATTCGTGCTTCTGTTGCGACTCGGTTGTGCACCATTGTGCTCCTCATTTTTACAACACATTACTAGAGCGAGCTACAGTAGTCTCCTTCTACGAAGGTATGAAATATTTGATCCATCCAACTTGACTAATTTAGATGTGGCAGATTTCTTTAGAACTCCTGAAGAGAATATCGATACAATTGATGGAACAACAAGTGTTTCCTTAACTTTAAAATTATCTAAAATAATGTTATTATTTTGTATCTATCTTTATGTTTTTTTTTTTTTTTTTGCTAATATTAAACCTTGTACATTCCAAGTGTGTTTTATTTATTGAAATTATTTCTTTTTGAATGAATAAATATCCATCATTTTCATATGTCGGGTGACTCAGAAATAAGCAAAGAAGATCTATGTCTGGTAGATAGTGCAACCATGCACTCATAATACTTACAAATAAAAAATATTTTTTCCAAATTGACAATGTTGAATGCAAAGGTTAGTACAATATAAGATTCTGCAAATCTAATTGAAGGATTTGGAAAAGAAAATATTATTTTTCCTAGAGGAACAAAATTCACAATTAGTAACACACTGTTCTCTAGTTAATCAAAGAGAGTATCTATTGAGTTTTAAAGATATATGTTGCAGTGGTTATCATATTGAGACCGATAGAAAGAATAAAATATAATATCTTTATATAATATCTACTATCTCAAATGAAAAACATACATTATAAAAATTGTCTGCTTTATCTTCTCGAGTATATTATACGAGTAATTTAAAACATTTGTAACAATAAACTTGAAGTTCATGAGTTCAGACATATTTACAACTTGGCATAATTGATTAGGTTATCTAGGATCTATAATCGTGAGAAGAATTATTGAAAAGTCGCATGGACATCCATTGAAGAGCCATAAGATTCTTTAAACTAATGAATTATCATGTGATGCATGCTCTCAAGGCAAATTAACAATTGGACAATTACCAACTAAAGTGGAAATTGAATCACCTATATTTTTAAAACAAATTCATGGTGATATATGTGGACCTATTATCTCGCCAAGTGGACCATTTAAGTATTTCATGGTATTAATAGACTCATCCAGCAGATGGTCACATACGTGCTTATTATCAAGTCGAAATCTTGCATTTACAAGATTACTTGCTTAAATAATCAATCTAAAGAGCACAATTTCTTGAAGAATTATTGAAAAGTCGCATGGACATCCATTGAAGAGCCATAAGATTCTTCAAACTAATGAATTATCATGTGATGCATGCTCTCAAGGCAAATTAACAATTGGACAATTACCAACTAAAGTGGAAATTGAATCACCTATATTTTTAAAACAAATTCATGGTGATATATGTGGACCTATTATCTCACCAAGTGGACCATTTAAGTATTTCATGGTATTAATAGACTCATCCAGCAGATGGTCACATACGTGCTTATTATCAAGTCGAAATCTTGCATTTATAAGATTACTTGCTTAAATAATCAATCTAAAGAGCACAATTTCTTGAAGAATTATTGAAAAGTCGCATGGACATCCATTGAAGAGCCATAAGATTCTTCAAACTAATGAATTATCATGTGATGCATGCTCTCAAGGCAAATTAACAATTGGACAATTACCAACTAAAGTGGAAATTGAATCACCTATATTTTTAAAACAAATTCATGGTGATATATGTGGACCTATTATCCCACCAAGTGGACCATTTAAGTATTTCATGGTATTAATAGACTCATCCAGCAGATGGTCACATACGTGCTTATTATCAAGTCGAAATCTTGCATTTACAAGATTACTTGCTTAAATAATCAATCTAAAGAGCACAATTTCTTGATTATATACAATTACAAACATCCAACTTTATAATTCTGGTGAATTTACATCACATACATTAGATAATTATTGTATGTCAATTAGGATAAGTGTTGAACATCTTGTAGCTCATGTTCATACACAAAACAGCTTAGTAAAATCATTTATAAAACGATTACAGTTAATGGTTGGACCATTGCTTATGAGAGCTAAGCTTCCTACATTTGTATATCAACATTCTTTTTTTCATGTTGCATCACTTGTGCGTATTAGGCCAGTAGCTTATCACGAATACTCGCCATTATACTTAATATATGGTCATTAGTCAAATATTTTTCATTTAAGAATTTTTTAGACTGTAGTATATGTTCCAATTGTTCTACAACAATGCCCAAAAATGGGTCCTCAAAGGAGGCTAGGAATATATGTTGGATTTGATTTTTCATCAATGATTAAATATCTTAAACTGTTGACAGGCGTGTATTTATTGCACGATTTTCTAATTGTCATTTTAATGAGATAAATTTTTCCAACATTAGAGTGAGGAAATTAGAAGTTGAAAAAAAATTACATGGAGTGTATCATTATTCTCATTTAGATCCTCGTACACATTAATGTGAAATTGAAGTTTAAAAAATAATTCATTTGCAAAGAAAAAACCAAATCAGTTACTAAATGCATTTGTAGATGCAAAGAAAATAACTAAGTCACATATAACAGTTGCAAATGTCCCATAAAAAATTCATATCCCAACAGAACAAGTTGTCATTAATGAATCTGGAACAAGCTAGAAGCATAGTAAACCAGTGGGTTCCAAAGATAAAAATCCTTAAAGCACCAATAAAAGATATGGATGGTCCAGAAGAAATTTTAAATTTTACTTCTGACAAAAATTGTCACGCCCCATTCCAATTCACTTTATGTGATGGAACAGAGACGTGACCGTCTAGACATCCTCCGCGAGACTCTTCGCGTAGAGATAAGTAAGAATGTCTAGTACATGGAGTTAATAAAATAATCGCAAGAAGCTTAACCTAGAAATAAGACTCAATGAACGTAAATTTTATTGATAATTCAAGATGGGCACATCCCGTAGACACAATAGGACCTAGACTTTCCTTGCCTAGCTACTATACGTTATGCAAATAGACAACGACCACTACCAAAATGATGCGATTGAGGAGACACAATAGCCGATCAAGAGTTCAAGTTCAATGCCAGATGTCTTTCGTTACCTAGGAGGGGATAAAACAACATATTGAAACGTTAGACAAAATTGCCTAGTGAGTGGGATATTTTATTGAACAACTTAAATACCAACAAGTTGTTTTATTTTAACAAAATCAGTTTTCAATTCAAGCGTTATAGTAAATCAGTTTTCATACTATTTATCGCTCGTATGCCTTTTTGCATATTAAACATTTCTTTTGCAAATTTATCCTACATTTTAGTTATGTCTTTGTACCCTCTCCTTAGCTCAAGTGTTTACCACACTCTATTGTCAAGTTCTGGTCACACGGAGAAATCTCAATGCATTGGCAATACGATCAATTCCCTCATGCATGAAGTGTCTTCTGAAGGATTCAGACTTAGTGTTACAGATTCAATATGTGTTTTAGTTTATATATATATTCTCTATGCGGCGAGTCCTGGTCATTGCATGCAAGATTCTCACTATGTTTTTGGTCCTCGTGTAACTATTAAATCTTCGTTGAGTACAAGTTTTTCTATTGCTTGGCCAAGTGTAAGCGAAACAAGAGTAATCCAGGGTCGAACACAGTGAATTGATATCAAACATTAGTTCTAAGGCTTAATCTTCATCTAGGCGATATACAATATCTATACAGTTTAAAGTAAAGTATGTCCCTAAGCTAAATCTATTATCTATATTAGAGATTCTACAAAAGGTGGTAAGAATGATGGCAAGATGGAAATATGAACTAACTTGTATTAAGAAAGAGTGAAGGAATGTCTTCGCGTCATTAGGCAATTAAGCCATGCGGGAGCCTTAATGTGATAGAGATCAGTTAAATAACTTATGATTAAAGTGAGCACCTCTCAATGTCTGAAATGCCACACATGCTCGCCTCTCATGATGAAAGTGACTAAGTTTCAATAAACGATCTATATTTAGCAGTTGTTGCTTGTAAGACTTATAACAGTTATCTTTTAAGAGTGACAACCTCTCGGTGCCAAATACCCACACATGTTCTCCTTTTGGGACTCAAGTGATGGAAGTTATCTCGCCAAGGTGGAGTTTGTCTCAAAATTCCTCCTTGTGCTCATTAGCCATGTCCTTGCTACTTACTCTCTCGAGCAGTTGGTGACAAGCGCTAGCCATGCAGTGGAATATAGCTCAGCTAACGCGATAAACTTTATAAGTTAGGATACTTATCAAGAACTTATCACTAACATAAACTATCTATAACACTTTGACAGATCAACAGTAAAGGAATGTTGGATTGAAAAGTGGACAAATGTGCAATGTATTAAAGAATGTAGGCGTTAGGCCAATGTACATTTTAAACAACATACATTACAATGAAATGTACAAACAAGAAGTAAAGAAGGTAAGAAATATTACAAGTTATGGGAAAGCAAAATGATAAAATCTTTCTTCAACCTCTCTCTAAGCTTTCACGTATAGATTGACAGGAGAAGAAGAACAATGTTTTTACAAACAATGAAAAGTCTAGTCCTTTTCGCCCACTCTCTAAGGTTTGGCCTATTGAGGCACCTTGGCCGATCCATTCAAATATCTGACATCTCTCGAGGCCGGCCGCTTTATCTAGTAGAGATGGAGTCCATTAATAAGCAACTTACAGCAAGAAACTTATATTCTTCTAATCATGTCACCGTCGATTGCAGCCTTTTGTCTAGTCACATCAGCATCAACTATCATTCTTATCTTCTAGTAAATTAAACCTTCCTTGCGTGATGACATCGTTCCTCACCTATAGATGTTTTACCAGACAAGGTTCCTTTCGCGTAGTCTTTCCGCGCGCTCCTCTGCAATTCACTATGTCTTCTTTTATCTAAAATCCTATGATAAAACACTGGGTAAAAAGAGCACGGAGACTTATGTAAGTTTCATTCTTTAGTAGTCATGAATTTGCGATAGAAGTTACATGTTTTGACACATTTACTATGCCTTTTGGTCACATTGTTCTAACTAAAAGGCCATAATAACTTGTATTTCTACCATTTATCATCTTCTGATGCCAGATTACACAGCAAGCAAAAGGCATCCCATACCAGATCACACAGTAGGTATGAGGCATCCTATTGAAGGTCACAAAGCATGGATTAGACATTCTATTCCAAATCACACAGCAAGAATAGAAAATCACATCGCATAGGATACAAATATATTTTTATTAACAGTTTAATATCTCACAAGCATCTTCAGTTTTCCAATTAATACTAACCAATCAATAATATACATCACAAGTTACTTATTATAGCACAATCATCATATAGGTCTAGAGGAAATGATTTTAAACCTTCTTTCTCTTGGAAATTTACATATTTTCGAAAATTTAACAATAAAAAAAATTTCACATCGTCATGGTTTCCATTGAATAATGTCAAGGGTGCAAATATCTTTTAGAAATTCTTTCTAAGAAGGAAGAAACATTTCTAAGATGAACCACTCACAATCACACTTGACTATCCCCAAGCCTAGCTTCCTAGGCCAAAGTCTCTCTTACACTTCTCAGAATCTTTATCGGAAATGAGCTCATTACGCTTCTCGATTCCTTGGATACCACCCCAGTTCTTTCTTAACAAAATTAGGATAAAGGCAACCTCAAATAACCCAAAATCCTCTATATATAGATTTCTTCAACGAGTTTTTCCATGAGAATGATTTCTCTAATCAGTGGCGAGAAATGGTCTAATCTCAAAATGTCACGTGCCTCTGTCAATTCCTTATCCTAAATTTGAATTAGACGACTAGGTCAAATCAATCAATGGCGTACAGACATCTGGGTCATATCACTATCTTTAGATGAAGTAGCCCAGCTTGCCTGTTTGTTCGTCGAATAACTCTTTCCCCACAAAAGGGCTTTACATCGCAGTCACTCCACACATGTTTTACCAACAAACATTTCTTTGCGTATTTCTCTTATCGTAGTGCCTTCATCGCATTGGGGATATGCGATTAGGGCACAATCAAGGATAATAATGAGATTTTGATAAACTATGTCATGACAGGAAAAAGATGAAACTGAACTAATATAGTTATTGACAACATTTTTATATATAATGTTTTCCTTGATATTATATCTGAAATGAGTATGTTGAACCAAAATCTATTGAAGAATGTAGATAGAGAAAAGATTGGACTTTGTGGAAAGAATCAAAGGAGAAAGAATTAAACTCACTTTCAAAACGTCAAGTTTTTTGTCTAGTAGTCCAAACACCAGTGTAAACCCTAAACCCAGCTTCCTTAAGATTTTTTTAGTTAAAAGAAAAAGCCAAAGCTTAGTTGGAGTTATTATTGTGTTATGTTGTTTGTTAAAGGAAGAGTATAGTAGAATTAGTCTAAGTGTTTAGGTCTGAGAGGTTGGCGACCAAGTGAAGGGAGGAAAGGATTTTATGTTGAAAATTGGTTAAGTGTTGGCAAGTTCAACATTTTAACATGTCCTAAAAATTTTGGTCTTGGCTAGGTGGCCAAAGAAATGTATTGAGAACCTCCATGGCATGACTTAGGCGTCAAGACAAGGCATTGTGTGTGTTGCGCGTAAGGAGAACCTCCTAAGGCATGTTCTAGGCGACCAAAATGGCTAGGCATTGAGAACCTCTTTGTGCCAAGGATTTAGTGCCATGACAAGCTAAAGGAAGTGCTAGGTGAGTTGTGTTAGGCGAGTTGAGTTATGCAAACAAGGCAAAAGAGATTAGTTGGGCAACAAGTGTGTCAAAGGCATTCAACAAGACTTGTGAAAGGCTATATGAATTGAGTTAATGTGCAATGCATTTTGGAGGATTTTTAGGCATTCAAAAGAGGTTGGTGGAGTGGAGAACAAGTGTCCATAACATTCAAGATTTCAAAATTTTTCAAGTAGGAGGTGGCAAGGTTGGTTATGTAGAGAGCCCAATAAATAGGTCATTTTGAAGCAAAGTGAGCTCTTGATAACTGGTAGAAATACAATTTATTATAGCCTTTTAAGTAAAATAATGAAGTCTGATCGCATGAAAATAGAAGAAAGCAGAGGAAAAAGTAGGCGATTTAATTGTTCTGCGAAATGCATGATACAAAAGAACTTTATCCCTGTTTTACTATGCTTTAGTGCTCTTATCGTAAGATTTTAGAAAAAAAGGAGTGAAGCTCGGCGATATCATATTTATGCGAGGAGACACGTTCAACCTTTGCGACGAGAAAAATGACAAGCTAGGCGTTTAGATCAATTAGCAAACAAAAAGTGATTGACGAAAAATTTGGAGAAAGGACAACAGGACGTCTGCGCAACACCATTACGCTTTTCAGAAGTCTTAATGGCGCATGGTGTCTTGTCAACGTCGACTCTCGCCTTTAAATAGAGCCTCTCACCCTAGAACAAGTGTGCACATTTGACCGGAGAGCAAGTTCTACACCGTTCATCTTCTCCCTTCCCTTGAGTTTTAGGTGAGAGCTTAGAACAAAAGAGAGAAGAATTATCCCCTTCATCTTCTCCCTTATCATTAGGCAAAAATCAGAGTAAAAAAGTATGAGAAATTAGACTCTATGGCGTATCATCTTATGTTGTATCTCAGTTTCTATTTTTGTTATGTTATTTTGTAAGATGAACACCAAGGTCGAAAGGCCTAGAGCAAGTTTTATTAAACAAATACATTTCTTCTTCCACTCTCCCATATTTCTTAGTGTTTCCATGTTCAATCTATTTGGTTAGCTAACTAGTAATAAATTGTGTTTTTGATGGTTAAAGAGTTTGAATAGATGTGCTATGAGTTTTACTAAGTTAAATGCAAATATCTTGACATTGTGCATTCGAGAGAAGAGCAATGATATAGATTTTAATTGCTTGACAAGTGAGAATCACATTTAGCTAAGCAAGTAATGAGAAGATTGTAGTAATATGATCTTATCGCCAAACTCATCATTTACATACATTATCGAGACGATGCTATGTGTGGCGAAAGCAATGCCCACCTTAATTAAGGATAAGTTACTAATAGAACATTTAAGATGATCATATACGAATCATAGCTTAACTTTGTGTATTTGCATCCTGAAAGGCAAGCAAGTATGGCAAAAGCGCTGAGAGGTTGCTCGCCCTAAGTCTTAATTAATACAAGCTTTATATCACCTTAAAGTATTAAAGCACAAATTATTACGTGTAGTCAATTAAACTTTTCCTACCTCGCCATGCTTATAATGAGTTCACATTCCATTATTCCATCTTCTCATGCTCACCTTGCACTGCCAAGCACAATAGTGTAAATACTTAGGATAACTAGTATACTATTCATAACTATATTGTATGCTTATACCATATGATTCAGTGCGCGATAGGATAAATTAGGAGCTTAAATTCCCTGTGTTTTGGACTTACCAAGAAATCTCTATTTTCTTATACGACAATAGAGAGAAAAATTTGCGTGATAACGTTTATCTTTATCAACCTAGAACGCATGAATAAGAGTGCACATTTTATCACATCACCCTATTTCGTCGCCTAATAGTTGCTCATTTAGAGACCCTCATGTTAAATCTACAAGCATAATACTTGTAAAATTGTAATGCATAAATGAAACCCAAACTAGCTCTCAAACCACTTATGCGTTTTCTCTAAATTTTGTCTCAAAAGTTCACTAAAATAGTGTAGTAGATTAGGTGAGGCTTTCAGACATGGGGGACGCGAGGAAGATCTTCATCAAGTTGAAGAAAGAGGGAAATATCATTTTTTGAAGGATTCTGAGCAATGTGAAGTTTTGAAAGTCTATCAAACGCATCACATAAAATTTGAAACCGAAATTTGAAGGTACACTAGTTAAGAAAATCAAAGAAAGTTTGAAGAAGGAGCTTTCATTTTTTATGGCTAGATTAAAAGTTATAAGCTCTGGAAGTTGAATAAAGTTTTTTGGAATTTTATAGTTTTAGACAAGTTTGATAACTAGTCGAAGCATCAAAAAGTGAAGCTTAAGTGTGTATGTGTTATGAAGGTAAGGAGGTTTTCTAGGCCTTGTTAACACACATGCAGCATGGCCATCACACAGCTAGGCGGCATAGGGCGCATGCCTAGGCCATGTGACAGGCCATGGTCCATAAGCCATCTAGATGCACACACAAAGAGAGCCACAACACTGTGTCAAGTGGCCATCAACGCGCGTCATGCCTAGTGCACGAGGCAAACACGCGGCCAGGCACCTGTTATCTGTTGATCATGTCCAGTGGCGAGCCATGTCATAACACCATTTTGGGGATTGTTTTGGTGTTTTTAGATTTTTAAGTTAAGTTTTGATATTTTCTGATTTTAGAGGATTAATTTGGACTTAAATTCTCTAATTTCTAATCAAGAAAAGATAAGTGGAGTTTTACTTCAAGAGGATTAGCTACAGTCTGTGTGTGATAAAAGATTAGTTTCAAGTTGATTTCTAAACATTATTTATTAGCAAATATTTATAGCATGCTGGATTGGAATATTTGAGTAATACTTAATTTATAAAGCTACTTCCCTGCATTAGTTTGGTAATAGTTTGATAAATAGATATTTATTGATGAGTTTACTAAAAAGATATACTAAATGAATTTAAATGAGTGATTTGAAAGTATGAGGTTGAAGTTTAAAAAATGTTGGAAGTTTAAGAATATGCTTTGATATAAAAGAATGAAAATTACTCTTAAGTTTTTTATTTCCAAAGCATGATATTGAATTTAGAAATGTTTGAAAAGTTAAAGTATATTAGTGAGTTTATTGATGAGATTCATTTTAAGTAAACATGATTTTGCTAGAGGATTTGAGTTGAAAATGTCATAGCTAAGCTTGTTTTACAAAATATAAAGATTTGTTTATGCAAGAGTTATTTGAAATGTTGAGTTTGAGTCTATGTTTACAAGCTTATGATTTTTTAAGCTTGTTTTATTCTATATCTGAGACACATTTATTAACTCTACAAGGGAGGATATTGTGTGTAGAGAATTATCGAAGCGACGATCTTAGAGGTTATTTTAGGCAACGGTCTTAGAGGATTATTGAGGCGATAGAGAATTATTAAGGAGACAATCTTTAAGGATGAACTAATAGCATTGATGTTAATCTGCTATTATGACCGAGTTTTAAAGTATGATATTGATTTAGCACTACCATTCCCGAGGATTAATTCAGAGTATAGAGTGGAAAAGGAAGATTTTCTGAGCTGATTAAAAGATTTTACTAAAATTGGGAAATAAAGGATATGTTTCAAAGGTTATTTATGTTTTATTTGACTTGTCACTCATTGAGCTTTCTAGCCCACTCTTTCAAACGTTTTAATTTCCCAGGTAAAGATCAAGGTCCTAGAGTTGAGCTTTCCGACGCTAGTTGTCTAGTTTATCCAAGAAGGTTTGTGCAGTAATTGTTCTTGGCGAGCACATATGTCTGTATATTTCTTAAGCTAATTCCTAAATGTTCTTGACATTAGAAGTTTAGTTACTTAGTGTTTGAACAAGTTTTACACAGTGTTATTCTAAGAATTTTTAAGAGTACTAGTCTATAGTTAAATTGGTTTGTGTGTCGTACGTAAGAGAGACGACATACACGGGCTTCACACCAGCTCTCGTAGCTGGAGAGGGTGCTAGGGAGAAGGTGTGACAACCAGAAAGTATCAAACCTATGGGATATAAATGAATATTGTTTAGAAAAAAATGAAAATAATGAGATCACAAAATATAAAACAAGACTAGTTGTACAAGGTTTTTTCACGAAAACTTAATACTGATTATGAGGAGACATATTCCTTAGTGGTGGATGCAATCACATTGAGATTTTTAATTAGCGTGACTGTGTATGAAAATTGAGACATATATCTTATGGATGTAGTCACAACATATTTATATGGATCTCTTGAGAATGATATTTATATATGAAAGTTTCATAAGGATATAAGATACCTTAAACAAATAAATCAAGTTCCCAAAAACTATATTCAATCAAGTGACAAAGATCACTATATGGACATAAACAATCAGAATGCAAATATGGTATAATCGCCTAAGTGGATATTTATTGAAAGAAGGATATCACAATAATCTAACATTTCTTTTTTTATAAAGAAATAACAGTTAGGTTTTGCTATTATAACTGTATATCTTGATGATTTAAATATAATTGATACTCCTGAAGAGCTTTTCAAAAACAATAGAATATATTAAGAAAAAATACGAGATAAAAGATCTCAAAAAACAAAATTTTGTCATGACTTGCAAATTGAGCATTTAGCAGATGAGATATTTGTTCATCAATCAACTTATCTAGAAAAAGTATTGAAAAGATTTATGGATAAAGCACATCCATTAAACATTATGATGCAAGTTGGTGCACTAGATGTGAAGAAAGATATTTTTCGACCTTGAGATGATAATAAAGAACATCTTGGTCCAGAAGTACCATGTCTTAGTGCAATTGGTGCACTTATGTATCTTGCTAATAATACAATGCTAGATATTGTATTTTCAGTAAATAGTTAGATATAGTTCCTCCTTGGCAGAAAGACATTTGAATGAAATTAAGCATATACTCCATTATCTACGAGGAACAATTGATATGAGTTTAACTTGGTTGGTTTTACATATTCTAGATATTTATCTAATCCACACAAAACTAGATCTCAAACAGGTTATCTATTCACATGAAGAGGAACTACTATACCTTGAAGATTAGTGAAACGGACCATAACAGGCACTCTCTCAAATCATGCAGAAATTCATGCAATGAAGCAAGTCAAAAATGTGCATGGTTAAGATCAACAACTCAGAACATTCATGGAACAACATGTGGCAGAGTAAATTTTATTTTATTTATAAGTATATTAATTATATGAAATATGTACTTTTTTTATTCACTAGGACTTTTTTCCCATTGGGTTTTTCTTTACCTAGGAAGGTTTTGACAAGAAATATTTTATATATGTAATGAACATCTAAGAGGGAGTATTGTAAATATTGTTAATAGATGCCCATTATGGACCATATGTCACTCCCTGTACATCCCACCTAAAATGTCATGTCTTGAAGAGTGTCAATTGTCATGTGTTACTCCCTCCACATCCTCTCTACCCTACCAAATGTCTTGAAGATATCCATTATTAGTAGAATTCTTAGTGGTTATGTAATCCACCTTATGCTTGCCAAATTGCCCATAAATAGTGTTGGTGGATTTGTAAGATACAAAAAATTGGTTGAAATTCCAAAAGTCTCGAAGATAGCAGAAGTTTTTTAGAATCTTTTCAGAATATCATTTAAGTAATTATTGTTATTATTATTGTTGTTGTTGTTGTTGTTGTTGTTGTTATTATATTTCTTCCATTTTCCATGTTTGCGTTGTGTCTCGTTTGTGCCCTGCTGTGCTCCTCATTTTTACAAAAAAAAAAAAAAAAAAAAAATCACAATATTTCCAATATCTGTTTTACTCACACTACTCAAACCCACAACTAGCTAGATTTGGCTCATGTGAAACAAGTCAATATAATAACAATAATTGATCATTCACAAAGTTTTATTTTACTAAATCATGCATATAAATTAAATTAAAATTTACATGTCATAATTAAGTTTAAGAACGAAATCAGCAACTAACTTATGTTTATTACCTAGTGATTAATGGTTTTAACCAACTCTTAATCGTAATGTGAGTGCTACATATTTATGGAGCGCGTCGAATCCAATCTATCGAGCAGATAGTTTATTCTTGAACTTAGTAATGTGTTCAGGTGCTTGTCCATGCATTACGTACCAAGACAAGTAGGCTGAGGTACTTTTATGCATAAGAAATCATCTTTAGTAATTTTAAATCTCAATGGCCCAAAGCATCATTCACGACTTTTATTAGAAATTTAGCTCATTATTGAAACTAATCTCGGTATCTTTTTGTTGATCAACAAGGTCTTAAAACTTGTTTTACTTATAGTATAGGCGTGGTTTAGATCGATATTAATTATAAATGTTATTTGATCGATCGAAGATCTCGACCCATGAATTCTCTATACTACTTAAATGGAGACTGTTATTATTATTATAATCTTTACAGAGTATTATAATAACTACATATAATTATAATCAACTCTGCCCCTCTGTGGAAGGATAGTCAGAAGTCCACGAATAAAATTCGTAAATTTTCACCTAAATTAAATTTGATTTGACGTCTACATAATTTAAACACCAGCTGTGATATTTTGGTGCCTTTTCTTTTCATCAAACTGTCGGCGAGGGAAACAATAAGATCCCAACATTGCAATTTTGAAAGTGAAAGCCATATGAATCATTTAAATTTCAACCTAGCTTTAAAAATTAAATTTTATTTCTTTTATAAAAAATGTATATATGATAGTAATTTGTCGATTGCAAGTTGAATCTTCCTAACTTTAATGTTTAGGTATATTTGAGACACGTTTGAGTGATTGATTCTAAAATGTTAGAATCACTTTTGTTATTTTAGAAAATTATATTTTGAAATATCTATATCTTATAATAATTTTAAACCAATTTTGATAATAAAAATTACAAACCACTAAAACATTAAATTAATGAAAATTTTCATAAATATAACAAATCACTTAAATATTTACGATGCAGGTAACAGAGTCTATGAAGTTAGTCATTTTTTAAATATTTCAAGTTTACCCTTCCGTCTTTGTTCTCCTCTTCTTTTTTATCCTTCTACTGTGATTTCTTTCTATCATCTTTCTTGTTTTTCTCATCTTTTTTACCTTTTTACTGCGATTTTTTTCCATCGTCTTTCTTTTCTTTTTCTTTTCTTGTTTTTTACGTTGTTTAGATTTGGATAACAAAATCTAAACGATCGTGTACAAAAAAAACAGTCAAATCTAAAGGATCGTGTATAAAGAATTTTGAAAAAAATTGTTTAGATTTAGATTTGTAGTCAAATCTAAACCAATCTAAGCGATCGTGTAAAAAAAAATAAATGATCGTGTACCAAAAAAGTTTAAAAAAAATCGTTTAGCCAAATCTAAACGATCCTGTTACCAAAAGTCTTGAAAAAGTAAACGATCATGTAAAAAAATCTAAATGATCGTGTACCAAAAGAATCTTGAAAAAAATTGTTTAGTCAAATCTAAACGATCGTGTACCAAAATTTTGAAAAACAAAATCATTTAGATTTGGACGATCAAATCTAAACGATCCTATAATCAAATCTAAACGATCGTATAACCAAATCTAAACGATCGTGTAACCAAATTAAACGATAGAATTGAAAAAATAAAATCTAAACGATCAAATCTAAACGATCCTATACCAAACAATAGCCAAATCTAAATGATCATGTACCAAATATATTACGCGAGTTATTGATGATGGGGTTGACGAAGTATTTTTTGTATTTCCTATTGTGGGCCTATGGATTTTTTTGTTTTCGAAGTTATTCTATACAACGTAAATGTTTCACCGTTTTATGGTATATTTTTTAAAAAGAACCTTAAATTAAATTTGAATAATTCATTAAAAGCATATTTAGAAATGAATTTAAAAGTAAAAATAATTGATTTTGAAAATTTTAAAATCACCCGCAAACAAAACATGTGAGTGAACTTTAGAGAAGGATATAGTCTGTTTCCAATTAAGCTTTCTATTAAATATAAATTTGAATTTTACACATTGAATCCCAATATCTCAATTTTGTACTTACATGTATGTAAATTTTTTAATTAAAAAATTTATCAGAATCTAAGGATAAAATTTCCAATTTGATAAGAAAGAGAACCAAAAATAAATCTATGTACTGGCATAAGGTTATGAAAATATCAATATAAAAGACATCTTTGGTTAGATGGTGCAAAATTTTAGAGGAGGATGTTGATGTACTCTTGTTCATTTGTTAAACTCAAGCATTAGAGTGTGTTGTGCTTAGTTAGTCTAAACGCTCATTACCTACCATCGTGGTCAAAGTGACTAATTCCTTGTCAACGAAAGTTTAGTATCTTTTCTACCGTATAATTAAAATGGTAGTTTACAAAAGTTTAGTATCTTTTCTACCTTATAATTTAAATGGTAATATACAAAATGTTGACTGTCACTAAAAAAAGTTAATATCATGTTTTAACTATTCTTTTTATATATTTAAAAGTAAAATTGCACTCGTGATGTATGAGATTAGTTACCATCACACAGTGATATAACTTCAAATATATCAGTTGTCATTCAATTACTCCATATATATTATGAGGTTGGTTATACATATATATATTTATTTTGTCTTTCTCTTTCTCTTTAACTATGAGATAATTAGTTACAATCACACCTATAACATTTAATTTGATAAATTATTCTTGTGATTTTTTAATAGTTGCCAATCAACATCATAATTTTGAGGGTGGTTACATATATTTAATGTGATTCTTTTCATTGCTATTTATTGAGCTCAAAACCTAAAGATTTTTATCCTCTCTTTCCTCTTCTCATCTTCATGGCACATTCTCCAAACACCAAAACATCAATGGCAACACCGACAACAACAACAATGGTAGCGGTAGCCATTATTGTCGTAGTTTCGACTATAAGTGCAAGTCATTGCAAGGCTGCTTCTCTGAATCCTAACTTAGGCAATGAGACTGCCACAACGGCTACATCATCGACACGGTGCAACAGTCTCGACAAGGAATGCCTCATTGGAGTCGAAGATGAAGACATTGAAAACTCAGCATTTCCAAGCTTATATAGACCAATTAGAGCCGGTATTCGAACTGGAAATCCGAAACAGTCGGTATGTGATCGGGACTTCGTGGAAAGATATGGCGACATCAGGTGTCTCGGCACGCGGTCGTCCCAACCGAAAGAAAAATGTGGCCTATATAAGCGCAGCTGTTAATCACCAACACCAAGTAATTAGAAGGTGTCCACAAAAACGTCGTGGTTTTCACCTTTTCTTTTCTTTTCTTTTCTTTTTTTTTTCTTTTTTATTTTTTATTTTTTATTTTTAGATTTTGTTGTGAAGTTTATTTATATGTTATTTACTACCTACATTACTTTATCTCGCTTGTATTTATCTAATCGCTGTGCTTTGCCTAAGCTTAGCTTCTTCTTTCACCTTCACATGGAAATTCACTGTTTATTTTGTGCTGCAAATTATATTATATAACTTTTTTTATTTGAAACCATATATATCTACAAAGTAAATGATGATGAAATTTAAGCATGATTTTTTTTTTTTTTTTTTTTTTAAGAGGGTATGAGTACATCTATAGTTAGGTTACTTTTTCAAGGATATTTTGTTTTGACTTTATTGGATAGATTTATGTATTTCATTCGGCACTACAGTTTTTTATTTCAGTGAGACAATAAAATAATTAAATTAGGGTTGAAAGGAAACATTATGTCATAAATGTAAGGAAAAAAGAAACTCGTTTTTCTAAACAAAAATGCTAATTTTTGAATTTAAAGTATTTTATGATATTTTTAAGAGGCCCTAGCAAATTTAGCAAAATTAGTTTGATAAATTAGGTTCATGGCACACCACTTTTAAATTTACAAAAATGGAAAAATTCAAGCCTAGCCCACATTTGAAAAATGTAAAATTACAAATCTACCCACTAAAATTATCGACATTTTCACGCATCACTTGATGTGTTGTTGATACACTTGATGTGTTGTTGATAAACTTAATGTGTTGTTGATACACTCGATGTGTGGTTAATACACTTGATGTGTTGTTAATATATACACTTGTTATGTTTTGCTGATACACTCGATGAATTAAATAACACTTGATACACATCATTGGTTTGATACACTTGATATGTTGTTGATACATTTGTTAAACTTTGAAAATACACTTAATTAATTAAGGACACTTGATGCACTAAGCATGATACATTACATTATCGATACGGTTGATTAGATTTAATACACTTAATAAGTTTGATACACTTAATATACTACTGATAAACATTTTATACTTTTACCGATACACTCGACAGATTTAATACACTTGATGCAGTTCATATGTTTGATACCCTTGATGTACTATTGGTATATTTTCTATATATACCGATATGCTCGATTGATTAAAATACACTTAATACACTTGAGATTCTGATAATACACTTAATATACTTCACTAATATATTTTGATACGTATTATATATTTGCTATACTAAGTTACATCATTCATATACTTAATGATACTACATTGAATTGCATAAGATTTGAAAAAAAAAAGAAATCATGTCGTAAATATATCAACCAACTAATACATATAATATAAGTACATCACAACATTAATATACAAAACTGATACAAAGTGAGAGAAAAAATAATGATTGGGGCCTTAAAAAGTGGGAGAAGAAATATGAGATGATTAGGACATTAAAAACGGGACAAGAAATAAGTTATTGAATGGTAGTTTGAGAATAATAAAATATTTAAGATGGAATATATTTTAAAAAGTGAGAATGTTGTCGTGTTTAAAAGCAACCATTTGAAAGAAATTTGAATAAATAACTTAGATTTAACAAAAAAAAATGATGATCGAAAATCTGGATAAAAAATGGTGAAAAAAAAAGAGATAAAGATGTCGAAAACAGAGATTGAACTGATAGTTTTTTTTTATTGTATTTTTATTTTTTATAGAATCTACAGAAAACTAACCGAAAAATAGTGTTTGAGAAAAAAAATATTTTTTATTATTAGATTAATTTTTTATTATGAATACAAATATGATATAGAGGTTTACAAAAAAGAAGAGAAAGGGAAGATGAAGCATCGATGAAGCATCAAAGAGAGATGATCAATAAAGAGACAAGAATGTACGAGGGTAGTTTGAGAATAATAAAAATTTAAAAGTAGAGAATATCTCCAAAATATTTTAGAGATTAAAATTTGACATATTTGCAAAATTTAAAATGTATGTGTCATAATAGCTAAAACCTATTCTCATAATGTTACCCAATACAATTTACCTATTTTTTAATTTGTCACACATTTATGACATTTAATAAGTTTCATTAAATCAATGTAATTAATATTTTAAAATAAAAAATATGTTATTAAAATTAGAAAATGAAATCGAGCCTTTTCTTCTTTCCTTTTTGTGGCCCAATACCCACTTCCATCTCTTCTCTCGACTAGACGCACAACCATCCAGAGTTGTAAAACATCATTGTCGTGTCGCTTCTGTCAACCACTCGACTGTTAGGTGCCTCTGTCGTGGGCGCATATATGCATGTCGATCATTCTCTATCTGAGTGTCGCTTGTCGTTGTCGATTTTTATCAGTTTTCTTTGCTCTCTTGCTTGTGAATTGTGACTGTGACAAACTCCCTTCTTACACTTCTTCCCCTAAACCCAAACATTGAATCCGCGCAACAACGTTGCACTATCACAAAAGAAAAATGGATTTTTCACTCCTTTTAGTAGCAGTTTCATAAATTTTGGATCTTTTGGCCTAAATACTTCATTGGGCTCCAAATTGGTCCATTTTACCACATCTTCTTCATAATGCTTGATTCTCTCTTTAACGCTTGAAACCTATAAAATAATCAAATAAACACATAAGATATAATAACAACTTCGAATTAAGCAAAGCTATATAACATATTTTCGGTTCTATCATTGTAAGGATCTTGAGTTTGATGTGGA
Organism: Cucumis melo; assembly: GCF_025177605.1. Lineage (NCBI taxonomy): Eukaryota > Viridiplantae > Streptophyta > Magnoliopsida > Cucurbitales > Cucurbitaceae > Cucumis > Cucumis melo. Next base: position 15,605,894 of record NC_066862.1, read on the forward strand.
TTGACCTATGAAAGAGAAAATGTTAGGACAAGTGTAACATTTTGAAGTGAAAATAACGATAGATACCAGCAGAAGTTTTTACAATACAGTTATAACATTTATACTTTACCTATTTTAATTCAGGCAAGGTTATAAATATAACATCATCTTAAACATAAAACATACCTGGCGAGTGACGAAGGACCGTATTAGCCATAGGGGTAAAAACAAAAACAAAAACTTACATCGTAAGTCAGTCTGCAGAACCTAAAACTTAGGCTCTGATACCAACTGTAACGACCCAACTTTTTATACTAAGCCGAAATCATTACTAATTAAAAGATAAGTAAATTTTCTTAAATTTAAAAATAGAAAATAAAACAAAACCTCAAATACTCATTAAAAATCATAATCAAATGTATGTAAAGATAAAATTAAATAAAATTCTAACTCGGGCCTTATCTAGTATAAATAAAATAAGATGAAGTAAATACATATGATCAATGACATAAGGCGGAAGCAAAAAGATCCCTATGGCTCGCCACGATCACTTCTTGTCATTCGCCAGCTTCCCTCTGCCCTTACCTCTATCTCTGCCTAAAAAGATTAAACAAGAAAGAGTGAGTATAAAAATATACTCAGTAAGGGACTCAATACTAGTCCCGCTAGGTGCTTGTTAACTTCCTATTAGAGTCCTGTAAAGTGGTACCCCTAAACTGGCACGTTCCCGAACACGTGCAATCTGTCATCCCGTAGGAACATATCTGGTCTTCGATGAACCCAAAGGAATATCTAGGACAACTGGTCTTTAGTATATCTGAAGGAAACACTAAGACAATCGGGCTATGAGGGACCCCATCGAATCACTCATAATCATGTCTATGTCTATGTCATATTGGACTGGTGATCCCGAAGGACACTCATGCGGGTACGACTCTAACAGCTAAAGTTAATAGCACAACCTAACCATAGCATGTAACATAACATACATCATCATAAACATGGCATAAGTATCAATCATATCATTTTTAATCAAACATTATCATCAAAGACATAATACAGTCGTCGTCATCAATATACTACCAGTAATAAACATATTAACAACCATCGTCATCAATCACCCAGCGTCATAACAGTCATTATCAATAGCATCAAGTCATGATCTTAGTTAACATTAATGCATAACCATAAAATACATGCGGTCTCTTAACTTCAATTCGAGGGTCTAGTAGTACAATCTCTTAACAGTTACGGTCAAGCTTCTCAACAATCAAGCCCTAAACACAAGTGAACCCAATAACTAAAATTAATAAATTAATTAACAGTCGCTTAAGGACCAAATTCCAATTATTTCCACTTACCAAAGTTAAAGCTAAACCTAATTTTATCCTTGGTTTAGGAAAATTCTACAGCACAACTCCCAACTGATCTCTCATAAAAATAATTCAATTAAATTCATAATTAAATTATTTAGGGTTTGAAAATCAATATTTGTTGGGCACTAACCAAAACCCAACTCAAACTTAAAAAAATAGGTAAAAAGCAAAAACTAAGCTTGGTGGCTTAATATGGCTTGGTTAGGGGAAAAACTGAGTAGGTGGCTCAACTGAAGGAAAATAGTCGGCTCGGCTCGACAGGGAAAATGGCTCGAATGGCTGGGGCACGGCTCGGACAAAGGTGTGTGCACAGCTCGACGAAGGTGCGGCTCGGACCTGCTGGGGATGTGGCTCGCAAGAGTTTCTCGACTGTTGGAGACGTTCAGCTTCCAACAAATGCACGGTGCGGCTCAGGTTCAGGTTCGCGACGATCTCCAACGATCGACGACGCTCGGCTTTGACGAAATAGTGGAGACGGCCAACGACAAAGCGAGGCGGTGGCTGATGGAACGAGGCGGCAGCAACGAACGGACAGAGAAGAGCGGGTCAAGTCGGGTAATCGGTTAAAGATTGTAGACAGCTCGACGTGCAGAACGGGATAATGCGGTCAGCTGTTGGCTAACAAACGATGGGCGAACAGAGACAGAGATGGCCGACGACGGAGGAGGTGACAGCGACGAGGGCGACTAGGGTTTCTTGGAGTTGCTTAAGGAAGAAAATGGTGAAAAGCCATCACGCATCCCAATGCGCTAATTAAAGAAAATTATTAATAATATAATATTATTACTATTTTCTTTTTCCCTTTATTCCTTGAATTTAATTCCCCAAAATCTCCTACTCTCTCTCTTCATTAAATCCCACCAAATCTCCTCTTTAAACTCAAATTTTCCTCTCTCTCCAATCCAACCACTTTTATCTTTCAAAAATAAGTATCCTTACCTAATTATATTGTCCACATAATATAATTATTTTAACTTCAAAGTCAATTAATTATACAATCAAATATATAATTAATCAAATTTTCTCAAATACAAACAATTAAATAAGTTCCAATAAAGTTCAACAATTAAATAACACACAAAAATTCAAAAAGTTAAACTTAAGATAATTAAAAATAAATTACCTTAAATTTAAGGCATAACAATCTTCCCTCCTTTGAGACACTTTCATCCTCGAAAGTTCTAATCCACGAACAGCTCAAGGTACTAGGCTCTCATGTCATCCTCTCTCTCCCATGTAGCCTCTTTAGCTCCGTGGTTTCACCAAAGAACTTTAACCAATGCAATCCCTCTATTATGGAGCATCTTGACCTCTCTTGCCAAAATCTCAATGGGTTTCTCCCTATAACTCAAGTTCTCATTCATTTGCAACGGCTCAAAGTCAACTACATGTGTCGGGTCTGCGACATACTTCCTCAGCATAGAGACATGGAATACATCATGAACTGCAGAAAATGTTAAGGGCAACGCCAAATGATAAGCTACAGGGCCAATCCGTTCAAGTGTCTCAAATGGCCCTACAAAACGTGGACTTAGCTTCCCCTTCTTCTCGAACCTTAGAACACCCTTCATAGGTGCTACCTTCAGAAAAACCATGTCTCCCACATCAAACTCGAAATCCTTATGTCGTTCATCATTTTCACTTCAAAATGTTAGCAAACTCGAGACATGGTAATGTTAGTAATGCTAGTAATGTTACACATAAATGTTACACTCGTTTGAGACATCTATGTAAAATAACAACTACATAAATGTGAAAATGTTACACATTGACCTAAAAAGAGAACGTTTAAGACACATAAATGTTAGTAATGCTAAAAAAGTACTTTGGAACCTTTTAGCATTTACTAACATTGAGAGAATGGATTGACCTATGAAAAAGAAAATGGAGAAGGACGAGTGTGCAACACTCCTCCTATGAGAAACTCATGTGCCCTCGGTTGAGTGTTAAATTTCTCTCTTTTCTTTTTCATTTATTCATTTTCATTTGTTTGTTATTTCTCCATTCAAGATTAGATAAATTCATAATACACTTAGAAGTTTTAATTTTTATAGATATATACATTGAAAACAATAGAAAACTAAAAATACATGGAAGATGTTTTTTTTTTTTTTGTTATTATTTTTTTTGTACTTGAGAGGATTAGTGTACAATTTCAAGGTTTCTTTGTTGTAATTTTTTTTATATTTGATTTGATCAATATTAATTTTAAATTATAAAAATTGGTTTTGCTATTTGATTTTTCTAAATGTGAACAGTGAAATGATACAACATATGGTCGAATATTTTAGTATTAAGCATATAAAGTAGCAGTACAATGTGTATTACTCTTAAACATAACATATTACACTAGAACATATAGTCGGGTGTTTTATAATTAAGAGTCACGCATTGTGAGACCCTGATCACGGTCTAACTTTACGTGATAAAACCCCATGCGACGAAGACAATCTATGCCATAAAAACTACTATGCGACGAGAAAAGACTACGCGGGAATCCTTGTTACGATATAAGATTGCTTCACTATGAAGTAGTTGAATTTATCCTTGCGTAATAAGAAGGTCGGTGAACTGATTTGACCTTGCCTCTCAGTTGAATTCAAAATAAGGAGATGGCAGGAACACGTGACATTCTGGCATTGGTCGACTCTCACCGTTAGGCAAAAGTCATGACTTATGCATGGAAAGTGCCACCGGAAAGGCTTATAAATAGGTTAAGTCTAACCATTGTGAAGATGCTTCTTCTTTATGATCATTTAAGGAAAAATTAAGAGAATTCCCACGATTTCTAGAGATTTTCAGAAGCTTGAGGATTCGGGGCTAAGGGGTAAGCAAAGAAGCTAACTTATTTGTGAGTCGTTCTTTTCTAAAATGTTTTAAAAAACAAAAAGGATTTCCAAAGTGTTTAAGCCCTTCAATATGTATCAATTAAAACCTTGAAATATATGATTTCTATTATGTTTTCCAAAGGCATGTTATTTATAAATGTATAAGTTTTGATGTGGATTAAATGACGAATGAGATGATCCTTGTACCCTATGAGATGAGATGCCTCATACTTGTTGTGTATTTTGGTGTGGGATGTTTATCTTTACTATGTGATCTAGGATAAGATGTTCTATTCTTACTGTATGATCTGGAATAGAATGCAGAATGATTTTGTGATCTAATGATGAGATTATAAGAATAAATGTGTTTCCATACGATATGAGCCTTAAACTTGATTTAAAAAGGAAATGATCTTCCATGCGATTTGTAAATGTTAATAATGAGATTTGAATCATGTTATTTGCCTAACACATTGAAAGGACTTTGCTTTGAACTCAATAATCTAATATTAAAATGTAAAATACATAATTGAATGATATAGAGAACCCCACTCACTAGATGTTTTTCGTCTAACCTTTCATATGCTTTGTTTTATCCCCTCCCCCCTCCACCTAAGTAGCGAAGGACATCCAAGGTTGAACTTGCAGCCTTGATTGTTTGGCATGCCCTTTGCGATTGCATCACTTGATAGTGGACATTGTCAATTCGCATAGCATGTAAAGCTAGGCGAGGAGAGTCAAACTATTATCTTAGGATGTTTGACTTTTGAAGTTTACGAGACTTGTACTCATGTTTAATTTACTTTTGATCCACTATTACTGAAGTCTTTGTTATTTGTAAATGAGCTCTCATCTCGCATTAAAATTTGAAGCATTCATTCCACTACTAGGCATTCTATGTGTTATCTTGCGGAGAAGTTCGCATAGAATGTCTAGGCAGTCACGTCTTCCCTTGGTCGCATAGAGTGACTTTGGGGACGAGGCGTGACATGCACTATGTTTTGTTTTAGATCATTTGTAAGCCATACAAAACTATCATAGATAGGTTGCCCAAGATAAAACATATGATAAACTGTAAAAACGATCAAGACATATGATAGACGAAGAGTTTTCTCATATGTTTTCACATCGTATTGATATAAAAAATTTTAATTTACCTTTAACTATTTTTCAATTATAAACAATTCTACTAAAAATACAACCGTAAATTTCCATAAGAAATGATATTAATATGCTATCTAGTCTTTATGCACCTTGTCTATCCACACAAAAACTCTCGATCAACATTTTAATTAGAAAATCAGTTGGGTGAAACAAATATTGATATATTTAGTAATACTCTACTTGACATAGTATGAAGTCTAGGACATTTTGCTACTCAACTTAGATAATATACATTATATGATAATTAACCATTTTAGATTTAATTGTGATTTCTAATTTTTTTTTTCTTTAATTTGTTAAAGAACATATTTTATTTGGGAATATTAAAAATAAATTGGCGTTAGGTCAAATGTTTAACACTCGACCATATAAAAAAAACAAATTGATTTTTTTCTAAATTTTTCTAAACATAGAATCCATTTTAATTCAAATTTAAAAACACATACTACAAATTACAATTTTTCTTAAAATTGCATAATTGACACATGGTCATAATCTATTTATATTTACAAACACATCCTACAATTCATAACATATCGTAATCTAAAAGTATGAAAAAGCAAATTGTTGCTAGGGCGAATGTGAAAAGGAAAATAAATAAATAAAGCAGCATCTATCTAAAAAACAAAACAATTTGGTACTTAAAATTGATAAAAGAAACACAAATTGGAACCTTCCAAAAATAGGGAGAAAAAAATTAAAAAAGAAAAACATTGGTTAAGTATTCAACACTCAACCAAATGTACCATAAAGTTAAGGGCTTGTTTGGCCCACAGAGTAGGGTGGGCTAGAGTGGGGTGGATTAGGGTTATCAACTCCCTCTCCCACACTGTTCAACTCTCTCTCTCGTACTATTCGACTCTCCCTCTTTCTTTTTTGGGTCATTGTTCAACTCCCTCTCTCTCTTTTTTGGATCACTATTCAACTCTCCCTCTCTCCTTTGTTTTGCCTTCTCCGTCTCCATCTCCCTTCTCCGATGTTGTCCTTTAAACTTGTCATCTCATCTCCATCTTTCGTCTTCTAAACTTGTCATCTCTGTCTGTCGCTCTCCGCGTTTTCCCTTCCCTTCTCTATCTCTGTCTTTGTCTATGTCTTCCGTCTCTAGTCTTCGATTCACATGCTTAGACATTCGAGGTTACGATACAAGCTCCCGTCCATGCCACTCAACTTCTTCCAGAGGATACCAGTTAGAACAAACTGTACGCTATATGATGGGTTTATTTTTTCTAATCTATTGGTAAAATGATGATGAGGGAAGCAAACATGAAGCTTGTGTATGGTGTTTATCATATCTTTGTTTAGAGGCATTTTTTTTTGGCATTCAAAAGTTAAAATGTATGGGTAGTCTTCCCTAGAAAGGTGGTGAAAGCAGTTTTTATTTGTGAATGTGTTATGTTAATTATCCTTTGAATAGAATTTCTTGGCATCATGTGTTACTGAACTTCTCTTCTCTGTAGTTTAGATTGTGATTATAATTCCAATGAGACTGGCCATTTTGTGGGATCTTCTATTATTGTTTGGACATTTTGAACGAGTTTATATATTCTGTGGAAAATGAATAAAAGATTAGGCAACCACATTGTCTTAAAATTTCTGATTTAGCATATGCATATTCTTGTTTCGGTTGATAAAAAAAATTGGAAAAAAGCCTTCAATTCATCTTCAAACCCAACTCTTTTTTTTTCCTTCTTTTTTCTTTTTCAATTAAATTTATCCATAATAAGGGAGTTTTTTGCAAAAGGAATAAATTTAAATTACATATGATTTAATATATTTTCTTTTAGTTCAACTTCAACAATTGCGGGATGTGAAAGAAATTTGTTCAAGAAATTTCGATATTTAATTATGTTTAATTAAGTACTTTTTTTTTATTAAATTATTTTATAGATACCACATTTTGTCCCCTTTTTATTAATTTTATTTATCTTTACTTATGATACTGGTGTTCCTTCTATCATTCTCCCATATTTCTTTCTCTATCCATTCTATGTGCATTTAGTTAATTGTTTGCATAACGTAGGATGTTTCAACACTAGAGACTCTGGTTGAATGCATTATAAGTTTTGTTTAGCTAAATACGACTATTAAGACCTTATCTCATTCAAGAGAAAAAATAAAGTCTTGACTATCATCACTTAATGTGCGGTGAACTGCAATTAGCTAACCATACGGCGAGGAGATTGTAGCAGAAAAAAATGAGATTGTAGCGATACAATCTTGTCGCCTAATTTGTTCATTGCGTATATCACATAAATGCACGATATGTATGGCGAAAGCACCGAGAGGTTGCTCGCTTTAATAAGGATGTATTGCTTATAGTTCAAACAAATAGATAAGATACAAATCATAGCTTAACTTTAAGTATTTGGGTCTTCGAAAGGCGAGCAAGTATGGCGAAGGTACCAAGTATGGCAAGCAAGTTGCTCTCCTTAATTATGAAGTTAATAGATATTTTGTGTTGCCTCAAAATGTTAAACTCTCTTGTTTTACACTTAATTAATTAAATATTTCTACACGTCCATGCCTAATCACTGAGTTCATGTTTCATTACACCATATCACCATGACCACCTTGCTGCTCCATTCGCACCATAGTGTAAATAGTTAGGAAAATCATATTGTGCATAACTTTATACTATATAGTTGCCGCATAAGATTAATGCGAGATAAATTCACTTAGGACATTAATTCCTTATGTTCGACCCTAGATTTACCAAGAAACCTCTCTCTTCGCTTGCACTTGGACGAGAAAGAGGAAAACTTGAGCTAAACATTAAATCATTATGCATTTAGCAACGCATAGGTAAGACATGCACCTTTTATCGCATAACCCTAACCTAGACGCCATGTTAGTCGCACTATTAGAACCTCCCATGACACATTTACGAACGAATATTACATACAACATAACAAATGGAAATAACAAGCATGTAGGAAATATGAGAATAGGTGTAGTAGTAAATCTACGTTTTAACTCTTGGAAACTCTTCTGGCATTCATGCATCCACTCAAATCTCATCACTTTCTTTGTGAGTGTTGTTCAAGATAGGGAAAGCTTGGAAAATCCTTCAAAAAAATGCATGTAGTAGCTCATCAAATCAAGAAAGCTCCAAACTTCAGAGACATTTTTAGATCGTTCCCAACTCTTAATCACCTCAACTTTTTGCAAATCAACCTTCAATCCATCAGAGAATATAATGTGTCCAAGGAACGCTATTTGGTTCAACCAAAATTCACACTTACTAAGCTTTACGAACAGTTTTTCTTCTCGCAGAGTTTATATTGCAATCCTTAAGTGTTCTGCATGTTTGGTGGCATTTGGTGAGTAAAATCAAAATGTGATCAATGAAGAAAATGACAAATTGATTCAAGTAGCAATGAAACACCATGTTCATCATGTCCATGAAAGTAACTGGGGCATTAGTTAAACTAAAAGGTATCACTAAGAATTCATAACGCCCATAGTGAGTTCTAAAGGCTGTCTTTGGTATGTTTGATTCCTTAATCCTTAGTTGATGGTAACCTAAACGCAAGTCTACTTTGGAGAATACCAAGGCTCCTTTTAGTTGATCAAAGAGGTCATCTATTCGCAACAAAGGATACTTGTTCTTAATTTTTACTTTGTTTGATTGCCAATAGTCAACGCATAGCCTTATTGATCCATATCATTCTTTTTCACAAACAAGATAGGGATTCCCCAGGGTGAGGTATTGGGTTGGATATAACATCTCTCTAGCAACTCTTCCAATTGGTCTTTTAATTCCTTCAACTCACTTGGTTCCATTCGATAAGAGGTTTGAGAAATAGGTGTTGTTTCGAGCACTACTTCAATCGTAAACTTAATCTCTCTCTTCAAAGGTAATCCATTCATTTCCTTTGAAAACACATCCAAGTATTTGCAAACTATAAGTACACTTATTGGGTCATTATTTACCGCTTGGGTGTCTACAACGTAAGGAAGATAGACAATATACCTCTTCCTTATAAACTTCATTGCCCTAAGCACGGATATGATGTTTGCTAATTCCACTTTCTTATTGCTTACAATTTTAACTTTAAATTTTTCTGGTTCCTTTAATACTACCTCATTATTAGAGCAATCCCGTGCCGCATGATACTTGGTGAGGAAATCCATTTCCAAGATCACGTCTAACTTATCTAGCTCACAGTCAACCTTCATCACTATGTCCTCAATCCTTATCTCACAATCTCTACACACGGATTCTACCATAAACACCTCAGCTAATCAACATTCCACATTCTAAGGGTTCTATCTCATGTCTTAAAGTCTTAGCATGCAATAGAGAAAAAAAAAGAATGAGTAGCTTCAGGATTAAATAACAAAAGACTGAAAGAATTACAAATCATCAACAAACCTGTAATCACGTAAGCAGTATTTCTATAGCCTCACTCTGAGTCATAGCACAAATCTTTCCTTGAGACTTGGGCTTTCAGGTTCCCTGACTCAACTAGGCCAAACTTTTGCTTCATTTGGGTAGTAAGGTCAATTGACTGATTGTGATAGGTCCCTTGGTTACTTGGAAATTCCAAGTTAGGACAATATTAAGCAAAATGCCCTAGCTGACCACAATTGAAGCAAGCCTTTGGAAAATTAGTTCTTCCTTCAAAATTTGAACTCGATCCAACTACCTGCCTTCCTTGAGAAGCATCTTCTGTCAATATTGAAGCATTTCGTCTTCCTTAACCCTTGTTCTGTCTCTGAAAACTTCCTCCATAATTTATTATGGATATGGATTGAACGTGAGAATGAGTTTTGAAATTTCTTCTCTGCTGAACTCTTGGCGTAAAATGCCTATTCTCATTTTATTGCTCACCACCTCACATGCCACTTATACTTTGGTCGTATAGGTCTTGCTTTACAATTTTGTTTTTCTTTTCCTCTGCCAAGCATCTCTCAACTCTCATGTCAGCTTCAACTAATTTTGACAAATCTGACCAGTCCATGCTGGCCATCACCGATGCTCTAATCTCAGTCCACAAACCATCCTCAAACCGTTTGCATTTGTCTATCTCATCGGTCATAAAGGCTACTGCATACTTAGTCAATTCAGTAAATTTTTCCTCACACTTTGCAATGGTCAGGTCGTCTTAAACTAAACTCGTAAGTTCTTTTCTCTTGACATCACAAAAGGAGCGGGGGAAGAAATTATCCCGAAATGCTTTTTTGAACTCTTCCTACGTAACAAAGCTCACTCTGCCTCCTCTCGCTGCATGGAGAGTCTACCAGTCTTCTGCACTACCTTGCAACAAGAATGTTGCTAATTTCTCTTTTTCTTGTCTCGGGACAATCCATCACCCTAAAGCATTTCTCAATTAAACTCAACCACTTCTCCACATCAACTGGGTTAGTGGTTCCTTTAAAGGTTGTTGCTCCTAATGCCTTTAACCTTTCAATGCTAAATCTTTTGTCTAATTTCTGAGAAAAGTGGTCAAACCCACTTTCTTCTACATTTCGCCCAATCGTCTCGTGAGGGTTACTGACATCTTGTCAGATTCTTGCGCTCTCACTCGCCTTGGCCTTCCTCGTGGTGCCATAATTTCTATAATACATTAATACATGAGACTTTCATACTATCGTACGACTTCTACATTCAGGACTCTAATCAAGACTTTTTTCAAGAACTTATGCTATATACCAACTTGTCACGCTTTGCCTCAAAAGTCACTCTAAGCGACCAAGTGGAGACGTGATTGCCTAGACACTCTATGTGATTCTCTCTGTGAGATAACACATAGAACGCCTAATAAGCAAATTCAATACAACCAAAAAACTTAAGTGTGAAATATAAACTCAAATGAAATTAGGTGAATTGATTGTTATTCAATTAATAGAGTACATTCAGTACTTAATACAAAACTTCTTTCAAAGGACTATACATAGCTTAAAATAACATTTAAGTACTTAATACAAAACTTCCTTCCAAAGGACCATACACAACTTAAAATAACATTTAGACTCTTCTCGCCTAGCTTCTACATACTTTGTAAGTTGACGGTGGCTACTACCAAAAGGATGTGTTCAAAAATGGCACAGTAAACGTTCAAGCTGCAAGTTCAACACTTGATGTCCTTTGCTATCTAGGGGGAATCAAAACAAAACATTTGAAGGGTTAGATGAAAATGTCTAGTGAGTGAGATCTTTTATCAACACTTTTAATAAATCAATTCCTACCTTAATGCGTTGTAAATCATTTTGCCAAATCATGTGATACAAATAATATATGTTTTCAATCAACAAGTCATTGAGTTTAAATCAAATTATTTCAATACGTTAAGCAATTTGCAACATCTCAAATTTATCAACAACTTTCATAAATCATATGGAAATTATTCCTTTTAAATCATTCACAATGATTCGTAGGGAACTCATTTCTTATCCGTTTTTTCCTCGTAAATCATATAGAATAGCATGCATCTCACATATAGCATCTCATAAATCATTTTGCAGAATCATTCTGCTTATTTAATTACATCTTTGTACCTTTTCCTCAACTCTAGTGTTCACCACACTCTTTTGCCAAGTTGCAGCTATGCGGAGTAGACTCAACGCATTTAGCAAGTTCCATCAATTCCATCACGCATAATACATCTTCCAATGCCAAAACACACAACAAGCAAAGGGCATCTCATACCAGATCACACAACAAGTACGAGGTATTCTATTCTAGATCACACAGTAAGAATAAAGCATGTTATCCTAGATCACAGAACAAGGATAAAGCATCTCACACTAGAACACACAGCAAGTGTGAGATACATCATATCGTATAGGGTACAAAAGATCATTCCATTTCAACATTTCAATTTATATATAGTATCATGCATTTCTCAAATACATGTACATATCATCTCATCACATGGTTCTAGTCCATAACAAGTCCAATTCATTCATGAATCATATGCATTTTAAAATTTGGAAAGCATAAGAGAAATTATGTAGTTCATGGTTTCAATTGACATATATTTAAGGATTTAAACACATATTTGAAATCCTTTTTATTTTGGAAAACACTTTATCAGTAGAACCACTCACAATCATAGTCAACTAGCTTCTTCGCCTAGATGTTTAGCCAAGAGCTCTCTTGCACTTTCTTGTAGTTCTTGTTGATTAAAGCTTGTTTTGGAACTCTGAAAACCTTGCAAATCCTATCAATCCTTTCTTAAGTAAGCTTAAAGTAAAAGTAGCTTCAAAATGACCGAATTTCCTTTATTTATAAGCCTCTCATGTAAAGTCTTCTATGTCAGAATGATTACTTCCGTCCAGCGATGAGAATTGGTCCAATGTCAAAACGTCACGTGTCACTGTCATCATCTTATATATCCTAGGATGTTGATTGAACGACAAAGTCAAATCAATCTTCGACTTTCTTACACGAGGATGATATCATACTTCCTGGTGAAGTAAGCTCAAAACACATAATAGTTCCTCGTGTAGTCACTTCTCATCGCGTAATAGTTTCATCGCATAGGTCAATCTTGTCGCATGAAATCTGATCGCATAAGGCATAACACTACTACAGAAATTGGATTACTTGACATTAATACAGTGTCAAGTAAACCTTTACTTGACGTTTTTAAAAGCGTCAAGTAATCGACTGTCAAGTATAGTCAGATTACTTAACACTAAAAAACCGTCAAGTATACCTTTACTTGACACTAAAAAATTGTCAAGTATACCTTTACTTGACATTCAAACCACGTCAAATATACCTTTACTTGACACTAATAAATCGTCGAGTATATGTTTATTTGACACTGTATTGATGTCAAGTAATCTACCGTCAAGATCGCATATTGGACACTATTTACACATCAAATAAAATTGTATGGTTGACACTAAAAAATCGTCATGTATTTAACGTTATGTATATTGTTTATTAATATATTAAATATACAAATTTTCTATTTTCTGTTTTCTGCATTAGGTACATTCCTTTCCAACCAGTAGTTACACAACAAAAAGATGACAAATAAACCAGTAAACCAACAATAATTTCATTTTTCTTAGCAATATCATCAACAATTACAAAATTTCAATCCAAATATAACCAACTAAAATTTCTTATATGTGGCCTATTCCAAAATCAACAATAATATAAGTATAACGGCTATGAACAAAACATTTACACAAAAAAGGTTATGGGCATTCTCATATGTTAGTCATTTACAAAATTAATATCATATCTAGGTGTCTATCATATGTACCGAGCTAAAAATTCAGTCCACTCCACTTGTACTTCATCCAATTCAAGCTGTGAGTATGAGTTTCTCGTATCAATCTGTAGAACATAAAAAGTCGAGTAGACATTTTGTTAAAAAAAAAGTCATATATTATACTCTTACAATTACAATTTGAAGACAAAGCTCAGTTCAGTTCAACAATGAAATAAACAAAAACAGAAATTCAAAGAGAAAGAGAATTAGAACATGAAGTGAGTTGATGCAAGAGAAGGAGGAAAAGAAATTAAAGTTTGAAGTTCAAAAACCTAGAAAGAAATAGGAGAAGAGGCATGATATAGAGTAAGAAGAGAAAGTGAGTAGTTGAAGAGAAGATTAGAATCAGCCATGGATGTGAAATATAACTGAATAATTTTACATAATTGATATTTTCATATAATCAGCCATTAATTTACAGAATCAGCATATTTCTTGAACCTAAAATATAACTGAATCCAAAGTATGAACACAACACCTTAATTTATATATAGACAATCAAATATAAATACCAAAGAAAACACTACTCGACCCATTTTAAAATATAGAATTATTGAAATTTTTTAAAAATATGATTTATTAATTAATTTTCAAATGGAGAAATTTCAAGTATTTTTGGAATTTAAACCATAAAACCCATAAAGAAACGTTACTTCTTCCTTGAATTAAATTTTATATTCATAATTAAAATTAGAAAAGAAAAAAGTAAATGAATTTTTTGTAGTGCATTTTGTACTTATGGAAATTGGAAAATAAAAAAATAAATAATAATAAGGGAAAACTTTTATAAATGTAACAAACCATCAAACTATTTACGGCCTGTGTAACAAAGCCCATAAAGTTAGCAATTTTTTAAATATTTCAGGTTTGCCCTTCTGTCTTTCTTCTCTTTCTCGCGATTTCTTTCATCATCTTCCTCCTTCGATTTCTTTCATCGTTCTTTCTTCTTTTTCTTCTTTTTTTTGTTCTGCGATTTTTTTCCATCATCTTTATGCTTTTTCTCTTCTTTTTTTTCTACGATTTCTTTCCATCGTATTTCTCCTTTTTCTCTTCTTTTTTTTTTTTTCTGCTGCGATTTCTTTCCATCGCCTTTCTTCTTTTCTAATTCTTTTTTTACGTCATTTAATCTTTCCATCGTATTTTTTCTATTCCTCTTTTTTTTTCCACTGCGATTTCATTTCATCATCTTTCTTCTTTTCCTTTTTTTTACGTCGTTCAAATTTGGGTAACCAAATCTAAACGACCGTATACAAAAAATAGCAAAATCTAAAATATCTTGTAAAAATAGCAAAATCTAAAAGATCGTGTATAAAGAATTTTGAAAAAAAAATCATTTAAATTGGAGTAGCAAAATGTAAACGATCGTGTAAAAAAAGTAAATGATTTTGTAGAAAAAAATAAAAGATCATGTATAAAGAATCTTGAAAAAAAAATCATTTATATTGGAGTATCTAAATGTAAATGATCGTGTAAAGAAAGTAAACGATAAAAAGAATAAAAGATCGTGTATAAAAAATCTTGAAAAAAATCATTTAGATTGGAGTAGCAAAACGTAAACGATCGTGTAAAAAAAGTAAACGATCGTGTAAAAAAATAAATTATCGTTTAGATAAATTTAAACGATCGTGTACTAAAAGAATTAAAAAAATCGTATACCAAATTTTGAAAAAAAAAAATCGTTTAGATTTGGGACCCCAAATCTAAACGATCGTGTAACCAAATTAAACGATCGTGTAACAAAATTAAACGATATAATTAAAAAGATAAATTGTAGTCATATCTAAACGATCACTACCAAACAAAACCAAATCTAAACAATCGCAAATATATTATGCATGCGTTGTTGACGACGTTGTTGACAGAACATTTTTGGTATTTTACACGGAGGACCTTTGGGTTTTTTCCGTTTTCGAAATTGTTCTATATGATGTAATAATTTTGCCACTTTGTTATATTTTTGAAAAGACTTCTAATAATAATAACAAAAATTAACATTCTAAACTAAACATTTATTTTTACTCAATTTTTTTAAGGGATAGTTGCAAATTTAGCAATTATATTCAAAATAATTAAGTATGTAGCAACATTTTAAAAAAATTGCAAATATAGCAAAATCTGTCAAAATCTATCAATGATAGGAGTCTATCACCGATAGACCATGTAGCAAATGTTGGTCTATCACTGATAAACCATAAGAGTCTATCAACGATAGAAGTGTATCACTGATAGATTTTGCTATTTTTGCAATTTTTTTAAAATATTGCTACATACTTAATAATTATTCTAAATATTGCTACATATTATAATTACCCTTCATAAAGAAAAACAAAAGAATTCAAATTTTTTTTTACATCTTAAACTACATATGTACATGGGAATCAAAATTAAGATATATGAAATGTACGTAAATATAAATATGATAACTTGAAAATTTAAAATATTAATTCATTATGTTTAATAAAACTAGACTCCACGAAGAAAAGGAAAAAAATGAGAAAAAAAAATAATTAGCAAAACAATGTGTTTGGTGAAATAGAGAGTTTGAAATACAGAGTGATAAATCGATGACCAATTAAGTTTAATAAATTATTAACATAACCTACCCAATTAATATCAAATCTAACAAACTCAATTAATATGTCATTCACACTTTAATAAACGCCAAATTAAACTAAAATCAACAAAAAAATTCAACTGAAATAAATCTGATATAAACCATAAATATAATAAATTTGAAGTCAAATTAAACTCAATTTAGCGAAATTCAAACAAACCAAATCTAACAAATACACAATAATTGCCAAATTTAATAAAATTAATCAAAATCACATTAAATTGGGAAAAGAAAAGAAAGAAAGACAATTTATAAAAAGGAAAAATAAATACCTTTCAATACCTTAATTTGAGAGAAAAGTTTATTCGCTTCTTTTTCCAACCCTTCCAAATTTGAAAGCAAATCGAGCAAACGAGAAGATTGAAAAAGAAAACTTCAACGTTCCTACCTAATTCCTCTTAGGATGTTTATTTATTGGGCAATCAGTTAGTTTCTTTTAAAGTGTGGAGAAAGCATAGGGATCATTATAAGAGCGTTAAGAAAGTGGGAGAATGGTGAAGAGTGAAAGAAAAAACG
This sequence comes from Cucumis melo, assembly GCF_025177605.1. Lineage (NCBI taxonomy): Eukaryota > Viridiplantae > Streptophyta > Magnoliopsida > Cucurbitales > Cucurbitaceae > Cucumis > Cucumis melo. The sequence goes on from NC_066862.1 coordinate 15,622,605, forward strand.
GGGCTTTTGCAAAAATAGCAAAAAAAAATTATAAGAGTAGAGCCCATGTCACTACATTTTCTAATTGCAAAAGTAGCAAATTTAAAAATAGATAACCATCTGATAGCCCTCTAATAACCGTTTGATAGCCGTCATATTTGCAATATGCAAAAAAGAGGTGCTATGGGCTATTTTTTTTCTAAATTCTTTTGTCATCTTATGCAATTTCCCAAAAAAAAATTGTGGGAGAGAGTAGAGAGAGATATGGAGGATGTAGTTGGGGGAAAACTTGGGAGGGAAATGATGAGATTAAGTTTTTTTTTTCCTATTTTGTTTAGTTTTCTTATTATTTTTTTAAAAGTTAAATTCAAATCCATTTTTCTTTTATAAAAATAAAACAAAACAAAATGAAGTAAATAAATAAAAGTAAATATTAGGCCTCTCGGCCATAGAGTCAATCTTACAAATCAATATTAACAAAATACAAAATAGAACACAAGAAAATGAGGCAAGTCACTAATTATGAGTTTTCATACTCTTTGGCTCTAAATTTTGCCTTTACACTGAGGGGAAAAATGGTTGGGGGACTCTCTCTTTTTTTCAGACTCTCATCTAAAATAGAAAAAGGAATCAAAGAAATGCTCATGCTCTTTGCAATTTTTTTGCCAAAATTCATACACATCCAATGAAGAAGAAGCCTCTAAATAGGTGAATTATGATGTGACAAGATAGCATAGGCTCTAATTAATTATTATAAAGTTGAGTCGGCATCACATAAGTCCTTTTTCAACTTTACAGGTATTCGCGTCAACCACTTTTTTGTTTGCTAGTGCTTCATCTCGCCTAGCTTTGCTGTAGTGGTCGCTGGGTTGGTCGTGCACATCGTCATCCTCGCCTGGCATTTTTATCTCATGGAGATTTTCTTCTTTTTGCCAAAAACCCTGCAATAAGACAACTAAAACGTGATAAACAGGCATAAAGAGCTCTTTTGTAATTTGCGATGCACAACTTAACCAATTTCTTTACTTTCCTACATGTTTTCTTCCAAAATTATGCATAAGGTTTCATTATTCTACCTAAAAGGCTATGATAACTTGTATTTCTACAGGTTATCATGGGTTCGTTTCTACTATTTCATGATATGTGAATGACAAAGACGGAAAAATATCAGGTCTTAAAACACACGACTGCCACGTTTTGCTACATTGACTTCTCTATGTTAGTGTTCAAGCATGTCTACCAAAAATACATCCATTACTGTTGTTGAATTGTGTGGATTTTTTTGTGACTTGTGTGCAAAAACAATACGTATAAGTGATTTGAACTGATTACAATCAGATATCATATCATACTTTGTAAATTGGATAGAATATTCCCACTTGCCTTCTTTGATGTAATGACACCTTGTCATTCACCTACCATATGAAAACAAAGTTGATGATCATATTATATTATTATTTTATTATTTTATATTATATCATATTATTAAAATTTACACCATTCATTTTCTTTTTCTTTTCTCTTCTAAACCAAATAAATTTTAACACCAAAAATTTTTAAATCCTCAAAATTAATATAAAGTGTTAAAATTTACCTCAAAATTTTGGGGCGTTACAGACGATGTGTTTGGATATTAAAGTGTAGATGGTTTGACGCCGATAATAACAAAAGTAATAGGTCACATATGTAATTAGGATACAAATCAATCAACACGTCTCATTTTTTATTTGTTGAGGAACCATTCATTCTTCGATCTAGGCACAACAAGTCTTTTATATCGAGGACCGAAAATATGGTAGCAATTGAAAAGTTGTTCAAGTGGTCCAAAATAAACAAATATGGGATGTTTCCGAAGTGGAAAATGTTGAAAATGAACAGTTAGATGTATTAGAAATTATTGTTGGACATCATGTGGATGAACACATTAAGGATGATACTGTATGTAGCGTCGACATTGATCCTATAGTGGTGAAAAGACCAGTCGTTCGACATCTCATTGACGACTTCATAAGCAATAATGATGAACAATTATCTTCTTAAAAAAGATCAAGCGACGAAAAATCATGGCGAAAGACGTATCCACGCATATCCACATATTTCATTTTGAGATTCAGGTTAAAATGTTTTCATTTGTTCATTTTGATTTTTGTGTCTACAGGTACTATAGCAGCATTCCCGAGAAATTTCCATGAGTCAAGCGATTTGTTTCAAGAGTTGGATATATCCCTTCACCGAGATCCTCAGTGGGTGACACTTCAGATTAATCCCATGATTTGGATGATACTTCAAGTGAGTTTCATAAGTTTACATGAGTTCGCACTAATACTTTTTTTCTCAGATGGCTGCTTTGAACTCACTCGTAAAACATGCAACCACTCTTGAGACATTAAGTTGGAGAAATAAGTGCACAAACATGAAAAAATTCCTATCTCCATCACACCTGGAGTGAAGAAGCCAATTTCCCCATATATTGTTTGGTTCAATAACATGTTTAGTGTGGCAGTCAGAGATGCATTTCCAGTTTCGTGCCTTAGGTTTACAGATGTTCCACTAGAATACATCGAGATTGTTAAGGGTATTTGTTGATAAGTTTTATGAGTTTATACTCTAAACCACACATACAAAAATGTAATCTAGTTGTTCTTTCCTTTGTAGCGCTACTTCATTCTTCATATCATACACTTAATAAATTTGTCGAAAATCAAATATCAACATTGTTCAAAGAATAAAGAGCAGATTTGAACTGACATTTTAGACTACCTACCAGATTAAAGAATCCTTTGAAAGTTTGATATTCTTTGCGCGACCATTATCTAAGTCAAGGATTTTAGGTGATTTACTTCTTTTAATATATCACTGCGTTATAAGTAAGTTATTTAATGTATTATTTTTATTGTTTGCATGTAAGAGAAATCAAAGACTAACAAGATTAATAAAGGAAAAACACCATACAATCATATTAGTAGGTCCAAGTCGTTTCTACAGAGATAATCTGAGCTTAGTGAATAATGAGGTGAACCAGTGGGACGTATGGACCTATTCAAAAAATTCACTCCAATAAGAGTGGCTAGTTCATGAATCAAGCAACTGAGGATACACATGTAAGGTCTTGAAGTTGTGGTTGATTTTCTAGTTGTTTTGAGTGCATAGCGTAACTATTTGTGCGCAAAATCAAATACTAGAATTACTGTAGGCACCCACTTTAGAAGGTTCTCAACCACTATCAGGGGATAAAATTGTAAACTCCAAAATCTAAGGAACTTGGACTTTCCAAAAAGATTGAAAGGATGATTTTTTGTTTTTAATGAAGTTTAGATGAAAAAGTAGACTTAAGAGGTGTCATTGTAAGTGTGTCATGTTAGGTGTAAAGAAGGAAACTTATGAAGGAATGGCTAAAAGTTAAGAAAGATAAGTTGAAAGAGGCAAAAATTGGCTAAGTTCACACCTTAAGCGTTTTTCACATAGGTTAGGCAACAAGCTAGTGTTATGTGTGTGGCCGAGAAGGTTGAAATAACCTCTATTTGTGCTTGGCGAGATGGCCTTGGCTAGGTGAGAAGGCATGTCCATAGAGGTTAGTTGGGCATTTAGGCCATGCAAGGAAACTTACTTAGAGGTTAGTAAGGCATGGACTTGCGAGATAAGGCTTATGGACATAATAAGAGAGATTAGTTTGGAGTTTGACAAGGCATTTAGCTTGTTGTTTGGCACTTCACATTTTGGTTAGGCGAGATGATGAAAAGGTGGAGTCAGTGGAGTGCTTTACATATGTCATGTGCATGCTTAGGTTAAATTTCGGCAAGCTGGAGGTGTCAAGAACTTTACATGAAAAGCTCTGTGTAAATAGGTCACTTCATATTGGAATTTCTCTTAAATTAATCGTGCGAATTTTCTTATATTAGTCTCAAAATTTCACAAATTGAGTCTACCTTCTATATTAGGGCTGCTGGTTTAATTTGAAAAGATAAAGGTTGAGTTTGAGTTGAAAGAAGAGAGAAAGGTCATTTTTAGAAAGATTCTGAGCAATCTTCACTTTAAGGAGGCTACAAAACACAATTCATAGTGTTTTTGGCTAAAATTTTGAGGTAAGAAATTCAATCCATTTTACAGCAACTTGGTAGAAGAAAATATTTTCATTGAATTTTTGGATTTTAAGATATTAAGCTCTAAAAGGAAGTTAGGTTCTTACCAAAGAATGGAGTTTTAGGCAGTGTTGGTGATTGGCCGAGTGTAAGGAGTTGTTAGGCAAGATGGGTATATGTTTTGGGTTAAAAGAAGTTAGTCTGTGCTTTGGACTTGAATTAGACCCATAGCCCACGTGCAAGGCAAGCCATACGTAAGAAGCGACTGGCGAGCCTCCGCGCACGAATGTTACGCGAGACGCATGAGGCATGCATGGCATGGCCCCTCTTATGAAGTTAGCATATAGCAAGGTCTGTCAAGGTGTTTTACTCATGTGCCAACCTTGTCGCCCACCCCTTGCGCGTTAGCCATGCCAAATATATGTTTTAAAGCGGTTTTTGGTGTTTTGAGAAATTTTAAGAGAAGTTTTGGTATTAGGGAATTAAATGGATACATTTCCCATTAGTTTAGGTCAAAAGGAGATCGAATAAGTTTACAGGTCAAGAGTTTGAACTACCATCTGTGAGTGACGAAACGATTTCCAAATAAAGTTTCTGAATAAGTTTTATATACTATTATTAGAGAATGTTTCAGAATGACTATGGAACTATACTGATTATGATATTTTGATTTACAAGCATGTTTATGAAAAGTGTTGAAGTATGATTTAGAAAATGTTTTCAAAACATGAGTTTAGAAACGTTTGGCAAAGCATGTATTTATTGATATTCTACTGATGAGATTTGCAAGCTATGGTTAATGAATATGCTTTGAGTTTATGAATTTTTTATTGTCTTAGAAAGATGTTTGAAGAGCATGAATTTAATGAGAAAGGTTTAAGCAAGAAAACCATGCTTGTGCTATATACCGAGTTCTCGACGATCAATGTGCACAGAGTTTCGAGGGTAAAGGGCTATGCTAACCACCTAGCCGCTACCACTGAGTTCAGGCAGGATAGTATGATTAGCACTCTACTATCTTTGATCGAGTTCAAACATGAGATCGTCATGACCAAGTTCAGGCATGATATAATCATGACTGAGTTTCAGGCACAGTAGGTTGAGCTAGTTACTATCGTGACCAAGTTTTAAGGGTATAGAATAAATGAAGAGAGAAGAGAGAATTGTTTTAGTAAAGAAAGTAAAGATCTAATAGAGACAAAGAAACAAATCTTTGTTTTAGAAAGCAAAAGAGTTTCTAAAGATAAAAAGAGATCTTTTCAAAGATGGTTAGAGTTTTAAAAGATTCTATTCTCGTGGTTTGTTTAATGAATAATTTAAGAAAAAGAATGAAGTTATTCCAAAAAAAAACATGTTTTACTAAACCCATCAATCACTGGGCTATCTAGCTCACCCTTTCCAAATATTTTTCCACTTTCCAGGTAAAGATCGTGATCCGAGAGCCTGATCGTTGTCTCTAGATTGTTGTGCATAGTCATTAATAATTTTGTGGTTGGGGTCAGTTTCGGGCTAATCCATGTCATGTACATAAGTTTTGTTAGGGTTAAAGCTAGTCAAGATGTTTATCTTTCTTTTGCTTAATGTGTTATCTATAAACGATGGCATTTAGCCTTAGCATATTTTGAGTTGTGTAATAAAATCTATTTAATGTATGTTTCTTGTGTTACTCTGCTGCGTAAGTTTTAATTTACCTAAGTTATTTAGCAATGCAAAAGGACCAATAGTTAGGGTTAACTGGTGTTATGAAGAAGGAAAGCAACATCGGTTGGCTTCACGCCACATATCGGGCTAAGCAAGGAGGTGCTCAGGGTGGGGTGTGACAGAAATATGCGAGACAGTTTTTGTGTAAATGACCTGGCTATTCAAATGATCTTGGTTGGGGCATCAAATCCAAGTCAAGGAAGGGTGGTAGCGGTTCATCAAGTTTGGTGTCTCAAGAAATGCATGATAAGGAGGTGAGGAAACTAAAAGCCAACTTTGAGATATCGCAGCCGAAGAATAAAGAACTTGAAGAAGGACAAAGACATGTGATTAAAGAACAAAGAAGAATGTCAAAGATACATGTCCAACAAATGGAAGAAATAAAAAACTAATTAAAGAAATGACACAAGCACGAAGAGGACCTTGATCTTTAGATACATATTCTTCAAATTTCTAATTGCTTTTGAGTGAGGATACGTAAATTTTTTCAAATGATTGTTTCAACCTATCCTACAATTATGGTAGCCTTTAGCTGAACTTAGTTTTTGCATTATGAGGATTGGTTATGTCACACTCTATTCCAAACTACTTAACACAACTTAAATAAAACTTAACTAAAAACCACACAACGGAAATTAAATTAGTAAACTTCTCTTATTAATTTCAATCCAACAGTTTCTACAACAGAAGAGGACTTGATACAAATTTACTCAACAATAATTAAACAAAGAAATACTGAAATTCGTCAAAGCCTTCAACCTTCAATGATCGTTTAGGTTTCCAGTCCATTCGTGTAGCTCCTTGACCGATCGCCTACCCTTTGAAACATGATTGCTTAGCCACTCGAATGATCACTTACCTTCGATTGCTTACCTGTCTACCTGATCGCTTACCTTTCTAAACGAATACTTACCTCATACAACCTGGAGAGGGGAAACTTAAAACATGAGTCAAAAGACTTAGTGAATGATGTTTTTGAAAACCTTTTGGAAATACATTTTATAAATCAAATTTGTTTAACACAAGCTCACTATTTAAATTCAATAACACATTAGTTTCACTTATCCCTTTCATTAAGACATGAACCATTCTCGTGCATGGACTACTATGATGGTCTTTTCATTAACAGTATCCTTGAGGATTTTTCTATTAATTCCTCGTTACTCAGGCTTCTTAGCGCAATACACATCTTTTATGCATTATCCTGCCTCATTTCACCATGCAGGTCTTCTCTACATGGCTGCCTTTACTCATTATGTGTCATAATAGCTAGCTCATTGATAAAAAAAGGACTAATGGTTTGTACATAATTTCACATTCATTTGAAACACATAAAACATAATATAAGATTTCATTTGAAATCTCTTTGCAAACATTCATGTATGAAATATCATTACAAATTATTATAAGATTAGAAAAAAGCTTTTAAAATCTGTAAACATTTTGAAAAATCATTCACAGTACTAATTTCTCCTTCTTTGTTCAGAACTTTCGGTCTTCTTCTTACTTATCAACCTTTAGTTTTTCTCTTTGTAAAATTTTAAAATCATCCCCCTTTCCTTTTGTCTTTTTCCCTTATTTATATTAACTCTAAGTTGGATTAGTCATTCTTTAAACTTCTATAATTTTTCCAGCTCCTGCTTAACTAAAATCTAAGTCTTTGCATGCCATGACACATGGAAACCACCCCACTGATTTATTAATTAGCCCTGAGAACCTCTTTAATTTTTTTACACGATCGTTTAATCTTTGACATGATCTTCTATCTTCTTATACGATCTTTTAACCTTTTACATGATTGTCTATCTTCTTATATGGTTCAGTCTCTTATACAATCGTTCTATTTATTTACACGATCTTTTATCCTCGTTTCTATTTTCTTATACAACTATCTAGCTTGTCTTACACGATCGTCTACTTTGTCTTACATACTTGTTTACATTCTTATACGATTGTTTAACCAAATCACATTTTATTCAAGAACGAGTCTCACAAGTTCTGGCTATCCTACAGTTATGGTAGTCTTTAGCTGAACTTAGTTTTTTCATTCTATGGATCGGTTGTGGCTATCTTGCAGTTATGGTAGCCTTTAGTTGAACTTAGTTTCTGCATTCTAAAGATTGTTTTGGCTATCATGTAGTTATGGTAGCCTTTAGTTGAACTTAGTTATATAATCGAATTGATGAATTTTTGTAGAAAAAGTTGAAGTTGAGAGGTTGGATCATTATAAAGTAGGTTGATCATGGAGTGAGTTTAAGGGGAGGGGTGCTAGAGTTCACTTTCAAGCTCTCAAAGTCATTGTTACATTGGGTGGCACGCCGAAGTGAGTTTTTATGTAAAGAGTTAAAGTTGAGAGATTCTAATGTTGTTTCAACCGTAGAAAGAGTCAAAGTTGAGAGATTAGGTGGATTTTTTTTATTGTTGAGAGAGTCAAAGTCTGACTTTTAAGAATTTTGTAGTTTTTTTTTTTTTTTTTTTTGCGCTAAAGTAACACTTACAAACATTTAAAAAACTTTGTAGATTTTAAAGTGATAGTTTGACGATATTTAATATGTTTTGAGAACCAAATTATTACTTAAGGCATGATTATATGGCCATAATAAAGTATCCTCAGGAGCATATATTTTAGCTTGTGTTTAACAGTGAAAGTGACATGTGGGAACATTTTAGATTGTGGCCTTATTATGTGTGTTTTAGCGTATTTGTTGTGTTAGGAGGGAGATATTCATTTTCATCTTTTCTATGTATTTTTGGCAACTTTGTAGGTTTGAAGGACGTTTAGATGGAACAACTAAGACATTCACGCACGTGTAGGTATTTGGGAGGGGGGCAGGGTGTATATGTTCTAGTTGGCATTGTTCTTGAATATGGTTATATGGAATTTTTGGCATCCATTTTGGTTTTTTTGAAGTTTAAAACAATGTATTTTACTTGATGTGATCGTAGGTTTGGAGTTGTTCAAGGTTGACGTCGGCGATTCGAGATGAAGTCTTTTTCTTATGTATTTATTATTTCAAAAGCACATTGTAAAACATGCAAACATTTCTTTAATGTCTGTTATGAAATATGTTCTAATTTTATAGATCGAACTTTTGTATTTCAATTTAGTTATTAATTCATAACGTTTCGAACTTTTGTATTTCAATTTAGTTATTAATTCATAACGTTTTGTTTGACTATTTTATTGAACTTTAGACTGAAATTGAAAAGGAAATAGCACAGGTTACACCTAAGAAAATAGAATCAAAACAATAATTAGAAAAAAAAAAAGTAAAAAGAAACATTTCCCAACTCACATCGTTGGAAGTTAAAGGTCCTCAATTTCCAATGCACATGATCCATTATTCTCGACGCTTTGCATTATATGCATCAGAGTTCCTCTCTTTACGTGGTTTTCCCTCAACGGGAGAACAATTCCTAACACCTTTTTATATATATCCCGACTCTGTATCAGGAAATCCCCAATTTCTTGTAGTATAATTTGTTTAATTTTAGTTTGACCTCCTCCTTTGCTACCAAGACCAAAGAGGGCACATATTTCTAATTTGGTTTCTTCCTCGATTACCAAGGTCAATGAAGGAACAAGTTCTTTCCTAAATTTTAAAATCTCTTCTTTTCGTGGGTGAGGCTTGGCTTTGGCCCCTTCCCTTATACGTTACTTCTCTATAATAATTTTCTTAAGTCAGCCCCTAGAGTTTATTTGTTTTTTATTACCTTCAATTTTGCCTCAACTGGGCCACAATAGTGCCTCAGATTCTGTGAGTGAGGTGGATTTCTTGTAGATTTTTGGAGTTGCTTTTCTTGGTTAGAATTTATATTTCCTTGTTGTCTCATTCTTCCTCACCCTTCAATCTATTATAGATTTTTTTGTAGATTACTCTTGTTCCCCATAAATGGCACCATCTGTTGATGGCAAAATTCAACCAAGCAAAGTCAGTTGACTTTCTCATGTGCCTCTAATGGTAAATTTGTAATTTAAAGAAGAGGTTACCTGCAAAATAAAGAAAGATAACACATCAGTGTGGTGCTTGCCATAAACACTTTGACGCTTAAGCAATTAGTTTTTATAGAGGAGTTGAGCTTACCTTTAATAAGGTTGTCATGCTTTGTTTATAATGGGGTTCATAGTCTTCCTTATCTCTTTCATATTTGGAATCTACCTCATTTTCCTATTCAGAAACTAGACGCTTAGGCCTAAATTTGGGCCACTACGGATGTTCCAAATCAGAGGGTTGGTCCGGATGGGCCACTCGTATGGAGTTACTAGGCTCAGTTTCAACTTGGCTTCGATCGATGATGATGAGGCAAGTTAACAGGTCGCAAATGCTTAATTAGCCTCGACCTCAATCTTCAGGGTTGAGGTTATCCAATTGGGTTCTAGACTAATTTCATTTCCTCCCTATTTGTTAGAAAGCCTCACACTCTGCTTCATGTCACTCTTGGGTTTGTTCTTTAGAATCAAGTAACACTTCTGATTTTATTTTTATCTTTATCTTGTTATTGGTCCAAAATTATCCAAGACAGTTTCAATTACACTTTCCATCTAAATTTAAGGGTATATATATTATCTTTAATTTTGTTTAAGTTTTTAATTAAAATTGTAACCAAACAAATAAGGGAAACTTACATAAATATAACAAAACTGTAAACTATTTACGGCTCGTGTAACAAAACCCATAAAGTTAGCCATCTTTCTTTTCTTCCTCGTGATTCGTCTTCCCCCTGTTATTCCGTCTTCCCCATCTTTCCTGCGATTTTGTCTTTCTTCTTTACTCTTTTTCTTTTCTGCGATTTATTTCCATCATCTTTCTTATTTTTCAATTCTTTATTTATGTCGTTTAATCTTTCCATCGCTTTTCTTCTTTTCCTCTTCGTTTTTTTCGCTTCGATTTCTTTCAATCGTCTTTCTGCTTTTCCTCTTCTTTTTTCACTACAATTTCTTTCTATCGTCTTTCTTCTTTTCTTTTTTTTTTATGCGTTTACATTTGGGTAACCAAATCTAAACGACTGTGTATAAGACAGTGTACAACAAAATAGCAAAATCTAAAAGATCGTGTATAAAGAATCTTGAAAAAAAATCATTTAGATTGGAGTAGCCAAATGTAAACGATCGTGTAAAAAAAATAAAAGATTGTGTATAAAGAATCTTGAAAAAAGAAATCATTTAGATTTGAGTAGCCAAATGTAAACGGTCGTTTAAAAAAGTAAACGATTGTGTAAAAAAAAAGATCGTATAAAAAATCTTGAAAAAAAATCATTTGGATTGAAGTAGCCAAATGTAAACGATCGTGTAAAAAAGCAAACTATCGTGTAAATAAATCTAAACGATCGTGTAAAGAAATCTAAACGATCATGTACCAAAAGAATTAAAAAAATCGTGTACCAAATCTTTTTAAAAAAAATCGTGTACCAAATCTTTTTTAAAAAAAATCGTGTACCAAATTTTTTTAAAAAAATCATTTAGATTTGGGTCCCCAAATCTAAACGACCGTGTAACAAAATTAAACGATGGAATTAAAAAGATAAATTGTAGTCATATTTAAACGATCGCGTATAAATTGTAGCCATATCTAAACGATGGCGTTGTAGCCACATCTAAACTAAACGATCGCGTATAAATTATAGTCATATCTAAACGATCGCGTATAAATTGTAGTCATATCTAAACAATCGCGTATCAAACAATAACCAAATCTAAACGATCGCAAATATATTACGCGCGCGTTATTGATGGCGTGGTTGACGGGGCATTTTTGGTATTTTACACAGTGGGCCTCTGGGCTTTTTCCCTTTTTGGAATTGTTCTATAGAGTGTAAATATTTTGCCGCTTTTTTATATTTTTGGAAAGACCCCAACAAATAATTTATGGAAAAGTTTTAGAAATATAACAAACCACTAAAATATCTACGACCCGTATAACAAAGTCCATGAAGTTAGTCATTTTTTAAATATTCTAGGTTTGTCTTTCTATCTTTCTTCTCCTCTTCGCTGCGATTTCTTTCTATCGTCTTTCTTCTTTTCCTTTTTTTTTTCGTTGCAGTTTCTTTCCATCATCTTTCTTCTTTTTCTCTTCTTTTTTTTACGTCATTTAGATTTGGCCAAATCTAAACGATTGTGTAAAAAAATAGCCAAATCTAAAGATCGTATATAAAGAATCTTGAAAAAAATTATTTAGATTGGGGTAGCAAAATTTAAATGATCATGTAAAAAAATTTAAACGATCGTGTATTAAAAGAATTAAAAAAAATCGTTTAGCCAAATTTAAACGATCGTGTAACCAAATTAAACGATAGAATTGAAAAAATAAATCGTTTAGGTTTGGATATCCAAATTTAAACGATCGTGTACCAAACAATAGCCAAATGTAAATGATCATATAGCAAATATATTACGTACGTTGACAACGTGGTTGACGAAGCATTTTTGGTATTTTTCATTGTGAACTTGTGGTTTTTTCTATTTTCAAAATTATTCTAATGTAAATATTTTGCAACTTTGTTATATGTTTTAAAAGATCTATATTATTCTCTCTAGATACAAACAACCAATGTTCATTTTACAACAAAAACCGAACTGAACCAAACCATACCAAGGAAGCAATTGCCACTAGACTTGGTTCGGTTCGGTTCTTGCCCATGCATCACGAGATCTCCACGTGTTGAATTTTTGGGGTCGAAATTCATTTCAGCTTCGTTGTGAAAGTTTCATCTCCGCTCTCCAGCTTCACGGAAGCCATTGCCACTGGAGTTTCAAAAGCTTCAATCGGTAACCAAATTTCGGCAGTACACTCGTTTAATTGCAAGCGTTGAGTAAGTTTGATCATTCAACGTTCTCTTCCTGTTTAATTGCCACTCATTTCCTTTGGTAACAGTAAACTTCTTTGGTCAATCTTAATTTTGCAACACGCGATAGCGAAATTAACGAGAAGATGAAAAGAAAAAGGGAGAAATGTACTTAGATGCTTTAGAAATGGGTTTTCTTGAAAAGTTCTTCGTTCCAATATGGAAGGAACAATCGTTATTTTGGAGTTTGGGAGTTGGTGAAAATGCTGGAGCTATTTTAAAAAATTGACGAGGATTATTCTGAATAACTTGTATAGATGGATTCTGATACGTTTTTATTTTTGTTTATTTTAAACAAATTGTGAACCCTTCCCTGTTAGTGGGATTGAGATTATTGGTTGTTTACTATAGTGACTTACAGTTAGCTTAGTTAGTTTCAATATGCAGTAGTGGTTTAACTAAGTATATTGAACTGGATTTGTTGTAACTAGCAAAGATTTGGTTGAGATCAACAAAGAAAAAGAACTTTAAGCTTCTTTCTCTTTTTTTATGACAACTGTTTTTAGGGACATTAATATTCTGATCTTAGTAGCAGGGTCCTCCTCAGGCATGCCATACTTGACAAGTAGAACTTTCTTTTAGTTGTCAAATGTTCGTACATCCAGAGACCACCTTAAAGAAATTTTATTTCTGGAAAGGAATATCTTGGATTTTCTCAGCTCAGTCAGGGAGGCTGAGAGAAGTATTCTGTTTACAGAGAGAAACTAATGTAGATACTTTGAAATAGATCCTCACAAAATAATGCCTTTCACCTCAGAGAGAAGAGGGCTAAATACATTGTTTTTCAGTTTTTTCCTTTTTTTTTTTTTTTTTTTTTTTTGACAGGAGTAAAATATTCTTTTAAGGAACTCTATTTCTACTTTCTTGGTATTTTTTTTCTATGGCTAATGCTATGTTTATCTCAGAATTTTCATATATACTTTGATAGTTCATGATCTTCTTGTTCTTCATGATTTTCATATTTGATAGGAGCCTACTGTCAGACCCCCAAGTTGATTCTCTCCCTTGACACCTGCCAATATGGAGATCTGTGCTCCAAGGTACTCATTCTTTTCTATTCTAGAAAATTACTTCTTAATATCTTGTTGACTTGAGCTTCGGTTCTAGATTGCTAGATTGTTGGCTCTAATTTCTGTTCCCCTTCCTGAAAAGGTTTGACAATTAACTCTACATCTGGAACTTACTTGAAGCAATGTATCAAGAAGAAAGCCTGTTCTGTATTTTTATTTTTCTCTTCTTGTAAAATGCTTTTTCAATTGAAATGGATTTAGTTTATTGTCTTTAATGTGGATGTGATTAATGCTGATTTCTGCTATGTCTATAATCATGAACAATTGGACATTATCTGGTAGCTCCAAATCATTATTTCCACTGTGTTTGAGAATTTTGAGAGCCTGATGCCATTATTACTTATTTTATAATCTTGGTTAGGACTTGTCTGGACAACCTAGTTTTACTGAGTTCCAAGAAGGCAAGAAAGTTAAAGAGGGAAAACTTGAATAACCCTTCATGCAATATGGCAACCTGGAGCTTTAGGACAGGTTCTTGCAAGTTGATCCATTCTCATGAACCTTCTGTAACTATACGTCCTCAGAGTTATCAGATTCTCAAAAGATATTCCTTGCCAGTCACATCAGAGGAGTCTTCAATGCAATCAGAAGATCTTTCTACACATGAAGAGGAAATTGTAAGTGGAGAGGAACTTCTGGCTCAACCCCTTAGCAGCGAACAGGTAAACGTAGACATTAAGTTCATAATATAATGTGTTCATGATATAGAATGAAGGATATTGCCTTTATTATCTGCTGTGGTCACCGAGAATGAAATTGAATGCCACCTATTTCTTATTTTTGCTCGTTTAAAATCTTTCATGGAAAGTTTTAGTTTTAGCCTTCTTTTCCAAAACTTACAGTGTCCTCTTTTTCATTATTTGTTTTAGCCTAAGTTAATTCTATCGTCAGTGCCAACTTTTCAACACAGTTTAATGGTGTTTAGTGATTGATATTTGCCTATTTGGAAAATTAAAGTTAGTGGTTCGTCAGGGTTACATGATTTCCAAACCTATCTTCAGAAAAGGTTGGGAATGTTGAGCGGGGAGATAAAGAAAATCAAAGGGGTTACCATTGTTTAGGAATTTAACGACCTTACTGGAACAGGATTTGTTCTATAGTTTGTACAACTGTGTCCTTAGTTCTAAGGAGACGTTTAGGAATTTAAAAGTTTCTGGTTGTTTGGGAAGACTTCCAGAATGTTAGTGACAATGGGTGTATTATTGGGGAAGGATTTGGTATGATGGGTTCAAACTTTGGTCACCTACCTACATCCTCTGTCTAGCATTGTGGGGTTGGACAAATTCTCTTTCTAAATTAGTTAAGAAATGTTTAAGCTAATTTAGAAAAGCTATGATTATCCAAAAAGGGAAAGCTTACATTTGTAGGAGAACAGAAAAATGGAAAAAAAGAAGAAACTACTGCAAAGGAATATATAGATATTCATATACTGATCTTCAAAATATAATTGTCTCGGTGTGAATGAATCTTTAAAAAATTTTGTATGCTCTATTCTTTTATTAAAATTTCTTGAATAGATTGTAGTGTTATATAAACAAGGATCCTCTTGTTGCTGAAAACAAAACATAACAACTGAATGTGTATAATATGAGAAGGGTTCACTCTCCTCTCCTATTCCTACTCCCACACGTAACTATCTTCCACAATTACCTCCTACCATATTGGTGGTCTAACATGACCACATCTTGGATAAACAAATAATGCTATTTTGAAAGCAAACAAAGCTGCATTGGCATTTTTCAAAGTTTTCCTTGCATTCTGGAATGTTTCTTTCCTGAGAGCATGATATCAAGCTTTTTTATCTGTCAAAGTTCTGAATGATTCATAATTGACTACAGCTGAATGCATTACTGGCTGACTCAGAAAGAGATAGGCTTGTCAAAAAGCTCAGTCACGCCAACCAGCAGAACAGACTTCTCAAACGACAGGTGCAAAGACATGGTTGTGTTTTTTTTCAAGTTACAAGTCTGTTAACCAAGGATTTTACTTTTCATTTTGCAGATGCACACTCATTGTCTTTTATTATTTGTTTTGGTCATGTTTTATGTTTACTATATCTTCTATTGTACTGGTTTTATATGGTGCAGATTAACTTAGAAACCAGAATCAAAATTCTACAGATAAATCTTTTCTGTCTCAGTGTCTCCAACTTATACTCAAATCTTGAATATTGGTCACACAAAATGTGCATATATGAATTTTTAGTTAATTTTATGTAATATGTGATAGGTTGAGTTACAAGCTTAGTTCCTCATCTATGGACCAATATTTCTTGAAATCCCTTTTTTCTCTGGTATTGATCTGTTGGTCTTTTTTCCTAATGTTAATTTGTCTGTCTGTTTTATAGCCTATGTCAAGTAAATCACTTTTGTTTAATAACCATTTTAATTTACAACCATTATTTTGTTGGGATAGTCTTTGTCTACAGGGCATTATCCACTACCGATTCACATAATCATTTTTGTTTACAACTATTATCAAAAGAATCCACCTGAAACAGATCATTAGTCAAAGAAACAAATTTGCTTCTTGTTTTCTTTTGTTTGATTAATGTCTGCAACAAATTAAGCTTTTCCATCAAGATCATATTCTGTGGCATAATGACAGCTCACTCTGAGGCATCTATATGTTCACAACTCGTGCAATCATGTTTCATTGCCCTTATCATTTGTAAAATGTTTGAGGTAGACAGAGAGAACAACAAAATTAGATCCTGAAGAGAGCTACAATGTCTATTTCTTGTAAAGCTTTGTTTATTCTGTCAAGAAAAATTTCCCATTAGATATATCTAAATGTATTAAGCCACAAGGATTTGACATTTCGACTATTGAATACTGTGATTTTTATATGTTGGCCCCTGAGAGTTGGATATGGTTAATGCTTTCTTATTTCCTTGATTCTTTTAAGACATAATTATTGAGGGATATAAGTTAATTTGTATGGCCAAAACATCTGGTATCAATGGGGGAACAGAAAGTCTCATCTTATTTTATCCCCTCAGCTACATGTAAAGGACGAAGATTTGGTTAACTGTAAGACCGAACTTGCTGCCTTGGATCATGAAATTCAGGTTAGGCTTTTACCTTCCCCTTACATTTATTCAGACAATAAACACATATAGTTGAAATCTTCTTTCATGCATGGATATGTAAAGGGTTTGATCAAACTAGCAGAAGAAATAGCACAATCTGGTATACCAGAACGTACGAGAAAGATCAATGGGAAATACATTCAATCTCACCTTCTTACAAAATTAGAAGGTATAATGGCAATTCTAATCTTTGCTATCAACAATAGTAGGTTTCTTCCTCTGCACCTGAGTTTTGTCACCTTCTTTCTGCACTTGTGTGTGAGATTATGTGTGCTGCCCTCCATGAAAGTTCTCCATTATTACTCAAAAATATATTGTTGACTTGTTATTTGGACTCTTCTTTTTCTTTGAAGCTGTACACAAAAAGATCGTGGATCAAATAAAAGATGTAGATTTGGTGCAATCAAAAGAAGTTCCACTATTCTGGTATGGAATGGCTGAGGTAAGAAAGCAAATTCTATATTTGTTGAAGTATTGGTATAATTAAATTCGTCATAACCTATCAACTTAGTTTTTAAGTTGATGGATGATTTTAACAATATTTATTGCAATTTTCTCCCTAACGGAAAGGAGACCGGCTTTCTATATTCTAACATTTGACTTTTACAATTTTCCTAAATGTGAAATGTTCAAATCCCTACCGCGGATTATTTTGAGAACAAAAACAACTAGGTTTGATTTTATCCTAGCTCTTAAGTTTCTTTCTTTCATCATTGCTATCATTCTTATAATTTTATCTTCATTTTTTAATAGAACGTGCAAGTTATGGGAACTTTCGATGGCTGGAGTGTAGGGGAAGATTTGTCACCTGAATACACTGGAGCTTACTCTAAGTTCTCAACAACTTTAAGGCTTAGACCTGGGAGGTATAATTCCTCTCCCTTGCCTTCCTCTCGTCTTGATTTTCTTGATTTACTGATCAAATGACTACCTTCATGACCTGTATTATTCTAATCATGGGAATCATTGGTTGATGATTGATCTATTATGTGTATTAATTTGTGTTACGTAGAACATTATTTCTTTTGCTGTTGTTTCTGTAATATATATGAAGGTACGAAATCAAGTTCTTAGTGGATGGAGAATGGCAGCTATCACCAGAATTTCCCACTGTTGGCGAAGGTTTGATGGAAAACAATCTGTTAGTTGTGGAATAGTTTTGCTGTCAATGATTCAAAATTATGTAAATCAAATTTACAGTGTAAACATCAAGTTTATCCATCACCATACATGGTAGAAGTAATCTTTACATTTATGGAAGATCGTACTTGTGCCAACTCTTTTAATGCGAATAAATTGCTCAACCTTGTTAAAAAAGTTTAAAGAAAATCAAGAGTATTGTCTATCATGATTTAAACTAGATTATGATTTTGCAGCATCTGATTTTTTCAGTCCAATTGCCTTCATGACCGAGTTAGTATTTTCGTATGGTTTATGCTTCCAGAATTTGTACAGCTGACCCTCTTGCGTGGGCATACTAAAGATAGATAGTTGTACTCTTCGCTCTATATATATATTTTCATATCCATTGATATAACCAATCAACCATGAGTTGATTCTTAACAAATCGCTTATAGCTACAATTTGGTCAAATTATCGTTTTACCATTGTAGTTATTTTAAACTCCTTAAATACCATCAATTTTTCTAATTAACAAATAGTTTATAGTCCAACTATAAACTAACACTTCTCAAACAAATGAGAAGTTGAGGTGGAGACTTCATTGTTTAAGACTCAGAATCAGCTGTTAAGTGAGCAATTTATTTATTATCCCAAGGAATGGGAAGGAGTGATTTCGTATTGTGTAGTTATGTTCTCGGCTCTTCATTCAGACAAAACTCTAAAATGGTAGGTTTGTTGAGTCAGCTATCAAGGTCACTCTCACTCATACAAATCAAAAAAATTGTTGTCATAAACAAGAATTCAAAACTCACTTAGGATTAAGGTCAAGTCTCATATGGTCATCCTAGTGAAAAATTGGTTACTTCAAGTAATAGTGTGGTCTGATCTAAACCTTTTTTATATATATAAGAAACAAATATATTCAATGAGCAAAAGATAAACAGCCTGAGTGCAAGAAACAAGAGGGCCTTCCCCAAGAGAAACTGAAGAATAAGGGCCTTCCAATTGTTGAAAATCGTAGAAAGGCTATAATTACAAAAGTATTTGGTGTAATTTGCACTCTACCAAGAAGTTGTGTGTTGCAACACAGTCTAAAAAGAATCAAAAGAATTATAGTTGTCTTAAAAGATTCTACTATTTCTTTCTTTCCAAATACACCACAAAAGGGAAAAAGTAGCACAACTCCACAAGATGTAACCTTTCAAACTAAAGCCTCTAATTTTGAGCCCTTCCAACATCCAACTGTCAATCTTACTAGGAAGAGAAACTTCTACGTCAAATATTCTAAACAGTCTTCCAAGCTTTCCTAGCGAAAGTGCAATGCAAAAATAAGTGGTCCAGCATCTCCTCGTCTTTGAAACAAAAGTATCACATCGATGGGATGAGCATGGTGTGCTGGAATTTTTTTTAATTTTCTCGTGAGTGTTGAGACCTCTATATGCAAGTGACTATAAGAAGAATTTCACCTTTTTCTGAATTTTAGTCTTCCAAATGTGGCGAATCAAGGGAGCAACAATGGAGGGTGATCTCTCGGTTAATTTAAGAAAGGTAGACTTCATAATAAAGCTGCCATTAGCATTAAGAGTCCATTTAAGACTATCACGATCATTCAAAGGGGCCCAAAAATGAAGAATTTATAGAATGGTTGCCACATTGTCAAGCTCATTATCAAGCAAGTTTCTTCTAAGACCCAAATTCCACGAATGACTAACATTACACCAACAATCAGCGACAAGAGCATCCTGGTTCAGAGACAAAGAGAACAAACTAGGGAAAGTTTCTGTCAAAGGTTGCACACCACACCAACCGTCCTTCCAAAATTTGATTTTTGTTCCTTCACCCAACAAAAAAGCCGAGACATTAAGGAAAAATGACATACCATAAAATATAGGACCTGCCCCTATTCGGAGCTTTAGTGGACCACCCATTCTCCTCTAATCCGTAAATAGCCACAATTAAGCTCCTCCATAACGCATTGTCTTCCTTGCTAAATCTCTAGAACCATTTAGTGAGAAGGGCATTGTTCTTATGCCTAAAAGAGCTAATCTCGAGACTACCATAACAGACCGAGCAAGAAGTACACTCCCATTTAACAAGGTGAGCAGCCTACTTCATAGGCCCTCTTGTCCAAACAAAATTCCTGATCATCTTTTCCAGTCTATTGATAACACCAACCGGAGCTTGTACAAAGGAAAACAAATAACAGAGGTTATTCAAAATCGAATGCACGAGAGTTAATCTGCCACCTTTGAAGAGAGACACATTCCTCCATCTGTCAGTTTTATATTTGAATCACTCTTCAAGGGCGTTCCAAACCTCTTTCCTATTACGACCCCCTCCTATAGAGAAACCTAAATAGTTAAAGGCGATGCTATCCACCACATAACCCAAAGTACTAGCATAAGGAGCCAGAACAGTGCTATCAAGGTTAATACCAATTAATGATGTTTTTTGAGCTGTTAAAGGATAACCCAACTCCTAAAAGAAACAGATCGATCACCTTCCACCAAGTCTCCAAATTTCCATTCTCCTAAGAAAAGAAGAGAAGAGTATCGTTTGCGTATTGAAGGTGGGTAAGGTCACCTGATAGATTATCGAACTGAAAGCCTCTTATAGTCCTTTTCTCGTTACAGTAGTGAATAAGGAAACTAAGGGAATCTCTCAATCGTAAAAAGAAAAGGGGAGAGTGGATCACCCTGATGAATGCCCCTTTTAGCAAAAATCTTTTCCCTAGGACTACCATTGACAATGATCCAGAAGTTAGTCTTCAACAAGCATCCCCAAATCCATCTCCTCCAACTTCTACCAAAGCCTTTTAAGTTTTATAGCCATATCAATAAAAGATCAATCTACTTTGCTATAGGCTTTTTTCGAAACGAGCTTCAATAACACTCTTTTCTGTCTTTTTAAGACCACTTATCAATGACCTCTGAAGTAATCAAAATAGCATCAAGAATTTGCCTCCCCTCCATAAAAGTCATTTGAGTATGATTAATAATTGAGGGAAGGACTTTTTTAAGTCTTGTTGTAAGCACCTTAGAGATAATTTTATACAAGGAGGTAATTAGGTTTATGGGTCTAAAATCACTAACACGAGCCACCTCTTTCTTTTTAGGGATGAGGCATTATAAGTCTCGTTGCATCTTTTGTTAATGATTTCATTTTTTAAAAAAGAAATCTTGGAACACCCTTACTAAGTCAGCTTTCAGAATGTTCCAAGATTTTTTATAAAACTCTCTAGTCATACCATCTGGTCCAGGGGACTTGAGACAACCCATCTCAAAAACAGCATCCCTAATCTCTTTTTCACTAAAGGGAGCCTCAAGAGAGCTAGAAGCATGTAAACCGAGGGTTTTCCAATTGAATCCATCACGAATGAACGAAAAAGAAGTCTTGGTACCATACAAACTTGAAATTAAGCTAAGGATCTCATCCACAATCTCCTTCTTTGTTACCAGAGCTTGCCCATCAATGCACATCAACGAAGAAATAATACTTTTACTTTTACGAGCTGAAATCCATCTGTGGAAGAAACTATAATTCTCCTCCCCCTCACAAGGCCATTGAAGGTTACATTTTTCAATCCAGATCTTTTGTTCCTTAACAATCAAATCAAGTAAAGCCCCTCTACAGTCTTCTCTTTCCAAGGCATTATCATCAATAAATGAACCAGATTTCTTCGAGCATATCAAAAGAGTTAATCTTATCAATAAACACTTGTTTTTGGGAGAAAATGTGCCAAAAGTTTCCTTATTCCAGCCCTTTATGTAAACTTTCAGACCTTTGAGTTTTTCCATGAAAGAGTAAATAGGTCATCCGTCTACAATCATGTTGCCCCACCAACTCCCAACATTTTTAAAGAAAAGATGATGATCCAACCATGAATTTTCAAATCTGAAGGGGGTAGGACCCCAAGATTGCACCCTCCAGTTTCAAAAGAATTGGAAAGTGGTCAGAGATGGTACACAAAAGTCTTTCCACGCTAACTTCTCTAAAGTAATCAGCTCAAGGCTTAGAAAGCAGAAATCTATCAAGCTTTGATGCAACCAGCCTAACTCCGAATATGGACCAAGAGAAAAAGCCGTTTCGAAAGGGGATATCAACTAAATTCATCTCCTCAATCAAACACTTAAAGATGTTGATACTTTTAGTAGCACGAACGTTGGAGCTCTTCTCGTTTATCCACCTCGCCACATTAAAAGTCTCCCCCAATACACCGGTACTCATTGCAAAGACCAAATAAATCAGAAAGTTCCCACTAGAACTAATCTCTTAGCTTTTAAGAAAAAGGATTATACACACCTGTAATCCACCCAAAGAAACCAGCATTAGTTTTGAAAAGAATAGAGACAGAAAACTGACCTTGAATAGAGCTGATCACCGTGATCGACTCCTCTTTCCACATAAGAAGAATACCACCTGAAGAGCCACAGGCTTCTAAAATACCACACCCAACTAAACAGCTGCCCCAAACTGATTTCACCAGCTTACGACCATCAACACTAACCTTAGATTCTTGGAGAATAACAACATCCGGATTGAACTTCACAAGAAAATCTTTAACAATAGCTCTTTTGGGGTGACATTAAGCCCCTAATGTTCCAGAAAAGAATTAACATGGATCACCATCAGGGCCCTCAGAAGTACAAGCTTTGGCTACTTGAGCTTCCCTTTCCCAACTACCAAGTAAAGCTTTAACTTCTTTAATAAGTTTCTTATTACTGCTCATGAAGGACCCACCCTTTCTTTGAGATTTTCCTTTCCTAGTCACTGCTCGGATGCATAAGTCATACTCAAGAAGCCTCGCAACCACTTCTTTGCTTAACGGTAACAGGTTTTGCAGAGAGGCAACTGGTTCTAATTCACTAACGCTTTCAATTTTGGTTCTTTTCATTTTTTTTTTTTTTTTTTTTTTTTTTTTTGAAAAAGATACGATTGAATTTCGATCGTCTCTTCATTAGGTGCTGTAAAATCAATGTTTTCCTCTAAAACTAACTAGATGCCCCCGTCTTCGTTTTTGTCATTAAAGTCATCACCTTGAAAGAGTCTTTGGACGTCGGGGGAGTAATCCAGGACATGGAGCAAATCGTCTATATCCAAGGGGGAAATTTTATTTTTAAAAAGGAAGCTACTAGGGTTGGATAAGAAAATGCCCAAATTTGGTTCTAATTTAGCTAGGAGCTGGGCAGTGGTAAACGTCGAAGTTGATGGGCAATTGGTTTGGTTTGTGGAGCAAGTCACACTCTTCTTAAATGGACTTCATCTTTTTTAGCAAATTTTGTTCTTTTGGGCTTGGATACTTTTTTTGAAAGGAAGATCTCCGTTGCGGGTTTGGGTAATTAACCCAAGGTGGGCCTATTGGAGAATAAGCCTTTGAGCTATTAAGTCATCCACCACAACACCTTTTCTGTATAAGATCAAAATGGCCCATTTCGTTAACCTGACCCATTAGGATTGATTTGGGCGCCAAATTTAAACCATTTTCACGCACGTCTGACTCCATTTGTAAGAAAGGACGATTTTTCTCTGGGATTTCTGTCGTCGTACTCGCCAACCCAGGAAGCTATGTAACGTTGAATGACAACCTCGTATTGGAGTTCTCCAAGCACCAGATATCAACCGGTTCTGGCTTTGAGCAACTCGGACCATTGAAGAATTTCTCAGCTTGCTCCAGTGGGAAGGATCCATGGATTCTGACGACATTATCTCTTGTAAGGATGCAACCTGCACAAGGAAAGAATCAGGGTCATCTATCAAATCGAACTCAAGCGGAACAAAACCACAATAATTTCCTTTAACTTTGATGGCCACTTCCACACAATCAATGAGACTTGAATTTTCTTTAATATAATTAATAAAGCCTCTGAGCATGTCACCAACCTTCTTAAAAATCTCCTCGTTCCATAAATGTTGGGGGAAGTTTCTCAGTTTAATCCATCCTCCATAGGAGGGAACAAACAACATTCTCCCATGAATTTTTGGGTTCCATTCCAGTTTTAGAGTTAAAGGACCATAAGTAGCCCATCCCTTATTCATAGTGAGAAGTCTTGTCAAAGTCTGATTAGGGCATTTGAGCAAGGCTTTATTAGGAAGAAGCAGACTGATGATGAAGTTACAATGGGTTTGAGCTTGAAAACCTTCCAATATTATATTCCAATCATCGTGAAAATCAAGTTTGGTGACTACCTGGGTGTCCTCCCAACAAATGTTTCTTACCTTTTTTTTTCCCTTGTTTTTGGTTTCCTCATCAAAGTTGTAAGGTAAAATATTGGAGAGATTGCAGACAGAGAAATCCTTAGAGGGTGAAAAGGTTGAGATTGATTTTCTAATCTGGTTCCTTGGGGAGGTTGTTGGTTCTTTCTCTTCATGGGATGATTGCTTCTAAATTCATCTTCACCATTCAAAAAATCCAGCAATAAGTGTTTGTAACGTTCCCTGTCACTTAAATCACAAATGTTTCCTTTGTTCCCCGATTTCAGCACTTTCGAAATCTCCAGAAAACCTCCTCTCTTGTTTGTTGTTTTTTTATTCCAAATGAACCCTCCATTGCAAAAAGACTTTTGGAAGAACTTATGGGATTTCCTCCAAGGAATCGATCAGCCAAACTATTATAACTTCTTCTCCTAAAAGCTTGTAGGATTTGTTCAGATGAGATTCAGTTATGTGAATCACCCTTGCTTTTACTATTTCTATCAAACTCGCAATAAAAGAATTCGTTTTCGATATTTGTCAAGGTCTGTCTTGAAACCATCTTCGTTGACCATTAAAGACAGAGATGAGCGGTGTCGGGCAGTGAGGAACTGAGAACAGAGGGAGGTGGTGGGTGGAGGAGGATGAAAAGAATTTGTTTTTGTATAAACTATTTTACAAAGAATATTATCACTCATGTGTCTTTATATGAACGATATGATTACATCTCATCTCATGTAAAGTTACAAAGTGGGTTCTATCCACAGTCTTACCAAGATAAGATGCTCAACTTCTACTAATTTACTGTTAAAAAAAACATTTATTACAGACTTTTGAGATTCTAAGTTGAACGTAAACCACTTGTATGTCAACTACATATTGTTTAAGTGACATTAGATAACATGATTTTATTAGATAAATCATTTTTGTTAACAAAACTACAAATTATGAGGTATACGAGATTTAGGACACCAATTTTCCAATACGGCGTTTGATATGAACCGACATAGTATCAAACTATTAGTTAGATTTTATTTAATTATTTTGATATAATTTTAGTATTTTCCGCTTTATCTTTTTTATGACATTTAAGTAGGTTAATTTAGTCTTTTTACAATGCATTAGGATTTTGATTTTTATTAGACAACTATTTAAATCTTGTTATTAGATTGTTTTAATTAGTTTACAATGAATCAAATTTAGCCTTCACCCATTTTCAAGTTTAGTCAAGAGAGCTTTCTTGAATTTTGCAGTTCATGTGCATGGTAAGAACATTCAAGTGGGGTTTATCATCCTATCTTGTGGATTGTCCAAGATAGGATTGTTGAAATCATATTGATTTAGGAGTTTTAGGAAATTAGGATTCTCATTCTGAAAGGATTGTTGGTTCCAATTTGGTAGGAATTTCATATCATTTGGTATGAGAGGTTAGACGCTGTAGATCGGAAAAAGAAAAGAAATTGAGGTGTGTGCGCTACGGTAGGAAGAAGAGGAAAAAAGGAATTCAAAAAGGAAAAAGAGTGAAATCGGCGATGCAGTTGAAAGAAAAAAGGAAATAAATTAAAAATGAATTGAAATGTGAGGGGCTGATTCAAGAAGCAAAACAAAAAAAAAAAAAAAAGAAAAAAGGTTTGAAAGGGGATTAAGGATTTGAAGGGCTGGCAGATGTACGATGGGGAAAAATTAGTGAAGCAAGCAACTGATCTTTTATGATTTTTAAGCTGCTAAAATTCATACAAAAATATTAGTTATCTCAAAGCCATGTTTCATCGAAGGAGAAGACTCCCTGAAATTCGAGGTATAGATCCAAAGCTTAAAAGATGCAATATTGGAAGATTTCACAGAACTACGCAATAGTATAAAATATTTTGTCACAAAAGCAATCCAACTAGAACAGGCTAGGATGTGCATAGTCTCAGGGGAACAAACATGTACACAAATCCACGATCAATCACCCAACGATAAAGAAGCAAATTATCAAGAGCACAAAAAGAAGAATTAGATAGAGAGATTTGTGGTGATGAATAAAGAAGAGTCATTGTTAGTAAAGAGATGAATTTTCAATCAAAATTAGAGAAAGAGAACGAGGACACAGAAACTCTGGTGGAAGAGAATGTGAAACAAGAATTTGACAGTAGTGTACAATGTTATGAAAATGAAGGAGAAATTGAGGTAACGAGTCCAATTTCGAGAGTACATAAAGATGAAACTATCTACTTAGAGTCATTCATATTTGAGCCGACACACAAAGATCTTATTATCACTTAGGTGGACTTAATCTTAGTTATCTAATAATCCTTTTGAATTTTTGCAAGATATTAAGGCATTAACCTTGAAACAAAGCTTAATAATTGGAACTAGTTCTTTTGATGGTCACAATTGGAATGAAGGTTGGAATGATCACTATTCTTTCCAAAGAAATTCAAGCTTTGACATCTTACGACTTACGTTGCTTTACAAGGTAACCATTCAAAAGGAGTGTAGGAAACTAATACTATTTTCTTCTTCTGACTTTAAGACTGTATTCTAATACTTTGATTTATGTTTGAGAAGAATCTTTCAAAAGAAGGAGAGGATGATATAAACACACCAAGCAAGATATGAACACACTAAACATCAAATTATTAATTAAATTTTATTTGATAGTTTTGATGTAATTTTAGTATTAATTTTCCAATTTTATCTTTTTTTTTAGGACATTTAGGTAAGGTTAATTTAGTCTTTTTGAAATGCATTACGGTTTTTATTTGGGAGGCTATTTAAGCCTTGTTATTAGATTGTTTTAATTAGTTTACGATGGATCAATGCGCTTCTTCAAGTAGATCAAGAGAGCTTCTTAAAGTTTATAGTTCATGTGTTGAATTGCATGTCGAGAATATTCATACATGATTGATCATCATATCTTGTGTTTATTCGAATCTTGGGTGAGAAATTTGTTCTTGTATAAGATATTTGATCCTAAGGAAATCCGTGTCTAACACAATCCCTGGTGAAACACAAGACATGCGCAGCAGAAAAACAAGAATTATTTTACCCTAGTTGCAACTAAACAATTTAGTAATTGACATGCAACAAATTACCCTAATTAAATGATATTAGGGTTAATAGAAAGTTATACCTTTGAAACTTCCTCTTCCTCATAATCTCCTCACAAACACGAACATGGACCACGACTAGTGTTCATCAGTTATTCTCCGAATTTAGAACCGAGTGGTGGGACCTGATAAATGAAGGAATTCAAAGAAAGAGAGAAGGAAATTGAATTAGGGAGAACCAACTTTTTGGTGTGAGAGACAAGTGAAAACCTTTCTCTCTTTTTTTTTAAGAATAAAAAATGAATAATTTCAAAAATTATCAAAAGTTTTTTAAAATCATTTTTCAAAACATTTTCATAAAAAAAAAACTGCAAAATGCATGTAAAACCTTCACCTATGATCAACACCTCATACTCCACTCAATCTTAATGGACGATGTGTTTACATCTTTTGTAGCCACTTATCCCACTAAGTGTTAGTGGGATTATCCAACAGAATGTTTGATTTTTCCACTAACTTTATTCCAAGAGCAATGTCTATTGGAATTTATGTCCTAAGACTTGTAGTTTATAGTTTAAATTATATTCTATTCAATAAATTGGTTATTGATGACTTATTAGTGAAAATAGAATACTATAATCTTAAATCCAATAAACTAAAGTTCGGATGTTATCTAGTGTAGACTTGAACTTTATGTAGAGACATAAACGTGGATCAAGTTGGAGCTTATAGCCCAAATGATCTATATTGTATGAATTAGACGCCTTATTCCAGAAACACTATGGATGCAGCCCGCTCTGTAGTTAGTACAAACGACATGATTCTGAATCTTTCATATAGAGACATGGGAGTGAAGATATCCTATGTAAAGAATTCACATAAGATTGGAACCATGAAAGAGTCACTTTTTTAAGTTATATTACAGTTAACTATATAAACTGATTATTTCGATTATAATGACCTAGATAACCTAATCTTAATCTTGAGCTAAGTATGAACTTCAGTTCGAACGTTATTATCCTTAGATCTGCAAAAGTAAGGGCAACTCAACGACGCTGACTCAATAAGCCTCCCATTTCAGGGGTAAGATTAGATGGATGGTTAGGAATATAGAATGCAAGACAGAATTCACTTCTACCGGCTTTAGGGCTAGTAGATAGGTCGTTCCCTTAAGGACTAAATCTAAGTCTTGAAGAAGGGACTCCACCCTCTCATTGGCCCGAGAGGAATTCGGTTTATAGGTTGGATCTTAAACCAATTATTCAATAGTAGATCAGTAGGACTTAAGGAACAAGGTGTAGTCTCGGAGATAAAACAGTATTTTGATCCAGCCAAGGTTACGAACAACCTGTGAAGGATTAACTTACTGATCATGGTTATATTAGATAGACAGAAATATATCTATAGTGAGGGGAGTGCAATTATGGGACTTTAGTGGAATGACCAGTTAGTTAACGAATGTTTATTAGTTCGGTCTAAAAGGGTTTAGCCAATCAATTTCGGATCATTGGAACCCATGATCTATCAGTCCATTAGGTTCCCCTACTAGCTCATATGGAATTAACTTAGAACAATATGTTGGAACAATTCGAACTATTAGAATTAGGTAAAGAGAGAGAAACAGACAAATATATGTGATATAGCTGTCAGTTATAGAAATTTACGTTTAAATGTGATTTAAATATTAAAAAAATGAATATGGATTCATATTCGGAAGCTCGAAATTGATGGAAATGGTCAAAGTTGTCAAAAGTCAAAATGTTGATTTTTTGCTTTGAAAAGTCCAACTTTGACCCGCTTTATATTAAAATGTGATTTGAATTTCAGAAAAATGAATGCGGATTCATGCTCGGAAAATTTAAATTAGTCAAGACGGATAAAATGGTAAAAATTCAAAATGTTGACTTTTGACTTGAAAAAATCAAAGTTTGACTTGGACTTAAATGATTGAATGTACATATTGCCCTTGGATTAGTTAGTGAGAAAATCCAACATTTTGTTAAATAATCCCACTAATACTTAGTGGGATAAGTGGAAGCTCATTGTGTTGAGATATAGACAACTAGCCCACTACGTTCCATTAATGGTTAGTGGATTATTAGGTGTTGATATTTAAGAAATTAATTTCATGCAATTTTGCATGTAATGAACTTATTTAAATGCCGATTTTCAAACTTTTTAGAACTTTTTTTAAAAACTTATTTTTTTTTTAGTTCTTATAAATCTTTACCAAACTTTTCTCTCAATCTCAATCTAATTTCTACCCCCAAATTCTATCTCTCTCTACTTTTTCCTTCACTAAACGGGTCTCACAACCCAGTTCTAAGTTCGAAGAATAGCAGGTCAACACTAGTGGTGGTCCCGGTTCGTGAACGTGAGGAGATTTTGAGAATTTGGGAAAAGTTTCAAAGGTAAGTATTTTCCTTAATCCTAATTTGTTTTATTTAGGGCTTTTTAAGTATGTTAACTTCCAAATTAGTATAAATGCATCTAGGGTAAATTTTCGATCCGTTCTTCTGCTGCGCATTTCTCGATTTTCATCAATATCGTCATTTAACTATTCAAGTCAAAGTTTGACTTTGACTTTTTTGAATCAAAAGTCAACATTTTGACTTTTTATCCAATTGTTCCGTCTTTACTAATTTCGACCACTTAAGTATAAATCTGCATTTATTTTTCTGAAATTCAAATTATATAAAGTCAGTTAAATTTTAACTTTTCAAAGTTCAAAGTGAACATTTTGACTTTTTACAACTTTGACCATTTCCATCAATCCCAAGTTTCTGAATATGAATCTGCATTCATATTTTTAATATTTAAATCATATTTAAACGTAAGTCTCTGTCTTAAACTAATAACCAACAGTTATATCACATATATTCGTCGATTTCTCTCTCTTTACCTAATTTGAACAATTTGAATTGTTCCATCATATTGTTCTAAGTTAATTTCATATGAGCTAGCAGAGAAACCTAATAGTCTTATAGATCATGGGCTCTAACGATCTGAGATTAACTAGCTAAACTCTTTTAGACCGAGCTAATCAACATTCGTTAACTAATGGGTCATTCCACTAAATTAAAGTCTTGTAGTTACACTCCCTCGCTACAGATATATTTGTGTCTATCTGATATAATCATGATTAGCCTTCATGTGTTGTTCGTAAACTCTGCTGGTTTAAAATACCGTTTTGCCCCCTAGACTACATCTTGCTCCTTAAGTCGCAATGATCCACTATTGAACTATTGGTTTTAGGTCCAACCTATAAAATTGAATTCTTCTCGGACCAATGAGAAGGTAGGGCCTTTGTTCAAGAATTGGATT
This sequence comes from Cucumis melo, assembly GCF_025177605.1. Taxonomy (NCBI): domain Eukaryota; kingdom Viridiplantae; phylum Streptophyta; class Magnoliopsida; order Cucurbitales; family Cucurbitaceae; genus Cucumis; species Cucumis melo. The sequence goes on from NC_066862.1 coordinate 15,653,038, forward strand.
CAGTCCTTAAGGGAACAACCTATTTACTAACCCTAAAGTGAGTATGAGTGAGTTCCGTCTTGCACCCTATGTCCCTAGCTGTCCACCCGATCTTACCTCTAAAATAGATGACTTATTGGGCCAACACTATTAAGTTGCCCACACCTATGCAGATCTAAGGATAATTCCATGTGAATTGAAGTTTATAGTTAGCTCCGGATTAAGATTAAGTAACCTAAGTCATCATAATCAAAATAATCAATTTATATAGTCAACGGTGTTATAACTTAAAAAGACTATTTCATGGTTCCAGTCTTATGTAAACTCTTTACATAGGATGCCCTCACTCCCATGTCTCTACATGAACGAATCAGGATCACATCGTTTATATTAACTATAAAGCGAGCCACATCTATAGAGTTCCTGGAATAAGGCGTCCCACCTTATTTATATACTTTAAATCATTTGGACTATAAACTCCAACTTGATCCATGTTTATGTCTGTACATAAATTTTAAGTCTACACTAGAAAACCTCCAAATCTTAGTTTATTGGATTCAAGATTATAGTATTCTATTTTCACTAATAAGTCCTCAATAACCACTTTATTGAATAGAATATAATTTTAAACTACAAACTACAAGTTTTAGAACATCAATTTCGACCATCCTCAGGGTTGAATCTATATTGATTTTGTTGGGAATTACACGCGGGTTCTCATTCTGAAAAAGTTCTTAATTCCAATTCGTTAGGGATGTCATATCAGAGTCTCTATCGCGGCTGAAATGTGTCTTGGTACAGCCTATCGTAATTTTAATTAACATGACTCGAAATCGGTAGTCGCACTAAGTTGGGTATCCCTAATGGAATCGTCAAGAATCAAGATTTGAAGATCGGGTTGCTTTTGTCAAATTGGGTCAGAGCTTGACTCATTGCCTCGGGCTTATGTAATCGCCCCTATTGCATGTGACGATTGGATCATGAGATCGTCAAGAGAATGTCACCCCATGACACAAAGTGTTATTGGACTAAAGACATTTCACCATTAGGTTAGGAATATCATTCCGATGTAAGGTCATCATTAATGTGAAAAAGATGTTGTGATGTTATCTGCAGATTATAAAACATAAGTTTGGGGGCGGGTTAAAATTCAAGTGCACTCACGACGGAGGGTCATCCATACAAATTCACTTTATGCTTATGGGTCGTTGAAATGCTCTAGCACCCTTCAATGGAACACTCCCGCCTTCTATTCACTTATTGTCTAATATTGTACTATATGCTTGGCTAATAATGAAGGCCTTCAACTTCTATTTTGAGTGCTATTATTGGTTGTATTTAGCTATAGAATGGTTATAATTTCTATATTTTACCTTATTCTGATTTATTGTTTCGTAGCATTAGTCTCTTTTATTTTGTAAATGAAAAGACTTGTTTCATTTTCTAAAAAAGTTGAGACAATTTCCAGATGGTTTATTATTATCTTGAGGGACATATCGAATGTTGAATGTTGTTGTAATGAATTCGGACTAAGATTCGAAATCCAAATTCGACAACTAATGACCTTTACATTCTTATACGCCTCCTGCGATGTTCTTAGCAAATTAATCGACTCTATGGAATTGTATATTTCCAAGATAAATTTATGAATCAGGAAGATTTGTATCTTAAAAATATCTTTAAAGATCAGTTACAATTAATTATTATAAGATGATCTAAATAAGAGGTCCTCTATATATAGTATGATTGGTTGCTCTGCTACTCGTATAGAGATTATTCCATGCCAGTGAGATTAGTCTAGTTACATGTTTTTAATAAATATAACTTCTCAAGTTCATGATAGTTCTCAAGGTGAATGGCTTAAATTATTGTTTATTTTCAACTCCCAAAGTTTCATAGTCCTATATGTAATAAGTTGTCATACTTCATGGGGTACCAGTTAAGTTATGTCAAATAGTAACCCTCTTTTCACATACATTGTTGACAGTGTCTCCAAACAGCATTCGTTACTCGGTTATAGTTTAGTACAATTTTTCACTCACAGATAGATGGTATTTGAGCAAAATTTCTCCTTGTATAAGATGTGGTTTGGAAACTAACCAAGTGGAAGACAGTGGGCATGTAACACTCCAACTTTAGGAGAGGGACATGAATAAATTGATATCATATTTGAATTAAAGGGATTATGAGAGCTATGGTTAAAATTAAGCTTAAAAGTTAAGCGTGCTCTCCTTTTCCAAGTCTATTCTCCTTTTTCGTGGCTCAATCATATATAGGAACTTAATAGTTAAGCGTATTTGGTTTGGAACAATCCTATGTTAGGTAATCTTTTAAGAATTTTCCTATTAAACATGTCCATGTGAAAGCGTGCTAAAAGTAGGGTTGATACTAAAAAACCATAAAATCGAAAAACCAAATTAATCGAGTGGTTTGGTCCAATTTAGTAGTATCAAATTGGACTTCTTGGTTTATTTGGGGAAAACAAAAAAGTTTTAGTATGAATCTGATTTTAGTTGGAAAAACCAATAAAAACTTAATCGAACCAATGATATAAATATACTCTTAAAACTAAATTCTTTTTTAGTTATCGTTTAGTGTTTCAATTTAATGGTGCATATATAATTTTTGTTTTAGCAAAAAGATCAATTTTATGTAACATTGCATGTTTTTTATTTAGAAAAGTGCCCAACAAAATGTCAAATTGCATTTTGTTAAAAGGAAAATAGACATAGATTTAATTTAAAGTTAGCAAAAGTGATCCATTTAAAACAAAGTGAGGAGTAAAAATAAAAATTTGAAAGAAAAAACAAAATGTTAAAAATCAAGAACCAAACTGATCCAAATAAAATCAATTCATTGATTTTGTTCTCTATATTGTATATTGATTTGGATTCCTTAGTAAAACTGATGGGTTCCGTTTGATTTTTGGTTCCCTTTAAAATCGATAGGTTCATCTTAGCTTATAATACTCATATTGTTTGTGGGACAACATTCATTCTTGGAAGCATTAAGATAAGTAAGGATGATGTAGTCAAGTATTTGTTGTCGGTATTTGTTTTTATATGACGTACCAATATGTAATTATTGGAAGTTATTTTTTTCATTATCATGTATATTTTTTTAAAATTATATATTATCATTGCTTTCCCTCCTTTACTTTTAGAAACTCATTGTTATGCTTTTTCCTTTCAATTTCTTTTCCATTGTTTCAAAGATTATTTTCAAATATAGCAAAATGCATCAATATATAGTAAAATAACATAATCTATCTACAATGAATCGGGATAGATCAAAATAGACCATTAGCTATGTCTATTTGTATCGTGATAGATAAAAGTAGTAGTATATTGTAGTCTATAATGGTCTATCACAAATGTATTGTGATACTTTACGATATTTATAATTTTTTTTTTTTTTGAAGTTTCTGTTATTTAAAATACACTCATTCTTTTGAACTATCATAATTGATTTCTTTTATTTTCTTTTAATATAAAGATCCTTATGTTTTGCTTTCAAAATTGAATCTCAATAAAATCAAATATTATATACATTTTGTTCGGGCTCTTCTAAAAAATATAACAAAACGATAAATTTTCTTTTTTCTACCGACAACCCATCATAATCTTCAACCCCTAACTCATTTTTTAATAAGGTTTTGATGTATATTTTTCTCAAACAAAATTAAAAGAAAGAAAATTTTGTTTGAACTAATTTGTATTTAGATAAACAATACAAATTAAATCTATGTAGAACCTAAGACAAGACAGATTATTCTTATCAATAAAGATAAACTAAGGAAAATATAATACTTTTATTCTCAATAAATGGAAAGTAAACATATTTAAGAACAATCAAGAAACGTTTGCTTGGTTATTTAAAAAAGGGTTAAAATCAAGAATTTGAATTGAAAATATTGAAATGGTTGTTATGAAAAAAGAAAATGTAAAGGGAACAAAACTTTTTTTTTAGAAAAAAGGTAGAAAACCAAATAGTAAAAAAACAATAAAATAAAAACTAAGATGGTAAAATAAGATAGAGCCAATTGAAGAAGAAGAAGTGAAAGTGAAGTGATATAATATAGGAAGAGTGATATAACATAGGAAGGTTGCATGGGTTTTCTTTTAGTTACGTAATATAGAAACTGTTTGAGGGTTTTAGTTAATGTAATATAAAAAAGAATTATGAAACCAGAATTCAGAAACTTTATATTTCAGTGTCTCAAATCCCCAAACCGATGACTTTTTAGTGATTTTTTTAACGGAAAAAAAAACAAAATTAAAAATCTTAAATGAATTCAAATCCTTCCCTCCAAACAAAAAGAGATTATTTGAATTAGACAAAGGCTCAAACGAAATCAATTCATTATTTTTTAATTAACCCATCATAGTTAAAAGTGTTTTTTCAAAAATATAAGAAACCACTAAAATATTTACGTGACAATTTTAGAAATAAAAAAAGGCCACAGCACCATAATAGAAAATACAAAAAATGTTCCATTCAATATGTAATTAATCGATCACACGCACGTGTAATTCTTTTTTTAAACGAGCATTATATGTGATGGTAGTATCAATATGAACATATAATTCTTTTTAAACAATAAAAAATGACTTTAAATCTATAACCATGCAAAATCAAGAGTGATATTTAAACAATTGTGGTATTCTTGAATATGAGAAAGGTAAAGTTAATACTGTTTAATATTCTATTTAAACGATCTTAAATATTTTTTAGATTTAAAAATAAATAGTTTAAAAATATAAAAAAGGAGATTTATAAAATAAATCGTTTAAAAATATAAGAAAGGAAAATCGAGGGATGGGTAAGAAAATATGAATAAATGACAAGAATTAAAGAAAAGAAATATAAGTGATAGATCATAAATTTGTGAAAATATTTTATAGGATAGACTTTTTGATTTTGTTATGTTTATAAAAATTAAGCTTAATTTAAGGTGGAAAACAATAATAATTAATGTCCGTCTAATCTCCTCTCCCACCGTTCTAAAAATGATTGTAATAAATTTAAAATCATTTCATAAACTTGTTGAATCCGAAGAGGAACCTTCATTAGTGTGGACGGAAGGTTATCCTCTTCCTCCATATTCTGTTTCTTAATCTTCGAAACCGACGGTGACCGACTATGGATGCCGGAGAAGCAATTTGGAAAGAGATCGAACTCGCTGAGAGGTATCATATCTAATTTCTTTATTTTTCTTTTGTTTCATAAAGGAAAAACGGGTTCACTCATCAGTTTGATTCATTCCTTATGTACGTAGCTGGAAACATGAGCTGACCCGTAATTCGTCAATGGGTTTTGCAGCTATCTCGTGTGCGCCATGTTCGAGGAAGCAGTAGCCCTATCTTCCTCTGTTTTAAAGCGTATTTCTCAACTGGAAAATGGTATTGAAAAAAATGAAATGATGGAATCGGCTGGTATGGTTTTAATTCAATCTTTGAAGGAACTTGGAAGGTAATCTCAGCTTTATTTAAAACTACTTTCCTACCTATTTTTTTTAAATTTTCTTGTGTGTTAAATTGCTAGTTTAGATTTTCTACAATAACCAAGTGAACACTGATTCATTCTTGAAGGGCTGCTGTACTGTAATGTTATCTTGATTGATAACATTCTTCATCTTTTAGTTGTTAGTGTTTTCTTAATTGTCAATGGAAAGACAGTTTATGCATTGTTTTGTATATTAAACCAATTATTCGGTTCACTTGTGTACCTGCAGGACATCACAGATACTGAATGAGCTCAGAGTATCATTTTCCTCCGTTGCAGCCATCCCTTTTACTGTTCTTTTATTTGGGTAATCTCTTCAGTTACTGTCAAACTGCCAAACATAATATCAAGCTAGTCTTGTAATAGTAATACATTCAATTCTCCTGTCCATTGATTGAAAATGTGAGTTTTTATTCCACCATCATAATGGAAAAAGTAAAGACATCTTGGTTGGTTCTCCTTAATTAGTTACAATATCTGTTCTGTATATTGATCTAACACCTTGTCCTTTTCACAACTCTTTCCACTGAAGTATTTACAATTTTTCTAAGATGAATCACTACCTTCCCAAAATGTTTTTGTTATACTAGTATTTTAATACATGTTGAAATAATTAGTGTATCTGCACAACAGAGTTTAGCATGATGAATTGCATCGCTCTCTCTCTTTCTCTCTCTGGTCGTGATCATGAAATAACTGGAATTGAAATAGGTAGTCTAGTCAATAATGCTATAAATCAACTGGACATGTGGAGTGACAAGATTTTGTAACCTAAAGAGAGAAGATCTCATCTACTTTGGCTTCATACCTCCTTTAATTTCATTTGTAATATGTTCGCATTCCTCCATTTGGCCCAACCAACTTCCTTTGAGTTTCAAATGGATCTAACAATTCTCTCCTTTGAGTTAAGATATAATGTGTTGGCCTCATGGTGGAAAGGGCAAGGTGTAACTCATATCTTTGTGGGTATAGATTAGTAACTTGGTGGCGGTCGATCTAAAGATCAATACTATTGGCATGCCTGATGTTCAACTTTGTAGGGTTTAAGTAATTGTCCTATGAAGTTTTTACCTGTGGGTGAGTCATATTGCTATGGCATTCTAATAGTTAATTTTACTATGCTCAATTTCTTAGGGCGTGTTTTCATTTTTCGGAAGGTCTTTCTGATATGCAATCTTTACTAGAAGAGTTCCTTGGCAAGTGGAATTTATTGAATGAGGAAGTATATGTTTTTGTTGGCTCAAGAAGTATTGATGACAGAGAATGTCATGCTCAGTTGACTGTTGATGAATATCTCCAACTTGTTCACGTTTACCTCCGGATTGTCACAGAGATAGGTTTGAAGGATGTGGATCTTGCTGTTTCTTGGGTTGAGAAAGCTGCTTTGCCTGAGGGAAAGCGTCAGGTAAATAGTTGTTTCTCATGTTCTATTGAATGCCATTTAAGAAAGTTTAATATTGGATTGGACATCAGAACATTTGGGTTGTCTATAAGTGGGATTTTGATTTACAAAGAATTGGAAGTGGAATATGTTATAGCCGTGTTCTTGTAAATATCCTTTGTTTCATTTATTATTCTTCTCTATCTTCCAACTATTTTCCATTTCCAGGGCATCTGGCATGGTTTTGATTTTTTTTTTATTTTGTTCTTTTATATATATATATATATATATCTCCTACATCTACAACTTCATAATAACTCTACTATTTTTTCAATATTCATCAGTTTGCTGCATTTTTCATCTTTCTTAATGCATCTCAAATAAATTCTTCAAGGAATTTTGGCGGATGAAGCATTTAATTCAATCCTGTCATTACCATCTTTATCAGTAGTCTGTTCCATCAATCCTTCCTTGTAAAGATTCAAAAACTTCTCTGACGTATTTAATTTAATCCTGTCATTACCATCTTTATCAGTAGTCTGTTGCATTAATCCTTCCTTGTAGAGAAGTTTATGATTTGGAAAAATTGAATTGTCAACCGTGACTAAAAGTTATATCATTTTCTTCAAAACTCTTTGGCTAGATACTTTTGAGGAGGCTAGACTACCTGCAGTCTAAGAAACCGGCCAGTTCGTCACAATCGTCCTCTTCATCTTTGCTTAGAAATGACCATAGAAAACATTTATCTTCTTCAGAAGGACTTCAAGTATCAAGAGCTTCAGAAACAGCCTTAGACCCTGGATATCATCAAGATGGAGGAAGTGCTAACAGAGAAACAGTTCTAAGACTACATAAACTTACAAAACCATCTTTTTGGCCTTTCCGTACCATAACATTGAAGTTTGGAAGTTTTCGTCTCGTCGTATCCACCAGAAAGATTGTGCTTAGCTGTTTTCTAGTTCTAATTTATTATCTGCTGCGAAGGAAACTAACCGCTGTGAAGAGGTATGCACCTTGTCAAATAAAGTACATTGTTTTGATCTCTCTCTTTCTGCTAGCTATATCCAAGCTAATTCCTTACGCAAGTTAGAGGTTCAACAAAATAGATGAAGGAAATTTTAGATTGAGAAGTCTTTTTTGTAGGTCAAAGTTTTGTTTATACGGTAGTGTATCTTAGGAATACAGTACCTTGATGCACAACTATTATATTGTATATTTGCATCTTCTGGCAGGAAAAATTTGAAATCTACTTTCCCTCTCGAGGAAAAGTGAAAATACTGGGAAGATTAGAGAAGGAAAGATTGAGGCTAAGGATAAGTTTGAGATGACTTCTGAAAAGAAAAAAAATAATGTTTTTGGTGAAAGCACTTCTTGTTTTATGCTTTTTTCTTCTTTAATTTAAGAAACACTATTTGAGTGGTACTCCTTTAAGGGGGTGCCAGGGAGTGGAGTGGTGAACTCTACTCCCCTGTTAACTTCACTCATTGCCTTAAACGCTTTTAGTAGTTTTGGTATTTCTAGAGTTTTCAAAATTGTTTGTATTATCTAATCCTAATTTTTTTAAAAAAATGTTATCAAACAGTGATTTCAAGGGGTAAAAGCTTTTTTCTACATTTCAAAAGTCATTTGAATACCTCTTTCTCTAATGTTAATCCTTCCTTTAGAGCTTAGTTGTAACAATTGAAACTACGACATTACTATATTGACATTTTCCTTTTTTTGGTAAAAACTTAGGATGGCTCAGAAACAAGGTTCGTCCATGAAGAAGGCACTGGTAGACTTGTGGCAGCTTGCATTTTCATATCAAGTAAACCCTTTAGCTATTGCTCAACCCCTTTCTGGAGCAGCTCGTGGAGTCTCATGATTCTTTTAAAATCGTATTTGTTTTCTGTCATTTCATATATTAAGCAGCATTTACAAGCATTTTTCTTTTAATGGGAATTATGTTCTCTTTGCTTCATTGTGCTGCACAACCTGATATACTTTATATCTATATAGAATTTATATACTAAATTTACCCTTCATGAAACTAAATTTATTGGTCAATGAGCGGTCGTGCAATTTGTTGTTGTTTGTGGGCTTAGTTTGAATCTTTATTCTTTTGCTTCAGAGTATTAATGTTCTAGCATATTATCGGTGACCATTTTGAATATATATTGATAAATTATTGATACACTACTGTTACATTTGAGATGGAAATTTAGTTCGCTTGAAACTGAAATTTGAAGGATAATAATAGACCAAATGTATTTTAAGTATTGATATACCAATGATACACCAATGTTATATTTGAAATGAAAATTGGTAATGAATTTTGTATTGACATTGAAATACTATTAAAGCACCAATACTATACTTGAAATTTAATTTAGAATCAAAATACTATACTTGAAATTTAATTTAGAATCAAAATATTGAAATTTAATTTAGAATCAAAATAATTGATATTTTGTTGATACAGTAATTTTAACTTATAATTTTAATATGAATTACATTCATAATAATTTAATATTTGAATCGATTCAAACATTAAAATTTATATTATAATGTATCTTGTGTATTATATTAATTGTATCATATATATATATATATTCGGTTAATTGATTTGAAGATTTCAAATTCTTTTAAAATTCTTGATTCTTGGTTTATCCCTTATGAACTAGGTGATAATTTGTAGAAATCTGAGTTATCATGGGATTATATGTTAAATAATGGAGCTAAAATGCGAAGTTGTTAGAAGTAGTGGGCTTGGCCCACAGGGTTTTTGAGAAAAGATTCACCCTAATTTCTAAATTTTTACCTTCTTTTTTTTTTTATTGTGTATTCTATTAATTCTCTCATTGTACCTATTGTAATTTATCAAAAAATAATAAGAACAAAAACATTGTGATTTTCTCTTGGTATTTGGGTTTCCATGTAGGTTGATGTTTTGTATTTTTATAACTTTTAAAATGTATCAAAACAAAACAACAACAAAATCCTACAAAACAGTTTAGGACAAATTCAAACCAAACCAGAAGCCACCGCTACCATGAAAAAATTACTCCACCAACTTCAGAAAGCTGCGATATCGGTGGTCATGATGGGCCCACCTCGTCGTCGTCTGTGTAGCCAAACAGTTGAAAACTTCCTCACATGTCGCTTCTGTCAAGCATGTGGGCCCATGCGCTGCTATTCATTCATCCCACTGCCCAACCTAGTCTCTTTTACGTGTCGCCGGCTGTCCAACTGTCGCATGTGCCCTCTGGTTACAGACAAACACAACAAAATCTATCAAACCTGTTGGTTGGTGTGTCATTGTCTATTGACTCTTTACGGCAATCTTACTTCTATGGTAACGAGACTGACCAACTCATAGACAATTCAAGGGTTGAAGCGGCAAATCTTCGGCGCATTCCAAACCAATCGAGTTTTCAATGTATTCTAAGAACTCGATAGTTTTGCTCCTTAATTTTTCTTCAAATTATATAACTAACTCAACTACTATTTTCGATGCTCGATTCTCGACCCATGATAATGAGAAGAATAGTGAAATACCAATCCTTGTATGCGAGCACTGTAAGATATAGGGCCACACTAAGGATCAGTGTTGGAAACTCCACGGTCGTTTCCCATGAGGTAAGAAACATCTAACGAGAAACAATACTCAGGACGTGCCTATGTTAGTAAGACTGTCAGCACCTGTCACGTCCCGCCCTAAATGCCACTTCATGCGGCCAAGTGGAGGTGTGTCGCCTAGACACTCAACGCCTATCACACCGCGTGATAAACGATAAGCGCCTAGTAAGCGAAACAACTTCTTAAACCAATTTCAATGCAAAGCTCTAACTTGGAACTCAAGAGACTTTACAACACGATGCAGCAGAAAAATAAATAACTAAATAATAACTTGGCATCTTATTTCACTTATAAGTTTGACTCTTAGTCTTTAACACTTTAGTTTTTAAGGCGATAAGCACAATACAATGCAGGGAAAAAATACAACAATAGCACAACTTCTCACTTTATTAACTTTTAAATGTGTGTTCTACAATCTTAGAGCATAGATCCTCAAGTAAATTAACTATGACACAAAACTTTAGAACATCGGGTCCAACTTCTCCACTTTACTCGCTTAGCTTCTTAATACGAGGACTTAGCTTCCCCCAAAACTGATATGATGGCCCTAAATATAACAACTTCAAAGTAATTGAAATCGGAAGACTTGGTCAGCTTTCTCGAATCACAACACATCTTACCCTTCTTAGCTTGGCCTTAACACCTGATTACCTAGGGAAGGAAGAACTTAAAACACGTAAGTCAAAGACTTAGTGAATGAGAGCTTAGGAATACCTTTTGGGGAATACAATACAATCACATAAACTTATTTTCATTTCATAAACACAGGCTCACAACGCCTCATCTCATGAATCAGAAATCACACATTAGCTTCCTCTTACCCTTTTTTACCGAGAACATGAATAGTTTCCTATGCCAAATTACTGGGATTCACTCTCACCATACCCTGTGTTTAGACTATTGTGAAGTTCACTCCATCCATAGCACTCGGGAATCTTCCTGATTTATTTCTCGTTGCTCAGGTTATCCACACGACGCCTTTACACATTATGTGCACACCACATAATATGCTCACTTGATAAGAATAAGGCTAATGGTTTACTGGAAACAATCAACACAATCATCATATAGAAATCTATAGTTTTCTCTTTTCAAATAACAACATTAACAACACTGTAATATATAGATATACAAGACTCGTTATGCATAACTACAAACTTGAAGGAATACTCTCAAATACATCATTTCTTTAAGAAGATTAATCACAGACGCTTATGAAGGTCACTCACGAAAACAAGTAATTCCCTTCTTCTCATAACACCTAGCTTCACTTCTCTTTTTCCCTAGCTTCCTCAACAAAAGCTCAACACTTCTACTTCCTTGGCAACTTCTTAGAATGATAATAATTTCTTTGATTCCTTCAACCTTATTTATACTAATCCCTTTAATTGGTTCTTCTCTTTTTCTGTCAGTTTTGACTTACAACTTTACACGCCTTAACTTATTGCTTGTCGGACCATGTAACCAACTAAAGCTGATTGACACATTGCCAATGGTCAACTCAAAATTAAACATTTTCCTTGAACGTTAAGCTTATCATCTTGGAATTCTTAACTCTAGATAAGTCATCTCCTTAGAAATACTAGGCTTATCTTCTTGGAATGCTCAACTCTTCCTTGCCTACTTTCTTCTTGCAACAGATCACAAACACCTTGATATAAGAAGACTAAGGGTTAATTGGGCAATTAGGTAATATTCTAGGCTAATTCCCTTTTTATCCCTAATTGTGATAGAACTCTATAAATATGAGTCTTCTCCTCTTGTATGAAACACATTAATCATTCTAATAAAAGATCTACATTCTTAGTTCTTGGAGGATTTCTTCTTGAGGTTACTTAAGATACATCAATTTGGTATCAGAGCAAACATTTGGGCCAACGTTGATTGTCGTCGGTGGAAGACCGGGAAACTCTTGTTGACGCCAATCACGAGAGGGAGCTTTGAGTGTTGTGCTTGTTTCCAAACAACACATCTAATTAGGGGGAACCCTTGAAATTCCAAGAAAGAAAGAATAGACCAAAGATTTTTCAAGAATGGACTTCTATCGATCAAAGAAGATGCCTAAGAAAAAAACCAGTAGTAGGCATAGACAAGAAAATCAATTTTACTTTCATAAACAATGCTGAAGTTCTTATTCAAGTGTTTCGGAAGAAGAATTTCAACATTCCAATTTTGGTCATGCTCGATTTTCTCAAAGAACCTATCATTATCCAAATTGGGAATTTGATTCTAGTGATTCTAGTGACTTCGACGATTTTTCTAAGGCAGTTTGGGACAGAATAAGAAGGCGACAATATCGAAAAATGGCCCAACGATCCAATCAAACCTATTTTTCAAGAAATCAACATGAAGATTGGAAGTTGGATGAATTAAAGAATCGTCAAGAATCATCAAGAATGGATTTTTACCATCCAAGAAGAACATCCAAGACTCAAAATTACTCTTTTGGTTATGAAACACGATCAAGAAAGATTGATTCAAGAAAATCAATGGATGAGTCTTATACTATGAGATTGCAACACATTCGAGAATTCAACAAAAGCACTACTTCGATCCTGCAACGTTGGAAGAAATAAAGAAAACAATAAAAGAAATTCAACGTTCATTAGGAGAAATGACTCAACTATCAATTCATTGGCAAGAGTTCAAGAATGAATTTGTTTCATATACGAAAGAAAAACTAAGGAATCACAGTTGGAAAATTTTCAAATAGAAAATCTTGAAGATAAAATTGAAGAACCAGAATTTGAAAATGTTGATTTGAAAATGGTCACAAGCGAAGAAAAATCCAACGAAGGAGATGAAAAAGAAGTATCGAACACTGAGAAAAAATCAAACAAGAACAATGACACATTGGTTGCGTGGAAATAAATCTTCAAATCGTCAAAGAACTTGAAGCGAATGATAAAGAAAATGTGATTCTTGAAGAATTTTCTTCAAAAGTTGATTCTTTTGAAATTTGTTCTTTGAATATAGTTTTGAGTGAGATTGAAGTAAACATCTTTTCCAAGTTTACGACCAATGGAGAAGTTCATCTTTAATGGCCATATTTGATCTTTTGTTTCAATTTTATCCCTTCAATCATAATATTTTTGTTCAAAATTTCGGAGCTTGGTTTGGTCATACTCCGTTGAACAAGTTTATTTCATTATTTTTTTTCTTTTTTTGCTTCATAGATTTCTTCTTTTTAAAACTCAGGACGAGATTTCTTTTTAAAGGGGTAGAACTATGTAAGAAGACTAAGAGTTAATTGGGTAATTAGGTAATATTCTAGGTTAATTCCCTTTTTACCCCCCTATTGTAATAGAACTCTATAAATATGAGTCTTCTCCTCTTGTATGAAACACATTAATCATTCTAATAAAAGATCTACATTCTTGGTTCTTGGAGGATTTCTCCTTGAGGTTACTTAGGCTACATCACGCCTGCTCTTTCTCGCCAGACTTCATCTCATGTTGCTACTCAAAAGCCTAACTCTTCCATAAAATGTCTACTTCGTAGCAACCACTTCGAGATGCAAGTACTTCTCTCCGTGTTGTTGGTCCTTGAAACGTAATCTTCTTCACAATTAAAGACCTCTTTAGAATAATCATTCTTTTCTCTTTAGAATAATCATTCCTTCTCAACATGACTCCTTTTTTAGATTGAGGCCTTACACCACTTCTTAGTTAACTGGCCCTACTATAAGCCAAACCGACACTCTACCCTGGACACCATTGCTCAGTCAGGTATGCCTCAGTCTCTTGGTCTTATTTAGCATTGACGCGAAGAATCCCTGGATTTTAGACTTGGGGGCTACAAATCACTTGACAGGATCTTCAGAGTACTTTGTCTCTTTACACCATGTGCCAGTAATGAGAACATTTGGATAGTCGATGACTCTTTAGCTCCAATTACTGGCAAAGGACAAATAGTTCTCTTTTACGGTCTCTCTTCAGAATGCTTTGCATGTTCCTAATCTCTCTTACAATTTATTATCTATTAGTAAAATCACTTATGAGCAATACTGTAAAGCTACTTTCTTATCTGAATCTATTTGTTTTCAAGATTTAAGCTCAGAGAGGATGATTGACGTTGTTTGACATAACAGGAGACTTTGCATCCTTGATGGTAATACCTCTGGTAGTAGTATCTCTAGGACTAGTTTACTATCTTCCTATTTTAGCACTTCTAAACATGAATGTATGTTGTGGTATTTTCTATTGGATCACCCAAACTTTACTTATATGAAATATTTGTCTCCCCATCTATTTTCTAAAGTTGATGTCTCCTCTTTATCTTGTGGTATATGTATTCGAACAAAACAGCATCGGGTTTCATTTTCCTCACGACCATATAAACCCACACAACTGTTTACACTTATCCATAATGACGTTTGGGGTCCAACCAAGGTTACCACCTCATCTGGAAAACGATGGTTTGCAACTTTCATTAATGATCATACCCGTCTTACCTGGGTCTACCTTATCATCGATAAATCTAAGGTTTTCTCTATTTTTCAAAACCTCTATCACACCATTGAGACCAATTCCATACAAAAATTGCAATTCTTCAGAGTGATAATGGTCATGAATTCCAAAATCATAACCTTAGTAAGTTCCTAGCCTCCAAGGGAATTGTTTATTAAAACTCATGCACTTACACTCCTCAACAAAATAGAGTGGCCGAGTGAAAAAACTGTCATCTTCTGGAAGTAACATGTTCTCTTATGCTATCTACTTCCCTTCCTTCATACTTATGGGAAGATGTTATTCTTACAGCAGTTTATTTAATCAATATTATATGCCTTCTCATATCCTCCACCTTCAGACTCCCTTAGATAGTCTTAAGGAGTCATACTCTTCTACTCGTCTAATTTCAGAGGTTCCTCTTCGTGTGTTTGGGTGTACTTCTTATGTCCATAATTTCGGCCCTAATTAGATCAAATTTACCCCTCAGGCTCAGACATGTGTGTTTGTTGGGTATCCTCTTCATCAACGCAATTATAAATGCTTTTATCCGTCGTTTGGGAAATACTTCGTCACATGGATGTTACTTTCTATGAGGACCAATCCTACTTTCTCGTTAGCCATCTTTAGCTAGGGGAGAGTGTGAGTGAAGAGTCTAACTGTACCTTAAAGTCGCACTTTATTTCTTTCTCATCAATTTTTTTATTTTCTTTTTTCTTTTTTTTTTATTTTTATTTTTATTTTGCAATGGAATGGAAAGATAGCTTTTATACTCGTCCCACAGTGGTTCATACAACACTAACATTGAGCAACTTTAATTGATCAAGAAAGAGTTTATTTATTTTTCTTTCAAATAGGTCGAAAAATTGGTTGGTTATGTCCTAGTGAATGCATTACTAAATTGATGTTAGGAAGGTCTTTTGGGTGACATCAAACATATAGACTAGAAACAGCTACTCTAAGCATGCAAGACCTAGGATAGTTAGGTGATGGACTTAAGTATGCATGAGAAATGAAAGAGAAAAATTAAAAATATGCTCCAAATTATACTTATTTTCTTTATATATTGTCTCACATATGAATGATTCTAATAGTATATCATAGACAAGTCATAGAAAAGCACAAGGCTGCAAAGCAAGTAACAAAGAAGCACACACAACAGTTCATAGCTCAGATGCTCAAAGGCCCCAACTATAACACAAACATACCCCACTCCCAACTTAAAATCTAATATTGTCCCAAATGTGATAAATAATACAGAAAAACAAAGGGCAAATTAAAGGGAAACATAAAAGTTCTTTGAAATTTTGGCACAATGGAAGTATGAGTGTCTCACTTCATGAAAATGATTTTCTTCATTTTTCCTAAGACCAAGAATGATAAGAAGAGTAAAATCAAATAAAAACAAAAATAACATAAAAGAAACCTACATTAAGAAAGCAATAAAAAAATTTCCTGGCTCTAGGTAGCACAAATTTTTAAAGGCAACAAAAAATTTTAAGGTCGTTTTGCTCAATTATATTCGACCTCATCAACCATATCCATCATAAACCATCAAATCTCAAACCTTCACCCTCAACTTAGGAGGTGGACCGCTATCCTAAAAGATCTAAGAACTAGAACAAGTAAGATTAGTATTAGTACTATCAGAGATAAAAAACGATTACAAATTATTATGATCCCGAAGAGTTAGGGACTCTTTATCCACATCAATTACAACATTCGATGTCTTTAAAAAGGGTTTTCCTAACAACATAGATATAGTAGAAGAAGGAAAGTTAACATTCACTTTAATCACATAAAAATCCACGGGAAAGGATAAATAGTTGACTATATACTACTACAAAAATGAGTTTACTTGACGCTTGCAGTTCTGAAATACTTGACATTTCTAATAAAAACTGTCAAGTAAAATAAAGAAAATATCAAGAATAACAAAAACTGAAAAAATGCATAATTTTTTTAATCATTTTTCAATACTTGACAAGTTAAAAGCCTCAAATCTAGTTTTATTTACTTGGTATTTTTTCAATGTCAAGAATTATCTATTTCTAAATAATTTCCCCTCTTTTCTTTAAAATTTTTATCCTTAAATTTCCTTTCTTTTCACTCTCCAAATTTTATCCCCATTAATTTTCATTTTCTTCCTCTCTTCTCTTCCCAACTTCCTTTCTTATACACAACCCCTCTCCCGATTTTTCCCTTGCTTGCCACCGTATCCCTCACCCAATTTCCCCTGTTCGTCGCCCCCTTGGCAGTAACCACCCCTCATTACCTCCCTCCCCCGATATTTTAATTTGTTGGTTTTTTTTTCCTGCAGGTTTGACATTAGGAAAGAAATTGAAATATGATATTTTATGATATGAGTGTTTGATTTGTCTCTTTGATGCATAACCTATTTCAATAGTCCCAAAAATGGGGCAACATGTCTCGACCGTTCTTTTTCAAACTAGGTATGTTTTTCTAATCCGTTTGTTGTTGCATTCATTCTTCTATTGTGAATCTTTTCCTGGTTCTACGTATTGTTTTTTTTTTTATCTTTCCCTATTTTGTTTATGGATTTTTTGTTTTAACAATTGGGATTTTGCAAGAATGTTCATGAAAAATGGTTGAAACCAAACAGGTAGGTTTCCAAATAGCTTTGAACTAACCAAAACGAAAGCTTCTTGATTTCAATTTTTGAACTGAACTACATTGATACCATTGTTGATTGCTTGCTTGCTTGTTGTCCCACCCCAATTCGCTCTTAAAGTATGGAGTATGGTAGTTGTTATACTTGCAACTCCAAACATTTTGTTTCTACATTGAGATCCTACATTTTGTTTCTATCCTCATTTTGTTTATAGATGTCAAGGAGTTATGGATAACAATCGATGAGTATGTAATGGTATAAGAGTGTTGTGGTGCTTGAAGGGAGGATGATGTCTCTGTTTTTTATTATTACATATACTTTGTGTTTTATGATTAAGAACGATGATCATAACTCGTTTTATAATATGAATAAGAATGATGTTCCTATGTTGTAAGTATGTAATGACTAACTATATGTATGTTCAAGGCCATATATGCAATTTGTTAGTTCTTTGATTGAAACTTTGGGTTGATTCAAGAAACATAGTTCAATTGATGGAAAGCTTAAATTCTTGCTTATGTGTTGTCTGAGTTGATCATGTTGTATACCATTGTTGGCTTTAAAACAAGTGCAATATGACTATATGGATATTTTAAATTATACAATTTTTCATTTGATAAAAAAAAAACCTTGACATGCAAAACGTGTCAAGAATTAACTCAGTTGTCAATTTTTTAGCGTCAAGAAAAGCTTCATTTGATAGGCAATAAGTGTCAATACTAATTGTTCTTGACGAATAATACATGTCAAGAATAAACAAATTCTTGACACGTAAAACATGTCAACTGATCTCATATACTTGACATTTAAAAACTGTTAAAAAAAACTCTTATTCATGACACTCGGTTGACCCATTGAAAAGCGTCAAGTAAACTCATTTTTGTAGTAGTGATAACTAGGACATACTTGACCAGACCTAGAAAAGCGTCAAGTAAACCCATTTTTGCTACCCCATGTGCTAGGCATGTTGTGCACCTCATAGCTGCCACGACATGCATTGTGCCCCCCCTATGTGCATTCGAACGTCTTGCATGCACATGGGTTGTCGCATGGCCTAGGCGCACATCTCACGTCGCCTGACTATACACTAGCCATGTCACGGCATGCTACTAAGCTAAAAAAACCGCTCACCTTCTAAAGGCCCGCACATATAAGGCCTTAGGTCTTGATGCTTTGGCCACCTTTCAACCTTGCCTAGAAACTGAAAAAATTCCAGAAAACTTCATTCAACTTTCAGAGCTTATAACTTTTAATCTAGCCATCAAAATGAAAAAGTTCCTTCTTTAAAATTGCTTAAGTTTGTCTTAACTAGCTTACCTGTAAATGTTAGCTTCAAATTTAAAGTGATATGTTCTGTAGGCTTCAAGAGGTCTACACTGCTCAGAAACCCTTTTAAAATGACATTCTCTCTTTCATCAACTTGTTGAAGACCTTCCTTGTGTCCCTCTTATCCAGCAACCTCATCTTACAAACTACAATCTTTTAGTAAACTTTTGAAACAAATTTCAAAGAAAATGCATTAGAGAATTAAGAGCAACCTTTGTTTGAAAATGACCTATTTATAGAGCTCTTTGCATGGCCAACCTTGACACCTCCTTATTTGCCGAAATTTGAAGTATTGCATGTTGTGGACACTTGTTCTCCACTCAACCTACCTCCCTTGAATGCTGAAGGGTCAACCAAAATGCTTATCACTTCAACTCACCTCACAAAACCTCCTAACAAAGCCTTGTTACCTAGCTAATCTCACACGTCATGCCCTGGCCGCTTGGTTCATCATGCCTAGCTCCTTCTTTGGCTTGCCATAACGCCCAAATTGGCACAGGAGGTTTTCAACTCGATTGATACTTCAAGTCTTTGCAAAGCGTTTAGCCTCTTGCTCGCCTTCCAAAACACCTAAAACATGCCTTTAGAGGTTCACATGACACCTTTGGCTGTCTAGCTATGTCCACAACACCTAGAACATATTAAAACGTCTAATCACCAACCCTTAGCCAATTTCAACTTGACTCCCTTTTCTTTTCTTCACTTGGCCACCAACCTCTCAAGCCTCAACACTTAGGATTTTTCTTCAACTCTTCTTTTAATTGGCAGCCTAAACACAACAAAACAACTTCACTTCAACTTTCACTAAACTTTAGCTTTCATTTAAAACTTAGAAATTCTTAAGAGAGTTAGATTTAAAGTTTACACTAATGTTATATAATTAATGGGTTTATGAAGATAAGTCAATATTAATTATATATTAAAAAGAGTTGAACTTGAGAAAGTTAATATGGAAATAAGACTCCTAGATCTATGATTATCATAATTTCAATCCAAGGTAAGACAAATTAAGTAACCCATGATAAAATTATAATTCTAAGAACATGTCTTTACTTGATTCTCACTTCCGTGTCACTTTTTTATTGCTTTCTAGATTTAGATTTTATCTTTAATTCAATTCTTATTAAAGTAGGGTTCTGTAAATAAAATTGAAAAAATGTTTAAATAGCAAAAAGATATTCATAATCAATTTCAGTGGATTGATTTGGACTTATCACTCTTACTATGTTTTTGTAGAAATAGTAGTAGGTTTTGGTAATTATAAATTCTTTTGAGGGGTCATTTTCAACTTTAACGATACCAAAAAAGAGTGCCATCAACATTATTAACTTTTCTCCATGCTTTGTCATCATATTAATATCCTCAATCCCAACGATCATGGAAACTCTACCATTCTCTATCTTTACTATATCGAGCAAACAAACTTTTATGTGAAGTTATGTCTACAAAAGTAACACCATCAATAGTCCATTCACATGAGTGATTGCCATTCTCTAGGGTACCCTCAACTCATGCATGGACATCATTAGTTTAAACTATATTAACCTCTTTGTTTTTTTTTTTTTTTTTTATCCTCATCCAGTTTTCTATATATTAACTTATTAAGTAGCCTTTCTTATGATAGTAAAAATACTCTATAATCTTATTCCAATTACTCAATTTTCTCTAGCTGCTACTCGGTCTATCTTTTACAAAAATTTTCTTGTTTTATCCTTTATTTACAACTAAAACTAAACTAAAGCTACAACTTATTATTTGTAAATCTTTCTTGTTAGAGTTTATGTCCTAAAACTCATAATTCTGTAAATAAACTATTTATTATTAGTAATAAAATAAGAGGTTTTCTTTTTATTTTTTATTTTGTGTTATTATGTCTTTTGTATAACATTATCCAATAAACTAGAAAATTCAAGATTATTACACAAAGTCTTGAACAATATTTAGTCGACATACAAGTGAATCATGTTCAAAAAAAAAAAAAAAACTTAAGGTCTTTAGTATATGGATAAGGTGAGTGTCTTATCTTGGTGGTACTATGGATACGACTCACTTTATAATAATATTTTACAAATTGTCTGAACTAAACCATTTATGTGGAGACATGTGAGTGGGGGTATCTTATACCAAGAGTTTATATAAGATCGCAAAATAATTAATCTCTCTTTGTAAATCCTTTATTTGATGAGATTAATATTTCATAGGATAATCATGTGTGATTAATCTTAATCTTGAGTGAGTAATGAACTTCCATCTGCGAAGTCTTTGTAATGACCCAACTCTTTATACTAAGTTGATGTCATTACTAAAAAGAAACAATAACAAAAAACACTTTTTTGAAAAGATGAAAAATAAATTTTCATTAAAAACATAATACTGAAACACTGATACATAGACGCGGAAGCAAAATTGAGGCCCCATATGACATGTCACGGATCCTTCTATGTCACTTGACAACTTTCCTCTACCTTTACCTTTGCCTGAAATGTTAAACATAGAAAGAGTGAGTATAAACATATACTCAGTAAGGGACCTACTACTAGTCTCGCTATGTGTCTGTTAACTTCCTATTAGAGTTCCGCTATGAAAGTACCCCTAAACTGGTGCGTTTCCGAACACATGCAATCTAGTGATCCCATAGGAATACATCTGGTCTTCGGTGAACTCGAAAGAACACCTAGGACAAATTGGTCTTCAGTGAACCCAAAGGAACACTTAGGACAATCGGACTGTAAGTGACCCCGTCGGATCACTCATATATATAACATCTCATAAGACTGATGATCCTGTCGAACCACATTGTCGTAAAAAAGTGGTGATCCTGAGGGACACCCATATGGGTACGACTCTAATAGACAAAGTTAATAGAATGCCTATCCATATCATGTAGCATATCATAAAAATCATAAACATGGCATGAATATTAATCATAACGTCGTTAATCATGTGATTAATATATAATGTGTCATCATCAATGTAAATCAATCATCATCATCGACATACTACGAGTCATAAACATAATATCAGTCATCATCATCAATCATCAACATCAACACATTATGCATCTTCCTATTCATAGCATGTAGCATATCTAAACATCATATATATGACATGAATATTAATTATAACGTCCTTAATCATGTGATTAATATATCATGATTAATTCTACCAGTCATAAACATAATATCAATCATCCACATCAACACATTATGCATCTTAGCTACATTAATGCATAATGGAAAATTACATTCAAGCTCTTAACTTCAGTTCAAAAGTCTAGTAGGAGAATCTCTTACCTGGAGATTTTAGCCAAACAAAGTACTCTCTGGCTGACAGTAAAAAATCTCCAATTCATTTAATCCTAATTATATAAAGAAATTTCAGTATCTTAATTAATGAAATTAGCAATGGGCTATCATCAAATAATTTTTCCAAATTAAATAACTTAAAAAAAATGGGGTTGAAACCAATTTAACCTTGATTGGGAAAAATCCACAATTTACATCTTCAAAAATTAGCCAATTGAACCTTTAAAGAAGCCCCAAATAGACCTAAAATTAAATTTACAAAATATTAATTTAATTTCATTAGCTTACCAAGGTTAGTGATAAGTTGAAAAAAAATTCTCTTATCCTTGATGGAAAAATTCATCACTTTAAATCTAAGTTTTGTCAAAGGACCCAATCATAGCTAAAATTGTTGAGGTGGCGACAACGGAGAGTTATCTTAGTGAAAAAGATGAAGAACCTTTTCTTTTTCCTTTTCTTTTCTACTCAAGCATTCCAATGTTATTTATAAACCCCAAATAATAACAATAATATTTAAGAAAACTTTCGTAAATGTAACAAAATACCAAACTATTTACGACCCGTGTAACAAGGCCAATAAAGTTAGCCACTTTTTAAATATTCCAGGTTTGCCCTCCTATCTTTCTTCTCTTCCTCGCGATGAAATCGTCTTTCTCTTGCAACTTCTTTCATCTTTCTACTGCAATTTCTTTCATTGTCTTTCTTCTTTCCTCTTCTGTTTTTTTTCTACGAATTCTTTCCATCATCTTTCTTATTTTTCAATTCTTTGTTTACGTCGTTTAATCTGTCTTCCTTATTTTTCTCTTCTGTAATTTCTTTCCGACATGAATTATCTTAACCCAACCATTAAATTTTGGCTCCAATCCTTAATATAACACCCAAATAATTTAACATAATTAATAAAAACTTCTTAAAGATTTGGTATGTTACATTTCTTTTCCTAATAATTATATTTCAATATATAATTATCAATTTTCCTTTTAAATAAATCCAATTCCTTCTCTTTCCTTATTTACCAAATCATAACAACTTATCTCTATAATCAATATTTATCTTTCTCCAAAATAATTAATTATCTTCCACAATAATTAATTATTATTTATCTTTCTCCAAAATAATTAATTATTTTTTATCTTTTCCAAAATAATTAATTATTTTTTTATCTTTCTACAAAATAATTATCATTTTACAAATAATTATATTTTTCTTTTTCTCCCTTAATAAATATCTTTTCTCCACAATACAATTATCTTTTCCTTAAATAATTATATTTCAACAAATATAATTATCTCTGAGGTCTTTTCAAAATTATAAAAAAGCAGCAAAATATTTACACTCTATAAAACAATTCCGAAAATAGAAAAAGCCTAGAGGTCCACTGTGTAAAATACCAAAAATATCCCGTCAACCACGCGGTCAACATCACGCGTCTAATATATTTGTGATCACTTAGATTTGGTTATTGATCGTTTAGATATGACTACAATTTATACACGATCGTTTAGATAATGGCTACAATTTATACGCGATCATTTAGAAATGACTACAATTTATACGCGATCGTTTAGATATGGGTTTTTCAATTCCATTGTTTAATTTTGTTACACGATCGTTCCCAAATCTAAATGATTTTTTAAAAAATTTGGTACTAGATTTTTTTAATTATTTTGGTACGGGACCGTTTAGATTCTTTTTACACGATCGTTTACTTCTTTTACATGATCGTTTACTTTCTTTTTACACGATCGTTTACATTTGACTACTCCAATCCAAATGATTTTTTTTTCAAGATTTTTTATACACGATCTTTTATTTTTTATACATGATCTTTTATTTTTTTTACACGATCGTTTACTTTTTTTAAACGACCGTTTACATTTGGCTACTCCAATCTAAATGATTTTTTTTTTCAAGATTCTTTATACACAATCTTTTGGTTTTTTTTTACAAAATCGTTTACTTTTTTTACACGATCATTTAAATTTGGCTACTCTAATCTAAATGATTTTTTTTCAAGATTAGATACAGAATCTTCTAGATTTTGCTATTTTTTTTGTACACAATCTTATACGCATTAGATTTTGCTATTTTTTTTACACAGTTCTTATACAAAGTCATTTAGATTTGGTTACTCAAATGCAAACGCGTAAAAAAAAAAGGAAAAGTAGAAAGGCGATGGAAAAAAATCGAAGCGAAAAAAAAAGAGGAAAAGAAGAAAAACGATTGAAAGATAAAATGACGTAAATAAAGAATTGAAAAATAAGAAAGATGATGGAAAGAAATCGCAGAAAAAAAAAAGAAGAAAGACGAAATTGCAGGGGAAAACGGAGAAGACGAAATAGAGGAGGAAGACGAATCGCAGAAGAAAGAAATATGGAAGGGCAAACCTGTAATATTTAAAAAATGACTAATTTTATGGGCTTTGTTACATGGGTCGTAAATAGTTTGGTGTTTTGTTACATTTACAATAGTTTCCCATTGTCTTTTCCTTTAACATAATAATTATATATATATATAATTATATATATATATAATTATATATATATATTCCACATATACATATAATTATCAAATCTGTAACAAACTTTCCACTCTATAATTTAATTAAATAACATCTATAATTATTTAATTTAATTCAAATTCAACGATACTAAAAATACACAAGTTTACTTAATTCTCTTACCCTACCATTTAATCAAAATATCAACAAACAGCATGCCAAAACAACTAATTAATTAAATATTCATCAAACAAATATTTAATTAATTTCAATTCCCACAAAAATCAAATAATTCTCATTGAATAAATTCAAAATAAAGTCCAATAAATTAAATCTAATTAAACAAAATTAAGATAATTTTGATTATCTTAATTTTGGAAGCGTTACAGTCTTGTCCTTTGATTTGCATGGTAAGAGTGATGACTCATGTTGTCGACTCAATAAGTTTATTATTTTATGGGATTAACTAAATGTAGAGTTGGAACACAACTTCGCAATATGAAGCTCAGTCATTTCTGTATAGGTAAGTAAATGAGTAGTTCACTTGAGTGTTGATTTCAATTCTTGAATAAGGGACCTTAACCTCCTACTGGCTTAAGAGGGACTTAGTTGATGGTTTGATCATAAATAAATTGTTCATTAAAGGAATCAATGATACTTAAGAAAAAAAAAGAAGGTAATTACAAGGGTAAATTGAATATTTGATCCCACTGTAATTATGAACAACTAGTGAAAAATTAACTTGTTAATATATATATTTTTTATATATATGGACCCAACTTGTCCTCCAGTGTATAAGAATTCAACTATGAATATATAATAGTTTGTCCTGTTGTTAATGATTAGAGGCTAATTTAATTAATTAATCTCGGATCATTGAAACTTATAATTTTAAGGTCCCCTTACTAGATCAACATGAACCATGATCAAATAGGTTGAAATAAAAAAAAAAAAGAGAGAATTTATGAAAGAAAATATTGATCCTATTTGATACAATTCATTATGTGATGAAGTGTAAAATTTATTTCGATGAGATTCAAATTTTAACTTAGAATTAATTTATTTGAATGAAAATCGAATGAAATAAATAACGAAATAATAAAGAAATATTTAAGTATGATTTACATAGGGGCATTTTCAAATTATATTTTAAATCCTTTTAATATGATATTTTAAATAGGTAAATATCTTTTTACATTGGATATTACTTGATATTCATTATACACGTAGATGTGTTATCCTAATAGGGTCATAAGTAAAAATTAGAGTTTTATAAACATGGCACTTAGAAGGCCCTTATAGGACACTACTTCATAATCTCTACAACTGTGGAGAGATTCTCCCCTATAAAATTATCTCAATTTTTTTTCATCAAAAGATTTTGAGGAGAAATTACCAGTTCGATGGAAGATTTTATCGTGGTCATGTTTTGACAACGATATGGTTATTAACATTTTTTGATCATTTGTATTTTTAGTTGTTACAAGAAATTCAAGAAAATTTAGTTCCCCCACTTTTAACAAATTTTCTCGGCTATAACCAAATCACAAGTTCTTATTCCTAATCGAGTAATGCATTCTTGTCATCGTTGTTTTCCAACAATTAGATAAAGACATAATAACTATATAACATACGCTTCATTTGTAAACTCTATCTTAACAAGCTTTTATTGGCTAATCAAAGTGGTTAACTTTATTAAATATAGAAATTAACAAAAACATCCTCAATTGAAATATTTATGTAAGGAGAGAGGTTTAATTATAAGTTGATTGTTTATTAACTTATTCGAAAGTGCTCCCATCAACTTCATTGCGTTAGGTTTATTGAATGCAAAACTATCTATATTAATTGACATACACATTTTGATAACTTTTATTGCCTTTTCATTAAGGTCTTCAAATCTTCATCCGACATTTCTTTTAGTCTTTCCTTCGATATCTCGTGCACACGAAAAGCTTTAAGACCAATTGTTTGAAATTCAAGCTGGTTGTTTTTCTCAAGGAGACATTTTTCTTTAAATATTGTGTGCTTTTTCTATTTACTTAGTTTGCATTTTTGTTTGTTAGTGTTATTCTCTTAATTCCCTTGGCTGTGTTTGTATTTTGATTATGCTTGAACTTAGATTGTGGGGTGCGTTTCATTATATTGAAATTATCTAAGGAAAAAAACACAATTATAATATTTGAACGGAATAAAGTTGTTGGAATATCTTGAATTTTGTATGTGGTGTTGCAAACAATCTAACATATTTAGGAAAGTATAATATATAAATTTTCTAACTTAATGTCACCGTATTGTATTTTGAAAAATTCTATCTAATAAAAATTTTCTTCATCTACCAAGTGGACGTAGATAACACGTTTAAACTATGTATATATCCGTGTCGATCTTTGTATGTTTTTGTATTGCTTAATTGTTGATTTGATAAGAGAAGTAAAATTGTGAACAATGGTTAGAAATGAGGTACAAATAACTATTAATCAATTCAAACATAGCTCGTAAAAACACAATTATAATATTTAAATGGTTCAATGTTTATCTCATTTCTCCACGTAAATATAATAAAAAGATTTACAAACACAAAGCAAGATTAAACCCCCAACAATTATGTCAAAAAAGAAAAAAAAAAGTCAGTTTTGAAGGAAGATTTGGAGAAGGGGTATTGTACTCATAGAATCTCACATTAATTTTTTCACAAAACCCTTAAACGCGACCAATTATCGCCATCGGAGGAGAACAAAATCAAGAAAGAAGACGAAGCTTCATTTCAGTTCATACTTTCGATGGCTGGCATTTGCTAGCTCATTCTATTACAGTAGCGAAGTTTCATCGGAGACCGAAATTTTGATAGAGGAACTCTTCATATGGGACAACATTTTTCTTGAGCAATAAGGTCAGAGTTCAGGCTTAATCTGAAAATGGGAATGTCAAGCTCAGATATGGCGGCGATGTACACGCTGCTAATGAATTCAATGAGTGGCGATGAGGGTGTTCGTAAACAGGCAGAGAAGGCGCTATCTGAGACTGATAGTCGGTCTGGGTTTTGCTCGTGTCTCTTGGAACTGATCACTTCGCCGGATTTAGTTTCTCAGGCCGATATTCGTCTCATGGCATCCGTTTATTTGAAGAACAGTATTAATCGATATTGGAGGAGTAATACTAGACGCACAATCCCGAATATCTGGTCCTCCCATCCAGTCCTTTTTTTGTGTTTTCTTTTGTTTCTGACTACTTTTGCATCTTCCCATTCTTATGGTGTTAGTTTACGAGTTTCAGTGGAATTAACAATGATGAGAAGGCACATATCAGGAAGAAGCTCTTGTCCCACTTGAGAGAACCAGATTACAAGGTACGAGTTATTCTTCACCCTCCTGTTTGTCTCTCGCTTAAGGTGAAGAAAAGTAAAGAACAATGCATAAACTGAAAGTGCTTCCTTGACATGTTTTTTCTTTGCATTTCTGTGCGCTAAGTATTTTATTGTTCTATGGGTTATCTATGTTTGCCCCTCAACAGATAGCAGCAATTTTGGCAGTCATCATTTCTAAAATGGCCCGCATTGATTATCCCAAGGAATGGTATTATTTATCTCTATAATGTTACTGATGGGTGGCTGAATGATCATCTAACTGCTTTGTTATTATATTTGAAATTTATATCTTCAACGCATTTTATTTGATTCATGTAGCTAATCGCATTGTCATAGTTAAAAATTTTGATGATAAAAAGATGCATGGGGATTAGGCTATTGTAGTGTTTGCCAACAAAATGTACAAGAAACATCTTGGCTTGGTTTTGTTTTATTTTGTATTGGTCGCCTAGGAAAGAAAGAAAAGGTAAGAGGGTTGAGTAAGAAAGGAGCTTGGAAATCTCTAGCACACTGCATGCAAATCAGAAGCCATTAAGTCATAATAGCAGGACCAATTTAACTTTAATCAAAGTCCTCTAGCGAGCATCTTTTTCCCAAAAGGTATACAAAAGGTAATCAAATAAGTGGGTGAAATTCCTCTCTCTGTCCAAAGATATGATGATGAAGTTCCCTGAGATAGCTTCCTTATCTTTGAACATATGACCAATAAGGAGCATATTGAATAAAATGAGAGGGTCATTTGGGAAGATCATATGATAATTGAAGGGAAATTTTAAATGACAAAACTTTTGAAAAGTTTTACAAATATAACAAAATATCACGGTCAATTTGTGATAGACCATGATAAACCAAAGTAGACTACTATCAGGTCTATCATGTATCATAATAGACACATGTGATATTTTGCTATATTTGTTAATAGCCCATAATTGAAGCATGATATGAATTTCCCCCAAAATGTCTTGGCGTATTCACAAGAAACCAATAGGCCATATTCATAGGTGCCTAATGGACTCTCCACAATATGACTTGCTATAATTGTATGTTTGTTTTGGTTCAGTTTGTGAGGCCCAAATCCGAGAAAAAAGGAGTCCTGTTGAAGAGGAGCCTTGATGAAAGGATTATTTCAGCTAAGTGTGAAGAAGGTTGCGTAACTTGCATTTTTGATGTTGATATTCAATTGAAGAGGAATGTCCAGATGATTCAATATAATCTCCACATTCAAAGTGAATTAAGAACACAATGAGGATAAGAACAAAGAACAAAAGATACAACAAGAACAGTAGTAGAATTTGAGAGCTGCCTCTTCTCTCCCATAAGCCTCGAAAGCTTCCAAAATATTCATGATTGATTTCGAAAAAAATTGACTGGACTTATCTAGATTCCAATTACATTGCTCGTCCACCAAGGGCCTAGCCAGTAGTTGTAGTATAGAGGACTTAATAGTCTATTCTTCAATCTCAGCCTTTTTTAGGTGTCGTCTCAACCCAAGGTCCCATGCTTGATAAGCAAAGTTTCAACAGCAAGCAATAGAGGCCTCCTTTTGCCCGGATAGGGCATATAGCCTAGGAAAAGCAATCTTGAGAGGCAGGGTTCCAATGCAATAGTCATTTTAGAACGAGGTATTATCACCATACTCAATTTAGCTATGTAAGTTCATGCACCTTTTGATTTTTTGAAGAGGCTGCTCTGGGTTGAAATGGTGATCCATATTTAGCATCAATGAGATGCCTCCAAAGAGCATCTCTTTCTAATTGATATCTTCAAAACCATTTCGGCAATAGGTCTTTGTTTGGTTTCTTCAGGTCAGTCAAACGCCCCCCCCCCCCCCCCCCCCCCCCCCCCCCCCCCCCCAACTTATTGGTTGTTGAATTTTCTGCATCTAATTGAGCGAACACCTCTTCTGTCATTGTGTCCACTCTGCAGAAAGTTCTGGTAAAGTTTTTCCATCCGATCAACAGTCTTGGATGAGATCTTAGAAAGAGATAGGTAATACGTAGGAAGATTGCTTAGAGTGATTTGGATCAATGTAAGCTACCTTTGGATGTATAAGTACCACTCCAGCTGTTGAGGCATCTGTTCTCATTAACGGGCTTCCAAAAAGCACTAGAAAAAGGCTTACGTTTACCATTCAAAGGTTACTTAAAAGATAATAAAAAAGTCAAAGGATCATAATTCAGTGTGACATTATATTTTTTTTTGCTACAAGTACCAATAATCTAGTTTTATTGAAACCATGCTTCTTGCAAGAGAAAAACAAAAGTTCTATTGTCTTTTTGATCTTCATTGTCTCTAATCTAACTGTTCTTTTGTGTATACGATGAAATACAATCTTTCATGCTAACTTGCATACTGTTATGAATAACACAGGCCAGATCTCTTCGCTGTGTTGATACAACAACTTCAATGTGCAGATGTTCTTTTAAGCCACCGAATTCTTATGGTTTTATTTCGAGTTCTGAAAGAATTGTCTAGCAAACGACTTATTTCAGACCAAAGAAACTTTGCAGAGGTAGCAACACACACTCTCTCTCTCCACATAAACTCTATTAGTTAATAACCATTTAAGGAATCTTGTAGGCAGTACCAAAAGGTTCTTTTTGTGAAGACGCTTCATTTTTTTTCTGGGAAAAGAATACCACACATTAAGAGAACAAAAAGTGACTTATGCTCCTAGATACAAATGAAACAAAAAGTAACAACATCAATGAACATAAAGTAAACAAAACACCTAGAAAAGTCTACTTAAAAAGGAACTATAAAGCTGTCCCAACTATGATTAATATCTCCAATGGAAAACCCTTTGATGCATTTGGAAAGAGAACACCACGAGGAAGACTTTAATCGAGTTGATTCAAAATATTTGCACTCATGTGTGGAAACAAAAACATTGACTTGTGCCATGTGTGAGCTGCACACCTTGGTAAGATGCTGACTTGATTTTAGGGTTAGGCTGATTGGTAATTGGGCTCTCTTATGGGATAGACAGTGACACAAAGAAAAAAAAAACAAGCTTGCAATGTTGGTGGAAATAGACACTAATGGCAGCAGGGTTAGTTCAGAGTGGACAAGTTCACAATTCACATACCCAACATGGAAGCAAAGGGTTCTAAACCCTAATTCTGGTAGAAAAACACCCAATGTTCTGATATTATGTGAAAACTTAAGATTAGAAGAACAACCAGGTCTAAAATCTATTTCATTCACTAAAGATATGTATAAACAACTATACAACAGTAACCTAAGTAATAAGAGAAATAAGTCTAAAATATTTTCAATATTACAACTTTACTAATATCAACGGGGTAACAAGTTTGGGACCATGCTGTTGAGATAATTCCTTGAAACGAGGAAAAATAAATCGGGCATAGTTATCCTGGTTGAGTCTAAATGAGCTGCCTTTTATTTGGAGTTGGTCGAAAGTCGTTGAGAGGTAGATGGTGTGTCGAAGGGTTGACCTACAGTTGGTGGGGGCTTTTGGTGGTGGTGGTGGGGGAGGGAGGGAGGGGGGTTGTCTTATCTAGTCCATAAGCATCAAGTGGTTCACTTCGATTTGTTCTTATATCTACTATTAGTTTAATCATATCTATTAACTTATTCTTATTCTAACCATTGTATGCTATAGAATTTGAAAGTTACTTTTTACATTTTTCTCATGAAGTGAAGTTATGCCTCACTCTTTGAATTTGGCAGATATCATTGCATTTCTTCGATTTTGGCTGGCACCTTTGGCAGAGTGATGTGCAGAAGATATTACCTGGGTTTTCTACTTTTTCAGGGAGCTATAACCCAAATGAGTTGAATCAGGAGGAACTTTATTTAATTTGTGAGAGATGGTTGTTCTGTTTAAAGATAATACGCCAATTAATAGTTTCAGGATTTCCAAGTGATGCAAAATCAGTCCAGGTAAGTCATATTTTTCCCCCTCTTTTTATTTCATTGCAGTTGTGCTTAAGTTAAAATGATTATTGCTATCTTGTTGTAAGTCGATGATTATTTCATCAATCATCGAAATTGTTTCTTAAAAAAAATCTTGTAGGAAGTCAAGCCAATCAAGGAAGTTTCTCCTGCAATTTTGAATGTTCTCCAGTCATTTCTTCCTTTCTGTGAGTATCTTCTTCCGTGTAATTGCTCTAGTTTCATGTTCTGCATGTTTTTTTTGAAGCCCGTTTAGATTTTTGTCTAACTGAGACATAATGTTGAATTGGTCGCTGCAACTTCATGTGTAGATTCTTCATTTCAAGAGAGAAATTCAAAATTTTGGGACTTCATAAAGAGAGCTTGCATTAAATTGATGAAAGTTTTGATTGCATTACAAGCGAGGCATCCGTATTCATTTGGTGACAAGTCCGTTCTTCCGCCTGTCATCAATTTCTGCTTAAATAAAATAACAGACCCTGAACCTTATGTGTTGTCCTTCGAGCAATTCTTGATACAATGTATGGTAATGGTAAAGAATACTCTTGAATGTAAGGAATACAAACCTAGTGTTACAGGTCGAGTGGTGGATGAAAGTGGGATGTCACTAGAGCAGATGAAGAAAAACATATCCAGTGCAGTAGGTGGTGTGTTAAATTCTCTTCTGCCTGGAGACCGTGTAGTACACCTATGTGGTGTACTGATAAGGAGGTAAATATGCAAAATCAATCTCACATATCTCTGGTTTAAGGTTCTAATATTGTGGTTTTACTTATTGTTAGGTCAGCTATAATTAAAAATGTCATTTGACTTCGTGTATTTCGTTTTAACAAGAAACAACTTCCCACTGATATTTGAAAAGAAATCAATGTTCTAGGGTTACAAACTCCTAAAGGGAGGAAAAAAGAAAAAGTAAATAGCAAATACAACCATAAAAGGATTAGCCATGAAGATACATCAAAATTTGAAGAATGAAGAACTTTGCTAATATCAATACCCGGAAGACGTAGGGAGCTTGTGAACAAATGCTGAAGTGATGAGTAAGGTTTCCCCCAAACACTGAAAATGGATAGCGACTAACCTTCCAAAGAAAATCAAGCATCGATCACCAACCAAAAATATAACATCCAAAATCGACCACAAGTTATTTTGTTTCAACAAACATCAGAAAACTTTTCAAGACTAGATATATAGATTCTGACAATCTCCCAACCTTCAAGCCATTTTTTAACATTAACAGGAAAAAAATGATAAAAGATTTAGGTAAGTCATATTCCCTCCTCTTTTTCTTTTCCTACAAAAATGATAAAAGATCTAGAAGGGCAAGCTGACCAAAGCCAAGAACTTCAACTAAATGCCAGGAACCATTGAAGGATCCATATTTTATGAAGATAACCCAAAGCTCTTGTTAAAAGGCAAGAAACATCACAGCCTAAGAAGCTGTTATACTGAACTGTTTGAAATTTGCTTGAGAAATTTCGTGCACCTCACGACTACAGTTCGCAAAAAAGTTGCAAATTTGGAAGGTATTGGGGAAGGAGTAAGAATAATTTACCGATCACTTCCCCTTTCCTAAATTAAAAGCTCGAATGTTTTAGAGAAGGATTCTTCACATGCAACATCTTTGCAAAAATTATCCATAGGTTACACCATGATTCACACTACTTAGGCTAGCATTAGATTCGACAAGTCATCATGATGAGAGGGGTAAGAGGAGAAGTAGGGTCTTCTGTTGGAGGGATGGCACATTTAATCTAGCATAGGCACTTTAGGTTGGCTAACGTGTTTGTGTTTGGCATGTGCAAACACTTGGATACAACAACACTTGATGGACATGTATTAGACAGTTATTAGTGCGGTAGACATGTTTGACACAAGTTGTACAAAGTCAAAGTAGGTCGTCCAACATCTGTTAGACATTAGTCAAACATGTGTTTTCTTTTTAAAGAGGAGACAAGTCTCAAATTTTATTAATAAAACGTGACTAATACTCAAAGTACATGATAGATATACAAAGAGGATACAAATGAAGAGACTGTGGATTAATAGACGCACTCAGACATCTCAACTAGGTTGACACCCCATAGCGCCCTCATCATATCCACCAAAAAGAAACTAGCGTCAAAAGATTAATCATTAAAACGGTCCAACTCCACCCCGTTCCAAGTCCTAAGAGAGTGAGACATCAAAACTACAACCGAGAAGAAGTAAAGAAATAGAAAGAGATTATTACAATCAAAATAGAATATCTAACAGTCTGGAAAAATAAAAAATCCCCAATTTAAGCTTATCTCTTGAATGCTATAAGCTTCAAAGTCTTTATTTAGGGAACACTAAGCTGAAGCGTTACGGGCTGCCAATTCAAAACGATCTAATCACCTCATTTCCTTGTCATGAAATGTTTTTTGATTCCTCTCAAAGAACAAATCTGCAAGCAATGCTTTGACCATGTTTTCCCATAACAAATGCTGTTTCTTTTTCAAAATATGCCCTGGTAATAACTGTTATACGTTATGACTAAAATTATTTTCAAACACCCCAACAGTTCAGAAAACTGAGAAAAATTTCCTCCAGCAGTTTGCAGAATACATACAATAAAAGATGGTTGTTGTAACTCCTCCTCTTCATTTTTGCATAGTGTACACATAGACAGCTGGTCAGAAGCTTCCTCTGCATAAAAGAGGAGCAGTTTAAAGCCCCTAAAATCATTATCCAGCAAAGTATGTTTACCTTCCTTGGGCTGTTAGTCTTCCATAATGCTTTAGATAGACAGCCGCTTATTGGCAAGGAAGGAGAGAAATGAGAGGATAACGATTTTACTGAAAATTTGCACGAGGGATCCAACGACCAAATTCTTCTGTGTAGGTTATTCAAAACTGCCTTCCCGGGAATTAACTCTAGCAAGTCTTGATATTCCTAAATTTCATCATCTTTGAGCAAGCTACGAAAGATGATAGACCATGAGGAGATTGAGAGGTCCCAATGTTCTGCAACTGAACCATTTGGCGATAAAGCAATCCTAAAGAGTTTAGGAAAGCAGATACTAAGGGGAATATCACCAACCCACTGATATGTCCAAAACGCAATGTGGAAACCATTTCCAAGCTTGCATGTGGCCAATGAGTCCACTTTCCTCCAGCTTCTAGAAATGGAAATCCAAGGACTTCTCAAACTATTTTCCAATTTTTCCTTGTGTGCCAATGAAAAGTTTCTTGCCCGTGAATGCTTCTGACAATTTGTCTCCACTATGAACTCTCTTCCTTTAAAAAATGCCAACCCCATTTTGCAAGAAGGGCCAAATTCCTTTTCTTAAGGCTGCCCACACCAAGACCTCCATCTTTCTGAGAACAGGTTACGTTGTCCCATTTCACTAAATGGTTTAGTTTGCTCCCCGCGTGTCCTTCCCAAAGGAAATTCCTTATGATTCTCTCAATAGAAGATACCACTTTGTTAGGCATTGCAAAACTTGACATATAACAAGTGGGAAGGTTAGCAAGCATAGAATTACAAAGAGTAGTTCTCCCTCCTTGGGATAGGTTAAACCTTTTCCATTTGTCAAGCTTCTTGTGAATTTTGTCGATCACTGGTTGCCAAAGAGACACTGGCCTCAGGTAGCCCCCAATGGTAAGCCTACGTAAATAAACCGAAAAGAGATTGCTTTACAACTTAACTTTTCTGCCATAGACTGCAAGTCCTCATCCACATTGACAGCATAAAGTGCTGATTTATCCCAATTTACTTGCTGATCTGAGCACCATTCAAATAAAGCAATAGTGTCTTTTAATTTGAGTAGCATTCTATAAGGACCCTAGATTGGAAAATAGTGGATTATTTGTAGAAAATGAAGACGTTTATTAGTGGAGGCATTATTAGTAATTAGTTAGTTAGTTAGGTCTTTTTGTTATAAATAGTAGGAGAGGTGTGAAGAACTTTGTAGAGGGATTTCCTTGTAAAGGGAATTTAGGAGAGTCTAGCCGTCTCGAAAGGCTAGGATTACTGTGTTACTTGTTCTTGTGATATTCTAGAATATACTTAACCAATTCAACTTGCACTTCTGAATCTGATTTCTTTCTTCCCCAAGATAAATGCTCATTAACTCGGCCTTTTAAGAATTTCTAATCGCCATATTCCCTAGACTTAGCCCCATGGTTTCCGCCAAGATATCCCACTTATCAATGCCCCTAATAACCCTTTTCTCTTCTCCTTTGAGTATCACAAAATTCTGCATGCCACAATTTTAAACCTGTTTTTGTCATTCTCGATTTCTCACCAAGGACAAAGCCTGACCACCCATTGTTTACTATTTTGCCCCAAGTATCTTCAATAATTCTGTTACAGGCTAAGACGCACCGACACTCCTAGGATGACCAAGTGTCAATGTTGAACACGTTTTCGACACTGACATGTCTCACTCCAGCTAGCATGTCGATTATTTTTATTTATTTATTTTTAATTTCGGACACGACCCCAACACTACCAAGACATGACCCCGACATGGCTAGAAAGAAAGCACAAAGAAAAGGTTAGAAAAGCCCATTAGCTCGGCCCAACAATTATCAGGTTATTTTTTTCTAATTTTATCTTTTCAAATTTTATTTCACGCATTTCTCGCCTATGGCGATTTCTTCAAATTCTCGCCGCCAACCCTTTCTTCAGTCGTCGCCCAACCGTCTCTACTTTAACTTGTTATGTCTTATGGCTCTAAACTTGTATTTTGATGTTTTTAATTGGAATATTTGTCAATATGTTTATATGCATGACGTATATTTAACTTTTTTCACCAAAAAAATTGACGTGTCCCCGACGTGTCGTGTTTTACTTTTTTGAAAAATGGCGTGTTCCCGTGTCGTGTGTTGGTATCCATGCTTCCTAGGTTACATGCATTTATATCCAGCCAACTGTTGCAAAAAGGAAAAGGAGAAGGCCACCAAGTTACTGTCCCTGTTTCCAAAAGAATAGGAAAGTGATAAGAAAATGAACGGGTCTGTCTAAGAGCCTTTGAATTGTCAAACTCTTCGTCCTATTTTTTATTAATGAAAAAACGGTCAAGAAGGGATCTAACAAATGAATTTTCCTCCCTTGACCAAGTGTATCTTCCATTTTGTAAGGGGACCTCCATAATGTTTATTGTCTCAATAAACTTCTTAAAATGCCTCATCCCTCTTATTACCCTGCCGAAAGGGAATCTCTCATTTGCCCATCTTGTTATGTTAAAGTCACCTCCAATACATCAAGCCTCCAGGAAATGCTCTGCAAGGGAAGTTAGCTTAGACCAAACAAATCTTCTTTTCCGATATTCATTTGAGCCATAAAAGTTTGTCACCCAACAATGCTTTTTGGTAAAAGAGATGCATTTAATTGAAATGGAGTATTCTCCTCTTGTAGTTCAACAATTGAGATTTTGCTTTGATCCCACAACGTTAACATTCCACCAGATAATCCATTTGATGCCACAAAATCCCAACCGATATCTTTAGAGCTCCATAATGATTTAATAAAGATTGTACCTAGTTTACTTTCTAGATTTCATTTGTGGTTCCAGTGTAGAGGATTTTGATTAGCTTGTTGTTATTGTTGAGTTTGATTTAGTTATTGTTTGTAGTCGTTTTAGGCCTTTTGCTCTCTGTATAATTCTCTTGTACTTTGAGCGTTAAATCTCTCTTATTATTATTAATAATAGAGAGACGTGTCTCCATTTCCAAAAAAAAAAAAAAAAAAGAAAGACAACATCAAAATCCTCTTTCTTGGTTTCTTGAATTAGTACCATATCTGGATTTACCTTCTTGAGAAATTTCTTGAGGGCAATTCTCTTATTCAAGTCTTTTGGTCCCCTTGTATTCATTTCCAAGAGATTGTCTTCATTGGAGGGCAGCCAACCAATCAGATAGATAATGAACTTCAATTAAGCCAAAAGAACTCTGCAATCCTTGACAATGGAAGTTAGGTGGGCAGGAATGTCCTAAGACTTCAATGGAGAGAAGCGGGGGGTTACCACTTTAATCATATTCATTAGCAAACAGGG
Organism: Cucumis melo; assembly: GCF_025177605.1. Taxonomy (NCBI): domain Eukaryota; kingdom Viridiplantae; phylum Streptophyta; class Magnoliopsida; order Cucurbitales; family Cucurbitaceae; genus Cucumis; species Cucumis melo. The sequence goes on from NC_066862.1 coordinate 15,691,039, forward strand.
TAATGAGATCTGTGCCAGTGAGCTCTTTAATAGCTGACTATTCTTGTTCCTTTATCAAATCCTCCAAATCTTCATTACTAACGCTGATTGGGGAGTCAATTCCCACATCAATCTTTTTCCCAATAGAACGCCTTGGTTCGAAAATCAGTGTTCCTCTAAAAAATTAATTTTGGAATTAGGTAAGGTGATGGCAGAGCGCTTGAAAAACTGAGAAGATTGGGAACTAGAATCTGACCTATTTATATTAATCGGTTCAAGGAGTTGAGAGCAATGGGCTTCCAACAAGTTTGGGTTGTTCTTGGTAAGTTGAGACCTCAGTGAGCATGGTTCTTGTGATCGTGAGACTACTTGAACACCACTTTTTATATTACTTGCTTCATTCTTATAAGAAGATAGAACAGTCTTTCAACAAATCAGAATTAACCAATACTATCCAAGCATTTTGAAAAGAAGTTGTGCCTTCGATGTATAATTTCTGAATGTTTTTGACTCGTTGGAGACTTCTGAACTCAGGAGTGTTGGACTGAATTTTGGAATTGCTTCTAATTTTAATGCTTTGTTATGGGCTTGTTGAAACCTGCCGAGATGGTGGTGAAGAGTCTGAATTAGGAGCTTGAGAACGACAGCTATTGACATGGGAAAATTCTGTTAAAAAGTTCTCAGACTCTTCCGCTTCCCCATTAGCATACCAAAAGCCAGGAGTAATTGCATTAAAAAGGTTTGTGGGACCTACCAACTTTTTTGTATTTGTCTGAGAGAATGGTGAGTTAATGGATTGGACAGAGCCAAACCGCTGGGGATTTATATGCTTTTTGATCATTAACGATTTGGCCACCAATATTCTCTCTCTTCAAATCTGAAGGGGTGTGTTTGCTTGGGGATGCCCTTTGCTCTTCTTGATGAATATTACTTACAGCTGTCCGGCTGTTCAAATTTTCCAGCTGAATATACCAGATCTGCTGAAGAAATAATTCTGGCTACTTCCACTTTTTCCGGCGAGCCTTTCCCCTTCTCTGGAAAGTGTGCAAGATTGGTAGACTCTAGTTAACCTGATTGATTCAAATGGATTTCTTGACCATGAAGTATTATTCTGTTTTAGAAAATCCTAGTTGGTAGAGGACAATATATTGTTTAAATCTTCATCCGTGACAATTTACTGCAAGCAAGATAATCAATTGGATTTGAAAAATCCTTAGAATATAGATCTTTATTAACCAGATCATAAGCTTCCAATGAATCAAAATCGCCGAAATTCAGGAAATAATTGCTTCTAACAACATTTCTTAATTTGACTGTTGCCGGCATAAATCCACACAAGTTCCTCTTAACTTGAATTCTTGCCTCTGAACGAACAATTGATGAGTTTGAGAGTCTCTATAGCAATGCTAGCTAACCCTCCAAAGTATGCTCCAATAACTTCAAAGATGTCTCTCCTCCAAAGATCAAGAGGGAAACTTTTTGTGGATAACCAACCTACAAGTCCTTTGATGACTGTTGGTCTTCCATGCTTGGCTGTGTCACATTTCTCAAATAGCAAATGGTACTTTCCATAATCAAACCATTTTTCTGGTGTGATAATCAAATCTTGGAGCTGCCCTTGCTTAACTTTGATAATTGCTAAGGATTGATGATAATTTTAACTTGAAAAAAGTCTTCTAAAAGTTCAGCTATTTCGTTCCAATCGGCAAAAGCAAAAAGTCTGGATAGGACCATGATAGAACACTGATATAATATTTCTCTTTATTGATATCTAATATGAAATTACAATATGAATTGACTAGAAAAAGCACCGGGCCTTCTGCATCCCCTCTCTCTCAAAGAGTATAGCAGTCCTTTGACTTCACAAAAATCTTCATACCGCCACCCCTCCCCAACTTCCTATTTATAATCCTCTAACTACTACATATTTAATTACCTTTATACCCCTGTCCTATACTAATCTAGGTATCTAACAGACCATAAGTTGCTAAAATCTTCCTCAAGAATGTCCTTGCTTCAAGTCAGAGTAATCTAGGAATGCCATTCCGAGTAGTCTTGTTTCATGATTGAGCTTTTTACCATTTCTAGAAACGCTTGCCAGCCCTGCTTATCTTCCCTTGAGAAAATGTGAACATAGGACTGGTAATCAGAAGTTGGCCAGGATGGAGAACTCTCCCCAGACGAAGGGCTCCTTGGAGCCCATGTCCAACCTGAAAGCTGAAAGACCGATCGAGGCCTATTCCATCCACTGATGAGACTACTGCTTCGTGCTTTTTGATTCCATATGAACTTTATTCCTTTTCTTCCAAACAAAGGCGCAAAGAATTTGCGAATAAAGGGTCAGACGACACACCTTAATACCCACCTTGAACGTGCTCGGAATTTCCTTAAATTTGTGGTTCCCCTCTCTTCCTTACCATTTCTAAGAAAGAATATGTTCTTTGAACCCCGAATCAGGTCGTTGATGGACTCAATGAACCATTTTAACCGTGGCTTCGTGTGACCTTGAATATTTTTCTGAAATCTACATCTTTTAACCAGATGCAGTAGTAGGAATTAACTGCTTTGCTGCTTACCACTTCCATATGTCCCTCCAAGTTTATGAAAATCGTGAAAGAATAGGTGAAGGGTAGACGGCTCAACAGAATGGAGAATTTGTCGGCAAAAAGGAGTGGCAGAGGAAGGGTCAGAGGAGAGAGGAGGGAGGAGAGAAGGGAGAGAGAACAGACCTTTTCTATCAATCCTAATCCTAATTGCGTTTGTGCTTCCTTTCTTTAATCAAACATGTGTTAAGTATACTAAATAGACACTTACTTGACATGCTGATAAAATTTTGAGAGTGAAATATATCCAACCTATTTTTTAAGCATATCAATGCACAAACTCATTGACTTAGAATTTTCATCTAGTATAGAAATGATAGATATTGTTGGAATCTTGTTCAATTCGTTGTTGGATCTCTCCCTACAGGGAGTCTGTTTTTTATGTGGTTTTGAGGTAAGGTTCCTAAATGTTATGCAATCAGCAACTGAGCAATACAAAAAAACGTATATAGATCGACACATTGATGTACATGGTTCACTAACATTGTGTTCGCTACGTCCACGGGATAGAGGAAAAACAATTTTATTAGAGAGAATTTTTCAGAATATAATATGGCATCACTAGGTTAGAGAATTTATATATTGCACTTCTCTAAACCACCGCACGAGGTTGTTTGTAGTGCCACATACCAAATTCAATGCATTCCAACACTAAAAACGTTAGGTTCTCTTTTTGGTAAGTCTTGCTTGGTCGCACGAACAGTGACGATAGGCTTGTCAGTTGGAGGCCCCTCTTCTTGTTTGCTTCTTTCTTTCGTTAGCTCACTTTTTGTATGCTGTTTGTATTTTTCATAAAAGAAGAAAAAAAGGGGTTTTGCCACTTCAGCTAGCACACGTTTCCTTGTAGTCTTCTCCATCCATATGGTTTGTTCCTTCCATAGAGTTTCCTTGAAGAATCTCTGGTTTGATGGATTGTGTTGTAGAATTGCCAAGCATTCAATCAACCAAGGAATGAAGGAATGGTGTATAGAGATGAATAAGGTATGGTATTTGGTGGTTCGGTAATTTTAGTGTTCTCCCTCCAATATCCGATGTCTGTTTCTGTGGAGTAATGCTTGTGTTCTATCATGGCAGAGAGAGGATTTCGTTTCGGTGCCATCTATTTGTAGTCCATGGATGAGTGTGTCTAAGGTTTGGAAAGGCTTGGAGCCTTTAGTTCATTGCAAACTTGGAAATGGATTAGGCACAAGTTTCTTGTCATATTCATGGAACCAAGAAAGCAGATTTTAAAACAGATTTCTAAATTTATTTTATATCACTTCTAATCAAGATGACTTTACTTGGTAATAGAGTGTTATCTTTCAACCTCTAAAAATGAGGAAATTAGTGATTTTCAAAACTTATTATCTTGCCTCTCTTTGGCTTCCAGCGCTTCATTGGAAGATGATCAATGTTGATCTTTGGGGTATTCGGAGCTTTTTACAGTTAAATCAAGTTACAACAATTTGACATCCTCTTCTATGGATAAAACTCTTTATGCAGCAATTTGGAAATCAAAGCGCCCGAGAAAGATTAACATTTTGATCTGGGTAATGCTGAATGGAAGAGTGGATATTTTGCAGAAAATGTTTCCAAGCATATTCTTATGCCTTCGGTTTGTCCCCTTTGCTTAATGGCAGGGTAATCTCTCATTCATCTATTATTTGAGTGCACCGACGCAAGACATATTTGGTTTGCTCTCTTTGAGATATTTAAAATTCAGTGTTTTTCTAGTAGCTTGAGAAATAATTTCTCGGTGATTGGATCAACAAGGAGTTCAGAAGCCTTTTGTTTATGAATAAGTTCTATTAAATCTATTCTATTAGAGTTATGGTTTGAGAGGAATCAATGCATTTTCAAAACTCTTTTTGTTCCAGTCTTGTCTAATTTGAATCGGCTCGCTTGAAATCTTCTTTGTAGTGTCCTTTACCTAAGAAGATTTTGGTTTCTCCCTTCAAGAAATCTCTTGCAGCTGGGATGCTTTCATATATCTTTTCATTGCTTTGATATTAAGATATTCTAGGGGCGTGGGGGTACCCCAGTGCGGCTACGTGGACGTTGAAAAAAAGATATTAACATATTCTATTTATTTTGTGTTTTATGTTATATGTTCTTTATATTTGGTGTTTGTATCGTTGTGAATTAGTCTTTATTCATTCCTTAATGGGAAGTGCTGCTTCCTTTTTTTGAAAGAAAAAAAGAAAAACGCAAAAGAACAAGCACATTTCCAACTTTTCTATTTTTAATTTCAATTATCACTCGAATAAATCCACAAAATTTCTTTTAACCTCCATAGTTGCTCAGCTACGATCTAACATGTTTAAGGTTTTAAAAGTGATACTTGTGGAAGTCCGGTATTTTCAAAACACACTTGAGTCCACTCGTTCAAAGATTAATTCAGAATTTCAATCCTCACACTGGATGTATTATTCTGGAAAAAAAAAATCATTGGACTCTACGTTGTTTTGTTATTTCTCTTGGTGTTCTGCCTTTCCTTGATTTCAACAATGCTGGCATTGATTTGAGAGGACTGGTTGTATCTTTTATTTTATTATTTATTTTTACTGTTATTCTTAATATGGTATTTATGTTTTTATCGACTTAAGTGATTAAGTTTTGTGCTTTCACTTTGACAGGTATTTTGTTTTAACAGCAAGTGACTTGGAGGAGTGGTACCAAAACCCGGAGTCTTTCCATCATGAGCAGGATATGGTTCTGTGGACAGAGAAACTACGACCATGTGCTGAAGCTTTATATATTGTACTGTTTGAAAACCATAGTCAGGTATGCAAGATTTGTTTTTACTCTCGTCAAATGATTATATACTTATTGAAAAAGTGAAAGAAGAGAAAGCATATACAAAAAGTGAAAGAAGAGAAAGCATAAGTTATATGTGAAAAATCCTAGTAAAGGGAGAAAAAACTACGATAGAAGCAAAATGATCAAAAGAGTACAAAGAGGGAAGAGTATATATATGGCATAATAAAGCCCTAATAAAAAAGGAAACAAAACTAGGATACAATATATTACACAAATACAGTTGGAGCTATAAACACTCCACTAGTCTCTAATTTCCAACATTCAACTCAAGTTGAAGTGTAGATATCAATTAGATCCAACTTACTAACACAGTAGTCGAAGTTCTGCTTGAGTAACCTTTTAGTAAAGACATTAACAATTTGTTGACTGGAAGGAATGTACGGGATATAGGCACTACCATTGTTAAAAGTTCTCCTTTATAAAATGTTTGTCTATCTCCACATGTTTCATTTTGTTATGTTGAACTAAGTTATTGGCTATGTTTATAGCAGCTTTATTGTCACAAAAGAGCTTCATATGTCACAATCTTGGTGAAGATTAGTTAAAACTTACTGCAACCGGATCTCTTAACATATTCCCAAACTCATAGCTTTGTATTCAGCTTCATTACTACTCGTAGCAACAACTTCTTAATCCTCTAAGTATCAAGATTACCCCATACAGAGGTACAATGGATTTTTTGTCAGTAACTGATCCTGCTCAATCAGAGTCGGTATAAGCCTCAATACATTTTCTGTCAGTTTTTGGGACCTTAGGTCTTTACCTGGACAAGTTTTCAAGTATCTCAAAATGTGATTCCTAGCTTCCATGTGTTCTTCATAGGGTGCTTGCATAAACTGATTAATAGTGCTAACTGCACATGAGATATCTGGTCTCGTGTGGGATATAATTCTGATACTTCTCTTTGTTAACATGAACTTTGTCACCAGAATTTCTCAGTTTCGCGTTGAGTTCCATATGGGTATAAGCAAGTCTGCATCTAGTCATATTTGTTTTCTTTAACAAGTCAAGAGTATACTTCCTTTGTGAAACAGAGATCCCTTCCCTCGATCGTGCCACCTCCATCCCAAGAAGTACTTTAGATTCCCTAGGTGTTTGATTTCAAACTCGTCACCCATGTTCTTTTTCAGCCTGCTAATCTCAACTGGATCATCTCCTTAAAAGACATTATCATTGACATACACAATCAACACAAGTTTCCTAGATTTTGACCTTTTTGTAAACAGTGTGTGATTAAAATGTCCTTGAGAAAAGCCTTGAGATTTAACAAAGGTGGTAAATCTGTCGAACCATGGCCCGAAAGATTGTTTCAAACCATAAAAAGATTCTTGAAGCTTACAAATTTGGTGGTCATACTGAACTTCAAAGCCCAAAGGACGACTCATGTACACTTTTTCTTCCAAACCACCATTTAGGAAAGCATTTTCTACATCAAGTTTGATAGAGAGGCCACTCTTTATTGACTACAACAGCCAAAAGAACCCTGACTTTGTTTAACTTTTCTACAGGAGAAAATGGCTCTGAATAATCTACTCCATAAGTGTGAGTGAACCCTTTTGCAACAAGCATAGTCTTGTACCTGTCTAAGGTCTCGTCTGATTTGTACTTTAGAGTGAACACCCATTAGCATTCCACTATCTTGTGCCCTTAAGGAGGAGTGTAAAGATCCAATGTCTTATTCTTCTCGATTGCTCCTATTTCTTCCATGACAACAGTCTTGCGCTAAGGACGCTCCATAGCTTCATGTATGTTTTTTTTTTGTATTGTTCTAGTGTCAAGGCTTACAATAAACACCCTGAACTTAGGTGATAGATTACTTTAAAACATGTAATTACACATAAAATGCTTTGTACAAGACCTTGTACCCTTCCATAAGGCAATGGACTTGTTAACAGAGGGATCATAGCCCTTTAGTAATTGTTGAGTCATCCGGGCTAGTCTCACTCACCTTTGTGTCTGCTAGAGTTTCATCACTCGTGGCAATCCAACTATCATACTAGTCATGTCCTCCTCAACCACATCAACAATATTATCCTCAACATGCACGTTATTATTATTAAGTTCAGTTGTACCCTTGAGCTTGTGTTGGTTTCGATTCATGGACCAGAAACGACAAAGCAGTAGGGGGACCGTTTCCTTTCTCAGATTCTTCCTGTAGTAAGTTATCTAGGGGACTTGGTTGGTGGGTAGAACGGTGTCATGGAGGATGGGTTTAGGAGGCTTAGTAGGGGCTATAGGAATGAAGGGAATCGGTCAGTTAGCCTCTATACTTCCGCTCTCTCCCTGAAGATGACTAATAGAAAAGAAGGGTTTATCCTCAAGGAAGGTGACATCCATGGACACGAAATACTTTCGAGAAGGAGGATGGTAATACTTGTAGCCCTGCAGGTGCTTAGGATGTCCCATGAAAACACGACTGAGCACGAAAAGCAAACTTAGTGTGGTTATGCCTATGACTATGAACAAAGGCAGTGCACTCGAACACACGGAGAGGAACATTGGGAATAAATCATATGGTAGAGTAGGAGACCCGAGATGGCATTCTATTGATTAGATGTGTCGCAGTGAGGACTGCATCCCTCCATAAGTAGGAAGGAAGAGAAGTAGACAACATAAGAGAGTGAGCAACCTCGAGAAGGTGCCGGTTTTTTTTTCAGCCACGCTATTTTGTTGCAAAGTTTAGGCATAAGACCTCAGATTTATTGTTGAATTGTGTCTCAATAGTTATATAAAATTGTTGAAATATTGATGAGACCTCAGATTTATTAGTGAGAAGAAAGACTCAGATGAGACGGGTATGAATTATGATCACCAATAAGGGTTACAAACCAATGTTTCCCCTAAGCGGTAGTGACCCTTGAGGGCCCCTAGACATCACTAAGTAGAGGGTAAATGGCTGGGTAGGTTTGTAGGCTTGAAATGGAAACAAGACTGTGCTGTTTTGCACGAACACACACATCACAAGACAAAGAAGAGATATCTACTTTAGAAAATAAATAAGGAAATAGATATCTCATGTATTGAAAGTTTGGGTGGCCAAGACGAAAGTGCCACACATACAATCTTTTTTAGAAGTGGAAAAATATGATGGCAATAGACAGCATCATCATCAAGGAAATTGAGGCTCCTATTGTGCCAGACAGTGCCAATCATCTTCCTTGAGCTCAAGTCCTGAAAAAAAAACAATATCAGGTGAGAAGACAACTTGAAAATGTTGATCCTTGGTTATCTTACTAATAGACAGTAAATTGTAAGATATGTTTGGCACATGTAACACATTATATATAAGGAGACCATCAAAAGGGAAAATATAACCATTGCCTGCAATAAGAGCAAAGGACCCATCTGCAATCCTAATTGTTTTATTGCCAACACATGGGCAATATTATATAACACGTTTAGAGGACCCAATTAAATGGTCTGTAGCACCTTAATCAAGTATCTAGGGTTTCTTCCCATCGATGCTGGTAAGACTAAAGGATTGAGATCTAATTGTTCGTGTAATGACTCTAAGAAAAGTACGAAGATCACCTTGATTCCTTGTAGGGGTTGGGGGTTGTAAAGTTCCTGTTGATTCACTCAGAAAAGCCCTACCAAAATTATGCTTGTCATTTAACAGAGTTTTTTACCATTTGGTGGTCGACCATATAATTTTCAACAACTGTATTTCGTATGCCATGCTTTCTTATAATGTTCACACATCGGGAAAATCTTCCCATTTTGCTTTTCACTATAAGAACTGGAGGGCTTCGTGTTGAAGGCTGCATAATCAGTACCAGAAATAGTCACGATGTTCAATGCACTTGTGTGCTCTTCCTCTAACCGAACCTCAAAACATACCTCCATCAATGAAGGAATAGTCCTCTAACTCAATATACGACCACAAACTAAGTCAAACTTGGAATTCAAGCCTGCAAGAAAATCATATACACGATCAACTTCCTCAATTTTGGAGTACTGAAAACCTCCACATGGGCAGTTCTAGACAATCTCTCGACATAGATCCATCTCTTGGCAAACCAACAACAACTTGTTTATATATGAAGTGAAATCCATTGTCCCCTAGTTGCACTCGTGAACGTGCTTGTGCAAAGTATAAAGGCGAGACACATTCTAGCTCTCAAGTATAACTTTTGAATTGAATCCCATAAGTTCTGAGCAGTAGCATCATACAAAAAAGGTTCCCAATTTGAGGTTTCCATACTGTTAATCAACATAGGCCGAGGAAAAGAGTCCTCCCCTTTCCAAATTCTCTTTTGAGGGTCTCCTGGTCTAGGTCTCGATACCTCTTCTATTAGATACTCGAATTTGTGATGCCCCTTGAGTGCCATCTTAATGGATTGAGACCCTGAGAAATAATTTTGCATTCAATTTCTCCTCTCCAATTAAAATTGTAGAATTTCCTATGGAGCCCGATAAATAATTTGTTGTAGTTATGGAAGGGAAGGAAGTTACCAGATTCTCCGAAATACATCGATAAGGTTGACGGAACAGCAGAATTTTTGGAGGTGGAAGCACCTGGAGTTGCCCCAATTGCAATTGTTTGTTGCTGAAAATTCATTTGGAATTTTGACAGTTGTTGTTGAACTATCACGGGGAAATACCACTTTGACCATTCCAAGAAGATTTACCCTTATGGCAGGCAGAAGACACCACTTTCAACCTCGAAATAAGTACCAATAGCCTGATTGAAGAAGTGTGCCAGTCCGCAGGGATGGAGGTGTGGCTGGCGGTGGCTGCGAAAAGGGAGGTTGGCAGGACTATTGGTGGTTGAAAGGCGGTTGTGCCTCTTGGTGGCCAAAGATCGATTGGCGAAAAGGGGAAGCCGATCGGTTGCGATTGAACTGACGGCAACGGTAGGAGGTGCTGATACTGGTCGACTGTAGCGGCTCCAACGGGGAAAATGACAGTGGCAGTGACGTAGTTGAGGTTGGTAGTACCGGTGAGGTTATTGCAGGTGGTCAAGAGTTTTGTGTTAGGGTTTTCCATCGGTTGATTTTTGTCAATGACAGCTAGGATTTCATTGTTCCTATGCTCCTGATACCATATTGAAAAAGAGGAAGATGAGAAAGCACAAGTTATATATGAAAAACCCTCGTACAAGGAGAAAAAACTATGATAGAAGCCTTTATTATTTTCTAATGATAAGAAGAGTACAAAAGAGAAGAATATATATATGCCATAATAAGCTCTAACAAAAAAGGAAATAAAACTAGTGTACAATAAACTATACAAATATCCTTGGGCAATAAACCCTAATTGTTTATACTAGACTCTAATTTCCAACAATACTTCAATTGTTTCGTAGTGCAATATGTTGTTATATGATCTTGATGTTTCATGTAGCTGCTTGGCCCTGTTGTGGTTTCTATCCTTCAAGAAGCAATGAGTGGTTGCTCAAGTTTAGTGACTGAAATATCTCCGGGATTACTTCTTAAAGATGCTGCTTATGGTGCTGCTGCATATGTTTATTATGAGCTTTCTAATTACCTGACCTTCAAGGACTGGTATGAGCTTTTTCTGATTTGTATAACACTCTTCTTCTCGTTTTAGTCTATTGTTTTATCTGTTCAGTTCGCCAATTGCTTATTAGCAACTTCTTATTTACTGGTCTCTATTAGTAGAAGCATCATAAAGAGGATTACAATTCCTCTACACAATTTTCATCCTTTTTTTGTTACAATGGAACAGTTTGTTATATTATCTCCCATTTATTCATTCCTAGGTTTAATGGTGCTTTATCCCTCGAGATCTCCAATGATCATCCAAACATGCGTATCATTCGTCGGAAAGTTGCACTAATATTGGGACAATGGGTTTCTGAGGTATTGTCTTAATGCATATGTTCACTCACATTGTATTTTATGATAGTCAAGAAGTTGATGCATGTCGTTATCATGTTCTATTGGTCTGAAAGTTAAAGATAAGTATGCTTCTTTTGGTTCTTTTTGGACTGTTGTATGTTGACATACAGCTTCTTGGTGGGACGTACAGCTTCTTGGTGGCACACTAATTATGACATTTTTTTTAACAATTGGAGAGCTCTTCTTCACTAGCTCTTTGTTGGTGGGGTGGGGTGGAGTGGGGTGCGGGGTTCTCCCAACCCCTCGCCCTTTGGTTGTCCTCTGTTGAATATAATCATTTGTTTCTTATAAAAAAATAATAATCTAATGTTCTTTCATATTGTAAACCAAATTTCTTACTCAAGGTTGAACACTCCATATGTAGATGGATTTTATTTAAATGTGCTTGCTTGTGGCAAAGGCTTTGGCCTAAATGGAAATTTAAGCACTTAGAATGTGCTAGCTTGTTGGGGTTAAAAATCGGGAATTGAGGACTCACAACAAACTCTCGTTGGCAAAATAACTTGTGTGAGTAGCAAAGAGATCGATCCTCATCATTCGGAAGCTAGAAAGGTTGGGAAAGATTTTGAAGATTTTCCGAAGTTTATCTAGTAGATTTGTTGAAGTAGGGAGAATGAGGGTTAATTGGGTAATTAGTCAACGTTCTAGGTTAATTCAATGTTTACCTTCACTTGTGATAAAACACTATAAATAGGAGTTTTTCCCTCTTGAATGAAGCACATTATTCATTTCAATAAAAAGATTTACAATCTTTGGTTTTTTGGAGAATTACTCCTTGCCACTTAGGCTACATCAATTTGGTATCAAAACGGCTGTCTGGGCCAATGTTGACTGCTGCCGGTGGAAGGTTGGAAAACTCTTGTTGATGTTGATCACAAGAGGGAGTTTTGAGTGTTGTGCTCGTTGCCGAACAACACACATCTAATTAGAGGGAATCCTTAAAGTTTTGAAAAAGAAAGAAGAAACTAATCATTTTTCAAGATTTTACAAGAATAGACTATTGCCGATCAAAGAAGATGTCCAAGAAAAAGTTCAACAGTTTTTGTAGGCAAGAAAATCAATTTTACTTTAGGAAATGATGAGAGTGTTAAGGAGGTGACAGCCTAGTTGAGATGTCCGGGTGCACTTGTTGATCCTTACGTTTGTCTCTTCACTGTATCCTTGTTCACTTTGTATTGTCTCATTTCATTATATTAATGGAGAGGCTTGTTTCCTTTTTCAAGAAAAAGAAAGGGCAGTCGAAGCATGAAGGCTTTTGGTGCAAACCAAAGTCTTGGAGAGTTCTTGAATTGCATTATTATTAATTAGCTAAAAGAATTCAAAATTTTCAGATAACACAAAAAGGGGAAAAAAGGTACAGAAACTTTGTTAAAATTCTGAAATGTTCAGTTTTAGGAACTTTAGCAATGTAACTATTATGTTATCTGCTTGAGCACTTCTTAAAGGTTTTGGCAAGAAATTTGGCAGGGTGACCCCTTTCTCTGTTCCTTTTTCTTATAGTAAGTGAGGTGCTGGGAGCTCTCTTTAATAAGCTAGTAGTAAACGGGAACTATGAAGGTTTTGTAGTTGTCAAAGAAAAGGTTCACATACCAATCCTCCAATTTGAAAGCATGCTAATGAAACTGAAGGACACGATTACACTCTCTGAATGGTGCTCCATGCATAAGGTTAATGGGGAAAAATCAGCCTTATACGGAGTTAATGTGGAAGAGAATGAACTGAAATATATGGCTGGGAGAACGAGATGTTCCACAAAAAATATGCCCTTCTTATACTTGGGGCTTCCTTTTGAGGGGGTATCTGAGACAGGGCTCTTTTTGGCAGCCCATGATTGGTAAAGTGCAGAGAAAACTAGATAAGTGGAAGAGATTCAACTTGTCACAAGGAGGTAGAGATACTTCATGTCAATCTGTACTAGTTAATCTTCCTACATATTATATGTCTCTGTTTGCAATGCCGATTAATGTAGCATCTTCTTTGGAGAGACTACTGAGGAATTTTTTCTGGGAGGGGCACACTAGTAAAATTAATCATTTAGTTAAATGGGCCTAAGCTATCCAGCCCCAACATGACGAAGGTTTGGGCTTTGGGAGCATTGTAAAGTAAGAACATGGCCCTACTTGCCTAGTGGGGTTGGAGGTTTATGAGTGAAGAAGACTCTTTTTGGAGACAAGTCATCCAAAGCATTCATGGAAAAGAGCCCTTCAATTGGCACACATTGGGGAATTCTAGCCACGGTCTAAAAGCACTTGGATTAGTATCTAGCGAGGAAGGTGGAGCCTTTAGCTACTTTTCAACTTGGAAATGGTTCAAGGACCGCCTTCTGGACAGATGGGTGGACTGACAACCTTCCTCTCTAGTCTCTGCACTCAATATTCCCGCCCTTTCAGAATTACACTTCTACTAAAAGGCTCCATAGCAGCCCACCGGATTATTCAACTTCTTGGTCCATAGTCTTTAGAAGGCTTCTTTTTTTTTCTTTTAACGGAGAAAAGCCTCTTAAATTATTATTAATAAAAGAATCTGAAGCTCAAAGTACAAGAGTATTATACTAAGAGCAGAGAAAAGAGAAAAACTCAGTCTATAGCTACAACAAAGCTAAAAAAAAAAATTCCAAATAGAAGATCAAGCTAAACAAAACCATAATCGAGGAAATCTAAATGCAAAGCATAGTGCGAAATTCTATCATAAAGAACTAATTTGAAACTAAAAACTTGCAAGAAGATACAGTCGGTTGCCTTGAAACTGTCTTGCCAAATATTCCAGAATCCAGAGGAAGCTCAAAAAGGTCTTTCGCGATTTCAGCATCGGCGTAAGAATTTACTTGCTACCCACATGAAGGGAAATCCAAGAAAGACCGAAGTTAGTCTAACATTGAGGAATACATTAAACTGTTGAAGAATCAAATTGTAATAATTCCACAATCAACAACTATTGATTTTAAATGATCTGGTATTTTGCAAGACTAGAGACAAGAACGAGTAGCAGAAGGCAAATTTGTGGATCTTGGCTCTTTCTCGCATTGAAACAGGGCATTGAGATATGTTTTTAGAGGCTCAAAATGTTTTTGACTTTGAAGCTCGGTTGATCTATCCAAATGCTCCAATTCCTCACTACTAACGCTGAAAGGGAGTCGAGAAAAGACTCACCCTTCATGTTGGATTGATTGAGGGGGGTTTTGCTCGAAGAGCCCTTCAGAAATTTTACCTTGGAGTTGGACAAAGAGAACTCGGAGTACTTAAACTGGGTAGAGTGAGAATGATGAGAAATTGACTTAGAAGAACAGGCTGGGGCTTGAATTTGAGTGCAACTAACTTCCAGTAAATTAAGGTTAGCCTCTAAAAACAACTTGGAGTTGCTGGAATAAGCCGATGACAGAGAATGGGTACTATTTTCCTTAAGCAAATCAGGTACTTGATCTTAAAAAATCTGGGCTTTAAGGAACGTTTTGTCATAATTTTCTGTGGTTTTTTCTTTTGGATAAAGTTCTTTGGAAAGGGCTTGAGGTAATGTAGGAAGATCTTAGCATATTTCTTTCCTTTTAGATTTGCTCTGGAGCCTGACTTTGTTGAGGAATAAAGAGAAGAAGAGGAAATGGAAACCGAAGATGAAGGGTTGAAAGGAGGAGCTTTCGTTGACATGGGAACCACAATGTCTTTCTTTAGGAAAATATTAGCTAAATTAATTTCAGATTTTAACTTCTTGTTCAAAGTATTGGTGGGAAGAGGATCACCAAAAAGTGGGCTGCTGTTGGTTGAGGTGACTTTCCAGCTGTAAAAGAAGGCACAACCGAAATTCTCTTTCTTCATTAAAAGTGCCTCTTCAACTTCCTCAATCTTGTTCCTTTCAAAACTAAAGTTCTTATTCTCTCTCCTCCTTAAGTGTGGCTCTTCGAATCCAACCGTGTTCACATTGCTTTCCTTGGAGTCCAAATTTAAAATCTCCGTCGCTTCAGGGGTGGTATTTGGCGCTGGCTAGGCTAAATTTGGCAAGCTCCCTGTTCCAAAGCTTTAAAAGGATTCTTGTTATGAAGGAAATTTTTGGATTGATCTTAGATATTTCACCCCCTTCGGGAAGAATGAATTAACAACTCCTTCATCTTTCAAAATCTGATTTAATCTCTACAAGTCAATTGAGTTTGAAAAATCCTCAAATGGTTAACGGCCTTTGGTTAATGGAAGAGGCTTAATCTGTTCAAAATTACTAAAGTGTAAGAAAATAATTCTCTCATTTGAAGTCTGTGATTTCTAATGTAGTTGGTCCAAAATCACATTGGTTTCTTTTTACTTGAATCTTAGCTTCGGAAACATTTAGTAGGATAAGTGTTTTAGAAGCGATATTTTCCATACCTCCGAAATGATCTCCCATAACTTTGAACGTTTGATTGCTCCCAAGAAGGAGGTGTTCTATTTTAATCCATCCTCCATAGCCTTCAATAACTGATGGTCTATATGTTTTCTTTTGCTCCATTTCTCAAACTTTAAACGAAAAGGACCCATTACTTGCCATAACTCTTCTTTTCCAACGAACACTTCTAGAGATCCTTCAGCCAATTTAATCAAAACATTTTTTTGCAAACAATGGATTATTGATTATTTTTTAATGAAAAAGATCCTCCAAGGTTTTTCTAATTTCCTTCCGATCATCAAACACAAATAATCTTGAAATCGTCCACAGATTATCGAAGTCTTCTTTTAAAACTTTCATATTTTTGATCACCTAGTGCTGGGTTGCACACTGAATTTATGAGGTCAGAATTGGGAAAGAAGTGCTATGTTTTACCAATTCTTGAACAGAGGATCCTTTAAGCATCACATTTTCCACATAACTTGCCTCTAGTGACTCGGAAGGAAGCTGCAAAGAGGCTTGGAAATGTTTTTTGTACCAAATCGAATAACTGTGCTTCATCAATAATCTTTCCAACATTTTGTGAAAGGATTTCCAACCCTGTCAGAGAGCACCAGAACAAAACAAATATGGATGAAGGATAGTTTTTTGTTCCTCTTCCAAGCTACATATCTCATAATCCAACCTACTTTTGATCTAAATTTTAAGAGCCTTGTACTTCCAAAATCATTAAAGCCATTTCGAAGAAGAAAACCATTCTCAGGGCCACGCAAGAATTCTGAAATCTTTCTTCAAGTACCTTCTAAATTGAGTGTTTGATAATGTCAAGATATTCCGAGCTTCCACGTCTTTTCTGTGGAAGTATTCTTTGTCGAATCAAATACAGTAAAGGGCATTCGCTTTGCATCTTTCTACTTCCATTTTCACCAAAACCAGACTGAAACAGGGATGGACAAGAAGAACAGGCTCTAGGGAACTTACCGGATAAGAAGGATGAGAAACGCCAGTGGAGAAAAAGGGGGTTGGAGTGTGGTTAGGGGCTAAAGGAAGGAAGGGAGGAGAGGAGAGAGGAGAGAGTCAGCCAGGTTATGAACAGCATTGAGTTTCCAGATTTTCAAAACTTGATGTGCCAACTAGCTTCATAAAGGGTATCAGACAATCCCGATAGAAGGATTTGGTCTTTGGAAGAGCATAGGAAGTTTATGGTAAAATCTCTTATGAGACACCTATTGGCTTTCTCCCCATTGGACAAGGATCTTTATAAAGCCCTGTGGAAATCCAAATGTCCAAAAACAGTAAGTACTCTTGTTTGAACTATTATTTTTGCCCGCTTGAACTGCCCTTCAGTTATGCAACGGAAGACACCAAACGGATGCTTATCACCTTCAATATGTCCACTGTGCAAGCAAGATGGTGAAGATAGACACCACCTATTCTTCAAATGCTCTTTTTCTGCAAACTGTTGGTGTAAGCTTTTCTCGATTTTTTATGCGGCTTGGGTCTTTGGAGATTCTTTTGGCCAGAATGTTCAGCAAATTCTAGTGGGTCCTTTATTTAAGAAGAAACTGAGGCTGATCTGGGCTAATTTTCGAAAACCGTGCTTGCTGAAATTTGGTCTGAAAGGAACCAAAGAACATTCCATGACAAGGAAACTTCTTGGTTGGATCCCTTTGAGACAGCAAGTAGGAAGGCGGTGGCTTGGTGTACCCTCATAAAGGTTTTAAAGCTTTCTCCATTCAAGCTATCAGTCACAACTGGCAGACCACCATTTATTCAGCTCCTTAACAGTCGCTTCTTCATGAAGACCCTCTGTTTTGACTTTCTATATGGTTGCTGTCTTTTGATGTATTTGAAATGTTTTTGTTTTGTTTTTATTTCCATTCCATTTTGGATAAGCGCATCACGCGGTTTGTACTTTGAATACTCTATTTTGTATTTGTGGACCCTATGTACTGGATATGATGAGGGCACTAAGGGGGTGTCAACCTAGTTAAGATGTTCGGGTGCTCCTACGATTCTATATAGTCTCTTATTGTTTTCTGCTCTTTATATAAACCTTTTGTGCTTTGAGCTATTATTATCTATAAAGAGACTGATTTCCTTTCAAAAAAAACTTCCAAAAGTTTTGGCATATCAGTGATTCTCAGTTTGTCAATAAAATTTTGTGTTTTCTGCAATACCAGTATATTCCAATTTTTATTGGCAGGCGTTTTTATTCCCTAATTTTAGTAGCTGATTTCCTTTGGTTTTAACTATCTGATATGTAACTCATTCATTTGTTTCTGCTGGATTCTTGTTGTTGATGTCTTTTTAGTGTTTTGGGCTTTAGTGGACTGAGTTATGATGCTTTATGTATATCATCTTGTTTTATTTTGGATATAGTGAGGGTGTTATACCTGTATCAACCTAGTTGAGATGTCTTGGCATCACCTCGTATGCCTACCATGTTCTTGTTCTATAAGACTTTGTCTCTTTTCCATAGATCAATAAAAAGCGTTGTTTTCCTTCTGAAAAAAAAAGTATGTTCTAATTTTTTATAGATGACAAAAATTGAGTCTTTTGTTACATAATAGATTAAAGATGAAACAAAACGACAAGTATATTGTGCTTTGATCCGGCTGCTTCAGGATAAAGATTTGTCTGTTCAGGTATGATTCAAACTATCATATTTGTGTAACATTATTTTTCTTGTTTGTTTTCTCTTTAATTTTGACAGAACCCTTCCGTTACTAACAACTGAAGTTAAATATACATTCCTTGACTTAGCTGGCAGCTTGTCGGTCCTTGTGTTTGCATGTTGAAGATGCAAACTTTTCAGAAGAAAAATTTACTGATCTCCTACCCATGTGTTGGGAATCATGCATTAAATTGGCAGAGGAAGTTCAGGAGTTTGATTCAAAGGTATGGTCTGCACTTTATAAATATGTGCAGTTTTGGACCTTGCATTTGAATTTCACTTTTATCAGATTCCTTTTTTTATTAGCTTTTCATTTGTAAATATTGTTTGCTTTGGAGTTACAGCAGAGTTTTAGTTGCTTTTGATTGGATGCATCCTTAAAAAAAGATATGCTGGATCATTATAACCACCGCTCTTTGTAAAATCCCATTGAAAAAAGCATCATCTTCTTCTTTTCCTTCTTTTTTTTTATAAGGAACAAATTTCATCGCTGTATGAAATTTACGAAAGGGGCTGAAACCCAAGCCAATGGAGTTGCATGATATTTCTCCAATTGTTTAACAGGGAAGTAAGAGTGTGATTTAATTAAAGATGTGCATTTACACCAACTCATAGCATGAAAAATAACAAGACCAAAATAGCTATCAAAAGTGCTTCCCTTATCTGTGAGAGCTGAGAGGCGCTTGTTTCTCTCTTTCCATGTAATCCACAAGAACGCACGTATTAGATGCATCCACATAATTTTCCTGTGTTTTGTGAAGGGATGACCATTGAGAATGTAGGTGAGGGCGCCAAGAGTATCTTTTGGGAGGGGCTGTATGACGTCCAAATAAAGGAAGATTTCTTCCTAAGACTCCCAGCAAATTGACAATGTATGAAAAGATGGCTAGATGAGTTTGGGCTGGACTTACACAAGTGGCAGAGTGTGGAGAGATGGCCAAGTAGGAGGTGGTGCTGCATTCTGTCATTTGTATTGATGGCAATGTGACTAACTTTCCAAAGGAAGAATTTGATTCTTTTTTTTGGGAGTGTGTCCTATAAAGCAGCATGGAAGTGGTGATTTGCAGAGCCCATATCAGTTCCCATAGCTTGGGAAAGAGATTTAGCAGAAAAAGAACCTTTAGCATTAGGCTCCCAAATCCATTTCTCCTTGCCATTGGAAAGTTGGACATCGTCTAGGCAGTTCATAAGAGTCACTCTTCAAACTTTTTCTTTTAAATGATAAGATTGAAAGGTGCATTATCAGCGTTAAATGCCACCATTTTGTGATCGGACTGGGCAGGAAAGCATGAAGTAAGGTTGTATGAGTTAATTGAAATGTTGTGTGTCCTTTAGAGTGGTGAATTAGGCATTGGAAGCATGACGAGAAGAAATAAGGGAAATTTGTACGGACGGCCTTCTTTTGGGGATCCAAATGAAATTATGTTTCAAATTTTAATGAAGGATGTCCTGACGATATCATGGACCTGCGAATCTACCAAAATAAGCCCATATGCACGCCAGTTCAGTGTACTTCGATAAGTTTCTTTCTTCCCTTTCTTGCTCGCGTTCTCGTTCGGCATTACGTGCTTTCGTTCTACCTCGTACCCAAATTTCCTGCCACTTTGTTTCTGTTTGTAATTAGTGCAATTAATGCAATCTATACATCATTACCTGTTTCAAATCAATGGAAGATTGTTCAACAAGCTAAGTATTTAAAACAAATAATTAGATAAAAAGAAAAACCCTTCTTTTTGCTTTGCTTGTCATTGAATTAGATTCATCCCCGAAGTAGTGGAATCCTGTAATCAGCTATTGCCGTTTGTTTAAGCTCCCACGACAAGCAAGTAAGCGTTTTTCCATTATTCCAATACATTGTCTTTGTTGTTTCAGACATAACAAAAGAAATACTAGATTGCAATTGACGAAAGAGGTACAGGGAATGTTAACTTATGACGACTGACTAAGGCAGAATGAGTAGGTCCATTGGTGTAACTAACCTTAAAGATAGAACGAGTAAAGCTAGAATGAGTGATAGGGACAAGATAAAGAAAAGAGAAAAACTAATCAAGAACGAGAAGCGAGAACAAGCATTTGGAGCGATAAAAACACAGAATCGATCTGCTCACCTTTTTGGTCAATTCTTTTTTTGTAGGATATCAGAAACAATTGTTTTTTAGTTATGGGGGTACATGGGATGACAAGGAACCATGCTACAATGGTGATACCTAGTCCGTTCAAATATAGTGATTTGAGATCCATAATATACGAAGTGACAGAGATTACTTCATCGGAGTTCGACATCACAATGAGGGTGAAGTACAAGTTGGATTGGGAATGTCCTGGCTAAAATAAATGATGATGTCGATGAATGTCTCTTAGCAGAAATGGATTGCAACAGGCCACGTGTATTCATTGATGTTGAGGAAATTAACACTAATTCAATTACTGAACACGAACCAATGCTGAAAGAGGATTTGAACGACTATGAGCCAAATTTGTTTTCCATCGATAGTCTCTATGGATAACAGCTTCAACTAAGAGAGCTTGTACTACGTTTAACCTCAACAAATCAGCTGTCTTCTTCTTCAAGGCTGGACCAGCAAGGTTTTGAGTCACATTGTTCTTAAAATCTTGATCAAACACCCAACTAATATTAAAGGTCTGGAGAAGGCGGAACGAACATTTAGATGCAAAGACAGTTAATTAAAAGGTACTGGATATTTTCTATTTTCCAGATTATCAACACAAAGGGGCAGATATGTGGTGAGAGAGCATGGGAGGGAAGCTTTCTTTGAAGTATTGATGCACAGTTTAAGTTTCTGAACAGCATAATCCATAGAGATGTTTACCCTCCATATGGAGAAATATCCATTGGAGAATGTATTGATGCACATTTTAAGTTTCTGAACTGCATAATCCATATGGAGATGTTTACCCCCTTCTTGGTCTATTAGATTGCCAAAGCCTTTTGTATAGAGAAATATCCATTGGAGAATGTAGAAAGATGCTTAATCAAAGATTTTATCGAGAAGGAACCTGAGGTTTCAAGGGACCAAAACCTTCAATCCAGAAAGGAGGCTGGCTGTGAGGAAGAAATCTGATTTAACAAGGACTGGAAGTCTAATATTTCCTCATCATTGAGCAGCCTTCTGAAATAAATGGACCAAGAGCTGGTAGAAGAGTCCCAATGACCAGAAATTGACGCATTTGGAATGAGTGCAATCCTAACCTGTCTTGAAAATTTACAATCCGGGGTAATTCTGTCCATCCAAGGGTGCTTCCAAAATATTATTGTGCTGCCATCACCTAATTTGAAGAGGTCTAATGAATCAATTTTACGCTATTGCCTTAATATGCTAATCCAAGGACTTCTTAGGCTCACAGTTTCTTTTCCACTTGAATGCCAATTAAAGATGCTGCTGCCATGAATGCTTCTAATCACTTGACACTAAAGGGAATTTTGTTCAACTGAGAAACGTCATCCCCACTTAGACAATAAGGCTATATTCTTATGCTTCAACTTACCCAAACTGAGTCCTCCATCTTTATATGATTTAATGACAGCATCCTATTTTGCTAAGTGGTTTAGCTTTCCTCCCTTATTTCCTTCCCAAAAGAACTTCCTCATGATTCTTTCCAAAGAGCTTAGGGCATATTCTGGCATGAGGAAAACAGACATGTAATATGTGGGGAAGCTGGACAGAACTGATTTGCACAATGTAATCCTTCCACCCCTAGAGAGGTTGTATCTTCTCCTTTTATCCAGCTTTCCATGGACTTTATCAAGAATAGGCTGCCAAAGCAGAGCACTTTTTGGGTAACCTCCCAAAGGAAGGCCAAGATAAGTGAAGGGGAGGCTTTCCACCTTGTAGTTTAAATTGTTTTCTGTTGAAAGAACCTTGCTGTCCTCAATATTGATACCACAAATGGATGATTTCTCCCCATTAATCTTTTGACCGGAACACCATTCAAAGACTAATAATGTTTTCCATCATATCCTCATCAAATTTACAGAACAGTAGAGTATCATCCGCAAATTGAAGGATAGGTATATAGATCTTGTCTTTTCCAACTACAAAGCCTCAAGCATTTCTTTCTTATAAAGGTTGGAGAAGAGACTGCTCAATACTTCACTAACCAAATGAAATAGGAAAGGAGAAAGAGAATCTCCTTCTCTAAGACCTCTTGAAGCTGAAATTCTTTTTCTTGGCCTACCATTGATGAAGACCAAATATTTAGGATTCTTGATACAACCCATTATCAACAAGATCCATCTTGCATCGAAGTTCTTCTTTCTCATTACTTTTTGTAAAAATTCCCAATCCACTCTGTCAAAGGCCTTGTCAAGATCTAATTTAATGATCCATCCTTTCTTTTTTCTGGTTTTGTATTCCTCCACAACTTCGTTTGCAATTAAAATAGGATCCATGATTTGGTGCCCTTCCAGAAAATTGCTTTGTGTTGGAGCAATGATACTTGCCATTACTTTCTTTAATCTTTCTGCGAGTACCTCTGCAATCAGCTTATAAATTAATGTTGTAAGACTCACTGGCCTAAAGTCTTTTACCCTTACTGCATCTTCTTTCTTCTTGATTAAACAAATCAAGTTCTCTTTTACACATGCATTTAACTTCCCGTTCTCACAAAACTCATTGAAAAGAGTAAGGCAATTATCTTTGAAATGATCCCAAAATTTAATTAGAAACTCAGCTGTGTATCCATCTGGACTAGGGGCCTTGTTTTTACCCAATAATTGGAGTGCAAATTTTATCTTGGGCAGGCTGAATCTTGAAGTAAGCCTTGTATTTTGTTCCGCTGAAACCACTGACCATTGAAGAGGGTTAGGAAGGGAGCCTGCCTAAGGGGATTTTGTGTAGAGAGACTTGTAGAATTCAATAATGAGGCTTCCAGATTTTGTGTAGAGAGACTTGTAGAATTCAATAATGAGGCTTTCAATTCCATTAAAGGAAACTGTAGGAGTACCTTGGTCATCAATCAATTCTAAAATCAAGCTGCCTCTTTTTTGGCAGCAAGCGATGGAAGAAATTAGAATTTTCATCTCCCAATTTTAACCAATTCAGCTTATTTTTCTGGATTAAATCTCTTTCCTCTTGATTTCTTTCAAACTATACTTCAGCAAGCATTGACTTTATGACATTAGCCCAAATCAATCGACGGTCCTCTTTCAAAGACTATTCAGTTCCTTCCATTCCAAACAGTTCTGATCTTTCTGTTTTTGGTGAAGAAAGACTATCCAGTTCCTTTCATTCCGAAGAACCCAAATTGAACAACATGTTGCCATAAGATCTTTTTATGTTGTTTGAAGGGGCGCTCTGTAAGCCAGAGCCTGAACCAATTGTGAACATTCTTGGGAGACACAGCATTCCAATGAAAAACATCTAAGAGATAGTGTAAGCTTTTTTTGAAGAAAGGACGAGTATAGAAAGATGGTTTTGGGATTCTTTGTGGACTTTACACAAACAACACCAATTCAAGGTATGGTCTTTGGATTTTGCTCAAGAAGGTTCTTGGCAAATTCTTTGACAAAATATTTAAAGACTCTTCTTCCTCTTCAGACAAAGATATTTATCGTAGCCTTTGGAGATCCAAGTGTCCCGAGAAGTCAATTGCTCTGCCACTTTACAACATAAGCCTAGGAATCAAAGCTTATCTCCTTGCTCGCTGTGTCTAGCAAATGGAGAAGATTTACAACATTTATTGTTTGATTGCTCCCATACAAGCAAGTGCTGGTGGAAGTTATTCTCCTACTTCAACTTATCTTGGGTTTTTGGGCAGTCACTTCGAGCAAACATGTCCCAAATGTTGGTTGTCCCATTTATGTCTTCTAAAGCATAGATTCTTTGGTCAAATGCAGTTATGACCTCTTAATTTCTGAGATTTGGTTAAGAAATCAAAGACTTTTATGATAAGCCCTTCAATTGGTTAGATCGCCTTGGTTCTACTTGTTTACAGTCGAAGTTCTCATGGAGTTCCAAGTTGAAGTTCTTTGGAAATTATTCTATTTAGGATATTTGTCTTAATTGGAATGCTATTATTTTCTCTAAGTAATCAGGTTACAAAAACAATGAGGGGTTCTCTTGTATAGGAATGGGATGATCGTGCTATGTATGTGTCAACCTAGTTGAGATATTTGTGTGCACCTTTTGATCCCAAGTTTTTATGTTTCTGTATTTTGCTCTTTCGTATATTGGATTTTGAGCATTAGCCTGTTTTCATTTTATCAACGAAAAGTTTTGTTTCTGTTTAAAAAAAAAAAGCGTACTATCTTTGTGCTTATGGACGCAATTGTTAGTTACCATTAGGTGCTACCCCTACAAACGGCATGTGCCTCATGCACACATTGTTTACTTGCTCAACAAGGTACCTCGTGTGCCTTTGTCTTATGTGCTATCCACACATGCTTTTGTTGGCCTATTGGATTGCATACATGTGCAATGTATCAATCTACCACATCTGTCACGTTTCACTCTACTCGACGTTGCACGTCTCACATGGATGTCTGCAGCCCGGCAACCATGCAATCACATGTCTCATATGTCACGGGCCTTCTTGAGCCTAGATGTGCGCGAGCGTGCAATCACACATCTCATACATGTGGGAAAAGCATGAATGCACATAACATAGTTATTGTGTTGGGACCCAAGATATTACATCCTTGCTCCCTTTACTTCAAGAATCTTTTGACATATATAGACTTAAAAGGAATGGAATTTTTCTCTCTTTTTTCTTTTTATTTTCATTTTTATAAATAATGCGAAGATGGACTTCAATTAGTGGATTTTTCTGAATGTGGAAGTCCCTTCTTAGTTTCTTCTACAACTGGTGGCAACCTCTTTTGGTCCTTTGTTCTGCTTTAAAAGCGGTAGCAAACACTGAAATAAGATATGCTGATTATGTATAATTCAGATTTCACTTTCAATTTTTAACATATCTTTTTGTTTGACTGCATGTGTTAAACATCTTCTCTTCAGGTTCAAGTTCTAAATTTAATATCGGTTTTGATTGGCCGTGTCAGTGAAGTCATTCCATATTCGAATCTGTTGGTATCATTTTTTCAGAAGGTAAGGTGTGTGTATATATATATAAATATTTCTTTTACTGTATCTATTGTTTAAAATAAGTTATTGGCTACTTCCAAAAAAGGTTTATAGTACAACGTGCATGTCGAACTTAAAAGTACTAATAATTTCATTTCCATCTAACATCAGGAAAACTAGATAAATCTTAAATTAGCATCCACTCATAGACTTAAGCGTTTGACTCAATCCATGATTTAAGATGGCACCCAAACATGTGATCCAAGAGGTTCTATGTTTGAGCCCATGCAATGTTATTTCTTCTCAAATTAATATTGATTTTCACTTATTGGGCTTTCTTCATATTTCAAGCTCACAAGAGAGAATGTTAGATGATATTATATTGCATTTGTTTTTACCCATCAGCTTAAGCTTTTAGGTCGTATATATATAAACTGAATTGGTAGGTATACTTAAAAATAATGTTCAAGATGATTGATCTGTAAAATAAACCTTTTTCAGTTAGTTGTGTCTTCATTCTTTATTTTGAATGATCGGTTCTTTCTGCTCTCGTGTCATGTTATTTGTTTTTTTTACCACACAGCCATGCATCTTTGGTCTTGTAAGCTCATTATAGTTATGGTTTGCTTCCTATAAATGTAAATTAGTGATGTATTACTGTATGTTGTCAATTAGGTTTGGGAGGAATCTTCTGGTGAAAGCCTTCTGCAGATTCAGCTTCTTATTGCTCTGCGGAATCTTGTGGTTGCACTTGGTTATCAATCACCCATTTGCTATAACATGTTAATGCCCATTTTGGATAGGAGCATTGACATAAATCATCCAGACGAACTCAATCTTCTCGAAGATAGCCTGCTGGTACTAGTCTATGACATTGACATATTCTCTTTAATGTATTATTACATTTCTTTGATATTCTGTCACTGCTAAAATGAAATGTACATACAGTTATGGGAATCAACAGTATCTCATGCTCCTTCATTGGTTCCTTCTCTGCTAGCATACTTTCCTCGACTGGTGGATATCATGGAGAGGAGTTTTGATCATTTGGAGGTTAGGCTTCTTCTTTTTTGGCTTAGATTAAGTTGGATGGTAATTAATCTATTTCTTCCATAGAATTCAATAGGATATGGTTTTTGCAGGCTTTTGATGCATTTCATTTCTTTCAATTAAATAGTTTATTAATTAAAATGAAATTAGTTCTAACGTAATATGTTCCCATGTGGCTAGTAAATGTTGGTTTTGCTCGCTTACTAAAGTCATCAAACACTTTCAACAGTCATCTTGGTATTGGAATGGTCAGTGGTGCCAGTTCAGTGAAGAATTTTTTCAAATGAGAGGGATGGAAAGATAGATGAGTAGCAATGTTCTCATTTTCACCTTGAGGTGACTTTGAGTGGTGGAATATAGGCTCCTGAGAAGAGCTACAGCATTTTTATCTGATTGTTTGTGACCGTATTTGGTTCTTTTCTCGTTTTGTACATGCCATCCTTGCATAGGGGACATGCTAGATTGATAGTGATGGTAAAAAGTTGTTCGAGTTAAAGGGTTTGCAAGCTAAATGAGTAGCAACGTTCTCATTTTCACCTTGAGGTTACTTTAAGCGGTTAGACATTAGGCTTCTAAAGAGCTAGACTAGAATTAATTTTTACTGATTGGTAGTGTGAAGAAAGTTTGCAGTGTGTTACCTTGTGCTAACTTCTAGTTCGGTCTACTACTTTTTTCTTAAGCATTTTAAATTGTCTTAAATCAGGTTGCCATCAACATAATTGAGACTTACATCCTTTTGGGGGGTAACGAATTTCAAAGCATGCATGCTACTAGCATCGCAATAATTCTTGATTCAATTGTTGGTAATGTCAATGACAAAGGACTGCTTTCAACTCTTCCAATTATTGACCTTCTGGTGCAGGTATGAGTTTGTTTATTTTTTTAAGCTTACAAAGAGTGCCAATACCAGCAGAATTTTGCCCTTATTTCCAATGTTTTATTCAGACAACTAGAGAAGAAGTTTGTTTCTTTTATTTTTATTCTTATTTTTATTTTTTCACTCAGTTGAACATTTAGATGGAAGGATTTGAAAATCTGACCTCTTGGTCAAGGATATATGCCCTAATCACATTTTTAGGGAAAGCCATTATTACATTTTTTGTTCCTTTTGGCTTTCCCTAATCAGAGAATCTTATGATATAGCAATTTTTCTTGTATTATGGTTTATTGGAAAGTATTTTTGTAGTCTTCATAGCGTTGTTGTAGGTTAGGATGGACTCTCTATCCTTCATAGCCCACCTTTTATATTCCCATCGTCAAATGTATCACTCATCGTAATATATATATATATATGTTATACTATAAGATTCTCACATTCTTCAGTGGCCTTGATCATGTAGAAGTTGGCGAACTTCAACCTTACTTGGTGGCAACTAAAATCAACAAGATCAAGGGGACTTTTATATTTTGTTGAAAACTGTCAACCTTCTGCCAAATTAATTATCTTTCCTCATTTCTAGGGCAGTCGGCTCACTGAATATAGCACTTTCCTCCTCCCTAAATAATGTTGGAGTTCCAATATCATCAGATTTCTTTTCCCCACATAAGAATTAACGAGCCTCTTTTTCTAGCCTCTCAATATTTTGAACAATGCTATCATGTAGCAACCACATTTTTTTTAATGAGAATAACCACTTTCATTGATAATAAATGAAAGCATACAAGCATGTACAAAAAAACCAACCCACAATAAGGAGGAACACCATTTATAAAATGGGACTCCAGCTTTGTAAAATATTATCTGGCCACACGAAATAGATCTGACTAAAAATGTTAAACACATGATGGACTTTGTCAATTTTCCAGTCTCGTATGAGTCTTGGACCTTCCATGCAGAAAGAAAGAAGTGTGATTAAAATAGTTTTGAAATATGATACCATGTGTAAGAATATATTTCACTGTGTTATGTTAGATGGTTACATTTTTAGTAGTGCTCGAGGAATGTTCTTCATGTTGTGGCGCATTGTTAATTCATTTTTTCTGTTAGATTCATTTAACATGTATTTGCAAGTCCATATGATAATAAATTAACGTCAATTTTCTCAATTGTCAAATTGTGCTCTACAGTGGAAAGATTTAGAGCCCTTACTGATCTATACAGTTCCAATATCTTACTCTTGTTATTCTGCAGTGCTTTCCTATTGTCGTTCCCCCAATGATAGGCAGCACTCTTCAAGTACGCTGAATACCTTTTCTGTGAAACGTTCATTTTGTTCCATTTGTAGTAATTTTAGGCTTTCCACAAGCTTTTTTCTAAATTTGTCTCTTTCAACATTGGTACTAGAAATTGGTTGTTATATGCTTGAGCGGGAAAGATGAATGTGATCCTTCCAAGACATCAGTCAAAGCATCTTCAGCTGCCATCCTGGCAAGGGTTTTGGTGATGAATACAAACTATCTTGCCCAGTTGATGACTGAACCATCCCTTACAGTGCTCCTCCAAAAGGAAGGAATCCAAACTGAAGAAAATATTCTTCTTTCTTTGGTTGACTTGTGGCTTGACAAGGTTAGTAGCTTATCTTTCTTTCGGTTAGTTTGATAATCATTTTAGTTTGTTGTTAGTTAGAGGGTTAATCTCTTGTATGGCCACTTTTGAATAAGAATAAAAGTCCCATAGACAGTCGGTTCTTATGGTTGAAACTCCTTCGATGCTTGGTTGCATCATTACAAGCCAGGTAGAGAATGATAATTTATGGTTGGAAATTAGGCTCAAACTGAAGCATTTATCTTTCTGCACACTCATGTTCTAAATTCTAAGGTCTGATGGAACGGTTGAGATGGGACCTACTTCTTGAATGTCTTAGGTTTGGCATCAATGACTCTGCATTATCCTTAAAGTTTTTTATTTGGTCACAGGTGGACAATGTATCATCCGTTCAAAAGAAAATGTATGGCTTAGCACTTTCCATAATTTTGACTTTAAGACTACCCCAAGTCCTTGATAAGCTTGATCAGATCTTGAGGTACATAATCTGACTTTGAACCTTATTCCTAGTTAAAATGTGAATAGATGTTGAGGTTCCTTTCATTTGGTTTTGATACTTTGATTACTTTGTGTGCCAGTGTATGCACCACTGTCATTTTGGGTGGAGTGGATGACCAAACAGAGGAATCCAGGTGTGAACCTGATGATTCGGCTTGCGTTGTTTTGCTGTTGAATTATTTCCATATTGAATAATATATTTGCATACGAGTTCCTACTCCTAATGTTTGCTTCTTAATTATAATTAATGCTAGTGATGAATATACTAGCTCGACCAATTGTGCGGAAACCATACCAAGCAAGGAACTTCGTAGACGACAGGTAACCTTCTAAGTTTTAGTGGTCAAATTATTTGATGAAACACATGCAGTAGCTCTTTTCTTATACATTGTTCTCCTGTTAAGATCAAGGCTTCAGATCCTATCAATCAATTGTCACTAGAAGATTCTGTACGTGGAAATCTTCAAACTTGTGCTGCGCTCCATGGAGATTCCTTTAATTCAGCCATTAGTAGCATGCATCCAGCAGCATTTGCTCAACTTAAACAAGCTTTGAAGATGCCGTAATCTTTTTCTACCAATTGATGCTCCGACAGTTCCATGTTGAGCTCTTCTCCTGTTGTTCAATTGCACAAAAAGAGTAAGTTTTTCATCCATCTCTGAATGCTCTTCTGACGATGATCATTGTACAATAGACTATCAACAAGCAATAATGGTTCTTTCTAAATATTGATAGTTTAGATTCAGTTGAATATAAATTAAGCATACCTCAACTGATTAAATATTTCTCCTCGATCAAGAGTTCGTTCTAATACTCTCACTCCCGCATGATGTTGAAATAAAAAAATGTTTTTTTTTTCTTTTGAAAGGAAAACAATTCATTTTTATTAGATAAAAATGAGACTAAAGCTCATAGTACAAAAGAGTTATACATTGACCAAAAGAACCTAAGGATCAGTAGGCACACTCAGACATCTCAACTGAGGTTGACACCTCCTTAGGGCCCTCATCATATCCAAAATAAAAGATAACAAGCATGAGTAAAAGGGCCGAGCAAACAATCTTTACAGCATAATATATTAATACCTGGAAGACAGACAATCCTTGATAAAACAAAAAAATTATTGAATCTGTTTAAGGGGCGGTCAAAAAGCGAGCGAAACGACCAATCAACAATAATTCATAATTAAGTTTAGGAGATAAAAGGCTCCAATTTAGGTGAACTCTGAGACTGTAGCTGTCAAAATCTTTAGAGAGGATGCACCAAGATGAAGCATTTCTCACAAATCTTTAGAGAGGATGCACCACGATGAAGCATTTCTATGAGCAACTTTGTAATGTTCTAGCCATTTGAGAGATTTGTCATGAAAAACCCTTTGATTTCTTTTTATCGCATTAAACCAAATTAATCGTGAACCTCCTAGAATTAAACAAAACTGTTGAAACATGGACCTCCTAGAAGCTGCCTTACCAAATCTCTACAATCCTCTTTAGAACACCCACAAAATATTGAAAACAGAGAACAAAGTTTTCCAACACTTGGCTGAATACGGGCACAAGAAAAAGAGATGAATCGGGTCTAAAAGGTTTAAATATTATTTTGGTTCTGTTTCTTGCTTTTGTTCATTAATCTCTTGTACTTCCAAAACGTCCATTTTGGTATATTTTAAATTTGTGTTCATCTTAGTTCTTTCAAAACATATATTCTTCTGTTCTACTTTTAGAAAATGACCATTTTGGACCCGTCATTTTCATTTTTATCTCATTTCTTATTACAAATTTTGCATGACACTTTATAAACAATTTCTTATAATGTAGCTAGAAATTTGTGTAAAAAGGTTTCTGTTGTATATAAAATTTTGTTAAAGTTTTGAAAACAGGGATGGTCACTTTTTAAAAAAGTTCAAGGACTGAAGTGAACAAAAGTTGGAAGTACAAGAGGAACATTTTGAAAGCTACCAAAATAAAATAAAACTTAAAATTACATCATTAATCATTCTTCGGCCTTTTCTGCTGTTTAGTTTCTCTCTTTATGAGTTCTCATTTATCATGCAGGTGATTTCAAAGAATTTTGGATGGTTTGTAAATCTGTTAATTTTAATTGATTGGGTTGGCGTCATTTATCAGTTTTGTACGGAAAGCTTGTTTGTACAGATATCCCTCTTCAAAATACGAACTCTGTAAATAGCTTGCGGAGTTGTTGAATGCGAAGGAAGAAGAAATCAAGACTTCAGAGGAGACTTTCAAAGTTCTTGTCGACAGTACTTTGTCGTAGTGGAAAGTTTTGTTCTCAACTGTGCGTTCCAAAAACACAAATTATCATCGTCTGAGTTTGTAATAGATCTGCTCTCTTTCCCTTCTTGGCCACTTTACTTAGATGAAATGAAAGAATAACATGGGAGGAAGAGGTAAAAAGGAATCACCCTGGAGGCAAGAAGTAAAGATCAAAAACATCAAATAGTTCGGTCGGTTGGTTAGGGAAATTTGATTGGAATTTTCAGATCGTTGAATGTCTATTTGTTTCTACTGCTACCACAAGATGATTATCTGTTGACTGATAAATCTAGGGTTTTCTTATATGTTGAATATGGATCTCTTCATATTAAAGGCTAAATATAGAAGCCATTATTTTTTGTGGGTGTTCCACTAACTTCGATGTGGTTTTGCTGGTCGAGTTGAATCTTGTGGGAATGTAAGATAGTAAAATGCCTTTTTATAACTGATATTCTGTCGGCTCATTGATAAGGTTTTTTGGTTTTCTTAGTTCTGACATATAGAGTTGGAGAATTCAAACAATTAATCTCTGAGCTTGATGTTATATACTTATACCAGTTGATTTATGATCAGGTTAGTTATGGATGGGTCTTAATTCTATCCTATAATATTCATAATATTCATCGAATATTACGTTTTGTCTGTTT
Organism: Cucumis melo; assembly: GCF_025177605.1. Taxonomy (NCBI): domain Eukaryota; kingdom Viridiplantae; phylum Streptophyta; class Magnoliopsida; order Cucurbitales; family Cucurbitaceae; genus Cucumis; species Cucumis melo. The sequence goes on from NC_066862.1 coordinate 15,723,301, forward strand.
GAAGACATGAAGATAAAATGTGATAATGTTTTGTTATTATCATTAAATAATATTAAATTAATATAATTTTCCAGGAGAGGTAAAAGATCGTTGTAACAAGCATGAGTGATTAATTGTAAATTAAAACTCAATTCATGTTATATGATAATAAATATGTTTGTACTTTCTGTGCTTCAGTTTCTCTAAGCTGCATTTTGAAAAATAATAGGTAGGAACTAATTCGCTTTGACCATAAGAAAAGTTGGTAAATTTCGAAAACGAACCCATTAAAGTTGTGTTCAGAAAGTTTTCTATTAGAATATAATCGTCCATAGTCCATTAAAGTTGTGTTCAGAAAGTTTTCTATTAGGGGTTTGTTCGGCTAAAACTGAGTTTACTTAAATTCTCCAATAATTTGATTCAAAACAACCGAAACTGATTAAACCGTCAACCTAACCAAAATCGTGCAGAACCCCTAAATACATTAAAAATATAACTAACGGAACCATTTTTCATTAGAACCATACGATTGTTAATGTAAATAAATGAATAAATAATAGTCAGCCCATAGTTTCCTAAATCCATTTAGCAATTAAAACCAAGATCCCATCAGTAATCCACAAGACGCTCATCTTGTTCCATGACCCCTCGTGGCCCAACAAAGGCAATGAGAATTGCACTATCATCTCAAACTTTCTCATTCCTAATGTTGGCCAGTTGATTATGATCCAAGAAATCGGAATCACTCGTACTGTTTCATACTACAAAATCAATTTTACATTTTAAATGTGGTTTTCATTCCATCAAAATTGATCTTATATGATTAAAAACATGCTTCAAATTAATTTTGAATCTGGTAAAAAATAGCAAAAATTCTTAGAATTCAACTGTTGAAATTTTGAAATGCTACAGCTTTTACTAAAAGGAGATGAACCTCTTATGAAGAAACTGTGATTGTATAATCTTTTGAGAAAAAATGTCAACAAAGATAACCTCTTATGAAGAAACTATGAGTGCATAATAATCTAACACCTACTGAGGTTAATTGGAAAAAAAACGAAAAAAAAAAAACCCTTTTTTAAATTAACCAACTAAATGAACCTATCACTCATCTAAGAACTTCACTCCACCTTGAAAATTCCTTTGGCATCTTTTTAGTCATAAAAGAGCTCTGGCTGCACACTTCGACAGTGTAGCCAACCTGAAAGCACTTCAGACAACCACAGATCAATTTTCACCGAAATCTACAAAATTGTTGTCTCCTGGCAGTGAAGAAAAGTATTTGAGTCTCCACTTGAAGATATAGCCTTTAAACACTTTGGAACTAACTGCCCAACTCAGGTTCTTTTGGAATTTGTTTTCCTTATTTAGCCGTCTAGCTGAGAGACCAACTCGAGTAGGGACCTTAAAGAAAGAGAGGTTAAGAAAATGTTATCATTGGCTTGGGTTTTCAAGATCTTTGCACAACATAGGGAGGATGTCTCACCCAAAGTCCCCAACTTCAATCTTTTTTTCTTTAATTTTTAATAAAAATAGACTCACTTTCATTGAAAAAGAATACACATGCATATAAAAAAAAAAAAAAAGCCTCAAAAAAGGGAAATACTCACTACATGAGCTCCAACTACGTGAAATTATAAGTTACAAAAGGTCTTTGAAATGAAACTCGAGAGGGAAACATGAAATCAAAGATCAAAACTCCATATGATCCCACTCAACTCACCTGCCCCACAGAACCTACAAGACCGCATACACCAAGCAAGCCAAAGAAACCAGTCTCTCCCAAAAAGGTGGATTGAGTAGAAACTCCTCGTAGCACTGACATCTCTGTGGCAAACACTCTTCATGCCAAACGTCCAAAAAAAAAAGGAATCCCAAACTCCACTCGCAAAGTCACATCACCAAAGCTCCAATCCTTTCTGTTCTTAGTTAGCTTCAGTCCTTTCTTGTGCAATAATTATTCCCTTCCTGCAACCTACTTGACCTTAACTTTCACAATGCGATTCGTCTCTCCATATCATTTCATTCTACACGAGAGAGCGAAACCCTACAACAACATGGTTTACAAAGATGGATACTGAAGGATCTTGTTCAATAGTTATTCCATAACTTCAGAGAAATAGGCCAACACCACTAGTTCAAATGCAAGAAAGGAGAAAGATGCTAAAAAAGGAAAGGAAAGCAACAGGCAAGGCTCTAGGCAGTCAAACAGATTATAAGCCAATATGTTTATCATGAAATAAATCTTTTCTGGAATTCTTATAGCCCAAACTTATGAACTACAGGAATAATTAAGTATATAATTTATAGGTAAGGTCTTATCTTAAAGCAGTATCAACTGCTCCACATGTTATTAAAATGAACGGGCACTCGTAGGTAGTACAATATTAAACAAGACATTAACCACTTTCAGAGCAGAAGAAATTATAATAACAATAATATGGCAGTACAAAACCAAAATGAAACGGAACTTTCCTCAAGCCATGGCATAAGGAATACTTAACCTTAAATTAACAATGTTGTGAAGAAGTAACCATTAGAGAGGTCTAAAAATACAGGTCCCTGTAAATAGCTTTAAAAAATTAATTAAAGAGGTTGAACTGAAAAGAGAACATATATAAGGGAAGGGCTGATGAAGTCCAACACAAGTCAACAGTTAAGTAGAGATCCGCCAGTTAAAATATCCGCAGCGCACATCGTGCACGTTGTCTAACCCTGTGAGATAACCATCAAACGCTACGATATTTGACATTGAAGAAACAATATGCAAAAACATTAAAGCTACCATCCCTTGAACCATAACTTGAAGATCATAGCATTGTGATTGCTCCATTTGATCACTACATCTACTCAAATCTTAACCTCCCCTCCCCAAAAGAAAAGGCTGGTTTTTTAAAAATGAAAAACTAAGGGTGTGCTTGGATTGACTTTCTAAATGTTTAAACAAGTGTGAACCAGTGCAAAAACAAAAGTGTTCATAAATCCTTAGAAAGTCAATCCATACGAGCCCTAAGAGTAATGAGGAGTTAGTGAAATAGAGTGAGTACCGAGGAGTTAGTGAAATAGAGAAAGCACGAATAGTGAGCTATACTCAACCATAGAAAGAGAAAAAATGAACATAATCTAATTGGTTCAAGGTCTAAACCAGAAAAGTATTAAAAATAGTGACATAATAGTAAGGAATGGAAAAGTGAGCATTACATTACAAGATAGAAAAATCCCAAATGAAGTTTAATCGAAAAACACAACTTTGAAACCTGTGGCCCTATTATATATACTCTCCCCTAATCGATCAAAGCCAATGGGAAGTAAAATGCAAAGACATTGAAACGTCCAATTGAAATCCAACAAGGAATCATAATGTTTACAAACACATTTTTCAAAGAAAAATATGACAACTAACAACATAGTTTTCACGTAATATTGCAGAGAAGTTGAGTTCGAAACTTAGACAAATTACAATCCAGAAATCGAACATTAGGTATAATTTGGATTATAAGATGAAACAAACCAAGGTTTCGGAACATATATATAAATGATTATACCACTGATTTAACGGGGGCAACGTCGTCAGGGATGTTGATATAACCCATCTTCTTAATATTCTCCTTGTTATCATCACTGAGATCATCATCATCCTCCCCAAAGTCATCATACACAGAGGAGCGATGCCCGAATTGACCAGCAAACAAAGAGTAAGCCAAATACATAGTGGCAGCAGTGAGAGCGCCACAGCCAACGCCAAAGAGCAAAGCGACAACAACGCTGAGAATATCCTTGGTGCGATCGCGGAGAGAGGTGAAATCGTAAGGGAAGTGTTGGGTTGTTGCTGAAACAGGGGTAGGACGAGGGAGATCGAAGCGGAGGATGTCGGTGGGGTCGGCGACGGAGGGGAAAAGGGGATCGGAAGAAGAGGAAAAGGAGGAAGATTTGAACTCGGTGATATCGACGATAATGGCCATCTGGGAAAAGGGATGGGGGGAATCGAGGGTTCGGTGACGGTGAAGGGAAAAGGAAAGGAAAAGGGATTTGCAAGGACGAGCTTGAGAGGGAATTGAGAAGGAAATGGTGAAGAGAAAGAGGAGAAAGAGAGGCGACGCCATGGATGAAGGGTTTGAAAAAAGGAGAACTTTTTTCTTGGGTTTGAGAGAAGAGAATGGAAGAAAGAAGACTTTGTCGAGTGTTTTGATTGTTTGTGTGTCGATTCAATTCAGTCCTATCTTTTCTTCTCTCTCTATCCTTCACCTTCCCCTTCCCCTTCTCTTTCACCAAGGGACCAAACCATAACCATTCACATTTTCTTTTCTTTTCTTTTCTTTTACCATTTGATAAATTCTTTTTATTTTTAAATAAAATAAAATAAAATAAATCAAAATATTTATTAAATATAGTATAACGTAAAGATAGACCTTCGCCAAAACTCTATCCATATATTTATAGATACCAATAGAAGTTTATTAGTATTTATCTTTGATGAAATCTAAAATTTTTTAATTTTTCACTTTATCATTTATAATAATTTTTTTAAGCATTTTTTAAATATATCAAAATGCATCAAAATATCTACAAAATTTACCTACGTTATCTATTATTGATATAATATAAAATTTTGTTATATTTTGTAAATTTTTAAGTAGTTTTGTCATTTGCAATAAGTTTTCTGTTTTAATAATCATTTTAATGAACAAAACTTCTGAAAATATTTATAAATATAGTAAACTATGAAAGTCCATCTATAATAAACAACTATATATTGTCTCTTACAGTTCATGATATATAGACATAGATAGTTGTCTATCACGTAAAGATTACGATATTTTGCTATATTTGTATTATTATTTGTTTATTATGCTATATTTTAAAACATCATCTTTTCTATACTTTTATTTTAAAATATATATATATAGATATAGATATAGATATATTTTGTATTTTAGAAAGGGTGGTGTAGTTGAAAATTTGAATTTATAACTTGAAAATTGGAAGTAAAAACATTATCAACTGAATTGTTCATTTAAGAGCTAATTTTGGAATTTGTTAATCTTTCGTAGAGCTATCACGTTTCCAAAATAAAAAAGAATTTAATTGATATATTCATAAAAATAATACATTAAACGTTGACTGAACTTAAGATCAAAAAGAAAATCTTTTTGATCACTAAATAATGGATATAGTGTGTTTAGTACATAATGTTTCTAATGAGTTATTTTAGTCAATAAACTTAGGAGTATGTTTAAAAGTTTTCTCAACTAACAACTTATTCTTCTCTCTTTATCCCTTCTCCCTTCTCCATGTCTTTTCGTCCGTTGTAGCAATTGGATTTTTTAAATTAATAAATGCATCTACTTTTTTAAAAAAATGTCAAATAGGGAAATTTCCATAAATAATAAAGAAAATTGAAAGTACTTACGTTTTAGAGCAAAAAAATTGCCACTCCAAATTTCCACTTTTCAGTTATTTAAAAAAGAATACCTAAATCTTCACACGATATTTTTTCTCGACAAGTTCGTCGTAATTGATTTGTGTTTTAGTCTTTGCTAATCATTGACATTTTGATCATAGCGGCAAATATTTCTACGGTCGGTGTTCCCCCATCCATCATTGGCAAGAATTTTCTTTTCTTCTTTTCCTTCTTCTCATTTGTGTGCTACTTCTTCTTTTTGCTATTTCTTACGTTTTAATTAGTTGATCTATGTAACGATTCAACTTCTTATACTAAGTCAAAGTCATTACTAATTAAAAGTTAAATAAAATTTCTTAAATTAAAAATAGAAAATAAAACAAAACCTCATATACTCATTAAAAATCATAAACAAATGTATGTAATGATAAAATTTAATAAAATTCTAACTCGAGCCTTGTATAGTTTTAAAAAAAATAAATAAAATAAAATAAAATAAAATAAAAAATTGCATATGATCAATGACATAAGGTCGAAGCAAAATGATCCCTATGACTCACCACGATCACTTCTTGTCATTCGCCAGCTTCCGTTTGCCCTTACCTCTAACTCTACCTCTAAAATTAAACAAGAAATAGTGAGTATAAAAATATACTCAGTAAAGGACCTACTACTAGTCCCGCTAGATGCCTGTTAACTTTCTATTAGAAACCTATACAATGGTACCCTTAAACTGGCATCTTCCCGAATACGTGCAAATATGTGATCCCGTATGAACATATCTGGTCTTCGGTGAACCCAAAGGAACACCTAGGACAAACTGGTCTTTAGTGTACCCGAAGAAAACACTAAGCCAATCGGGTTGTGAGTGACCCCGTCGAATCACTTATAATCATGTCTATGTTTATGTCATATTGGACTGGTGATCCCGTCGAACTACACAGTCATAAAAGGTGGTGATCTCGAGGAACACCATGCAGGTACGACTCTAATAACTAAAGCTAACAGCACAACCTAACCATAGCATGTAACATCACATACATCAACATAAACATGGCATAAGTATCGATCATATCATTTCTACTTAAACATTGTCATCAAAGACATAACACAGTCTTCATCATCAATGTACTACTAGTAATAAACATAATATCAGTCATCATCATCAATCACCCATATAATGACAGTCATTATCAATAGCATCAAGTTAAACATTTTAACTATCATTAATGTATAACCATAAATACATGCGGTCTCTTAAATTCAATCCGAATGTCTAGTAGTAGAATCTCTTACCTGGAGATTAGTTAAAACCGAAGGTAATCCTAACAGCAAGGTCAAGCTTCCAAGGAAAAATCCTAAACAATAAGGGTAAATAACTAAGTTTAATAATTGAACTCGCAGTTGATTAAAGATCCAAAAATTCAATTTATTTAACTTACCCAAAATCGAGGCCGAAATCGATTTACAATTAGTTGGACAAATTTTCAGCTGGGTTTCCAGTTAAATCTAACCAATTTAATCCAACATTCATAATTTCATTAATTAAAGTCCAAAAATCAATATTTGTTGGGCATTAACTAAAACTCAACTCAAACTTACAAAAAATATGTAAAAAACCAAAAATAAGCTTAGTGGCTCAATATCGCTTGGCTAGGTGACTCGATTGAAGGAAAATAGGCGGCTCGGCTCGGTAGGGAAAACGACTCAACGCGAGGAAAGGGGCGGCTCGGTTCGGTTGGAAAAACGACTCGACGCAAGGAAAGGGACGGCTCGGCTCGGCACGCGCAATCGACTCTTCGTGTGCGACTCCCGGTGGATGAACGGTGCGAAGAACGGCGCGCGGCTCCTCTTTCGTAAGAACGCGGTTGCTCCAGCGACCTGCGCGGTTCGGGCGAATGCGGACGGACGATAGCTGACGCGACAGAAACGACTAACTTGCACTGGCTTCAAATGATAGCTAACGGAGCGCGACGAGTACTTGGCAGATGATGCAGCGAATGTGAAACAAAACCGAGAAGGCTCGGCGACGCTTGCGACGGTGAGGCGAAAATGATCTTTTCGGCGGCTGGCTTCGAGCGACGATGCACGACGAAGGAGGTGGCGGCAACGGGTTGATGGAAGAAAAAGAATTAGGATATTTTAGGGTTTGTTTGAAGAAGATGATGGGTTGGACTTTCCATGTTTTCCAATGAGTCTATTTAAAGAAAAGTTAATAATAATGTAATTATTATTATTTTTCTTTTATCTTTTCCTTATTTTCATCCATATAAAACAACTTCTTCTCTCTCTTCATTTAAGGCCATCAAATCTCCCTTTTTAAATCAAATATTATCTCTCTCCAATCAATTCACTTTCATCTTTCCCAACAATAAATATTTATCCTTACAAAAAAAAATCATTATTCCAACTTTAAAATCAATCAATTATATAATCATTTGAGACTACTTCGAACCAGATTCTCACTTCTCAGCAAGGAAGAGTTTTTGCCACTACTCGTCAAGGGGCCGAGCAAGCTGGTACTGTGGTGACAGGTACGCTCCCAATCTTAGGGCACTTCGCATTTGTATTGTTTGACTTTGGGTCATCCCATTCTTTCATATCCTCAGTTTTTGTTCGGTAAATGGGTTTAGAAGTAGAACTGTTGAATAGTATATTGTCTGTTTCTACTCCATCAGGAGAAGTTATGTTGTCTAAAGATGAGATAAAGGCATGTCAAGTAGAGATAGCGAACCATGTGTTAGATGTAACTTTGCTAGTTTTAGGCATGCGAGATTTTGATGTAATTCTAAGCATGGATTGGTTGTCTGCCAACCATGCAAGTATAGACTATTCCCGCAAAGAGGTAGTTTTCAACCCTCCTTCAGCAGCTAGTTTCAAATTTAAAGAGGCAAGGACTGTGGTCTTACCCAAAGTCATCTCAGCCATGAAAGCCAGTAAGCTACTCAATCAGGGTACTTGGAGTATCTTGGCCAGTATAGTGGAGACTAGAGAGCCAGAAGTTTCCTTGTCATTTGAGCCAGTGGGGAGAGAATACCCTGATGTTTTTTCTAATGAGCTTCCAGGATTTCCACCTCCCAGGGAGATCGATTTTGCTATCGAGTTGAAGCCAGACACTGCCCTAATATCTATAGCTCCTTACAGAATGGCCCCAGCAGAGCTGAAAGAGCTGATGGTCCAGTTGCAGGAGTTACTAGACAAGGGTTTCATACAACCTAGTGTGTCAGCTCGGGGAGCACCAGTACTATTCGTGAAGAAGAAGGATGGATCGACGTATCTTTGCATTTATCACAAAGAGCTGAATAAGGTGATAGTCAAGAATTGCTATCCATTGCCCATGACTGATGACTTATTTGATCAGCTGTAAGGAGCCATTGTTTTCTCTAAGATCGATTTACGTTCAGGCTATCACCAGCTAAGGATTAGAGACAGTGACATTCCTAAGACTGCTTTCCATTCCAGATATGGACATTACGAGTTTATTGTAATGTCTTTTGGCTTGACCAATGCTCCTGCGGTATTTATGGACCTAATGAACAATGTGTTTAAGGATTTAATAGACACTTTTGTTATAGTTTTTATCGATGATATCTTGGTTTACTCCAAGACAGAGGCTGTTACTTGACTATGTAGTAACAACTACATAGTCTAGTATAAAGAGGCTGATTATCTATCGAGGAGTGATTCGATGGGGTCACTCATAGCCCGATTGTCTTAGTGTTTCCTTCGGGTACACTAAAAACTAATTTGTCCTAGGTGTTCCTTTGGGTTCACCGAATACTAGATATGTTCCTATGGGATCACATATTGCACGTGTTTGGAAACATGCCAATTCAGGGGTACTTCTTTACAGGACTCTAATGGAAAGTTAACAGACACCTTGCGGAAGAGAAGCCATGCGTCGTTCTTCACACCGTCGTCCGTCGAGAGTTGCACGCGAAGAGTTGATCACGCGTGCCGAGCCGAGCCGCCCCTTTCCTCGCACCAAGCTATTTTCCAAATCGAGCTGAGCCACCCCTTTCCCGCAGTTGAGCCGCCTGTTTTCCTTCAGCCGAGCCACCTAGCCAGTTTTTCACCTAGCCAAGCATATTGAGCTACTAAGCTTATTTTTAGCTTTTTACCTATTTTTGGTAAGTTTGAGTTGAGTTTTGGTTAATGTCCAACAAATATTGATTTTTGAACTATAATTAATGAAATTTTGAATGTTAGATTAAATTGGTTAGATTTTTAACTGAAAACCGAGCTGAGAATTTGTCCAACTAAGTGTAAATCGATTTCGGCCTCGATTTTTGGTAAGTTAAATCAACTAGATTTTTGAATCCTTAATCAACTGCAAGTTCAATTATTAAACTTAGTTATTTACCCTTATTGTTTAGGATTTTTCCTTGGGATGCTTGACCTTGCTGTTAGGATTACCTTCGGTTTTAACTAATCTCCAGGTAAGAGATTCTACTACTAGACCTTCGAACTGAATTTAAGAGACCGCATGTATTTATGGTTATACATTAATGATAGCTAAAATGCATAACTTGATGCTATTGATAATGATTGTCATTATATGGGTGATTGATGATGATGACTGATATTATGTTTATTACTGGTAGTACATTGATGATGACGATTGTGTTATGTCTTTGATGACAATGTTTGAGTAGAAATGATATGATCAATATTTATGCCATGCTTATTGTAACGCCCCAAAAATTAAGATAATTTTGGAGTTAATTATCTTAATTTTATTTAATTAGATTTAATTTATTGGGCGTTATTTTGAATTCATTTAATGAAAATTATTTGATTTATGTGTAAATTGAAATTAATTAAATATTTCTTGGATGAATATTTAATTAATTAGAGGTTTTGGCATGTGGGGTTTGTTGAGATTCTGATTAAATGGTAGGTTAAGAGGAGTAAGTAAAGTTGTGGATTTTTTTAGTATTGTTGAAGTTGAATTTAATTAAATAATTATGGATGTTATTTAATTAAATTGTAGAGTAGAAAGTTTGTTGGAGATTTAATAATTATATGTATATGTGGAAATATATATATAATTATTATGTTAAAGGAAAAGATAATTATATTTGTTGAAGTATAATTATTTAAGGAAAAGATAATTGTATTTTGGAGAAAGAATATTTAGTAATGGAGAAAAAGTAAAATAATTATGTTTTGGAAAAATATAATTATTTGTAAAAGGATAATTACTTTGGAGAAAGATAAACAATAATTAATTATTATGAAAGATAATTAATTATTTTGGAGAAAGATAAATAATAATTAATTATTGTGGAAGATAATTAATTATTCTGATAAATATTGTTTCTAGAGTGGAGTTGTTATGGTTGAGTTAGGATAATTCATGTTTGAAGTTATAAGTGATTTATTGGAAAAGATTTGATTGATTAAATTAATTGAGAATTTAAGTTAATTTGAGTATTTTGGAGGAAAAAGTTGGTTTTGGTGGAATTGGAATTAATTGAGTATATATATATATATATATATATAGATATATATATTTAATTAATAATATGGAAAAGTGTAGTTAATTATATTATGGAATATAATTATATGTGTTTGGAAAAGAAGATAATCCATGAGAAGAGAGATGGTTGATTTGATTAGACGAAAAAGATATATATTTATTTAAAAGAGAGAATAATGGTTTAAATAAATATATATGTTTATCATAGATTTTGGTGAGAGAAAAAAATAATAATAATAATAAAGAAGTATTATTATTATTATTAATGGTTATAAATGACTAAGATTTTGTGCATTTAAGGCATTTATTGGGGGAAGATAATGGAATATATATATATATATATATATATATATATATATATATCCTAAAAGAAAAAGGAAAAGAAAATAATAATAATAAATATTATTGTTATTATTTGGGTCTATAAATAGCATTGGAATGCTTAAGTTAAAAAGTAAAGGAGAAAGAAAAATGTTCTTCTCTAAGATAACCCTTTGCTGTTGCCGCCGCCTCACCCGTTATATTTAAGATTGGTTTCTTTGGAAGCTTGAGGATTTAAAGTGATGAATTTTTTCATCAAGGATAAGAGGATTTTTCAACCTCCATCTGAGTAACTTTGGTAAGCCAATGAAATTAAATTAATATTTTATTAATTTAATTTTGGATCTATTTGGGGTTTCTTTAAAGGTTCAATTGGCTAATTTTTTTAAGATTTAAATCTTGGATTGGTTGAATTGGTTTCAACCCCTTTTGTTTGAGAAATTAATTATTTTGGGAGAATTTTTAGATGTTAGCCAATTGCTAATTTCATTAATTAAGATACTGAGTTTTCCTTTTATGATTAGGATCAAGTTAATTGAAGATTTTTTTTACTGTCTGCTAAGAAGTACTTTGTTTGGTTAAAATCTCCAGGTAAGAGATTCTCCTACTAGACCTTCAAACTGAATTTAAGAGACCGCATGTAATTATGATTATGCATTGATGGTAGCTAAAATGCATAACTTGATGTTATTGATAATGACTGTCATTTTATTGATGATTGATGATTATGACTGATGTTATGTTAATGACCAGTAGTATGTTGATGTCGATGTTGATTGTTGATGACTGTTGATGTTGATGTTGATGCATGATATATTAATCACATGATTAAGGACGTTAAGATTAATATTCATGCTATGTTATGATGTTATGTTGTGCTACATGTTATGGATAGGGTGATCTGTTAACTTTGTCTATTAGAGTCGTACCTGCATGGGTGTCATTCGGGATCACCACCTTTTAAGGACCGCATAGTCCGACGGGACCGCCAGTCTAGCATTGACATAGACATGATTCGAGTGATTCGACGGGATCGCTTGTAGCCCGATTGTCTTAGTGTTTCCTCCGGGTATACTACAGACTAGTTTGTCCTAGGTGTTCCTTTGGGATCACCGAAGACCAGTTATGTTCCTCCGGGATCACAGATTGCACGTGTTCGGGAACGTGCCAGTTCAGGGGTACTTCTTTACAGGACTCTAATGGGAAGTTAACAGACACCTAGTGGGACTAGTAATAGGTCCCTTACTGAGTATATGTTTATACTCACTCTTCCTATGTTTAATATTTTAAACGAAGGTAAAGGTAGAGGAAATTTGGCGAGCGACAGAGAAGGATCCGTGACATGCCACATGAGGACTCAGTTTTGCTTCCGCGTCTATGTTTCAGTGTTTCAGCATTATGTTTTTAATGAAAATTTAGTCTTCCCTCGTTTCAGGAAGTGTTTATTGTTATTGTTTCTTTTTAGTAATGACCTCAGCTTAGTATAAAAAGTCGGTTCGTTACAGTTGGTATCAGAGCGTCAGCTTTTAGGTTCTGTAGACTAACTTACGATGTGAGTCTTTGATTTTGTCCCTATGGCTATTACGGTCCTTCGTCACTCGCCAGGTATGTATTTTATGATACATGATTATGAATATGCACGTGACCTTGCCTGTATTAAACTAGAACTGCATGAATGTTATGATTTAATGGTGATGGTTTTAGTAGTGAAATTTAAGAAAAATGTTGCCACGTAGAGGTGCTCAAAGTGGTGATTGAGTAGGCAAAGAGTTGGTCGTTATATTTATGTTGATGTATGTGATGTTACATGCTATGGTTAGGTTGTACTGTTAGCTTTAGCTATTAGAGTCGTACCCGCATGGGTGGTATAAAATATTTCAATTGTCTTTTTGTGATGTTCATTTTTATTTTCTATTTGTTCTTCTTTGTTTTTATTTGTTTATGTGAAGTTGTACTTATAGTTAGTTCTTCCTTGACTTTAATTTGTTTGTGAACTTTGATGATGTACATATAATTTGAAATTGTTTTTTTATGCAAAAATGTATGCATTGAAAATATATTTATCAGTTGTGTATTGTTTGAAAATGTAGTAAGTTAAAACTAGTATGCAATAGCTTTCTATCACTCATTTATAATTAGTTTGCAATAAGGGTTTTATCATGTTCTATCATTGATAGGTAGTGATAGAACTTTATCATTTTCTATCGCTGTGTATTATGTGAAAATGTAGTGAGTTAAAATTAGTTTGCAATAGCTCTATCACTCATTTAAAATTAGTTTACAATATGAATCTATCACTTTCTATCAGTTGTGTCTATCATAAAAGTCTATCATTGTCTATCAATGATATACAATAATGGATTTCTATTAATTACAGAGACTTAGTTTATGATTGTCCATAATAGCAAAAATTTTAATGAAAAGAATGAAACATTTTCTTCATGATCATTCTCTAACTTTTGAGTTTATTAGAGTTTAACTTCAATATCTTCAACTTCAATCTCCTACAACAATATAATATGTTATCATTTTGTGCTTAAAATAGAGACCGGTAAAAGGTGTCCATTAATGATGAAAACTTATAGAAATCTATCATTGATCATAAAATCAAGTATTTTAATAAAAAGGAAAGAAACCCTTGCAATAATAAGCTATCATCTTCAACACACGAGGAGTTTCCAAAGTAACCGTTGCAATAATAGACTATGACTCTTGCGTTTGAAGTGGTTCAGTTTGATTTTCAATTTGTCACGTAGTTTACTATCTTATCGATATTACTTTATCTTCCAAAACTTGGCAAGAAGGAGGTTTGCTTTTCTTCAAAATCAATTCTAAGTTCCTTTTCTTCTGCATACTCTTATGGAAGATTTTTCAATTGACCATTGTTTAAGCAATCAAAAACAATTTTCAACAAACTTAGAATTTCTTTTTGTCCATGGCTAAATATTTTTTCCTTCTTGTATTCTCTTTTGTCCGTCTTTTATTCTCTTTGGGCCATCTTTTAATTCTTCAATTTCTTGTATGATTCTTTTCACGGACACTTTATTTCTTCAAGTGCAAATAAAAAAATGTGAATTATAGATATAAAGAATTACTTACGTTCTTTGATTTAAATATATTTTCTCCCAAAATCCTCCATGCATCAGGTTACAAACATTCTCATCTTGTTATTCTTGAACCATTATTAAAAAAAAATTCTTCCAAGACCAACATATAGAGATGATAGTTTTGGATAGGGGTGCAAAAATAATTCGAGCAATCGACAATGCAGACTATCCAACTCATATTGGTTTAGTTAAATATATATATAATTTTATTATTATTTATTTATTTAATAAAAGTTAAATAATTAAGTTTAAAGGTGGGTCTCTCGTCTCCTCTCTTCTCAAAACTTTTGGAATTATTTTAAAAGCCCAATAGACCCGTGCCAATGAGAATCCTTGTAAATAGACAGCACCCTTCTCCAGATAAGTAACTTTCTTGAAAAATTCATACGTTAGATTATATTGCAATCTTCCTATGGATATTTATTGAACTCTTCTTCATTGTCTATAATACTTGAATGTTTGCCAACTAATTTTGTTATGTACTTGCCTTGGCACTAAGATACTCAGTAAAATTTGTAGAAATTTGCTAGTTTGATCTTCAATTTTTGAAAGTTCTATCTAAATCACTCCTCCATACCCTTTGATCATGCAAGAAGAAGGATGTCTTTTAAGTTATGATGTGTTATCTTCTTCTGTTTTAAATCAACCATATTGAAATTGTGTCCTTTTAATCCAAATTCCACAAATTTCCCATTAATATTGAATGTTAATACATTTAGCTTCTTATTAGTATAAATTTGTCATTGTACCGAGTAGTTCAAAAATTGGGTTGGAATTTTGTCCATCTTAAGTTTTATAAAAAATGTCTGAAAGGACTTCCTATGACTTTAGATGAAATTTATCATTTAATTTGTACTGAGTAGTGACTTTCTTTTATATTATTTTTTCTATCCCGAATGAGTAACTCATGTTCTACTTGTTAAAAAGACATATTAAAATATGTTAGTTAGTACATTTTGAATATATTGTTATATATTGAAAGTGATAGAAGACTATCACTATATATCTACCATTATATATAATTCCTCATTGTTACACATATCCTCAAGTATTTAAATTAAAGCAATATAACTCAACTTATAGCAATAAATATTTCAATCCTCAACCCTCATCTAAAAAACTAAATTATAGAAAATAAATGTCAAATAGTAATCTTCAATAGTTGCTATCACTAAAATAAAAGGTAAACAAAAGATCATCGTTAAAAAAGGCAAATGACTGAAATGTCAACATGGTATAAAGTTTAATCCAATCTTATCTTATTAATAGAAAGCTATAAATTCCAATTTTAATTTTAACAACAAAAACACATCTAGTACGCAAAATCATTAAAAAAAAAAAGTAGTAATAAATATACCACCAATCAGAACAAGTACGTAAAAAGGAATGTAGTTAAAACTAAGCGTATAAAAATGATATAAAAATCATTCAGGAGTTTGTAGGAACGTAATTTTCTGAACCCATCACTCACTAAGTCTTTGACTAACACTTTAAAGTTTTCCCTCACCAGATTATCAGGTGCTGAAGCTAAGTAAAGAGGCATATAGAAGCCAAGTAAAGGAGGGTAAGGTAGGTTGTTATGTAAACTTGTTCTATTTTGCGTTCGAGGAGTTTGTAGGCAATTCTTATACTCCTGAATATCAAGGGTTGCAGTTCAATTTTGAAGAGAGACCGAGTGTTGCATCACAGTTTTGTGAGGGCCCAAGACGATGAATGGAAGAACTGAGCCAGACATGAAGAGCCTAAAAGTCTAAGTTTTAAATTTTGTTGTAATCATAAAGTCTGAATTTCCTTTTGTACTTGGATGTCAAGTGTTAAATTAATAAAAAGAATAAGTTATATTTACTTCGCTACATTATTATTTGTGTTTACTGCCAATTAATTGAAAAGTCAATTTGAGCTAAGTGTTGAAGACTAGGCGATGGAGCAAAGTATAAAAATTGTCTTTCTGCTGTAATAAGGTCTCTAAAGTCCAAAGTAAAAGTTTTATCATGAGACAAGTTTAAGAAGATGTTCCACTTACTAGGCGCTCACCACGTTTTCTCAGGTGATATGCGCGACGAGGATCTAGGCGGCACACTCCCATCTGGTCGCATGGAGTGGCAATTAAGGAAGAGCGTGTCAGGTGGTATCAGAGCATGATTTTGGGAAACCAAAGAAATTTGAAGAGCTTGTCATCGCCTAAGTGACAGAGCATAAATTTAAAGAGCTTGATGATTATTAGTTGCTAAATCAAGAGTTGGAGCCATGTTGTGGAAATAATGTTAGTTTTGGAATTGGTTTCATGAGAAGGAAGTTCTTGGCAGTAGATTCAAGTAGTTTGGCCGTGTGAATCCACGTGCGAGCTATTCTACTAAGTGTATATTAATTGCATGAAGGTTATCATGAAGACAAGTGCTAAATATGTGTGAGCTAAATCTAGCCGCATGACATCCCAATTGTGTGAGAGTTGATTTTGGCCACATGATTTTAACATGGGAGGGCTGAATTTGGCTGCATGAGTCCTAA
Organism: Cucumis melo; assembly: GCF_025177605.1. NCBI lineage: Eukaryota > Viridiplantae > Streptophyta > Magnoliopsida > Cucurbitales > Cucurbitaceae > Cucumis > Cucumis melo. Next base: position 15,740,099 of record NC_066862.1, read on the forward strand.
TCATAGGTGAGCTATTTTTGACCGTGTATTTGAATGCTTTGTTATGATAAACTCTGTATAGTGCAATATTGATACCTTGGAATAAAGTTCTGGTTAGTGTTATGTGTTAGGCAAAGGTGTGGATTCGTAAGCGTTGGTGGAAAGGTTGAGCTAACTTTTGAAGTTGTTTTGTAGGAAACGGGGTACACTATACCGAGAACATGAAGAGGACAAACTAGATCGCAGACTACTACTGAACTAGGCATGAAGAGCCTAAAGGTCTAAGTTTTAAGTCTTGTTGTAATCATTAAGTCTGAATTTTCTCTTGTACTTGGATGTAAAGTGTTAAGTTAATAAAGAGAAGAAGTTATATTTACTCTGCATTATATGTGTTTACCGCCTATTAATTAAAAAGTCAATTTGAGTCAAGTGTTGAAGGCTAGGCGATGGAACTAAGTCTAAAAGTTGTCTTTCTGTTGCGATAAGGTCTTTAAAGTCTAAACTAAAAGCTTTGTGATGAGACAAGTTTAAGAAGTTGTTCTGTTTACTAGGTGTTCAGGGTGTCTTCTTGCGGTGAGATACGCAATGAGGGTCTAGGCGACACGCCCCCATTTGGTCGCATGGAGTGGCAGTTAGGGCGGGGAGTGACAATGAAGTTAATATATCTATGTTTGGGGTTATAGAGTTTACCCAATGGTTTGTAACATAAATTTTTTTACATTGAATATTATGTTTTTATGACGACTATTTTTGTTTAAATTCTTTTTATTTAATAAATTCTACCTATCTTTCAAAAGATAATGTGAATTGTAACTTTTTTCTAGAAAGAAAACACACATGTATAGATGATCTCATTCATTTCAAACAGTAATATTAAATAGGTCGTAAGATTATGAACTTACAAAGGTGGGGAGAAAGTTATATAGTTTAGTACTATAAAGTATAAACTAGTATAAAGTAAAAAAAGATCATAATTTTGATTGGAAATTATTCATTTCTCATCTTTCTCAAACCCCTCTTGATTGAAAATTTCTATCATTTCTATAAATATAAGTCCAAACTCTCTCAGTTGAAGTCCTATGTTTTTTAGTTCATTTTCAAGAAGAACCCAGATTGCAAAAGCTGAGGAAATTCATTTTGTTGCATTTGAAACTGAAACAATGGTAGCAAAATTTAAGCAATAGGTATTTAGTTGTTAAACCCCTTCAAAGACTATCCTCACAAAGCCTAAGAGATGGCGTGAAGCCAACAAGCACCGTTCTTCTCTCAAAGACATCACTGACAACTTACATAACTACTAACTCTAACATTGGAAATAATTGGAGAAAACATATATGATACTCAAATATGAAAACTTAAGACAACAAAATGATAACTCGTAGAAATACAAGTTATTGTAGCCTTTTAGGTAAAACAATGGAGGCAAAACGCGAGATAAAGGACCAAAGCGCGTAGCTTTTACTGCAAATTTATAATGTTAAGAGAATGCACCTTACATAAGTCATCACACCTGATTAATTGTGCTTTTTAAGCATTTTCACAAGTACGATGGCGACAAGAAGAAATGAAGTGAATTGCAAGAAGAATCTCATGTGAGAACTTAATGAGAAGAGCTTCCTCGAGAGTCACAAGGTGAGATGTCAGTACATCATTACGCGAGATGAGTCACTAGAAGACAAAAGTAGTAGTTGAAGTTGGTGTGACAAGAAATAACTACTTTCTATTGACATTCGTAGGCAAGGACAAATGTGCAACATAGCAAGGATGTATGTGCAGCATACCACAATTAATTTCTCACCTAAAGTAGGCTTATAAAAGACTCCAACTCCACCATGAACAAGAATCTAGAGGAGGTCGGTGAAAGGAGGAGTATTAGAGTCCTTCATCATCTGTAGTTGTATTTCTTCTTCCACCTCTTCTCCAGTCAACATCTGAGTCAGAGCTTAGGGAGAGATTAGAAAGAGAGAAGCTCACCAACCATTCCCCTAATTTGTAAAAGAGCCAAGGAATACAAACCAATGTATTCTGTAGCTCGGCACATCCCTTTACTTTCCATTTTTGTGTTTTGTAATGTATTGCATGAATGTTATTATTCTTATGGTCAAGGCTTATATTATCAATGCAATGCATGTTTATCCACTGTCTTTCTTTCATTTTTTTTACTATTCATCTTGTTGAAGTGTTATAAATAGTTTAAGTATGTATTACATGTTTGATAAAGGTTCTTTAAGTATAAGATTCATCATGTTTAATCAATGCTTAACTCATCGCGTGGCCAAGCGATCGTTGCTAACTGTTTGAGAGATTAAGTAGCATAGACCTAGCTAAACATGTGCAGAAGGGAGTTTAGAAACAAACTCCGTCCTGGCGTTTTACCTCCAATCATTTGTTTTCCAAAGGAAAACAAGTGAACAAGCCTTCAAGTCATGCCTCTCCTCAGTGCTTGCTGACGTCAGCCCTTCTTCCTCCTCCAAACGTGCTGCGTAATTGTTTTTAATTTCGCCAGGTTTCTGTGTAGTACCGTAAAGTGACAATTTGAAGGCCTTTCGATGGTCCGATTTGGGTGAATTTGGTACCATTTTTCATAGAAAAACATAATGAATCCAATATTGGACTCTAAATTACAAGATTTACAAACTAAAATGCCCAAAAACGCAGAGGCCTTTACATTTTGATCCTATAAAAACAGTAAATCTATGACCAAAATTACAAAAGTATTTAATTGCAAAAACACCCACATTCTCTATCCATTTAACCAATTAAATTAATATCAAAATTAAAATAAACAATTAATTAATTAATTAATTAAATCATGTTTAATTAATATTTCATTTAAATCATATTTAAATGAATATCTTTCACATAACCTATAGTTTTAATTTAATTAGTTTAATTAAATAAAATTAAACTAAACTATTAAATAATTCTCTCATAATCATATCCAAAATTAAATTTATGTATAAAGTTTAATTAAAATATAAACTTTATATTATAATATATCACCATACATTATACTAATTCCCAAAGTAAATTTAAAAATTTCAAATTACAACCAATACAATTAAATCTTTTTACCCTTTACAAGCTAGGAATGAGATCTAATGGACTTACAGATTAGAAGGTATAATGATATGAGATTAATTGGCTAAACTCTTTAACCACATTAACCAATATTCTTTAACTGTATATACACTCTACTAAAAACTCATAGCTGAACTCTTCTCACTGTAGATATATTTCTGTGTCCATAGATATATACCAATACTAGTAAGTTAGTCCTTCACAAGTGTTTGTCACACCAATTGGGTCAAATTATCGTTTTACCCCTAGGTTACTTCTAGTCCTTAAATACCAGTGCTCCTCAAATGAACAATTTGTTTATGGTCCAACCAATAAACAAAAACCTCTCTCGTGCCATAGAGAAAGTAAGACCCTTTGTTTAAGTTCCAGAGATACCATTTAAGGAAACACTTATCTACTTACTCTAAGTCGGGAAAGAGTGAATTCCATCTTGTGTGATTATGTTTCCAGCTCTCCACTCGATCTTGTCCCTAAAATGATAAGCATATTGAGTCGATAATCTAGTCGCTCTCATTCGTACAAATCAAAGGACAATCCATCGCAAACAGGTGTTCATAATACACTCAGGATTAAGATTAAGTTACTTAAGTCATTCTAATGAAATAAAAACCTAACTAGTTAATAGAGTTACATCTAGTGGTTACTATTTCGTGGTCCGATCTTATGCAAACTCATTGCTAAGATACCTTCACTCGCATATCACCTACACGAACGTGTTAGATCATTGCATTTGTATCAAATACAAAGTGAGTCGTATCCATATTGTTACCAGGATAAGGTACTCAGTTATATCCCTATACTATAGATCCTTTAAGTTGTATCTCGAACATTGATCCCTATACGTCTCTACATACTATTCAAGACTCATCAAATAACTTAGGATGTTAGTTTATGAGCTAGGAAAGTGACCCAATAGACTTGTAGATCAAAAGCTTCAACGATATGAAATTAATTGGTGATTAATCACATTAATCAATATTCATTAACTGTATGTACACTCCACTAAAGACTCACAACAACTGCACTATTCTACCTGTAGATATATTTTTATAACCACGAATATAGACCAATAACAATAATTAGTCTTTCATGAGTATTCGTAACATCAATTGAGCCAGATCACTGTTTAACCCTTGGGTTACTTGTAAATACTTAAATATAAGTGCTTGTCTAATGAACAACATGTTTATGGTCCAACCATTAAACATAAATCCCTCTTAAACCAATGAGAGGATAGAATCCTTTGTTCAAGTCCTGAAGTCGCCACTTAAGAAAACATTCATCTACTAGACTTAAAGTCGAGAAGGAGTGAATTCTATTTTGTATCATTATGTTCTTAGCTCCTCACTTGGTTTTGTTCCAAAAGGGTAGCTTATTAAGTCGACAAATGAGTCATTCTCTCCATACAAATCAAAGGACAATCTCTTGTCAACATGAGTCTATAATACATTCAAAATTAAGATTAAGTCGCTTAGGTCATCCTATTGAAATAGAAATCTAACTAGTTAATGGAAGTTACATCTAATTGTTACTATTCTATAGTTTGGTCTAATGCAAACTCATTTCATGGGATACCCACACTCGCATGTTACCTATGCGAATGCGTTGAATGATGGTGTTTGTATCAAATATAAAGTGGGTCGTCTCCATAGTATTACCACTGTGCGACCCTAATCGTAAGCTGAACTACACGTTAAGGTTGTATTCGGTAAGAATTGGTTATGTAATGAAACCGTACAATAAGAGTATGTGATAAGAAGTATTATAAGGTAAGATGTGGAAGGTGTTCTACTTATGCATAGAGAAGGAGCTATGTGTTGAGATGGGAAGCGATGTGAGCTTCCTTCACGGTGAAATAGCTGACGTCATAAGGTCGGTAAACAGATTTGACCTTGCCTCCCAATAAGTTCATGATAAGAGTGGTAGAAGCCACATGGCATTTTATTATTGAATGAGTATCATCGCTGAGCAGAAGCTATCATTCTGGTATAGAAAGTTTCATTGGAAATGCTTATAAATTGGAAAATCTTGACTATTTTAAGAGTTTAATTACCTTGTGTTTTCTTAAGAAAAGTTGAAGGATTTGCCAAGATTTTCATTGAGCTTCCACAAGCTCAAATTCAGCAAGATTTGCAAAGAATTTCAGGAGCTACTTGAGCTTGGATTCCGACAAAGTCTTGGCCAAAAAGCTCAAGAAGGAGGTTAACTTGTTGTGAGTGGTTTCTTTTTAAAACGTTTTAAACTAAATGAATTTTCATTATGTTTGTATCATCATACATATAAATAAATATATACTTCTCTCTTATATTCTTGAGTTCAATGATTTCTCTTATGCTTTTCAAATTCATAAAATAGTTTGGTTTACAAATGAATTAAACTTGAAAATGAATTGGAATGATTGTGGTGAAATGATCTTTGGTACCCTACGCGCAATGAGATTTCTCACACTTGTTGTGTGTTTTGGTGTGGGATGTTTTATCCTTACTGTGTGATCTGGTATAAGATGCCATTTGCTTGCTGTGTGTTCTAGCATTAGAAGATATAAAGATGTAATTAAGCATGCAGGATGACTCTACAATATGATCTATAAAATGTTTTATGCGAATTACTTATCTATACGATATGATATATAATGAATGTTTGCAAGAAAATAGTTTCTATGTGATTTATAAATATTTGTCAATGAGATTTGAAATTTGTGAATCGCTTAACACATTAAGATGATCTGATCTGAACTCATAATTTTATTGTGCATACCTATTTAGATCACATGATTTTGCAAAAAGAATTACAATGTGGAAATTTATTTATTAAATATGTTGATAAAAACCCTACTCATTAGACACTTTTGTCTAATCTTTCAAATATGTCGTTTTATTTTTCCCTAGGTAGCGAAGAACATCCAACGTTTGATTTGTCGTCTTGATAGCCTGTAGTTCCACAAATGAGTTGTATCACCTTGATAGTAGCCACTGTCAACTCGCATAACATGTAATATCATGCAAGCAGAACGAAGTGTTGTTTTAAGACTTTTATATGTTATTCATAGGGGGGAACTCTTGTACTTGCTAAGAATGTACTCTTTTATTATAAATCAATGAAGTATTTTTTTTATTTCAAAATAAGTTCTTATCTTTCATCAAAGTTTATGTTGTGTTTATTCCGCTTACTAGGCATTCAACGTGTAATCTCGCGGGGAGATTCGTGTTGAATATCTAAGTGATCACGCCTCCGCATGGTCACCTGAATTAATTTTGGGGAAAGGCGTGACAACCAGGACAAGGTACTCAGTCTTATCCCTATACTATAGACCCTTTAGACTATATCTTGAACATTGGTCTCTAAATTACTCAAGATTCATGAGACATTATAGTTATTTACATTTACTATCCTTAAGTTTTAGAACATAAAACACAACACTTTCATCTATTGTACTTCCACAAGAATCACTAATTTGGAACAATTTAATTCGAAAAGTCTTTATGTTGGACCCTAATATTCACTAGGTTACTTTTATTAGACTCGCACTTGGTTTTAATTAGAGAAAACTTGTAATATCTAGAAAAAAAAACATAACAAACTCAGTATAGCACAATATTGCACAATCAAAATCCAATCGATACAAGATTAGCATACCAAACATTGGGTTGTGAATTTTTATCTCAACTATATAAACCAATATCAATGCCTTTAAGACCTCCTCTGGGGGGTTTTTTTTTTTCATTGCCTAGGGTCAACAAGAGTCGTTCATATGTCTACTAGTCCTATGGGTCTTTGTCACGCCTTACCTCAAATGTCACTCCATGTGACCAAATGAAGGCGTGCCGCCTAGACATCCATCATGTATATTCTACAAGATGACGTGTGGAACACCTAGTAAGTGAAAGAACTTCTTCCCTTGTCTCTTTTTGCAAAGCTCTTCCATTGTGCCTTAGAGACCTTCACTAACTCTGCAGCAGAAAACAATTCTTCAACTTAGCTTCAATCGCCTACCTCTTATTACTTAACTCAATAACTTATAGGCGATAAGCACAAGGATGAACACAGTGGAAAATAATTTACAAACTTTTGACTTTACTCCGTCGCCTAGTAGTTTTACATAGCACAACTTAACTTTAACTCCTAGGCGACAAGCTTAAAGAGATAACATCAAAACATCACAATAACTTAACTCCTTCTCTTTAATAAGTTAACACTTACAAAGTTTATACTTCAACACCCGAGGTCAATCCTTTACTTGTCTTCAACACCTAACAACCTGAGGAGGGATAACTAATTAAAACGTAAGTCAAACAAACTTAGTGAATGATGAGTTTGATAAAATCATTATAAAGAAAGCATAGCAGAAACGACAATAATAATAAGGTCAAACGACATCGTATAAATCTCATTGTGTCTGGTCATAAACAAGTTAATCATCAATACAACTAACGCCACAAGCACCTTGCACTTAGGTTCTTCAGCAATTCATGTTCATCACTGAGACTTGAGATTCTCCCCTAGCCTGACCTTGGGATTCGCATGCAACCAACTTCACACGAATTATCTGAGATTTGCACGAGTATCTCGTCACACTCAATCTTTCTCCGACTTGGAATTCTTCTCTTACCAAGATCTGGGATTCACAATCAACCGATATCATGCGAGTTTACTTGGGATTCCCACTAGCGTCTTACTATAGATCTCACCTTCTTACAAACTGAAGGGTTAGCTTCCTAGCTTACTTTCCTTACACCGAAACACAGTAGCAACAATAACATGTAACAATCATCAATGACATAGCACCTTCATTTCAATCAACAATAGAATACATCATTCACATATAAAAGCTTACAGATGCAACAACAACTATTTATGAAGGATCACTCATAGAACATTTATTCATAATTCGTATTCAAGCATAAATAACAACTTTGAAATCACGTAGAAATCTTATTTTTCAATCACAAACATTTATACATGATTGAAAACGTGTTTGTCACTCACCACATTCATGCATTCATAAGATCACTCATAAAATTACTTGGCCTCCACTTCTTCCTTCTCTGTTATTGGATTCCTCTTTTTGCCAAGTAGTTCTCTTGACTGGCTGTTCATCATTCAGCGTTTCTCCTTGACATCTTTTGTCTAAGAAATCTAACACTTCCAAATAATCTTTTCCTTTTGGACTTTAGTCCTATTTATAGTGATCTCTTACATCCAAGGGTCACTTCCACGCTTTAGACATGTCACCGTACTTAATTGCCGTACCATGCAGCGAACCCAAACTTGACAAGTAAGCTGACCGTCAGTGGCGATTGGACATTCCATCGGGACGCACACCTTATCTCCTTGGAAAGCCAAACTCTTTAATCACCTAACTCTTTTATCTTCTTGGTAAGCAACAGACATTTACTTTCTTTCATTGAGTTGTCAAGTCATTTTGTCAAGACACTTACTTCCACGCCCATTCTCTTAAATGAAGGTACTTCTTCTTACATTACTATGCTAAATGCATAACTATTGGCGTTCGATGCATGCTTCTTCTTCACCAACCACTCTTATCGCTTCGCTTTCTTTCTCGTGATAAAACTTAGACTTAAGCATTTCTTTTCGCGTTGCCTTTCTCTTTTTGCATCTTTTCCTCGTGGGATGTCTCATACTTATTCGGAATAACTTTCTCTCTCCAGATCAGGGCCTCACATCTGTATTTTTAAAACGCATCTCAATTCTCTTTAGTCTCCAACATTTGTCATACAATCATATTTTTTTCAATTTTCGATCAATTAAAACTTTTAACTAATAATTCTACCATTTTAAACCTCGACAATTTGTAAGTGCATCAACTTATAAACTTCTCCAGATTTAGTTAGACCATAAAGTATGAACTTATAATTTTAGTCAATTAAACTCCTAATTTTTAATAAGGCGATAAATTTAGAACCTTTATTACAACAATTACCTTTTACAATCATCCACACATGAATTTTCATACTTGTGTAAATTTCTTCAAATGTCGATTTTATATAATATACGATTAGAGTAAATACATGGATGATTCCTAAAGAAATATTTTGGCAAAAAGTGTAAATTGATACGAAGGTTTAGGGGATTAATGAATGCAATACATAAGTTTCACAAAAAGAAATTTCCAAATTGAACGTACTGAAGTTTGTAAATTTGTAATCTAATAAAAGTTAGGGTTTAAATTGATACAAGTCATAAAGCTTATGAGTATAAAATTGACATTTTTCTCGAATGCTTTTATACCATGTTCAAATCATTAGAGTTATAAATAAGCGAAAATACTAAGTAATCGGCTAAATTATATATAACAATCTTTGAACTTGTACTTTGCATTAAAAATGCCGTTAGGCTTTCAAAAGTTTCAAAATGACCTTAAAATTTTCAAAAAGAGTTAAAAAAGAATATCTTTAATGTTAATTTTGAAAGAAAAACATACAAATTCAACGGAAACTGGATCAAATAATTGCTGTAATTGCAATTAATTAACAAAAAAACCTTAAACCGAAATAAGATTAACAAAATCATGTGTTAGTACTTTAAATGTACGTAAATAGACAAATGCGTTCTTTTTGTATTTGACAATTTACTATTTTGGTGAGTTCAGATTTTCATTTTGAGATTTTATTAACTTTTTGTGAGATTTTATGTTTTGATTTAAACTTTTGGTTAATATTTAGCTGCTTGAAAAATTGGAATAATAACTTAACGTCTAAGAGAAAAATGAGGATATTTATATGAAAAATATGAAAGTATTTATATTAATTATTTTAAATTAGATTTTTTTTTAAAACTCAAGTTAATTTCAAACAAATTGATTACTACACTAACAAAATGAGCTTTTCTTTTCATAAAAAAAATTAAAATTAAAAAGTACTATGCAACTTTTGATACTCCAGAAATATTTTTTAAACAATGTATTTTTTTTTTTTGTTGCATATACTAAAGATTAAGAGTATTTTGATATTTTTTTTAAATATAGTTTAGGAGTATATTAAAACTAAGTTCAAAAGTTTTTTTTTTTAAAAAAACAAAGTCGTATTCACTTTCATCCAAAAGCAAAAGTAAATAGTATTTTTAAATTCTTTTTTAAAATATAAGGGTGTTTTTAAAACTTTTGAAAATTATGAAACATTTTTTTACAATAAATACATATTTAAAGTCCTAATTAACATTGTTCACACAAGATTTCCAAAGAAATATAATTCGTGGAATTGAACCGTAGATACAATCTCTAGTATTTATTGTTTTGGTACTTTTTCTCGAATACAAATTAAACTTCTTAGAACTTATTGTTCCTTAATCTTTAGAAAGTTGTGATTGTCTGTCAATTAATTTAAGCTTTGATCTTTTGAAATTCAAAGAATATTTAATCTTTCAAGGTTTTAATATTTCAAATGATGGTAATCTCGAGGATGATAAGAACTTTCACGTCTTGAGGGCTTTTAGAAGTTTGAATATTCAATTCTTATAATTTTTCAAAGCTTCAATTCTTCCTTCCACAAAAAAATCTCTCAAATGAATGACGAGGTCTCTATTCATAGAGAATTTTCATGGGCTTTAAGTGAGTTTAGACCAATTTGCTTGTTGGGTTTGGGCTCATTTTTTTGTTAGGACTTGAGCTTGGGTCCATATGTTGGTTGGGCTTGGTGATAATGCAATCCTAATCCTCAATCTAAAAATCCAAGCTATTAACATAACAAGAACCTTTGAAATAGGATATTAATTTAGATCAACCAAGAGAAAGTTAAGATTAGATTCTCTTAGATGAAAGATCTAGAAGCAAGATTTAGAAATCTTAAATCTTGCTCTAAATTGAGTCACTCCACAATCAAACTTGATCAAGATTAGATTGAATAGCTCACATGCATTCTATCACAAAAATTGCAAAAAAATTAAGGAAAAAGTCTCAATATGAGATTTCAAATTACATTTTATTCAAAAGTATTGTTTTTACAAATGGAAGGATAAAGAGGCATTATATAGCCTTGAGATTCTATCCTAATTAATGAAAATTCTAAAAAGTTAAAATAAAACATTTAACTAAGCTTTCTATCTTTTAACAACTAATTTTCAACTACCATCTTTAATACTAAGCTATTAATGGTAGGTACCATAACTTGTCAAATTAAAACAAACGGAAATACAATAAAAATGTGATATTAACTAAATCATGAGGTCTTCAAAGCGTTGGTTTCAGAAGCTTAATGTGTATCCCATAGTCCGTTTCAACCAAGAAAACATTGACATTCAATACTCTAAATGGCCATTCGTCTCTTGTATTAACATGTGACACATGGAATTGAGGATGAACGACTGTACCCATTCTTGTACATGAAGAATGAACGATTGGTTAATCTTTTGATGTTTTCCATCTTGTAATTGGTTCGTATGGAACATCATGATTCTTATCACTTGGGTTTGGGCTCATGTGCATGTTGGACTTGGGCTCGGACTTATTATCTTTTTTGGCCCAATTTTTTTATGTGGGGGCTTGAATTGGGTTGGATATGAGAAAACTTAATTACCAAAACCCAATCAAAATATAATTAACACAATTTTTGCTGTGATGATGTGACATGATTTAATTGACCAATTTTTTTTTGTTCAAGAAACATATGTGCATCATAATACTATATAGTTCATAATACATATCTTAATTTAAAAAAAAATGACTTGAGTTTATTATAAGGTTAAATTTCATAAATATAACAAAACACTAAAATATTTACGGTACGGGTAACAAAATAAAAAGGCTCATAAGGTCAGTAGAAACTTTTCATAAATTTCAGATTAACCGTTGATATTGCGGACAATTCGTCATTTCTCCTTCTTCTTCTTCTTTGCAATTTACTCATCTTCTCCTCCAAATTTCTTTAACATATTGCGTAAAAAATATGTTAATAAATACTTAAAAAGCTTACCCCAACTTGATTGGATTTGTATCTTGAATACTCCACTCAATTGTACTTCTTAAAAAAAAAAACCCTCAAAAGTGAGATCATAACCAAATTCGCAACCCCTCGGCCCCTCCCATTTCACACTCTATAAAAACCGGTTCACAACCTCAGAAAAGACCGACCAGGTTTTTTTGATCATTTTGTATTCTTCCTCTCTGCTTTTCTGGTCTCCTCTTAAGGCTCTACCCTTGCTTCCATTGAATTGTTGCTCATCCATTGTTAAAAATTAGAAACCAGTTTTTATAAAATATGGTTTGGGGTTTCTTCCCCGTCGATCCTCTTTCAGGTCCGTTTGTGCTTCGTGATTTTCTGATTACTTCTGCTGCTGAAAAATTATTTTTTCTTCTTCTTTATAGTGTAATGAAATAAGTTTTTGAAGTATCGTAGTTTTTGTTTGGTTGGTTTATTTATATAATCAAGTGCATGTTGCAGGCGAGGAGAAATTCTACATTTTTGCACCTGGAAAGTATAAAGTGGGTCGTAAAGGTACTTCGATTATGCTACTACTTGCATTTTACCCTCTACTTTTTCTTGTAAATGCTACATCCGTCTTTGTTATTTCATATAATTATTATTTGAAAAACACACACACACACACATATATATATGATTAGGCAATAATCTTAATCACTTAATAACCTCAGCCATAAGTATACTCAATGTTCTCAAAATGTGTCTAGAGGGTGTGATAAGGAGCTAGTGATGTTTGACCTTTCTTGGATTTTATGTTTCTTTGGGGTTCGGCTTGAATATTTCTTTTAGGAAAAATTTCAATTTATACCCTTTATCTTTTGCATTTGTATCAATTTAAACCTTAAACTAATAATTGAATCAAACTAAATCCTGAACTTTGGTAATTGTATCAATTTAAACCACAAACTTATAGTTGTATCAATTTAAACCCTAAACCTTTACAAGTGTATCAATTTAGACCCGGAACTTATATACATGTATCAACTTAAACCCTCTTATGTTTTAATTGGACACACTTATGAAAATTGAGGGTTTAAATTGATCCATTTATGAAGTTCAGGGTTTAAATTGATGCATTTATGAAAGTTTAAAGTTTAAATTGGCAAAACTATTAGTTTAGGGTTTAAATTGATACAACCTACAAAGTTTCAGGGGGTTTAAATCGATACAATTATTAGCTTAGAGTTTAAATTGATACAACCCTAAAGTTCATGTGTATAAATTGATATTTGCCCTTTTTTCAATTGTTCTCTAAGTGCTATTTTGCTTGGGTTGACCCTTTTCTTACGCTGTGTATTCTTTCATTTTTTTAATGGAAGTGGTTGGTTTATTAGAAAAAAGTGTTCTCATTAGATCCTATCAGACCTACTTTGTGCCTTATGAACCCTTTGAGTGGTGAGTGTCCTAATAACCTTGTTGAGTGAATGATCTCTAGTAATCAGTGTCCTTTGAAGGTGTGTTCAAGAAGGCAACAGTTCCAAGCTCCAAACACGAGTCCAAGGGTACGAATAGAGTTTTGGGAAGGACACTACACCCCAAATGAGCTAAACTTGGGTAGTGTTCTTTAAAGCTCGAGACCCATTAAAGGGGTAACAGTCTTCTAGGGTTTAAATGCTAGGTGCAAAAAAAAAAAAAAAAAAAAAAGAGTTTTTATTTTTTATTTTTTATTATTATATATATATATAAAAGGAGACAAGATTATTTATTAAATTAAAACTCAAAGTACAAGAGAGTTATACAATGAGAAAAATAAAGAAGCCAAAAAGAGGATCCGGAGGTGCACCCAGACATCTCAACTAGGTTGACGCCCCCTTAGCACCATCATCGTATCCAATAGTATATCAAACAACATAGAAACTCCTACTGAACCAGAAAAACAACCAAAAAAGGCAAACAACAAAAACAGAAAGTAAAGAACTACCAGTGATAAACAGTTCCAAAACAAGACCAAAAATAATATCTCCTAAAGAGAACAAAAGAAGTAGAAATAGGAGGTCTTCTACTAAAAATTCAACAAGCTTGCATATCTTGAACTTCTGATAGAAGGCAGAGAGAACAGCACATATCAAATGGGTTGAGAGATGAAAGCCGCTCAGTTTAAGCATAAATCTTCAATGGAATACTCATTAAATTCCTTGTTCAAAGAACACCAAGCTGCTGCATTTCTTTTTGCAGTGCCCGAAGTTTCAGACCAGCCCCTTGACTTGTTATGAAAGATTCGTTGATTACGTTCAAACCAGAGTTCCGCAAGCATTGCTTTCAACAAATGTCAAATATCCATCAAAAGCCCAAGCCACATCGAAAAGGGTGAGCATATTCCCCCTGCAATTGGCTGAATAAGGACAGATAAAAAAGAGATGCAGCAGGTCCTCACTGTCCTTCATACTGAGTGGGCACACCGAGGGCAAAAGACATCTGCTGGGGATCTTTCTTTGCATAACCGAGGAGCAATGTAGAAGTCCGATCAAGATATTAACTGTCCTTGGGCAGCTGGACTTTCAGAGAGCTTTGAATATACCTTTGTCCAATGGGGATGATGGAGAAAGATGAACTGAAAGAGACTTAACTGAAAATTTGCCCGACATATCAATTGACCAATACTTTCTATCATCCGACTTTAGCACCTTCTTAGAAGAGAGTAGGTATAACAAAAATTGAAAATCTGGTATTTTGTCTTCTCTTAAGAGTCTTCGAAACACAATTGACCAAGACATAGTGGAATTATCCCAATGAGCAGCAACTGAATCACTAGGCAGCAATGCAATTTTGAAGAACTTAGGGAATTGAAGATTGAGGGGGATGTCACCGATCCATAAGTCTTCCAAAAAAGCAATTCTTCTCTAATTACCAAGCTTAAACAAAGCCAAAGCTTCCACCTTCCTCCAAGCTCTTGAAATGCTAACCTAAGGACTCTTCAAACTATTATTGGATTTACCCACCGTGTGCCAATTGAAGGGCTCTTTGCCATTAATACTTCTTATAACTTGTCTCCATAAAGAGTTATCTTCCACTAGGCATCTCCAGCCCCATTTAGCAAGTAGTACTGTGTTTTGAACTTTTATGCCTCCTAAGCCAAGACCTCCATCAAGCCGAGAAAGTGTAACCTTTTTTCAATTCACCATATCTAAAAATAGGGATCAATAGTCGCACATGGACATCTCAACTTGGTTGACAAGAGCTAAACAAGAAATGGGGAAGTCACACCTGGACATCTCAACTAGGTTGACACCCCCTTAGCGACCTCATCATATCCAAAAGAACAAATACAAAAATGGGAAAATAAACTCAAAACGAAGTCGTGATAATGAGTTTTTACTAGTTCATGGCTAATGAGGAGTTTGATACAAAAAGAAGTAACCATAATAGAGAAGAAACCAAACGAAAGAAATAAAAGTAATAGAATTAAGGTGGAAAGATTAAAGCTCTCCGATCTAAGTTGAGATCTTGGATGGAGTAGCTTCTGAAAAGTTTTGAGGGGGTGCACCAGGAAGAAGCATTTCTGTGTGCTATATCAAAGCGATCAAAACAGCCCATCAGTTTATAATGGAAGGCTCCTTGATTCCTTTCAAACCATATTTTTGCCAAGCCAGCTTTCGCAGCATTTTCCCAATGTAAGGTGGCTTCTTTATGCAAGTTGGATCCTCTTAATAAGGCCTTCACATTGTCTTTAAAATCTGCTCCAAAAACCCAAGATAGATTAAACTCTTTAAGCAGATTTTCCCAACACGAAGCCGAATATTTGCAGAAAATGAATAGGTGCAGTGGGTCTTCTTTGTCCCGTAGACACAACAGGCAAATGGAGATTGAGAGGCAGCTGTTAGGCAGTTTATGTTGCATAACCGAGGATACGTTCAAATTTCCCACCATCATAATCCAAAACAGAATATTTACCCTTCTTCATAATCCAAAACAGAATATTTACCCTTCTTGGGCTGCCGGATTTCCAAATGGCTTTAAAAAGAGGTTTGTCCAAAGGGAAGGAGGGGGATAAGTGATGAGTAATGGACTTTACTGTGAACTTCCCACTGCCATTTAAAGACAATACCCGACTGTCTTGAGATTCAGAAGGGCTTTTCTCTTTCTGAGAAGTGATTGGAATTATGTGATTTCCTATCTTTTTTAGTAAATGATGGAAAATAATTAACCATGATGCCAATGCAAAGTCCCAGTAATCAGCAACCCAGCCATTGAGGAGTATGGCAATTTCAAAAAGTCGAGGCAAGGCAGAATTAAAAGGAATCTCACTCTCCCATGGATCTAGCCAAAAGGCTACCCTTCTAACATTTCCCAATCTAAAAGTTGTTAGAGCATCTATTTTCAACCATGCTCGGGACATGCTGACCCATGGGCTTCTCAAACATTTTCCTTCTTTGCCTGCAGCGTGCCAATTAAAAATATCTTTGCCATGTATGCTTCTTGCCACTTTGCACCATAGAGAATCTTCTTCCTCCAAGTATCTCCTGCCCCATTTCGCTAAAGGGCCATATTTCTTGCTTTGAAGCCTCCGAAGCCGAGACCTCCATCCACCAAATCTCTTGAGACTGTTTCCCATCTAACAAGGTGACTAATTTTACTACCTTTCTGCCCCTCCCAAAAAAAATTCCTAAGAGTTCTTTCGAGTTTTGAGATTACTCCTTCAGGCATTAGAAAAGTAGACATATAGTAGGTGGGGAGATTGGAGAGAACTCACTTACATAAGGTAGCTCTTCACCCTCTTGATCGGTTGAATCTTTTCCATTTATCTAGCTTTGCATGGACTTTATCGCTCACCAGTTGCCACAAAGAGATTTGCTTAAGGTACCCTCCCAATGGTAGACCAAGGTAGATAACGGGGAGATGATCTACCTTGTCTTTTAAGGTGGTAGCCATTGACAGCAGCTCACTTTCAGCTACGTTAATCCCACATAAAGCCGACTTATCCCAGTTGACTTTTTGACCGGAACACCATTCAAAAAAATCCAATGTCTGCCTTAGGTTGTCCATCATATTGCTGTCATAATTGCAGAAAAGAAGAGTATAATCCACAAACTGAAGAATAGGCACATGAATCTTGTCCTTGCCCAGTACGAAACCTTCATATAGACCATTATAATGTAGAGTTTCAACTAGGGCACCGAGTACTTTGCTTATCAATAGAAAGAGGAAAGGGGAGAGGGGGTTACCTTGCTTAATTCCCCTTGAAGTAAGCACTCTTCCTCTCGGCCCGCCATTAATGAAAACTGAGTATCTCAGGTTTTTAACACAGCCCATCATCCACTCTATCCACTTGTGGTCAAACCTTTTGCTTTTCAAGATTTTCTCTGGGAAGTCCCGTTTCACCCTGTCGAAGGCTTTTTCCATATTGAGTTTAAGGATTCTACCTTTTTTCTTCTTAGGTCGATAATCCTTGACAGCTTCGTTAGCAACAAGGATAGGATCTAAAATTCGTCTACCTTCTATAAATGCGCCTCATGAGGGGGCAATGATGCAAGGAATTGCCTTTGAGTCTTTCGGACAGCACCTTGGCAACAACCTTGTAAGTCAAGCTTGTGAGAGTAATTGGTCTGAAATTGCAATATTTGATAAGGAATTCAGCGGTGAAGCCATCTGGTCCAGGTGCTTTGCATTTTCCAAGGGATTTGATGGCAGCTTTTATTTCGATCTCCGAGAACTTTGGTATCAACATTAGGTTCTGAGTCGGAGTTACACAAGGCCAGTCAAAATTGATGGGGAGTACCTCGAGCCCTTACTCTTAGAAAAAAGTTCAGAATAAAAATTCAGAATTAGGCTTTCAATTTCTCTAAAAGGTGGGCACCCCGGAGTCATTAACTAACTCTGTATTCAGATTCTTTCTTCTTTTGGCTGCCCGGGATATGTGAAAAGAGCTTGTGTTTTTGTCTCCCAAATGTAACTAATTCAACTTACTTTAAGTTTGGAAGAGGTAGCCGAATAGTTTGGTTAGGGAACTCTATTTCCTTTTAGTACTTCCTTTTTCATTAGAAACATATTTAAACTTTGAATGCTTCTAACAGTCACCTTTTTTGTTTCTCAAATCATGCTTTCAGTTGTTTGCTCATTATGTGATCTTGTTTATTCTGCAGGCTGCGATCTGACTATAGCAAAAGATAAAGGGGTTTCCCGCATCCATGCAGAAATACTTGTAGACGCTATGATCCCTTTAAATTCCCACAATAGTCACTTATCTAACATTTGCTCTAAAGTGAGGATTAGCGATTGCTCCAAATATGGGACATTTGTTAGAAGGAATTCTGGGTTGAAGGAGAAACTTCATGAGCTGTCGAAAAAAGAAGCAAGCTTGTGTGATGGAGATGTGGTTTCATTTGGATCTGGCAATGCAACCTACAGGTGATTTGAGGAACATTTAGAATAGTAATACGATTTATCTTTCAAAATGCTCTTACTTTGTAGCTCTTTTATTGTTATTACTATTTATTATTTTGAACAAGAAACAACTTCTACTTGATTTTTTTTTAAAAGGAAATGAGCCTTTACATTAATATAATAAAATGAGACTAATGCTAAAAGTACAAGAGAACTATACAAAAAGCTAGAATCTCTAAGGGTCAAAGAATCCGGAATCCAAAAACATGGACAAACAAAACGAGGCCCAAAAGCTTAACATACTCCAAACAAGGCAGAAACAAAATCAAAAGGGCAACTGAAAAAATTCAATACAATTGTCTTCCTTCCAAATAATTAGTTTCTCCAAACACTTCCCATTCTTATTGTTGAAACTCTGGAAGCCCTTCCAATTGGGAACCTCTCATAAGCCCATCTTATGATGTTGAAATTCCCACCAACACATCAAGCTTTTAAGCAATATCTGGACAAGGAGAGTAGCTCTAGCCATAAAAATTCTCTCCCTTAAGTGATTGGGGCCATACACGTTTGTGTTTCAACAATCTTTTAACACAATGTGAGGCATTTGACAGCGAAAGAGTAACCCCCCTTCAAAGATTCTAATACAATTACTCTGTTCAAATCCCAAATGGTGAGAAAACCTCTTGAGAATCCGTCTTATTCCACAAAGTCCCAGCCTACATCCTTGGAGCTCCAGATTGATTTGATAAAGCTCATATCAAATTCATCTTTTTAATTTTTGAATTAAAACTAACTTTGGATTATGTGATTCAAAAATCTCTTGAGGGCCAGACTCTTCTTTGGATTTTTTAATCCTCTTGTATTTCCACATAACAACTTTCTTCTAACAAAGTGCTTAGGAAAAACTCTGAAGGGAAGAGAACCCTTCTGTGCTTTGGGATTTCGTTTAGCCCCTGTTTTGATCTTTAATCAACCTGAAGAAGAGATGGCTGAAGAAGAGGACGATTGAGTAGAAGAAGAACTGTTGGAACTCTTGGCGGCTGGACCTCTATTAAGATCAAAGCTGTTGACTAATAATGGAAATGAGTAGAAGACACTGGTGATATTGGCTTGCTGTTAAACGAATTTGGAATGGTTGAACTGGGCCCACAAGACTTTTGAACTTCCATTTTGAGATTTCCACCTGTGTTAACTTTCGATTTTCCTTTGGTAACCTCATTAAAGCTTGAGGACTGATAGGTTGAACTAATTAAAGTGTCCACTTCTTTCTCTGTCCTCCCAAAGACACATTCTCAACATCCTTTGATTTCTTATGGGCTTTGGACTGACCGGAACGTTCTGTCTTCATTAAATTTGACTTTTCGATTTCTTCAACTTCACTAATAGCTGTTATGCGCTTCTTTGGCGACTTTGAGACTTGGGGATAGATTTCCGGTGAACATGCAAAGGAGGCAACTCCCTGCTAACCTCCTTTTCCATCAAAACTTAAAATGAGTTTCTCGAAAAATCTGGTTTCAAGTAAGTTGAGGAAAGAAAGGCCCATTCGGGTTTCAACATATTTCGATCTTCTCCTTCATCTAACAGAACTTGGTTTTGCCTTAGTAAATCAACGTGATTGATGAAGTCGCTAATGAACAAAGCTTCTTCAATGGCCTTTGGAGCTTCTAATGCTTTTATGTTCCCAAAATTAAGGAAAATATTGCTTCTAATTGCATCTCTTATTTCAATCATAGCTGACATAAAACCCGCAGAGATTTTGCCTGACCTTTATTTTGGCCTCCGGAACAGTTAATAAGATTCATAGTTTCTAAGGAGATGCTTTCAAGACCTCCAAACTATACCCTCCAATAGCTTTGAAAGCATCAGCACTCCAGTCATCGGTAAGTTTCTAAAAGAGATCCAGCCACCATAACCTTTTTCACAAACTCTGCCCTACTGTGCTTTATGCCTTTCCATTTTTCAAATAAGATATGGAAGATACCACATCTCTGCCACTTGCCCGGAAACTCAACTTTGTCTTTGAGATTGCCTAAAGACGATTTAATTAAAGCTTTATCAGCAGATAAAGGATTGATAGTTATTTAGAATGTAATTGATCCTCCAACACTTTTGTAATGTCTTTTCAATCATTAAACTCAAACAAACAAGTAATGACCCACAAGCTTTTAAAATCTTCTCTGAGCACCTCACTATTCTTATGTTAATTCTTTGCTGCCATTTTCTAAAGCATCTTTATTAGGAAAAGCCGACAATTATAACATATTAAATCCCTTCATCTTCATGTCTTCCTAGCTAGTTGATTTGGAATGGAAATCTTTGATCAAGCTTACGTATGAAATCCACGCCTGTTGATTCGGCCCCATTGGGACATGTAAGTAGAAACGTCCCCCAGTTTCAGGCCACACAATGCATCTCAACACCCATCCATAATTAGCAGCAAATTTGGATATTTTGACGACCCCTGCATCATTCTTAGCTCTCCGAGAGAAAAAAGAAGTAAATTGTTCTTGCAAAAGTTTCTAAATTTGAACCACAAACCAATCTAAATGAGAATTGACTAGTGGCTACGACTGTTTATTTTCAACGCCCTCCACGAAATACTCACCATCTTCAAACCAAATGCAGAAGTAAGAGCCATTAACTTGCAACTCTGAACTTCCATAGTAAACTTATAATTCTTAGAGGACAAAAATAAACGTGGTTCTGATGGCTGGACAGCTGAAGGTTGCTAAATTCTGGTAGTTGGGAAGGGAAGAAGATCGGGGAAGGAGGCAAAGGGATGAAGAAGGTTGATCAGAGAGGAGGAATCAGAGGGGAGGAGAGAGGAGAGAAGAAACCATCAAAAGAAGTTTGAAGGTTTGGAAGAACCATCACCAGCAAAGAAATAAAAAATCTCCTCATGTAAGTCAACCCAATCATCTCAAAGAAGACAAAATAAAACTTTGCAAATCTAAACCATGATGCAGCTTTCTTCTTTGGCTAAAGGAGAAGTTTCACGAAACTCAAGACCACAAGCTTTTATCAGAGCAGCAAATTTAGCCAGCTTGAATGAAGGAATAGGAGGACAAGTCTTCTTATCCCAATCCCGAAACAAGCTATTTATTAGAAGTAGGATTATCTTTTTGGTTATGGTTTATTTGACTCATTGTTAAATCCAGGGCTCTCAGTTAAACAGGTGCTGTTTCTTGCTATTTATTCATTGAATCAGTGATTGTTTTCACTTTTCTGCAAGGAATTCTGTAAATTCTTGAATATTTTAATGCTTCCATCATTCTGTGTCTAAATTCTTTTATAATTTTCCTACATTTTCCCCCCTTCTAAAATCCCTTTATTCTTGATTCTTAAAAACTAGAGCAAATTTGTATTGTGATATCTTGTCTCCTTTTCTTGGATAAAAAATTCTATGTTTTTGCAGATTTTGTGTTTTACTTTTAGCTTCCACAAATATAGATTGAGAGTTTCTTTGTTATTTGTACTACAATTTCTTCTTGGAAGTTGGAAGATCTCCTTTCCCTTGTTTTTTTTGTCAATATATATATATATATATGTTTGTGTGTGTGTGTGTGTGTATTTTGTTTCTATTTTTTTGTTCTTTTTAAAAGTCTCTTGAGAGGAAAAGTAACTATTTTATGATCTAAGAAACTTTTAATTCAACCAAATTTTCTAACACCCATTGTGCTTGAAGTCCTTATTAGCCTATAAACAAATCTTGCAGGTTCTCCTTTGTACAACTCTTGTTTTACGTTAACCGGTCAGAGTCCTTCCAATCCCAATTGCTTAGGGACAAGGTTTCGTCCATCGGTTAGTCATGAAGAAGTTGCTGATCGCCTTTTACTTATTACAAAAGCAACTTTTATCTGATTATTTAGAAGTTTCAACTTCCCAAGGTTTCTTATGTAGCTGCTCAGTTGCTTTATATTAGCATGTTTTAGAACAAACGCTTATGAACTCTCAATACAACCTTAAAGATAATGGTATTGAATATGTTATAGAATATGAAGAAAAAAGAGGGAGTCCTTAACCTTATCTATACGTAGAATTCTTAACTTAATAGCCATGTTAAATTACACTGAAGAACGACAACTAGCTAAAGGAAGTTTGTTTAAATTATCCATGAACTGCAAAAAGGATAAAATAAAATTGAGTAAATACTCTCCAAGTAGTGCAAAAGAACAACAAATAACCAATTACATTTTATACGTCCTTTGACTTTCTTTTATACATGTACATATAAAATCAACCATCTAGATGTTTTAAAACATTGAAAATTTGCAGCCGATGCATTTTTCCATGATCATCTAGCTCCGAACAAGTGGATGATCCTGATATTAACCTTTCCATCTATTACATAACGAATGTTTACCTGGCAATTTTATAGACAAGGTCTGCATTTTTGCTGCGGAAGCTATTCTGACAGATGCCTCTGTTAGGGTTTTTTTTTGGGTGATGAAAGCTGTAGATGAAGCTTATTATCATTATTTATTGCATGGTTTATCCTGGACATCATCTACTTATTCTACCAGTTAATCTCCATTCAAGAAAGTGAATGAGTTTGTAATTTTGGTTGAATTTGAAGAGTGTATGTATTAAAATGTAGGTGCTTGTACTTCTCATGATATTCAGGAGTGTACGCATGTGCTTGTAGAGGAACTAATGCCTTTTAATGAAGCTCTAGTTGATGCCATCGTGGCTGAAAAACCTTTTGTTCTTACTAGTTGGGTTGAGGTAACAACGTGCTTCATATATTAATTGTCTCTACTGTGATGTATCTTTATTTTCAAAACGTGTTACGGTAAGAGTACAATATCATCCCCAAGCATTCTATATAGGCGGGGACTCTCTGAAGAAGATTACACTCCAGAATTCTGAATGACTCCCTCTCTTTCTAACTACCCTACCCTAACAACCACCACATACATACATACAGACAATGGAACACTGAAGAAACCTGGAACTAATAGATTTTTTCTTGAAGATCCTTGGAGGACCATCCTCACAACTCTTAGCCTCCAACCTTCATTTCATTGATGGTATGAAATTACAAAAGGGAATAAATTTTTTCTCTCTTTTTTTTATGAGACCCGATCTTTCATTGATATGATAGAAAAGAGTATTTCTCAAATACAAGAAACATAATATGAAAAAAAGTCTTGCGACTAAAAGATAAAATAAAGTTGAACCAAAAAATAGAAGTGTTCCAATTCAAACTAATGTTCTGAATATATTAATTTGAAAAAGCCTTGGAAAGAGAACACCATGTGGAAGCAAGAAGGCGAGTAAAATCCAAACTAGCTGACCAAGGAAGTGATTTGTCGGTGAAAAGTCCTCTGATTGCACTCAAACCAAATTTCCGACAAGAGCTTTAACTGCATTTGACCAAAAAATCTTGGAGTTTGTTCTGAAAACAATTATCAAAGATTCATTGGTTCTGGAAAATTGAGAACAAAAATCCCCAAGCTGATTGAGAGAAACTACACTCAGAAAAACAAAGGCATAAGATAGCCCTGAGAACTACATAAAGTCTACCAATGAGCTATAAGAGATGCCCCCAAGGCTACAATCTGAAAAGTACGGAGATAATTTACATGAAGACCAACAAGTATCAATAAGATGTTAAAAGAAAGACGAGGATCAAAGATGCGGAAGTTATGCTTGATCCAAATAAGCAATAGGTTTTTCTAGGACCAAAAAAGAAAAAAAAATCAGTTCGAAGAACGTCATCAAGAGAACAGTAAACACAAGGTAAACAAATGTTGAGGGAGAAACTATTAGAAAGGAAAAATGAGGCTCTCCCAACTTAGATTAATATCTTAAATGGAAAACCCTTTGAAACTTTTGGAAAGAGAACACCAAGAGGACGACTTCAAATGTGTGAAAGCACGCTTCCCCTGCAAAATTTGATGATTTCTTTCCATTCATAGCTCTGAGAGGATTGCTTTTACTGCATTAATACACCAAGTATAAGCCTTTGAATTCAAACATGGGCCACCCTTATGTTTATGTTGGCTGCCATCTCGAACCAAGAATGATTTTTTTGTGTTGTATGAGATGGTAAATAAATTGTTGGAAGATCATTTAGTGGGGGATTGACCCCTCTCTTCTGATTTTCCTAGATCATATCATTTATCCTCTTTGAAAATTGTTTTGTGTTGGACTTTGTGGTTTGGTTGGGTAATTATGTGGCTTTCTCCTTTGGTTCAGTTGGTGTTGTCCAATAGTAAAATGACGGAGGTGATCTCCTTTCCTTGATTAAGGGTTTTGACTTTAGGCTTGGGGGAAGGGATGTTTTGTTTGGCGTCCAAACAGTGAGGGCTTTTCTTGTAAGTCGTTCTTTAGGATCTTATTGGATCCTTCTTCTATTGTTGAGTCAGTCTTTGATGTTTTATAGAGGATTAAGATTCCAAAGAAAGTATGGTCCTTTCTTTGGCAAGTTTTGCTTCATTGAGTAAACACAATGAATAGGCTTTTGAGAAAGATGCCTTCGTTAATGGGTCTTTTTTGTTGTATCCACTGTTGAAAGGCGGAGAAGAAGTACCTGGATCATCTTCTATGAGAGTGTTAGTTTGAGAATTCTGTTTGGAATGGTTTCTTTCAGGAGTGCAATTTCTAGCTAGCTCGTCAGTGGGATGTTTGGTTGATGATCGGGTAGTTTCTCCTCCATCCGTCCTTCAAAAAGAGACTGTTTTCTCTGGTTTGTGGGTGTGTGTGCATTATTGTGGGATCATTGAGAGGAGAGGAACAATAGTGTTTTGAGAGGTGGAGAGGGACCCTAGCGAGGTTTGGTTTTTGGTGAGGTTTCATGTTTCTCTTTGGGCTTCAGTTTTAAAGACTTTGTGTAATTATTCCCTAGCTTATTACATAGTTGGAAGTCCTTTCATTAGTGGACTTGCTTTTTATATGTTCTTGTATTCTTTTATTTATTTGTCAATGAAAACAGTTGTTTCTATTCTTAAAAAAGACATTGTTCTCCATTTTTTTTATCTGTGCACTGACCATTGCCAAGCATTATTAGTATCTGCACCTGCGTTGATCCTCATTATTTGTCCTGAATTTGTTGAAGATCTTTCTGATATTTTCTATTTCTAGACTCATGCTATCAACAAAAACATGAGAGCAGTGAGATTCTGCATTCTTTCTGATTGTTACACTTCAGTTATTTGCAGGAAAAACCACCTGCAATGAGATTCCATCCTTTGATTCGTGAGTGCTGCCTTTTAAGTTCATCTGGGAAAAAATTATTTTGAAGTAATAGTAAATATTTTTTGAACTCCTGCATTTCACTTGCAATCTTTTGTCTTTGTTCTTTGAATCAGCTATCAACCAACAATGACTGTGGAAGGGATGCATGTCAAAGTTGTTGACCCAAGCACTCGTAAAAACTGTTTGAGTGGATACACTTTTTTACTAGGGTTGACACAGATGGTAATGCTATATGTTTCCATTTGTCTGTCTTTTCATTTTCACATTTCTGAGAGTTGCTGGACAATCCTCTAATGAACAAATTATAACATAAATTAGCTTTATTTTATAATTCATTCATCTTCCATCTTTTATGGTGAGTCTCTCGCCGTTTTTGTATGTTTTGCTCACTTGAAGGCATCTATTTATTCAAGATATCTGCCTTAACCAGAATGCCTTTATCTCTCATGGAACTTAAGTACTTATTCAAGATACTTGGACCCAGGTGGTGTTTAGTACTATTCCTTAGGCTTCTGTCTGCTTATTTTTGGAATTTAAGAAATAAAATAGGTACTGGTTGGGGATATTGTGGGAATAGTACTTGGTTATTGGTAAGGGACTAAGGGTATAGTGGTTATTAGTTAGGCAGGTGTTATAGAGTTTAGGATATAAATAGAGACATCGGGGGAAATTAGGGTTGGGAGAGGTCTCAAGAGGGGGGTGGAAGTGCCTCGAATTACTTGTTTATCTCGTAGGTGGGAAGAGAGAAAAAGTAATTTCTTTTGTTCCAGATTGATGCAATTATTTGTATAATGGAGGAGGCAACATGTATATAAATTACAAGAGTAATTAAATCTTAACCAGCTAACTTCCATCAAGTACAAGACATTCTCTTATAATATATATTGGTAAATTGCATCCGATGACAAAAAAATGTAGAAAAAAACAGCTCATAAAACCTCTTTTTTGCATATTGTGAATATGGCAAATATGACAAGTAATTAATGATATCATACGGCTATTGGAGGGCTATTAGAGGGCTATCAGAGGGTTATCCGCTTTTAAATTTGCTACTTTTGCAATTTAAATGTAGTGACATGGACCCTATTATTATAATTTTTTTTGCTATTTTTGCAAATGATCCATATATATTTGCTAAAAATAAACCATATAGTCTAAACAATTTCAACAATTTCAAACTAAAACTAATTCAATAGTAGAATGCCAGAAAGTTGTTTTCTGTCATGTTGGGTCTGGACAGTTATTAGAAGTTATATGTTTGTGTTTGGTATCCGGATTAGTATTTAAGTGAAGTAGCTAGCTACTTTACCTATGAGAAAACTATTTTATGCTTTGTTTTGTGTGGGGAGAGTTCAAACCTCTCTAATATTTGGGTTGTATGGAACTTTCTTGAATGTTCGCGAATAATCTCTGAAGTCTGAATTTTCTAAATTTTAGCAGTACAAGTATGGGGATCGGTTGAAGATGTTATTACAACAAGTTGGTGGTGCGAATGTTTTGTCAATCGAGGACTTCTCTTCTGATAGCCAAGTATGAGGCTCCACCTCTTTTTCACCTATACTGGATCCATCTTTTCCTAATTTCTTCTGAAAGCGTGGTTAAACACTTTTATTTGACAATTTCATGTAAAGACAATCTAATTTACATTATTTCTAATAGCAATGTGGGAAATTTTCTAGTACCACGGAAGTACTATACTCACTCCCTTTGTTCAGACTATAAATTTACCTTCATAAAGCATCAACATATACATAATATTTTTACTCATGAAATAATAATTGCGTTCCAAACGGTAATGCTTCAGTTGTTAACAGTGGTTGGAACATGTTCCAAATGGTGCTCTATGTATTCTGTGATTAGAAAAAATATAATGGCTTGAAGTCTTTATTCTATTTCTTTTGTTTATCTCAGTTCTGCAAACCTGGTGTTTGTTGGGCATTGATTTGCATGATAACTTTTGTAGGATTTGGGTAATGGAGAAAATGATCGTGTAGTATTCGTTATGCCTGGAGGATCAGTTGAAAAGTGGGATTCATCCTCTAAGGTTGATTCTTATTATAAAATAACCGAGTTGATTTTGATATCTTCTGTTTTGAGTGGAACACTAGACAGAGACAATTTGATACATCCCTGTGGTAAGCAGTCTTCTTTGCTACTAGTTTCTCTAGTTTACTAGTGATAATTGATAAGTTACGATGATTTTTCGATTTTAACTTCATTCATCTGAATGTAGAGTTTTCTTGCAGAACCTGGTTCCTCTACATGCTCCACTGATGAGACCGTGGTAGCAGAATCCGATCTTGAAACAGAAACAAGTAAACCAGTTGTTTCTAATGTCCAAGGGCCAGATGAATATCTAAGCAAATCAGATGAATATTTAAGTAGATCACTGGTGTCTGTTGACAATGCTACTACTGGATCATTGGGTGGCCATGAAATAGTAAAAAATAGTAGCAGTGACATCGAGATGAGAAAAGACAAGATCAATGAATCCGACAACAGAAACATAGACATTATATTCAGTCAAAATTTAATTGTGCAGCATGCG
Source organism: Cucumis melo (assembly GCF_025177605.1). Taxonomy (NCBI): domain Eukaryota; kingdom Viridiplantae; phylum Streptophyta; class Magnoliopsida; order Cucurbitales; family Cucurbitaceae; genus Cucumis; species Cucumis melo. The sequence continues at coordinate 15,768,164 of NC_066862.1, forward strand.
ACGAAAGCCTCCACTTTAGTAACTGCAGAAAACAGTGGGATTACAAACTTCAAACGATTCAGAAAAGTATTGCTCTTTGCCTTTGAATGTCTTTTCCTGCATCATTCCATTTTAAATGGTGTGCAAATTACTGCTTCATGTTGATGAGATTCAGCCATATCCTCTTATTATGTCGTAAGATCATTACCGATGCGCGTTAATCAACCATTACTTTTGCCTCAAATATGCTTAGCAATGAAAACTTTCTTGTGTCGGTTGGCATATGGCGAAAAATATTATGGAAGATGGCACACATCACTCATGTCCTTTCAACATTTTTGCAGACACAAACTCACTCTGGGAATAGCTTTAGCAATCTTGTCCCATTTGATAAGTATCCTTACAAGTAAGTGTTTCTCTTGCTTTCTTTCTTTCTTTCCCCCTTTGAAGTGTTTTAAGATGTCATTAGATTTATTGCCTTTTTGTGGCTTTTTTTGGTCAAGCTTGATTATTTTGGATAAGGTCCCGTTTTCTTTGATGGAATCTTCAAACATTTTTTTATGACTTTGTAGGGATAATGGTGATGGGAGGGAGGAAATTGCTGAGTCCTTGAAAGAAGAAAGAAGGCGGAAGGAAACAGAAGCTATAGCAGAAGATTTATTTCATAATGAGAAGGTGAGTATTTTTTAACTTATTTTAGCATCATAGGTTAATAGGCAAAGCATGGCTTGGGACATACATTTTTAACTTGATCAAATTTCAGGGACGGCGACGTGGAATGGCGGGTTCTCTTCAAGAGCTTTTTACTCGTTCTTAAAAGCAAATATTTAGGTTTTCATCAAAGAATGCTCTCTCTCTCAAGACGTTCGTGATGGTCTCATGTCAATGCAAAATAGTTTAGTCTTTTCTTGGTCTGTATTTTGGCAGTCATACACAAAGAGTACATTATTTGCAGGAAGAATGCTATCGGCCAAATTTGGGATGTCGATATATTAATTCTTCTTTTCCACATTGCCTTTAGTTTTGTAAGTATATATATATATATTTAATCTTTACTTCGGAGGTGATGTATGTCTAAGGACATTATTAACCCAGATATTACGAGTATATTATTAAATGTGGAATTTAAACATTTGAATTTTAAACGTCTCGGAGAATTAATATCAACATGTGACTGATTCAGTTTGGTAGAGAATCTAAAAACAAAAAAATTAAAATAAGGAATTAAATGAAAAAGAATAGAATTTAGCAGAATTTAAAAAATTTCAACTATTATTCACTAAATACTAGTTGATAATAAATTATAATTTTTTTATGAACATATTATATTAAAGAAAATTGTCCCATTATTGTTCCGTAAGATTACATAATTTGTAGGAAAATTGAAATTTTAGTCGGTATGGTTTTGAACAAGTTAAAAGGGGTATTTTTAAAAATATAACAAATCGGTAAAATATTTACACTATATATATAATAATTCTAAAAATAGAAAAAATTTACCGACTCACCATGAAAAATACAAAAAATGTTCTGCATAATATATTTGGTAACGTGTAATGTATTTGGTACGATATATAATCGTCTAGATTTGTTGGTTTAGATTTGACTATATTTTTTCAATTATATCGTTTAATTTGGTTACACCACGTTTAGATTTGACTACCCTAAATCTAAACGAGTTTTTTTTTTTTTAAATTTGGTACACTTGTTTAGATTTGGTTTAACGATTTTTTTCAAGATTCTTTTTACATGATATTTTAGATTTGGTTACCCTAATCTAAACAACATAAAAAAAAGAGCAGTAAAAGAAAAAATATGATAGACGATGTACGTAGCGAACAAAAAAAAAAAAAGAACAAAGACGATAGAAAGAAATCAGATTTGATTACACAAATCTAAACGATATAAAAAAAAAAGAAAAAAAAACAAAGATGATGCACATAACGAAAAAAAAGAGAAAAAGAAGAAAGACGATAGAAAGAAATCAGAGTTACCTAAATCTAAACGATGTAAAAAGAAGAGGAAAAGAAGAAAGATGGAAAGAAATAGCAGTGAAAAAAAAAAAGAAGAGTAAAGGAAGAGAGACGATAAAAAAATCGCAAGAAGAAGAAGAAAGATGGAATGACAAACTTGGAATATTTAAAAAATGACTAACTTTAACTTTGTTACACGAGTCGTAAATATTTTAGTAGTTTGTTATATTTATGCAAAATTTCCAAGTTAAAATTTAATTTGGATATCATGGTTTATACTTAAAATTTATCCACCGATTTAATATATTGCATTGTATAAAACATAGGGTTGACAAGAGGAATAACAAAATTAGGTTCACTTCAGATAAATGACAAATTTATTTTTTGATGGATACGAACAATATCAGCGGAAAAATCAGATCGATTTTTACTCTAATTACAACTAAACTAATTTTAGTAATTAATATGCATTATAAGAACCATAATTAAATTAAATTATGGATGAATGAAAATCTTACCTTTGTAGCTTTCCGATACTTCAAAACCTTCTCACGAACACGATCCCAGACCTCCACTAGAGTTGACCTGCTAATTTTCGTATTTAGAATCGGGTTGTGGGACCCGTTCAATGAAGGAAATATGAGAAAGAGATGGAATTTGGAGGGTTGAGAACTTTTAGGGTTAAGATGAAAAAAAAAAAATTCTAAAATTCAAAAGAGCAAAAAGTCCTTTTTAATTTGAAAAATAAGCTATTTATAAGCAAATTACATGTAATTTCTTCATAAAATCTTAACACCTATTTTTCCACTAACCTTTAGTGGAATTACTCACAATTCCAATTTCTCTTAGTGGGCTTGGTATCATCACCATGAGCTTCCACATAACCCATTAAGAGTTAGTGGGATTATCCAACAAAGGTTGGATTTTCTCACTAACTTTGGTCAAGGAGCAAAGTGGTCATTTAACCAATCTAGTCAAAGTCAAACTAAGTCAAAAGTCAACATTTTGACTTTTTACCATTTTGTCCATCTTGACTAATTCCGACCTCCCAAGCATGAATCCGCATTCATTTTTCTAAAATTCAAATCATATTTAAATATAAAGTCAGTTAAAGTTTGACTTTTTAAGATCAAAAGTCAACATTTTGACTTTTTACAACTTTAACAACTTCCATTAATTTCGAGCTTCCAAATATGAATATCTAGTCATATTTTAAATATTTAAATCACATTTAAGCATAAAGCTCTTGCAACATATTGTCGGTTTCTCTCTCTTTACCTAATTCGAACAATTCGAATTATTCCAACATGTTGTTCTAAATTAATTCCGTATGAACTAGCATCGGAACCTAATGGACCTATAGATCATAAACTCTAACGATTTGAGATTAACTGGCTAAAATCTTTTAGACCGAGCTAATCAACATTCGTTAACTAACGAGTCATTCCACTAAAGTTCAGTAGTTGCACTCTCCTCACTATAAATATATTTCTGTCCATCTGATATAATCATGATCAGTAAATTAATCCTTCACAAGTTGTTCGTAACCTCGGTTGGGTTAAAATACCGTTTTACCCTCGATGCTACATCTTGTTCCTTAAGTCCTACTTATCCACTATTAAACAATTGGTTTAAGGTCAAACCTATCAACCGAATCCCTCTCGGACCAATGAGAGGGTGGGGTCCCTTATTCAAGACTTGGATTCAGCCTTTAAAGAGAACAACCTATCTACTAACCCTAAAGCGGGTAAGAGTGAATTCCATTTTGCACTCTACACTATAACTCTATAGAAAATCAACCCAATCAAACTTGATTGATTTAACCAATAAATCAATTTTGTTAAATTAAGAGAAAAAAAAACAATAAAATAAATTGAATAAATTAAATATATTCAAATTATACTTCCCTTATATTTTTGATACAAATATTTTCAAGTAGGTTGATGAAATATATTTATTTACTAACCATAAACCTATTTTTAAGGAGCTCAAAGAAATATTTTGGATTAAATCGAATTTATTAATTTTTTGTTAATAAATAAATAAATTTGGAGATTATCGAAACAACTTAAAACTAATAAATTTGAATTTTTATTTTTAGCATTTGAATCATTCAATCAAATCGTTATTTGTAGCATCATTTTAGGGATAATGTATAAAATTTGAATTCAAAGTAACAATGATGTATTATGTTTATTTATAAATTTATTGTTAAATCAGTAGAATTTGGGGATGAAGATGCTGTAAATAAAGTTTGTTATTAATTTTAGAGATTCAAACTAACGATTTAAAATTAAGGTGTAAAATTTGGATTTAAAATTAAGGTATAAAATTTGAATTAAAACTAACAATTTTTTTAGGTGAGATATATATTGCTAAACTCAAAATGTTAATAAATATCAAATATGTATTATGTATTATTACGTTTATTTTTTTGATAAATAGTTTGAAGAATAAAAAACGCGAAATAGTTGAATTTATCTTTGGCATTATTTTAGGAATACGAGGTAAAATTTGAATTCAAATTGACGATTTTAGGGGATGATATAAAAGGTAGTTTCAAATTGTTATTAAAAGTATGGAATATGTATTCTTTAATAAAGTTTTGTTAAATAATATGAAATATAAAAAATTGTGAATTAATTGATTTAAATCCTAATAATCCTAATATTTTTTGATTTAGTTAAGATTTACCAAAAGTGTGTTTACAAATACACTATATTCGTGCTTTGTGGTATTTTGACCTATACAAATACATTGTATTTGTGTGTGAGGAATTGTCCTTTGTAAAGGGGTATACTCGGGCAAAAAAAAAAAAAAAAAATCAAAAAAATTATCCAGCAAGTGGTTTTGCTATAAATCAAATTATTTTTTAGATTTGCTATTTTTCCATTTGCTGTCCAATATTTTGCTATTTTGACGGTTTTCTCTAGTACATACTAGGGGTGTACACAAGTCGGATTGGAGGGAAAATATGGACTAACCTGAAGTAATCGAGTTGGCAAATATTGAACCCTATCGGTTCAATATGCAAGGGCCAATCCAACTTAACCCAACAAATTCGGGTCAGACTGGATTGGGTTGGTGGGTTGACATGGTCAAAACAATCGTTTACCAAGTCAACACGATCATTTAGATTTGAAGCTATTTTTTATCGTTTAAAAAGAACTACACGATCGTTTGGATATGATCAAAACGATCGCTTACTTAGTCCACACGATAATTAGATTTGGAGCCATTTTTCTATCGTTTACGAAGAATTACACGTTCATGTGAATATGATCTAAAATGATCACGTATCTAGTTAACACGATCATTTAGCATGGTCAACACAACCGTTTAATATGATCTAAACGATCGCTTACCTAGTCAACATGATCATTTAGATTTGAAGCCGATGAGACTAAATGAGTAAATGACATATGTTAGGGTTTATATATATATACTAGGTTGGGTTGGGTCAACCCGACCATTATTTGCACAACCCAGGTCTCGACTCAAGTATTTTTCTTTCCAATTTTCTAACCCAACACAACCTTTACGGTTTGGGTTGGGTAATCTAGATTGGCCAGGTTATCGGCTTTTTTGAACACCCCTACTACATACATACATATGTGTGTGTCTCTTTATATATATACACATGCTTAAATTGAATTGGGTTTATAATATACTTTCCATATTTTTAGGTCTAAATGTTTTTATCTTTATTTAAATAATTAAGGTCACTTGCACTTATGATAAAATATAAAATAAAAATCAAGTTCATGACTTAACATTTTAAATTTTGCAAATTGCCAAGCCAAGCCAAGCTCAATTAAAGTTTTTTTATGATCAAAATGCCCTCATAGTTAAAAATGTCTAATTGCATTTGATTACAGTCTGATTGTTATATGATTATCATCTTATTACCACTAATTATCAATGATATTGATTGTTATTTAATTGTTGTCTGATTAATGTCAGATTGCTATTTGATATACATTGGGGAGGAAACGACAATGCATGGGACCTCCATATTAAACTACCAATTCACCAACAAACTTAAACTGGTGGTTGAAGACAAATTTAACTATATATCACTAACAATCTTCCATTTTTTTGTCAATTATATTAAATAGTTTCTTATTACCATCATATTATAATATGAATCACCGTCCATTTTTCTGTCAATTGCTAAAGATTTTTTCTATTACATTATGATTGTCATCTGATTACCTTACAATTTTTTTTGTTAATTACTACGTAGTTTCTGATTATTCTTCATTTTTGTAGTCTACATAACATTCTCAATCATGTCATTGCCACTATAAATAACGACCATTGGAAGCTTAACCACAACGACAAAATACCGAGATAGTCATTTGGTTACTTTTTGTTTTTCAATTTTAGTTAGCTTCCTGAAATAGACACTTAATTACCATTTGATTGTCACATTGTAATTTTTATTTTTATTTTTCCATTTTAGTTAGCCTTTTGAAATAGTCATTTTATATGATTTCTTTTTGATAGTCATCTAATTACTTTTGATGGTCACAAAATTTCCAAGTCCAACAAAGTAGATCAGAGCTCCATGTGATACCTGATTCTTATTTTCCTCATTGTATTCTAAAGGTAGCAAAATCCAATCAGGAACTCTCTCCTCTATCACCGCCGCTGTCGCTCTGTAAATATGAATGGAGTAACTAAGGAGAAATCAAAAGCTCGACGTCTCAAAGAATTAGAAGAGAGAAGAGGTTCAAAGATTCCAATCTCAAGTATGCTTTTAAGTATGCCAAGCGAGCCCATCACCTCGATCCAAACCTTGGCTCCATTGAAATCCTCATTTCCTTTCAGATTCTTCAAGTCACCGTCGACTCTCCAAAATGATAGGTAAGAGAACATCAAATAAATTTAGCATTATTTAATATATTTTTATATTAGTTAATTATTTTATTCCTTAAAACATAAATAAATATTAATTAGTAAATTATTGTAAAGAATAAAATTGTTGAAAATATTTACAAAATATAGCCAAATTTTAAATTATATCAAGGATAGAGATTGGAAGTTTATCGATATCGTTAATAGACATCGATAGAAATTTATCAAAATCTATTAATGATTTAAAATTCTGCTATATTTTGTAAGTATTTTTTTGTTTTTGTTTTATTTAAAAATGCTCTTATTAATTAATTATAGTATTAAGAATTAATAATAAAAATTATATTAAATAGTCAAAGATAAACTATTAGTTAAAATATAATAATTTTAAAATAATATTTAATAACTAATTGACTATCTCAAAATACTTTTCTTGATGTTTAAATCATGGATGGGTCTAATCTGAGAAGCATTGCAATATTAAAATAACAGTTTGCGTTAATAGTTAAATACATTTTTTTTATCTAATTAGTTATTGTCGGTTCGGTCGGTTGATCGGTCTAACTCTATGATGTTTTTTCTAAAATTTCTTTATTTGGAACTTTTCTAAACCGACATCGATCGACCCTTTCATTCTCCAACCGACCATCTTGGCTCGATTTGTCGATCTATCATACTTACCTCGTATGTTTCAAGGATAATTTTTATTCTGAAATTTTGTGAGATTTTATGTTTTAACTTAAAAATTTGGTTTTTATTTTAGATGCCGAAAATTTAATTATTTAAACAAACTTTAATTGTTTTCATTGAAAACTAATGGTAAGGACATTTTTAACTCTTTTTAAAAGTTTAAGTGCAATTTTTAAAGGTTAATTTTCTTAAATATTGTAACCAAACGTAAAAGTATTTACCGTTCGTGTAACAAAAAGCAAAAGGCCATAAAGCCGATACAATATTTTTCTAAATTTTAGATTTACCCTTGAATATTGTGAATGATTCGTTACTTCTCTTTCTTCTTTGCAATTTATTCATTTTCTCTTCCAAATTTCTTTATCTCCTCTTCTAGATTTTCTTTCTTCTATTTTTAAACTATTCATTCTTCTGTTTAAATCTCCCATTTCATATTCACCGTTTTTGGCAAAAGTTTTTGAATCTACTTCATCTTCCTCATATTTGAGAATATCAAGATTGCCTAAATATCATTTTGACATGGTCTAAATAATCGTTTATCATTGTCAAGACGATTGTTTATCTTTGTCAACACGATCATTTACCATAATCAACATGATCGTTTAAATTTAAAATATTTTTCCATCGTTTAGAATGATCTGAACGATTGTGTTGACATGATCTAAATGATCGCTTACCATAGTTAACATGATTGTTTCGCATAGTCAACACGATCGTTAGATTTGAATTTTTTTAATGATCATTTACATTGGGTTATATGATCGATTACCATAATCAACTAAATCGTTTTTAATGATCAACACGATTGTTTCCCATGGTCAACATTATCGTTTAAATTTGAAATTTTTCTCCCATCGTTAAAAAAAAATAAACGATCGTGTATCATGAGCTAAACAATAGAAGATTATTCTTTTAGACTGTAGTATACGATTGTTTAGAAGAAGATTACTCACGCACGTGTGTGGTCGATTAATCGCGTGTTGACTGATACATTTTTTGTATTTTTCACTGTGGGTCTGAGAGCTTTTTTCTATTTTTATAATTACTCTCTACAGTGTAAACATTTTAAGAGTTTGTTATATTTTTTAAAATCCTATTTTTTTTAACTTTTGAAAGTTTCAGAGTATTTTTTACACAAACTGTAAAGATTATAAATATGGTTAGTTTATTGACTTTTTTAATATATTTAAATTTATGTTAAAATGTTCAATCTAGTCCTCATTTTACCACACTGGCATAACAAAAATCAATTCTACAGTTTGTGTGAATGATACCCTTCAACTTAAAAAAAATTAAAAAATGTCTTTAAACTTTTGGAAAAAAATTAAAAAATACCTTTATCGTTAGTTTTGCATTGAAACCGTTAACGTTTTGTTTAAAAAATACTCCTAAACTATTGAAAAAGTTTCATAAATATCCTTGAGCTTAAAAATAGTTAAAAAAATACTCTCATTGATCCAAAATTTACACCAATTTCCTCACAACCAAAATAAAAACCTAAATTTTAAATTACAACCATAATCTTAAATTTATTTAACTATTAACACACAATGGTGGATCATAAACACAACCAATCTCTATAGTTATCATTGTAATTGAAGGGATAAGAGCCCTACGCAACAAGAAATTTAACAGAGACCTTAACTCAAGTTGATTGAGAACAAAAAATATAGAAACATATTTCTAAGGCTAAGCATGCTATAAAGAAAAATGCAGAGAAGAGGGAATAAATACTCACTCTTGTTAACGACTCTGGATCTGTCAATCATCAAATTGGGGCACTACCACTCAGAAATCTTCCTATTTTTTGAGCGAGAGATTGGTTTGTGGGAACAAAAAATTGGAAGAAAAAAATTGTAGAGAAAAAATAAGAGAAATCATCGAGTATGCAAATCAAACCGTTCTATCTCTTTTTCCGTACCAATATCTCCCTCTTCTCAGGAAGTTAGGGAGTAAAAACGGGGAATGTAGGAAAACCACCTACATTCCCCATTAATTTAACAAATTAAATTAATATCAAAATAAATAAATAAATAAATTAATTAAATCATATTTAATTAATATTTCATTTAAATCATATTTAAATGAATATCTATCACATAACCTATAGTTTTAACTTAATTAATTTAATTAAATCAAATTTAATTAGATAAAATAAAACTAAACTATTAATTAATTATCCAATTAATTAATTGCTAAATTAAATATCTTATATTTAATTTTATTCAAATTTGAATCATATTCAAATATAAATTGTTCCCATTACCTATAATTTTAATGTCTATCATATACACATTAAATTTTAACCTATAGTTTTAATACGGATCTAATTCATATTAAATTAATATTTGAACTCATTCAAATATTTGATTCTATTATAAATTAATTTTTGAATCAGATGCAAAATTAAATTTATATAATAAAGTTTAATTAAAATGTAAATTTTATATTATAATGTATCACCATACATTATATTAATTCCCAAAGTAAATTTGAACATTTCAAATTAAAACCAATATAAATAAATCTCATTACCTATTACGAGCTAGGAAGGTGACCTATAGATCAGAAGTTACAACGATATAAGATTAACTGGATAAACTCAGTAACCACATTAATCAATATTAGTTAACTATGTGTACAGTTCACTAAAGACTCAGAGCTAAACTCTTCTCACTATAGATATATTTCCGTGTCCACAGATATAAATCAATACTAGTAAGTTAATCCTTCATAAGCGTTCGTAACACCAGCTTGGGTCAAATTACCATTTTAACCTTGAGTTACTTTTAGTCCTTAAATACTAGTGCTCCTCCCACGAACAACCTGTTTATGATCCAACCACTAAACAGAAACCCCTCTCGTGCCATCAAAAGTGTAAGGCCCTTTGTCCAAGTCTCGGAGACACCATTTAAGAGAACACTTATCTATTTACCCTAAAGCCAGGAAAGAGTGAATTCCATCTTGTGTAATTATGTTTCCAACTCTGTACTCAGTCTTGTCTCCAAAATGATAAGCATATTAAGTTGGCAATCTAACCACTCTCACCTGTACAAATCAAAGGATAATCCCTTGCGACAGGAGTTCAAAATACACTCAAGATTAAGACTAAGTTACATAGGTCATCCTAATGAAATAGGAATCCAACTAGTTAACAGAGTTACATCTAGTGGTTACTATCTCGTGGTTCGGTCTTATGCAAACTCATTGCATAGGATACCCTCACTCACATGTCACCTACACGAACGCGCTGGATCATTGCGTTTGTATCAAATACAAAGTGAGTTGTATCCATAGTGTTACCAGGATAAGGTACCTAATCTTATCCCTATACTATAAATTCTTTAAGTTGTATCTCGAACATTGATCCATGTATGTCTTTACATACTGTTCAAGACTCATCAAACAACTTAGAATGTTAGTTTATTGGATTTAGGTTATTAAGACAAAACTAATAATATAATCAATAACACTTATTGAAATTATGATAATAACACTTTATTAATAATTATATTTACTATCTATGAGTTTTAGGACATAAAACCCAACAAACTCCCACTTAGACTAAAACTTTAGTCTCTATGGGATGTACATAATAAAGTAATCTTCAAATATTGTAAATGATAAAATGTACAGTTATATTACATAAAATGTATATATACAAATACAATAAACTAGGGTATCCTTATATCCATGACACATCTCACATTTGCCCTAAATTACCTAATGTACATATCTCGCAGACCTAGACTTTCTAGATGACCCTTGAACACTTTAGTTGTGAGAATTTTCGTAAACAGATCAACAATGTTGTGCTTTGAAGTGATCTTGGTGACGATCACATCTCCTCGTTGCACAATCTCCCATATCAGTTGATACTTCCTCTCTATGTGTTTTCCTCGTTTGTGGCTACGAGGTTTTTGAGAATTGGCTACTAAACCACTATTATCACAATATAAAGTGATGGGCATGTTCATGTCTGGAACAACTTCTGAATCATATAAGAACTTCCTAAGTCAAACTGCTTCTTTTGCTGCTTAGCAAGTAACGACGTACTTAGCCTCCATAGCAGAGTTTGTAATGCATCCTTGCTTGATGCTACACCATACCACATCTTTTATGTTCAGGGTGAACACTGATCACGACGTTGGTTTCTTAGAATTCTTATCGGTTTGGAAATCAAAGTCAGTTTATCCTGTATGGATTAAATTCTTAGCACCATACACAAGCATGTAGTCTCTCGTTCTCGTAAGAAACTTGAGAATAATTTTAACCATTGTTCAGTGGTCTAACTCTGGGTTGGATTGATACCTACTGACTATTTCCACTGCATAACAAATGTCTGGCTTAGTGTAGAGCATACATTAAGCTGTCCATAGTTGAGGCATAGGGAATACGTCTCATATCCTCAACTTCTTGAGGTGTTTTAGGACACTATTCCTTATACAAGTGAACCCCGTGCTTGAATGGTAATAAATCCTTCTTAGAGTTCTACGTCAAATATCGAACCAAGATTTTTTTGATATAGATTTCCTGAGATAGTGCTAACATTTTATTCTTACGATCCCTAATGATTTGGAACCCAAGAACATATTGTGTCTCTCCCAAATCTTTCATTTGGAATTTAGCTGGTAATCAAGATTTAACGTCAGTTAAGTATCCTACATCATTTCCAATGAGAAGGATATCGTCCATATAAAGTACTAAGAAAGCTACTTTATCTTTGTTGATTTTCTTGTATACACAAGATTCATCAACGTTTTGGTCAAAATCGTAAGATTTGATCGAAGTAACAAATCTAATGTTCCAAGCGATCTAAATGCTTGTTTCAACTCATAAATGGATTGGTTCAACTTGCAAACTTTTTGCTCTTGACCTTGTGTTATGTACCTCTCGGGCTAAGACATAAAGATACTCTTTTCAAGATTACCATTCAGAAAAGCAGTTAAGACATCCATTAGCCATATTTCATATTAATCATAAAATGTGGCTATAAACAAGAGAATCCTTATAGACTTTAACATAGCAATAGGGGAAAAAGTTTCTTCATAGTCAACCCCTTCCCTTTAGGTATACCATTTTGCTTTTCTAACTCTTGGATTCAACTTTAAAATCCCACACAATTACTGAACCATTTTATTGTTACAGAGATCGTCGATGGTGAGACCGAACTTCATTTTCGCTGTTAATTGTACCGTGAGAGACGAAGAGATATTGAGAGTTGCAACGCTAGTCAACGACGAGACCCAAAGAGATAGTGGAAGACGGGAGATTAAGAAAGTGACTATTGACTGAAAGAGAGATCGACGACACGCAAGGTTCAACCTAAAGAAAAACCTAAAGTTAAGAGAGTAGTTGTATAGAGGACTCTTTTTAAGAGCCCAAATGAAAAATAGGCTTAAAAAAACATATGAGTTTTGACCTTGTGCAGATGTCATAGAAACTACCTTTTAACATTTCTTTCTTCTATCTTCTTTTTTTTTCCTGCATTTTTTCTTCTTTCTTTTTTTTTTCTTCATTTTTTACTTCTTTCTTCCTTTTTTTTTTTTTTTTTTTTTTTTTTTCTGTTTCTTCTTTCATGCATTTTTTGCTCACCTCTTCTTCTTCTTCCATTTTCTATGCTTGCTTTCCTTCTCTCATGTCCTTTTCTTATTCTTCATTTTCTATTTTTTTCCTTTCTAGAGGGATAAGAACATTAACTTAGCAGAAGCTTAATAGAAAATTTAGAAATACCAAAACATTGACAAAATAAATTACAGAACAATATGATTTCTAAAATCAATCTATAGTAAAACTATGGCTAAGCATGCTTTTGTATTTGGAATAGAGACTTACACTCGATGACTTTGAATCAACAAAATTCCTTTGGGATTAAATGTCACAAACTGAAAATGATACGAATCAAGAAATAAGAAGTGAATCAAATGAAGAAGGTGAAGAGATGCAATACTTGGAAGTTGAAAAGTTATTTGGACAACCCAAAAGTCATAAAATTAAATGTTTAAGGAATATGATTATGTGTTTATTTAATGTTTGTTTTCATTTATTATAGTAGTTGAAATGACATAAAATTAAATGTTGACACTCCATTTAATATTTAATTAGTATAAATAGGGTTATGATTTCCACGTTTAGAAAAGAAGAATTGGGATGAATAATATTTGAAAATTTTAAAATGTAGAATGTTGTTCTTGTGTTTTCTTGTGATAGAATGCACGAATATTTGGAGCATTAAAGTGAGAATTGATCTGTCTTGCTTTTGGAGTGCTTTGAAGATCGAGGGTTGATGGGAGTTTCTAACTTTGTCCAATCCTTGGTTTCTTAGATCATCTAAGTAAGATGAATCTAACATGTCTTAGGGGTTAGAAATCAAATCGATTTTAGGGGCTGTTGGGGTCAAGTTCTTTGAATCTTGTTGTCTAACATGGTTCTTAGATCCAATGCCCACAAATTTCATATCATTTGGTATTTGAGTTTTTGGCTCTTGATAAGGTATATCTTTCTATTCTTGCGTTGTGTTCTTCTCTTATTATCTTGATTTCTATTTTTTTAGTTATCTCGTCACATTCTGTCCACTATATAAAATCTAAAAAAAAAAAAAGTGTCACTTCTAGTCCTAATTTTACAATTTCGTCTTCTTCAATGTTTTAGATCTAAGTCTGATCTACAAACTTGTTTTTTTTTTTCAAGGTCTTCTAATTCAATTTCCTTCATTGTTAAATGTCGTCATTTTGAAAATCTATAAAAAGTGTGATTTGAGAGATTTCATGTTGAACTTTGTTGTTCATGAATTCAACTACAAGAGGATGATTAACGGAAGCTACATTTAGAATATCATATCCTTTAGATTTAAGGACAAATCTTCTTGAAGAAGAGGAGAATGATATGAACCAAGAAATCAAAATTGAATTAAATAAAGAAGTTGATGAGATGCAATGCTTGGAAGTTGAAAAGTTATTTAGATAACCCAAAAGTCACAAAATGTTATACGTTTTTACGTATTATTGTAGTTTAAATGACATAAAATTAAATGTTGTGACATTTCATTTAATATTTTAATTAGTATGAATAGGGTTATAATGTCTACATTTAAAATAAAAATTGGGATGAATGATATTTGAAAATTCTAAAATGTAGCATTTTGTTCTTGTGTGTTCTTGTGATAGAATGCATGAATATTTGGAGCATTCAAGTGAGAATTTATCTATCTTGCTTGTAGAGTGCTTTCAAGATCGAGGGTTGATGGGAGTTTCTAACTTTGTCCAATACTTGGTTTCTTACACCACCTAAGTAATATGCATCTAGCCTATCTTAGGGGTTGAAATCTTGGGGTTGCTAGGATTGTGTTCTTTGAGTCTAGTTATTTTACGTGGTTCTTAGATCCAATGTCCATGGATTTCTTATCAGGAAACCACCACAAAGGTTGTTTCCCTATTCTCAAAGTTTAAGGTTTAACTAGTTTGCGAGAACCAAAAAGAAATTTAGGAATTAGAACTTTTACAGAGAAGAAGAGATAGATGAGAGAATGCAGATAAATCTTCACATAATGGATTTATATTCTCTTTCGATAATTCATATGTTTCTTCTTTCTTTTTGCAAGTTAAATATGGCAGATGGCTGAGAAGCACCGTTGAACAAGAAATTTTGACCATTAAATCACACAACATCATCACAGTAAAATCGTGATGATTATAATTTGATTGGATTTGGGTAGTTAAGTTTTTTCATATCCAACCCATTTCAAGCCTCTGATGAAAAATTGAGCCAAAGAAATAATGGGCCTGAACCCACCAAACAAGTGGGCTCGAATCTGAGCCCACCAAGTGAATAGGCCCAAGCCCAAGTCCAAGAAGCAAATGGGTCTAACCCCACCTGAAGCTCATGGAAATTATCTATAATTAAAGACCTTTGCCATTCATTTGAGGATCTTTGGCTGAAGGAAGAATCGAAGCTCCGAAGAACTGAAACTTTGAGAAATTGAAGATTCAAACTTCAAAAGGCTCCTAAGACGTGCAAGTTCTTATAAACCTCAAGATCATCATCTTCTGAAAGATTGAAGACTAGGAAGATCAAACTTTCTTTGAATTTCAAAAGATTGAAGCTCAAGCAGACTTGTAATCACAATTTCCTAAAGATTAAATATTAAAAAGAAGTCTTAATTTTTATTTGAGAGGTTTAGAGGTTGTATCTACAACACCATATAAATCAATATACAAATTTCAATTATAGGAATTACATTTCTCCATAAATCTCGTGTGAACAGTTTGGCACGCCCGATGGGACAATCTCTACCTTTCATCTCTTTCTCTTTTTGAAGAACATTTGAAGAAATCATGACATCTAAAGGCAAACTTAATTCCAAAAATTTAAGCGACATCAGCAAGTGGCCAAATACTTGGAGCCACTAAAGGGAGACTCAATCATATGAGGATATGCCACCCTTTTACATCGTAAAGAATATTTGGGAAAAAATGTCAAAAGCCTCCAAAAGGTGAATTGTAATCAAAGAAATTCCTGTGATTGACGAACACAATTTATCCTCTGAACACTCAAGTGAGGAGATGCCTCACCCAAATATAATGTTAGTTATGGCAACTGGCGTGGATACAAGTTAAGATAGAATGACAGAGCTTGAAAAGAAGATCAATATGCTCATGAAGGCTGTTGAAGAAAGGGATTATGAGATTGCATCTCTCAAGAATCACATCGAGAGTTATGATACTACTGAATCAAGTCATACACATACTGTCAAGAATACTAATAAAGGGAAGACAATTATACAAGAAAGTCAATCACAAAATTCGACCTCAATTGCATCGCTGTCTGTTCAACAGTTGTAGGAGATGATTGCAAACTCAATCAAAACTCAATATGGTAAACCTGCTCTAACTTTCTATTTGTGTTCCAAGACATATATGAAGAGGATCGACAATCTCAAAATATCAAATGGATACCAACCACCCAAGTTCCAACAGTTTAATGGAAAAGGAAACCCAAAACAACATGTCGCTCATTTCATTGAAACATGCGAAACTGCTGGTAAGCGAGGAGATTTGTTGGTAAAACAGTTCGTCCAAGCCCTTAAAGAAAATGCCTTCGACTAGTAGATCGACCTGGAACTCGAATCTATTGATAGTTGGGAGCAGCTTGAGAGGGACTTTCTTAATCACTTCTTCAGCACTCAGCGTATCATCAACATGATGAAGCTTACAAACACAAGACAACGAAAGGGAGAGCAAGTCATCGACTACATCAACCGATCGAGAGCTTTGAGTATTGACTGTAAGGATCAACTCACTGAACTATATGTAGTGGAGATGTGCACCCAAGGCATGCATTGGAAAGTTCTCTGTACTTTGTAGGGCATAAAACCCTGCACGTTTGAAGAGTTGGCAACTCGTGCCCATGATATGTATTTGAGTATTGCCAACAGGGGAGCAAAAGATTTCTTGGTTCCAAAATTGAGGAGTGACAAGAATGAAATTGATGACACTAAAAATATCACAAATAGTGTCATAAAAGAGTCTATGGTTGTTCATGCAACTCCTTTGAATATTTCTCTAAAAGAAAAGAAGCAAAAATTGAAAGAAAGATGATGGCGAAGAAAAGCACCATCCAACTTTTAAAGAAAGGCAAGAAAAAGTTTATCTATTTCCTGACTCTACTATTGCAAACATGTTAGAGCAGCTGCTAGAGAACCAAATTATTCAGTTGTCAGAATACAAATGACCAGAACAAGCAGAAAAAGTAAATGATCCTAACTATTGCAAGTATCATCGAGTCATTAGTCACCCTGTTGAAATGTGTTTTATGTTGAAGGAGCTGATTCTAAAGTTTTTTGGCTCATGAAAAGAAGATTGAGTTGGATATTGATGAAGTAGCTCATACAAATCATGTTGCGGTTGAGATGACTTCAAGTGTTCCACCATCAACGTAGTTTTATGATTAAAGGAAAAGCTTAATTTAGTTTGGAACTTTTGAACCTATAGTTTTTCAATTCCAACAAAGGATCATGACGATAGACTTCCAAAACAAATAAGAGCATGTTAAGAATGATGGCGAATGATGGATAGTCGTGACTTGTCAAAAAAGGAGACAACCAAATTTCATTCAAAAGGAGTCATCATTCCATCAAAAGTACATACAAGGAAGTGTCTCCCATAAAAGAAGAAAAAAATGAACAAGAAAATGTGGAAGCCTAGGCTTATCAAAGGAAAAGACGAGGAATTTCTCCGACCTCGACGGTCGATAACTTTGACAGAATTCCTCCTAAGAAGCTTCCTTGATGATCATCTAGAAGAACTATTAGAAGTCACTACATGTCATGTTGTCATCATAGTAGAAGTTGACAACAATTATGCATCTTTTGAAGAAGTTAACAATTCAAATGAAATTAAGCAAATGACATCTGTCTTTAATTGTATCAAGCCTTCAACTACTAAATCTTCAGTCTTTCAAAGATTGAGTATGACCACGAAAGAATAAGAAAACCAATGTCTAACATCTACTTCCACTTGAACTTCAGTTTTTAAAAGGCTAAGTATCTCCACATCGAAGAAAGATTGACCTTCAATATCTCACATGTGTTGTAGCCGAGAGGATCATTACTTGATCTTCTCACATGTGTTGCAGTCGAGAGAATCATCATTTTCATCTTCTCACATGTGTTGCAGCAAAGAAAATCATCATCTTCATCTTCTCACATGAGTTTTACCATATGTTACAGTCAAGAGGATTATCATCTTCGTCTTCAATGTCGTCACAGTCGAGAGGATCATCTTTATCTTCGTCTTCAATGCGGCTACAGCCGAGAGGATCATCTTCATTTTCGTCTTCAATGCGGTCGATCATCATCTTCATCTTCAATGTGGTGCAGCAAAGACATGCGACCAGTCGAGACGATCATCATCCTCATCTTCAATATGGTGCAACCAAGACGATCATCATATTCATCTTTAATGAGACGCAGTTGAGAGGATCATCATCTTTTTCATCTTCAATGCAATTGAATTCGATAGAATCATCATCTTCATCTTCAATGTGGTTGTAGTTGATAGAATCATCATCGATATGATCATCCTTTTCCATGTGCTGCAGCCGATGTGTCGATGTAGGTTTGCTTCTCCATCTTCAATCAAGCTTGGTGTGCTCCATCTTCAAGTTTGTTCAAGCACTCCATCCCACACTCTTATAGCTTCACTCCTACGAAAAAAAAGAGGGATAAGTCGGTAGAAAAAAATTTGGTAAAAAAATAGGGTAAAAGAATTACAAATTTTTTTTAAAAAATATTAGATGGAAATAGGGGACAAAATGATTAAAAAAGATTTTTTAAAAAATAGTTTAAAAAAAATAAAAAATAAAAAAATTTAAAAAAATGAAAAGAAAGAAAGAAAAGAAAAATGAGAAAAAAGGAAAAAAAAAAGGGAGGAAATAGGTTATCGAAAGGAAAAGGAAAAACGAAAGAAAAAATACGAAAAAGAAAAAAAATAGGAAAAGAAAGAAAGGAAATAAAAAATTTTTAAAAAATTCTATCCGTCATCTTTCTTTTGTTCTTTTTTTCTTTCTCTACAATATCCCTCATCTTTTTTCCTCTCAAATAACTTCCATGGATAACTTTTTGTTTGTTTGTAAAAAATGGTAAACTTTTCAAAATTTAAGTTTGGGGCAATTCAAGTAGCACAAGCTTTGCTAAAATTTTAAATTAGGAGATTATGCACATAAAAAAAAAAAAAAAGACTTAGATTCATAATTTGATGAATGGGCAATATTCCAATTTTATTAATTTTAAGTTTCAATTTTCAAAGTAAATTAAAAAAATATATCCAATTTCATTAAAATTTGTTTATTGGCCATATTCCAAGCTATTTAAATTTAAAAAATGAATTAAATTTAAAATTCTCTATAAAATTGACATTGGGTCAAATTCACCAAACTCCATAGTCAAACTCATGTCCAAATGCATAGTATGAATAATTTGACATATTAACCGAGGCCAAAGTCAAGAACAAGGTCACTTGTATTTTTGGTTTCAGCTTATTGTTTTCGAGATTCACCCACCCATACACGTGCATGAATCTCGAAAAAGGGGCATTTGTTGAACAAGAAATTTTGGCCAATTAAATTGCACCACATCATCACAACAAAATTGCTGTTATCATAATTTGATTAGATTTCGGTAATCAAGTTTTCTCATATCCAACCTCGTTTAAGTCCCTGATGAAAAATTGAGCCAAAGAAATAATGGGTTTGAACCCACCAAACAAGTGGGCCCGAGCCTAAGCCCAAGCCCACCAAGAAAATGGGACAAAAATCCAAGTCTAATAGAAAAAATGGACCCAAGCCCATGCCCAAGAAGCAAATGGGTCCAAGCCCACCTAAAGGCCATGGAAATTCTCTATAAATAGAATCCTTTGTCTTTCATTTGAGGATTTTTGGTTGAAGGAAGAATTGAAGCTCTGAAGAATCGAAGTTCGGAAGAACTGAAGCTCCGAAGAATTGAAGATTCAAACTTTAAAAAGCTCTCAAGACGTGCAAGTTCTTATCAACCTCGAGATCATCATATTCTGAAAGATTGAAGACTTGAAAGATCAAACTTTCCTTGAATTCTAGAAGATTGAAGCTCAAACAGACTCGCAACAACAACTTCCTGAAGATCAAACATCAAATAGCTATAAGTTTGAATTTGTATTTGAGAGAAAGCATCAAATGAGTAAATATTAGAGATTGTATCAACATCATATAAATCAATATACAAAGTTCAATTCCAGAAATTACGTTTCTCCAGAAATCTCGTGTGAACAAGTACAGTGTTGGAGTAATTCCATGTCTCAGATAACTCCTAGGAGTTAGTTTATATCATTAATTT
The DNA here is from genome assembly GCF_025177605.1 of Cucumis melo. Taxonomy (NCBI): domain Eukaryota; kingdom Viridiplantae; phylum Streptophyta; class Magnoliopsida; order Cucurbitales; family Cucurbitaceae; genus Cucumis; species Cucumis melo. The sequence continues at coordinate 15,788,531 of NC_066862.1, forward strand.
AATTTAACCAATTAAATTAAAATAAATAATAATTAAATTAATTAATTAAATTTAAGTTAATTAATAATTTCATTTAAATGATATTTAAATGAACATCTCTCACGTAACCTATAATTTTAAATTCAATTAATTAAATTAAATTAAATTAATTCTCCAACTAATTTATACCACATATTTAATTTAACCTACATTTGAATCATATTCAATCATATTTCTCTCCCAACCTAAAGTTTTAACATGTGTATCTAATACACATTAGTTTTAATCTATGTTTTTAATATGAATTCAATTCATATTAAATTAATTATTTGAACTTTTTTTAATACTTAATTCTCTCGTAAGTTAACTTTAAATCATATCCAAAATTAAATTTATGTAATTAAGTTTAATTACAATATATATTACAATGTTTTATCCTACATTATATTATTTTTCTAAGTAAATTTGAACATTTGAAGTTCTCTTCAATAATCTAAGCTAGTATTCTTTACAAGCTAGGAAGGGAACCTAAAGGACTCACGATCAAAAGCTCCAACAATATGAGATTAATTGACTAAACTCATTAACTACGATAATTAATGTTCATTAATTGTGTGTATACTTCAGAGCTGCAATCTAGCTTCTCACTACAGATATATTTATGCGTTTAAAGATATAGCTCAGTAACAGCAAGTTAGTCTTTCATGAATGTTCATAATACCAACTAAGTCAAATTACTATTTTATCTTTGAGTTATTTTGAAATTCTTAAATACTAGTGATCCTTTAATCAACAATAAGTTTATGGTCTAATCTTTAAACATAAACCTTTCTTTGGGCCAATGAGAGGGTAGGTGCTCTTTATTCAAATCCAAGAGTCAGTATTTAAGGAAACACTCATCTACTTACCCGAAGTCAAGAAGAAGTGAATTCCATCTTGTAATATTATGTTTTCAGCTCCCCACTCAGTCTTGTTCCGAAATTGGTTGGTATATTGAGTTGGTGAAATGACCACTCTCACCCATACATATCAAATGACAATCCCTCGTAAAAAGGATTTCATAATACATTCAAGATTAAGACTAAGACGCCTAGGTCATTCTATTAAAATAGAAACCTGCCCAGTCAATATAGTTACATCTAGTGTTTACAATTTTGTGGTCTGATCTTATGTAAACTCATTAAATAGGATACCCTCACTCCATGTCACCTATACAAACATGTTAGATCATTATGTTTGTATCAAATAGAAAGTGGGTAGCATCTATAGTGTTTTCAGGATAAGGTTAACCTTATCCATATTCCATAGACCTTTTAGACAAAATCTTAAATGTTGATTCCTATATGTCTATAAAGTTTTCAAGACTCATTTGGTAGTTTAGGATGTTAATTTTATTTTTTTCAAAAATATTTTCAAATATTGCATTTAGGGTTATTAAGACAAGATTAATACTAAATAATCAATAACTCTTATTGAAATAATAATAATAACATTTTATTAAAGTTGTCAACTATTTACATTTACTATCTACAAGATTTAGGACATAAAATTCAACACATTATTCATTTGCAGTTTATTTATCTCGACTAAAAAATTGTGTCCAAAGCAAGAGAAAGAATGTATACAAAATGAAAAAAAGCTAAGAAAAGAAACTATAGTTGTGTCTGATGAGGAACAAGTAAAAGAAGTTAGAAGTTAGAAAGAGAAACTAGAACAAGAAACAATCGAAGAAAAATTATTTGATGGTTAACTAGAAAAAGGTGTTAGAAGCTTGAAAGAGAAACTAAAACGAGAACAAATCAAAGAAAAACTGCTTGATGATTAACTAGAAAAAGAAGTTAGAAGCTAGAACAAGAAACTAGAAAGAGAAGCTAGAACGAGAAGCGAGAATTCGTTTTAGTTACAGGCCCTCACATGCACAGTTTGATGTAAGATGGAGAATTCCAAAAGAGGTCTGTTGTCGTACAAATATGGAATTCATATTTTTCAAAGGAACAATGTCCTAAGACACCTCAAGAGGTTGAGGATATGAGCCATATTCCTTATGCTTCGGCTATCAGAAGTTTGATATATGCAATGTTATGTATTAGACCTGACATATGCTACTCAATAGGGATCTTCAGTAGGTATTAGTCTAATCCCATACGTGACCACTAGACAATCATTAAGAATATTCTAAAATATCATAGAAGAACAAAAGACTATATGCTCGTGTATGATAATAAGGTTTTGATCCTTACTGGATTATGCTGATTCTAATTTTCAAACCTGATAAAGATGTTGGAACGTCTATATCGGGATCAATATTCACTCTAAATGGAGGAACAATAGTATGGAGAAACATAAAACAAAATTGTATAGCCGACTCTACAATAATGGAAGCTGAATACGTAGCTACTTGCGAAGCAATAAAAAAAGCAGTATGGCTGAGGAAATTCTTGACAGACCTGGAAGTTTTTCCTAATAAGCATCTGCCCATCGTCTTGTATTGCGGTAACAGTGGCGCAGTTGCAAATTCAAGAGAACCTAGAAGCCATAAACGGGAAAAGCATATTGAACGCAAGTACCATCTTATCAGTAAAGTTGTACATCGTGGAGACGTTGTAATGATCTAGATATCTTTTAAGCAAAACATTGTTGATCTTTTTACAAAAGCTTTCATGGCTAAAGTGTTTGAGGGTCATCTACAAAGTTTATGTCTACGATGTTTGTAAACTAGGACAAGTGGGAGACTTATTGGGTATATGCCCTAGTTTATTAAATTCATATGTTTATTGTACTCATATGAATTATTCTCTCATGGTTAAATTCAATTTTTTTCTATCCCACTATGAGTTTTAGTCCAAGTGGGAATTTGTTGGAATTTATATCTTAAAACTCATAGTTTATAAATTACATTCAATAATTTGATTATTGAATTATTTTTTTTGTGAAATAGAATACTATAATCTTGAATCCAATAAACTAATGTCCCAAAGGCTATCTTGTAGACTTGAATTTTATATAGAGACATAAATGTAGATCAAGTTCAAGTTTATAGCCTAAAAAATCTATAGTATATGAATAAGGTTGGACGCCTCATTCTAGTAACACTAAAGATGCAGCCTACTTTGTAATTAATACAAATAATGTGATTCTAAATCGTTTATGTAGAGACATGAAGGTTGTGCATCCTATGTAAAGAGTTTGCATAAGACCGGACAATTAAATAGTCACTTTTACATTATAACAACGTTTTCGTTTTAAAATAGACTATTTCTTTTAATTTGATGACCTAGGTAGCTTAACCTTAATTTTGAGCTAACTATGGACTTCTGTTTACACGATATTATATTTGGATCTGTGTAAGCAAGAGCAGCTGATAAATGTTGGCCCAATAGGCCTCACATTTTAGGGGTAAAACCAGGTGGATAGTTGGAGACATGACGTGCAAGATGGAATTCACTCATGACCTCATTAGAGTCAGTAGATAGGTTGTTCCCTTATGAACTGAACTCAGGTCTGGAACAAGGGGTCTCACCCTCTCATTGGCAAGAGAGGGGTTTAGTTTATAAGTTTGACTTTAAACCAGTTGTTCATTAGGGAATCAATGATACTTAAGGAATAAGAAGTAATCTCAAGGGTAAAATGATAAATTGACCAAGTTATGATTATGAACAACCTATGAAGGGTTAACTTACTAATCATGGTTATATTAGGTAGACATAAATATATCTATAGTGAGGGGAGTGCAACTATGAGACATTAGTGGAATGACTCATTAGTTAACGAATGTTGATTAGCTTGGTCTAAAAGAGTTTAGCCAGTTAATCACCGATCATTGGAGCCCATGATCTATAGGTCCCTCTACTAGCTCATTGCGGTAATAAAATTTAGAATACGGTGATCGAAAAATTCGAAATAGTTTGAATTAATTTCGATAAAATATTTGATATTATTAACGAGCTTTTGAGAAACAAATGATATTTAAATTAGATTTATATATTGGAAAATTCGAATACATATCAAATTAATTCAATTGGATTGATCGGAATTTGATTTAATATTATTATTTTATTAATATTAATTAAGGGATTTTCAAGAATAATAAAAAAACTATATACACTCTATGGTAAAAAAACTACTAAAGAACAAAATCTTAATTAGATTAGTTAATATTAAATAATAAAATAATTGAACTTTAGAAATTCAATATTTGAAAAATAAAAAAATCAATTTCAATTTCTTTTTTTTTCTTCTAAAGATGAAGAGGCATATTCCACCTCTTCCACCGATCTTCAAGCATACAATATATGTTGATGTTTTTGCTCAATTAAAGAGAATAGTAGAGAAGACTCTTGTGGTCATCTACGGTTTAGAATCAATAGAAACAATAAATAATTGAAGGTGAATTTTGAATTCTAAAGAAAGTGTTCTTGAAATTATATTTTACTTATTTTCAAATTTCACGTTAATTAGATGAAATTAAAGTGTTCCTTTACAATTTTATTCCGCTACCATACTCGTATTTTCATGACCTATAACCTAACACGATTTTCAAAGTTTTTAAAATGTTACAACCCAACCAAAGTAAAAAAAAAAAAAAAAAAATTAACCTACTCCTATCCTTAAGTTTTGAGTTGGGTAGGCCGAATTAGTTAGGATAGTGAATTTTTTTACTACCCCTATTTACTAGAGGCTTATCATTATAAATCAAAAACTTGGTAAGTAATAGTCTAAGTTTAAATTTAAATGTTTTGTTAAATACTAAATAATTGAAAGTTCACCAATTAGATACCACTTTTCAAAATTAGAGATTTATCTGAAGATAGACATGAGTTGTGAGACTCCCTAAACCTTTATTTTAGCTAACAATTAAATAAATACTTAAAAAGTTAGGTACGAACTATTTACTCCTCCAGCATATAGATCCATGATGCAATATTTTAAATAGTTGACCAATACCTAAAATGACAATTAAATAAATGATTATTTAAGACCACAATTGTAATGATTATTTAAGACCACAATTGTAATGTTGAGATGTTATTGATGTTTTTGCCATGAAAATTAGATTAAAGCATTTTTCGAGTATAGTAAAATAAATAAAAATATTTATAAATACAGTAAAATATAAACAATAGAAATGGGTAGACTATTATCATTTTCGCTGATAGTAATGGATAAACATTATCACTAAAAGAGTGATATTTTACGATATTTAAAAATATTTTAACAATGATGTAATTACAATAAATTTTCCATAAAACTGAGAAGAGTTCAATATTAGTTAGGCAATGACAAGAAAAGGGTGGGTACAATACAACCAATCACGATAAGCAATAGCCACAACAAAACTATTAATCATATAAAATTAACATCAAACCAACGTGGATTAGTGCCTGCACCTGATCCAAAAGTTATATAAATAGGTCGATGGAGCGACCTAAAACTAAAACCGTGTCACCCCCTCAAACTTTATATTTTCATAATTTTTATTTATTTATTGCCCAAATTATACTTTTTTCTAAAATCATGAGTTTTTTATATTTTGTTTCTCCAAAATCATATTTTCCTTCCTATAATTTTAATTTACTTATTTTGTTTAAAGTTAAAGAGTGATTCTTTTCCAAGATCATTTTCTTTTTACATTAACTAAAATTGATTTTTTAAAAATATAAAATCATTTCAATTTCATTTTAGAAAAATTAGAACTAAAATTGATTTTAAAGAAATATAAATTCATTTTAGAAATATTAGGCAATAGTAATTTTCCTTAGGTGATTTCTAGTCGATCACTCCCGTAATGGTTATTTAGTTTAATTTTTATATAAAATATTGTTTGTTAGTTTTTTGTGAAATTTTTTTTCTTTATTTTAAATATTTTTTTAAATAGTTTTCTTAAGCACGATTACTTGAGGATAGGGATTTGAACCTGAAACATCTTGTCCTGGAAAAGAAATAGATGGCAATTAAGCTAGACATATATCGACAACAATTTTAAATATTAGAACAAAAGATGATGAACATTGTTTGTCATTAGATTGTAATTAAACAAACAATTACGTATGTTTGAGTTTTCTTTCAATATATCATGGTTGATATTTAACTAAATTCTTATATATCAACTGTATATAAGGATTTAACAATAAATAAATAGAAATAGATATTTACTATAGTTATTTAGTTTAATAATTAATTCTCAAATCTAAAATACAATTACTAATTGGATAATTCTAATTAAAGTTTGGAACCAAACATCATAGATGAAAATCAATTCTAAATATATGATAGTGAGTTTGATATCAAACATAAATTTAATTATTTAAAAATAAATTACACTATTTCTTTTTCTAAAATTATTATTGAATTATAACTCCCAATCACACTGTAAAATATAATTATAGATCAAAACTTTTAGCACTTTACTTAGTTTAACGAGAGTAATACTTAGATGCATTCAAAAATACCTTCATCTTTACGTATTCTCTTTTATCGATCATTAACAAAAATTCGTGATTTTTACATGGAAATTATGAATTGTTTTAAAAGTCAACTGTCATATGAAAATTATTATCGAGGTACAAAAATCGAATGATGTTTGAGATGCATAGAAGATTTTTTTTTTTTAATTATTAATATCTTGAATTTTGTTGTGAGAAGATGATCTTTGAGACGATCTTTCAAAAATTACATTAAAACAGCTTGTAACCTTTTAAAAATACTATTAATTATGGATGAAAATTCGTAACTAATTTGTAAGCTTAATATAGTGGGTTCTTTTGTGAGAAGAGAGGGTAATATGTTGGCCAATGGGTAACTCGTGTTGTCAGACTCATTTGTTCCCCCTCACTAATTTGATTAATTTCTGCATATAAGGAGTTGTTTGGACTTTCTTGGTTAAATGTATTTAAATAATACGTATAAAGTATAGGTTATGTATGTAAATTAATAATTTATCACGTTAAGTTATTTTATTTTATTGAATCTATTATGTGATCTATTTAATTATAAGGCCTAAGATTCTTATTTGAGTATGAACTAAACGGGTAAAAACCTATTTTTAGATTGATTAAGATTTAATGAGGATCCTAATTAAACTAGTATATAAAGAATCTTAGGTCTATGTTCCCAATGTACGAAAACAATAAACACTCGGTCTTTCTTTTATCCCATCAAGAGAAAGATCCCACCAAGAGCATTTAGGGTTTTGGTTGAAGAAGACAATAGTCATTTTACAACTATCAGTTTATAGCCATCATCAATTCAAGGAGATGGATTCTGGTATGTAATTTATTCTTAACAATAAAAACGGTAGATAACTTATTCTTGACAATTTGACATGAATTATCTTAGGTTAATATATTATATAGACTTAAAGTATTTTATTCTAACAAGTTTTATCAGAGCGTGAATTTCATGTTAAATTGTTGGAATTTGTTTGTTTTCTATTGGGTTTTTTATTCAAGATTTGATTAAACATATTGTGATTTTAAGTTTAATTGATCTTAATTCAAGATTTGATTAATTATATTGTAATCATGTTGTAGTTTCAAGATTTGATTAATCATATTGTGGTTTTAAGATCTTGATTCAAGATTTGATTAATCATGTTGTGATCATGTTATATTTTCAAGATTTGATTAATCATATTATGATTTTAAGTTTAATTATTCTAAATTCAAGATTTGATTAATCATATTGAGTTTTTTAAGTTTATTTATTCTAAATTGAAAGATTTGATTAATTAATCAGGTTGTGAATTTAAATTTAATTGATCATGTTGTAGATTTAAGATTTGATTAATTAATCATGTTGTGAAAACAAGTTTAATTGATCATGTTGTTAATTCAAGGTTAATTGATCATCCTATGGATTAAACTTGAATTGTGATTTTTTTTTTGATATTCACATGTTATGTTGCATTAATTGTATTTTAATGTACCTAATTATTAGGTGAACTTTGATAAAAATTATTTGGTGTTCTTCCTCATTATTTTTTGCAATAATAAAATTATTATTATTGTGTCTTATATTTTAGATTGAATTGGTCAAAATAACATGTTGCCAAAGTAGTCTCTATTATCTAGATTGGTTTAATTCTAAAATATATGATATGCATATTCATTGATTTATTCGAATAATTATTGACCCAAAAGTTTGGCCAAATTATGTGTATGCGTGTGGTAATGAGTAGGTGAGAGTTATAAGGATTGCTCATGTATAATTTTTTGATGGAGTTTACCATCAGTACTTTGATTACTACGTTGAGAGTACTGTTTACAGTTGATGTCTTTACCCAAAGGTTAAACATCAATGTTGTGTTAGGTATCTTGTAAAAGGGACCCACCATATATGTTAAATTATTTTGTCATATTTTATTTTATGACACCTATTAATTGTAAGTATATAATTTATTTGCTTGTTCTTGGTTCAGTTGGTCTTGCTCAAATATTTGGTAATTTGAGTTCAATCCCTATGCTGAATGGATCGAATTTCAAGATTTGGAAGGAAAGCCTGAAGATACTTTTCGGGTGTATGGATTTGGACTTTGCATTAAGGACTGACAAACTTGCTTCTACTAAGGAACAACCGAATATGACTAATATTGAGAAGTGAAAACGGTCAAATCGCATGTGTCTGATGATTATTATGCACTCCATTTCAGAGTCTTTTCAGGGTTCTTTCACTCAAAGTAAAAAGGCCAAAAAGTTCCTTGTTGAAATTGAAAAATATTTTGCTAAAAATGAAAAAGGGAAGCAAGTAGTTTGGCTACTTTAACTTCCATGAAGTATAAGGGCAATAGAAACATCCGGGAGTACATTATGGAAATGTCCAATCTCGCTAGTAAACTAAAGGCACTTGATATCGAGATAAATGAAAATTTACTGGTGCTTTTTGTACTTATCTCTCTTCCTGCATAACTCCCTCAGTTTAAAATAAATTATAATACTCAAAAGGATAAATGGAGTTTTAATGAGCTTATCTCACAATGTGTGCAAGAAGAAGATAAGATTAAGAGAGAAGGACAGAAAGTGCTCACTTGCCAACTAAATTTCATGGTACAAAGAAAAGGAAACTTACGGCTGCTGTAGAAGGGACATCTCAGTAGAATAAGAAACAAGCGATGAAGAATCCTTGTTTCTTTTGCAAGAAAGGTCATCTCAAGAAAAATTGTCCCAAGTACGCCAAATGGCGTGTAAAGAAGGGTAAAGTTCTTACTTTGATTTATTTTGAAGTTAATTTAGCTTCTGTACCTACAGATACTTGCTATGTAGATTATGGTGCTACTACTCACATAAGTATATCCATGCAGGATTTCCTGTGAAGCTGACTGCCAAATGATGTTGAAAGATTCATCTATATGGGCGATGGCAAAGCAGTTGAAGTTGAAGCTATTGGCAATTTTAGATTACTTTTAAAAACTGGTTGTTTTTCGGATTTGAATGAGACTTTTATTGTATCGTCATTTAGACGAACTTAGTTTCTATTTCTAGTTTGGACAAATTTAGTTTTTCTTGTTCTTTTAAAAATAATAAAGTTAGTCTTTTTCAAAACTCCAAGCATATTGGTATCGGTTCTTTAATTGATAACCTATATATGCTTGATTCTTATGGTTCATTTAACAAGGTCCTGTTGTCTAAATCATATGGTACAAACCGTAAATTAAATGAGAATTCTGCTTTGTTGTGGCACAAGTCTTTAGATCACATCTCTAAACAGAGAATTCAGAGATTTGTGTCAGATGAAATTCTTGATTTCTTTGATTTAAGCAAATTTGAAGTTTGTGTGAAATGTATTAAGGGAAAACAAACAAACATAAGAAAATTAAGGCCCGTTTGGTAACGTTCCTATTCTCTGTTTCTTGTTCCTTGTTTCTTGTTTCTTGTTTCTTCTTTTTTTAGAACAAGAAACAGTAATGCGTTTGATAACTATTTCTATTTCTTGTTTCTTGAAAAAAAAAAAAAGAAACAGAAACAAAAAATGTGTTTGACAACTGTTTCTTGTTTACTGATTTTCTTCTAGATTTATTTTTTATTTTTCACGTCTACTTCAATTAAACATTAAACAAAATTATAGGTCTATCCATCAAACATAAAAAATAAAATTATCAAAAGTTGATTCATTTAATACGAAAAAGTATCAATGCACGAATAAAAATAATAACATAAACATAAAATTAATCCTTCAAATGTTGCCAAATTTGATTGGCAATATCATCTCTTACTCAGGCCATTTCTCTTCTTAATCCATCAATTTCAACAACCTCATCGTTATTTCGTAACATCTAGAATTTAATATTAACTTTAAAGTAAGTTAATATTTATTCAATATTTAGAATTGAAAGAAACAAAACAAAATTTAACCTTTAACTCTACTATCTATGATGCTTTAGAGAAAAACCCACAATGAAAATCTAGATTTGGACAAAGAGGAAGATGAAAACTATGGATCCGACGAAGAGGAACAATCAGGCAAAAACTATGGATCCAACGAAAAGGAACAGTCTAGTGAAGAGGAAGAGTTTGGGTTGTCGAGAAGATGATGAGAGGTGAAGAGGAAGACGATGTGCAGAGAAAAACGATGAGTGAAAGAGGAAGAGGATGATTATTTGGGGAAGACGATGGAGATAAAAGGTAAAGGAAACCAATAAAAATAATTAAGAAAAAGGAAAATGAAACAGATAAAAATAATTGGAAAACAGGAAAATGAAACCAATAAAAATAATTGAGAAAAAGGAAAAGGAAATCAATAAAAATAATTGAGAAAAAGAAAAAACCAATAAAAATAATTGAAAAAAAGAAAAAAACCAATAAAAATAATTGAAAAAAATGAAAGGAAACATATAAAAATAATTGAGAAAAAGGAAAACAAAACAAATAAAAATAAATTGAGAAAAAGGAAACCAATAGAAGCAATTGAGAAACGAAACAGAAAAAACTACTTTTTTGTTCCCAATAATTCTTTATAAAATGAGAAACGTTTTTACCTTTTTAAGAACGAGAAACAAGGAACGTTATCAAACACCTCTATTTCTTAAAAAATGGAAACAGAAACAAGAAATAGGGAACAAGAACGTTACCAAACGGGCCCTTAGGTGCCAACAAATGTTCAGACATCTTAGAACTAATACATACAGACATTTGTGGCCCATTCCCTACGACTATTTGAAATGGACAACAATACTTTATTACGTTCATAGACTATTATTCAAGATATAGGTACCTATATTTAATTCATGAGAAGTCTCAATCTTTGGAAGTTTTCAAGTCTTTTAAAGCTGAAGTTGAACTTCAACTTAGAAAGAAAATTAAGGTTGTCAAGTCTGATCGTGTTGGTGAATACTACGGTAGATATGATGGATCAGGTAAACAACGTCCAGGATCCTTTGCCAAATACCTAGAGGAATGTGGAATCGTCCTGCAATACACTATGCCAGGGCAACCTAGTATGAACGGTGTAGTGGAAAGGCGAAATAGAACACTTAAGGATATGGTAAGAAGTATGATTAATCATTCTTTTTTACCAGAATCCCTCTGGGGTGAAGGACTAAAGACTGCAACATATATCTTTAATAGGGTACCTACTAAAGCAATAGTTAAAACCCCTTATAAGTTGTGGATAGGAAAGAAGCCTAGTATTGGCATCTTCACGTCTGAGGTTGTTCAGCTGAGGCTAGGCCTTACAAGCCTAACAAAAGAAAATTGGATCCAAGAACTATTAGCTATTATTTTGTTGGGTATTTTGAGCATTCTCGAGGTTTAAATTTTATGATCCCACTTCGAAATTGTTATTTTAGACTGAAAATACCAAATTCCTTGAGGATGTTGAGTTTGAAAAGGAAGATAACATAAAGAAAGTCGTCTTTGAAAAGGATTTAGTTTCTATTCTTAATGTGGGCATAGATGATGTTTAGACTCCAATTTCTGAGTTCCCTATGGAATCAATTATAGAACAAGACAACAATGATGTCCCTGAAGTGAAAACTCAACAATCTCAAGAAGTGCCATTAAGGAGATCCACCAGAGAAAAGAGAAGTGCAATTTTAGATGTTTATATTATGTTTCTTCAAGAACATCAAGATGAAATTGGCATAATGGAAGATGATCCAATCAACTTCTAACAAGCTCTAAGTTCTAACTCTGAAAAGTGGATAAATACTATGGAAGAGAAAATAAAACCCATGAAAGACAGTGACGTTTGGGAACTTGTCAAATTTTCATCAGGAGTGAAACCCATAGGTTGTAAATGAACATTTAAAACCAAAAGAGATTCATAAGGCGAAATCGAAAGATATAAAACTCATCTTGTCGCAAAGGGTTTTACTCAAAAGAAATACATTGATTATAAAGAGACTTTCTCTCCGGTTTCATTGAAAGATTTTTTTCAGGGTAATCGTGGCATTAGTAGCTCACTTAGATTTGTAGCTACTTATGATGGATGTGAAAACTGTGTTTCTCAATGGAAACATTGTTGAGATGATTTATATGGTACAACCAGTAAACTTTGTAACTAATAATGCAAAGTCTATGATGTGCAACTTTGAAGAAATCCATCCATAGTCTCAAACAAGCCTCTCGTTAATGGTATCACAAATTTCATGAAGTAATTACCTCTTTTGGTTTGAGGTGAATATAGTAGAAGATTGTGTATATCACAAGTTCAGTGGGATTAAATCTATTAAAGGATGTTACTATTAGATATGTACTATAGTAGTTTCCACATTAAAAAGTAGTCACGACAACCTACAAACATGTAGTACCTATAGGATTTGTTGTCGAACAACTATCATCTGCTTCCACATATGTAAGTTTTTTCGCCGTGTTGCACTTATTCCTAGAAGTGGTCTGTACCTCTTTAACTTCATCAAGTTTTGAGCAACTCTGGATAACATGAAAAGAAAATTAAATATTTCCATAAAATGCAATTTTATGAAGTTTAGAAGCAGAAACATTGATCTTGTGGGTTTCAAGTTTCTCACTATATAACTTGAGCAAAAATCTTTCCATATTGTGCAATATCAACCATTTATTGAAAAAATGAAATACAATTCATTTCACAATTCACATCGAGTACACTAGAATCATATAATTTATTACCAACCAGTTTAACCCATTATCCATTGAAATGCAAAGAAGGCCAAAAACAAAGGGACTCAAATCCAAAGGAAGCATGGACACTATTAACTACAAAAACAACATTATGTCATCATATCATAATATAGTAAAAGGAGAAAGAGGAAATAATTCTGCAAGCACACCTCATGAGAATCGTTAAATCTGTGCTCCTCCAAACCACTATTTAACTTAAACTTTGAAGCTACTTCGACAAATGAATCCGCTTTGGCACAATCTTTCTTGGAGCAAGTACCATATCTTGAACTTTGCTATTGTTTTTTCAGCTCAAAATATCTCATCTTTTAAGGTCAAAAACTCATTCCAAGCTATGGAGGATGGACCTCCTTCAGAGGGATTCCTATACACACTTGGAATATGGATACTTTCCTTCAAACTGGTAACGCATGTGAAAGACTGTTGGAAGTCGACAAAGCTATAATGAATATAGAAAACCTCCTTGAAGCCAAAATTAACGTAAGGTACAACTACTGTAGTTTCATTCCAGCCACCATTAAAATCAAAGACAAAAATGGCCATTCTTTCATTGTTCACATAGTCACAATATGCTCGGGTAAGTGGTTAGCAGAACGTGATGTTAAAATAAACAGTTCTTTCAAGAGACAGGTAGCCATTGAATTTGACAATTTCAACTCAGAAGCTAAGCAATTCACCTTTTCTGTCAATTTGGCAATTCTGGCCGACGAGTTTGAAATCCCAAAAAACAAATCATTAATGGCAGAGTTGACATTGGAAGGAAATCCCACACATGCCAAGGAAATTAATGACAAGGATCTTCGAAAATCTGGTATAAAAAACTCTAAGAGGCTTAAATTAGTAGAAAGTGGATGGAAAAAAGAGTCGTAATTACAACTAGCAATGATGAGATGAGCTCACACCGTGAGCATTCATTCGAAGATATTAATGAGATGGATAACGTTTCTGCTAGATTCGGAGGAAAGAGAAAAGTCTTCTTTTTATCACCAAAAAATAAAACCATCTTCTTCAATACTAATCACGCTTCAGCAATACAAACTGAAAATGCTGAGTCATCAAGAAAATTCAACAGCAATGATGAACCAAAGCAAAGAAAGAAACCAGGAAAAAAAAGGAATACAGGCCTAAAGCCCACTATTCCTAGCCTAATTGTAAAACCAACCCAATCGAACCCTCTTGATGACCAACACAAAGAAGGTGATCTTACTATTGATCTGGGCCACCTATCTATTATAAACCCACAACTTCATATTCAATTTGAAGACCACTCGGACTCCAGACCAGATATTGTCAAGGCAACACAAGACACAGATCATCAAAAGCATAAGGCACAAATTGCAAATATAAAAGATCCTCAAGAAAATGTTTTGCCGAAAACTTCTCCTGAGGATGACATAATGATCAAAGAAGAAGAAGATGATTTCAAGGTCAAACTAATCCAGTGGCTTAAAGAAAACAACCTGAAATTGGCTACCACAATAAATGATCCTGCTCAACAGAAGGTCGCAAAAACTGCTTCTGATCAGGTTGGAATTGAGGATGAACGGGTTAAAGAAAATGAGGGAAATAAGTCCTTCAAATGAAAGTTCTACAATGGAATGTAAGGGGTTTATGTTCTCCCCTAAAAAGAGTTCTTATCAATAAAGTTATTTCCAACTATGACCCTGATTTCGTTATCATTACAGAAACTAAAATGTCTCAAGTTAGAAGGTCGATCATCAATTCTATCTGGAATTTAAAATGCGTAAACTTCATTTATAAAAGCTCTGAAGGAAATTTGGGTGGCATTTTAATTTTATGGAAGGATATGAAACAGAAGCTGGTCAATCACTTCGAAGGCTACTACTCCATCACGACAAACTTCTCCAATCAATTCCTTCCTCTTTGGTCTCTCTCTAGTGTTTACGGTACAGCTAAAAGAAGACAGAGATCTGTTTTTTTGGAATGAGCTGAATGATATCTCCTTTAAGTGCCATTCTGGATGGCTTATAGGAGGTGATTTCAACGTTATTAGATGGAGAGAGGAATCCAGCTCAAAGAATCCAGCGAGTTTCAGCATGAACAAATTCAACGGGTTTATCCTTAAGAATAATTTGATTGACCTTTCACTTATCAACAACAAATTCACATGGTCAAATTTAAGGATAAACCCAATCCTCTCAAGACTCAACCGTTTCTTATATAACTCTACTTGGGAGCAAACTTTCAATCCTCATTATACAAAAACTCTTTCTAGAACAACTTCAGACCATTTTCCTATGGCTCTTGAATCCTCTGAGATCAAATAAGATCCTTCATCTTTTCGAATAAACAACTTTTACCTGAATGACGTTGAATTAAAAGACAAAATGAAGAATTGGTGGTCCAATACCACCAATGAGGGCTATCCGGGTTTTGCTTTCATGTAAAGGCTTAAACAGCTTGCTTCCAAAATCAGAGTTTGGCAAAAGGAAAAGTTTGTGTCCTAAAAAACACAAAAACAAGCCATTATCGATGAAATCAATGTCATTGACCAATTAGAAGCCCAAAATTCTATCAACAACATGCTCAATGATAAGAGAAAGGTTCTTAAAGCTGATCTAACAGAATTGGAAAGAAAAGAAGCTTCATATTCATCTCAAAGAGCAAAAAAACTTTGGATCAAAGAAGGGAATGAAAATTCAGGCTTTTTCCATAGAGTATGCTCAGTCCAACAAAAGAGAAACTTAATTTCAAAAGTCATAGATGACAAAGGGATTGAACACACTTCCAATTACTCTATTGCAGAAACTTTTATGTCGCATTTTGATAAAATCTACAATAGTCCTACCACATCTAAATTTCTTATTGATAATTTGGATTGGAGGTCAATTAACAACAATCACCACCTCTTTATGTGCTGTTTTTGAAGAAGATGAAATAAAAAAAGCCATCTTCTGTTTCAGCAACAACAAAGCCCCTGGTCCCGATGGTTTCTCAATGGCTTTCTACAAAAAATTCTGGCACCTCCTCAAGTCTGATATCCTAACTTTGTGCAGGAATTTCCATTCAAAAGCTAGCATCAATAAGGCTATGAACAACACTTTCATTGCCCTTATAGCTAAAATATCTAGCAGTGAGAGCCCCACAAACTACAGGCCCATCAGCCTAACAACCTCCATCTATGAAATTATTGCAAAAATGTTGGCTGATAGACTAAAGCTTACTCTTCCAGAAACCATTGCAGAAAGCCAACTAGCTTTTGTTAGAGGGAGACAAATCACGGATGCCATTCTAATGGCAAATGAGATTTTCGACTACTGGAAACTTAAAAAGATAAAGGGTTTTGTTTTAAAGCTGGATATCGAAAAAGCCATTGACACAATCAGCTGGGATTTCATTGATAGCTTATGAAGAAAAACTACCCTGAGAAATGGAGAAGTTGGATAAGGGCTAGTGTTAGAAGTGTACAATACTCCGTGCTTATCAACGACAAACCCATGACAAGATTAAACCAAACAAAGATATCATACATGGAGACTTGATCTCCCCTTTTATCTTTATCTTGGCCATGGACTACCTAAGTAGCCTTCTTTTCTTCCTCCAAGATAAAAAGGTCATCAAAGGGGTGGTGATTAATGGAAAATCTATCACTAACCACATCCTCTTTGCGGATGACATTCTTATTTTTACCAAAGATGATGACTCCTCAGTCTATCTCCAAATGGCTATCTCGCTATTTGAAAAAGCTTCAGGTCTTAAAATAAATCGCAAAAAGTCATCGCTTTCACCCATAAATGTCCACTTAGACATGGTGAAGACTATCACAACCTCTTAGGTCATCTCCCTTCATCATTTTCCCATCAACTACCTTGGTGTCCCCTTGGGGAAAAACCCCGAAACAAAAGTTTTTGGGATCCTATCATTGGCAAAATCCACAAGAATCCCAACATACCAGTTATCAACATATCTCCAAAGGAGGCAAACTAACACTCCTCAAAGCTTCACTATCAAGTATCCCAACATACCAGTTATCAGTTTTCAAAGCTCCTGCCTCTGTCTACAAGGAAATTGAAAAGCATTGGAGAAATTTCCTCTGGAAAAACAACAAGGAATCCTCAATTTCACACATCATCAACTGGATTGAAGTGACTAGTCCTAAAGACAAATGGGGCCTTGGCATTACCCCTATACGGGACATAAATTTTGCAATACTTTGCAAATGGCTGGCGTTTTCAAAATGAACAACAGGCTCTTTGGAGAAAATTAATCTTAGCTAAATACCAAGTTACTCATATTGGGGATATTCCAAAAACCTGCAAACACAGTAGCACAAATGCGCCCTTGAACTCAATTACGAAAGGGTTGGAGTGGTACGATAGGAATTACTATTAGAAAATAAACAATGGTGGGAACATTTCTTTCTGGTTTGCAAATTGGTCTAACAGCAGCCCTCTTTATAAAGCGTTCCCGAGATTATTTGCACTAGCTATCAATAAAGAGGCTACAATTATGGATAGATGGGATGACAGAAACAAAATTTGGACTCTAGATCACAGAAGACCCCTAAATGATAGACAAAAAATAATCTGGGATAGCATCCACTCCTCTCTTAATATCCCAAATCAATCTATGGGAGAAGGAAATTAGCCTAAATGGAATTTAAACAAAGACAATTCATTCTCAATTGCTTCTATCAAACATACCTTGGCCGCAGACAGGGTTTCGATGCAGCAATCTGATGGATCTCGCCAACTCTTCTCATCCATATGGAAGTCCACGCTACCGAAGAACATCAAGTTCTTCCTTTGGTCCCTCTTCCACAAAAAAAAAAAAAAAAAATCAATTCGGTAGACGTCCTTCAGAAAAAGCTCCGAAATCATTGCCTTGCCAAGCGTCTGCATCCTTTGTATGGAAAATGGAGAGGATTTGGACCACCTGTTTCTAAATTGCAAAATCACCTCCCACCTTTGGCAAAAAATTTGCTATCTGATTTTTGAAAATATCGACAGAAACAACCTTCATTCCCTTGGTATTTCTCTCTGCTCCCATAAATCCACTAACATACATAACGTCATCATTCTTAGTAGAGGAGCAGCTCTTCTTTGGTCCATTTGGAAAGAAAGGAACAATAGAACTTTCAAGGGCAAGCAAAATTCAACTATCAATATTTGGAAAAATATTTGCAATTTAATAGGGCTTTGGTCTAGTAGGAACAAACTTCTTTCAGATTACTCTCCGACACAAATTGCCCTAAACTTTCAGGCTTTCTTTAATTAAGATCTTGTTCAATGTATCAAGTCGTAGGGCTTTTCTCTAGCCCTTGCCTTGTATCGACTCTTTATCTCTAATATAATTGGTTGCTATTTAGCCCCTCTGTAGGTGGCTTCATATAGTCTCATGCTGTTTTTTGCTTAAAAAAAAATTACTAACTGAGTCCACTTATCAGTTATTGGTATCACTAAAATAATAACACAATTTCAAGTCTAAGTTCCAATCCAAGGCAACAACATTTTGGAAGTATAACAAAATTTCATTAATAGCCTTAACTCTAGTTTTTGCTCGAATTGACAACTCCATTGTGAACTGAGAAAATGTAGGGTTTTTCTTAATAGTGTGGACAAGGTTAACAAGTTCAGACTCCACCTTGTCTAAGAATTAGCTTTTACTGGAGCTAGATACATAGTAAAGGCAAAGTTTCCTGACCCTAAAAAAAAAGTAATAGGCACCTACAATATAACAAATAAGAAAACATGCTTATAAAATTAACTTCAACAAATGCCAGCAAGAGACATATATTAAATTACTTATAATCATAGCAACAAAAATAGAAAGCACATGGGAAATCTCTTCTATAATCACCTATAGGTGTTTAGGGAGTTCCCTTCTATTTCATTTATTCAATGAAGTGTTCCTTCTTGAAAAAAAGAAACATATATTGCACATGCACTCTAAGTTCCAAAGAACATATTTGATAGTAATTCTAAAACTTTATTGGCAAAATGATATATGGAGAGTTAAGATAAGTAATGGTATGGTCTACATACCTTCACTTTTCCTTCATTTATCCTTAAGAGTTGCATCAAGTTAGTAAGCACATTATCGAAGTGATATTACCATAATCAAATAAAACCAGTGAAAAAGTCAAGAAATCATCTGTAGTCAAACCAACATTGACCAATTTCGAGGGAAACTGAAAATAAAAGGTCTAACACCTTGTCAAACTTGTTTAGCAAAGAAAATGACAATTTTAATTTGCTAAAAATGTACAACCACCCTAAAAATGAACCTCAAATTATACCACAACTTTCCAAAATGTTACCACCCACCCACATACGCACACACTCCCAATACATTGGCTCAAATAATCATAATTATCTCCTCAAGATCATGATTCCCTTTCCACTAGCAACCAAACAGAATTATATAAATTCAAAGATCACGACATTTTCAAGGCCCTAAAAATGCTTCTTCAAACAATTATTAATATTGGAAACGGTCAACAAAACTAAATAGAAGAAATACCTCGAAGATCAAGCTCCACAACAAAAGCTTTTTCATGGAGTTCATTAAATATACGTTTGGCACCCAAGCAATATCTTTCAGAAAAATAAAACAACAGTAGAATATTAGTCGCTCGATAATATTAGAAAGGAACAGTGAGGAAGGACAAAAGTATGAGGAAGGAAATGTTGAAAGATCGAATTGTGAGATCACTTCTATGGATGTAAAAGTTTGCTTAAGTCATAAATTATACTTGGAAAAGTTGTGAGCTTTTTGCAATCCGTAATGGTCAGATCTTTGATGCTGATAAGATATCTAATTGTTGAAGATAACTTTGTTATAAAACTACTATAAAACCACAAATCTTCTATACTAGACTTCATTTCTTCATTGAAATTAATAAAACTCAAGTATTGAAAGAAATACTTTAAATGCTCAATTTCCAATGGAGCTTTGTGGCAATTTGAGTTGAATAAAATTCTTCATTGAGTAGTTTGAACGAAATGATGAAAAAGGCAACTCAGACCAACTCATCCACCTTAAACTATTAGGTAGAAAATCAAGAGTACTAATTTTTGAAGATCTGACATTTTTAACTTTGAGTACAACTGAGTTCTTTACTTTTCTAAAAGCATTTGAATCAATGTCTAACTTTGTCAGTTTAGGAAATTCTAACTTTATGGCTTTAATTGCTCTTGCTTCCTACAAATGATACAGAAACAAACATTCCAATCAAATTACAGATATATACATAACAAAGGGAGGTTCTATATCAATTCAATCAAAATTCAATCAAGAATGAGAAGTTTCACACAAATAAATAAAATTAGAAGTTAGAAGTTTCACACAAACCGGAGACCCAGAGACCTACATATCGAACACCCCACTGCAAACCCAAGAAGAACCTACGGCTAAAAAAGAACACATATGACTGAAACTCACTAGAAAACCACTCTAATCTGCTGCCAAACCTCTTAAACCTTGAAGCCAAACAAATGCTGGAAGGGTCTGCTTAGAATGCCATCAAACCCACGCCAACGTCAGACACCGGTGCTCTCTCTTCATGTTGGAACACCGATAAAACGTCGATAAAACGCCGAAAAGTTGTCAAACACATCGAAAAAGCTTGCTCGATCCGACCACTTAGCTGACGTCAATACTTTGACGTCTTTTTCTCCGTCAGCTACCTCAGGTAACATTAATACTCAGTCCACCGGTGGCGAAGACGCTCACGAATTGTAGGGAAAAACTCTTACTCTCTCTCTCTCTATCATGATGTTGGGTGCACAACCCTCACCCTATCCTCCATCTCTTAATATATATATGAAGCCCTGAAAACATAAATGAGGAAAGAGATAAAAATTAAATTATTATCTTTAATGTCGGTTTTAGAAAAGTGGGTCTTTAATGTCGAGGATATGTTAATTTGGGTTTATGAATAGTATATAAGAAATAATACATTGTATATTTTATAAATGAAATGTTGTGTTTTCAATTTGTTAAATTGTTTTATATATTTTATTTTAAATATTCATATTATATGTAATAAATAATAAGTTATGTTTAAAACAATAGTGACTATGTATAAAGGGTAGTGTACTAAATATAATAAATTGAAGAACTTTGATTAGTGCAGTTGATGGAAATTTATGGAAAAATATGGAAATAAAATAATTGAACTAAAAACTAGAATATGAATATTTAAAATAAGAGTCTAAAACAACATACTAAAAGTCTAATAATAAGAAGGAAAAACTAGTTAAATAAGAAAAATTTGCATCTCTTTCGGTTATGACCAACATGTATATAATGCCCACATTTAACACATCTCTTGAACTCCATTTTAGAAGGAATTCTAATATTCTTTGGTCGACCAACTGAACATTTTACATTCAGTAAGAGGATGACAACTTCAATTTCTATATTATTGAATATATGCAGTAGTATATTTGTAACAAATCACAGAATATAAACGTATTATGCAATAGTATATATGTAAGACATCAAAGAAAATGCTAATCGAATCGAGAAAAAAATAAAGAAAACGATACGAAACATGAAGGGAAAAAAACTAAACTATATGTGTCACTAAATATATGTTATTGTATATATACAGATGTATATACTGATAACATCATCTGTGTATGCAGTGATATATAATGAAATTCAATTACAATTATGTATTATTAAATATATGCAGTAGTATATATGTAACAAATCATAGAACATAAATATGAATAAGATGTATGTATTTGATAAATCACATAATAGAAGTAGATTAAACAGTAGTATATAAATGTATAAACAATAGTATATAAATGTATATATTGTTCATGGAAACTGTACTAGAAAAATATATGAATAAGATGACCGGAACATACCGTAATTAAACAAAATATTAAGAACATGAAAAAAATAGGTGTTATGTATTATTGAATATATGCAATAGTATATATATATGTAACAAATCACCTAATATAAATGTATTATTCAGTGGTATACCATAGTATATACGAATGACGAGACATTTAATAAAAAAATCTATGCCCAACATGACAGGAAGATGAACTGAACAATAAAAAATTAAACAAAATATGATGAACATGACCAGAATATGTTGTAAATAAAAAAAAAATATGCCAGACTTGAAAGGAATATATGATAAATATTATCAGAAGGTGCTGTAATTAAACAGAAAAATGAAAAATATATTAAGAACATGACCGGAAGATATTAAGAAGTTAATTTTAAGACGAAACAGAAGGAAAAAAGGCTATGAAAAAATAAGAAAAATGAAGGGAAAAAGAAGACTAACCGGATATTCTGAAGCAAATCGAAAGGGAAGAAGAAAGAACAAAATTTTTTTGAAATAGAAATCGGAGAAGAATTATAGCAGCGAAATTGCTAACGGGGAGAATAATACTTTTGTTTTGATGATGAAATTGAAATTTTTTAATTTGTAGAATAATTAGAAATATTAGTACCATATTATATAGTTATTTATACTATATTTAAAATGTATCCAAATTAAATTATATGCTAGTAATAAATACAAATATATAAGTATTAATAATTATGGAAGTTACAATTTATATAATAAATATAGTATTGGATAATTAAAGAAATTATTTTTTATGATTTTTGAAAATCATTATTATTAAAAATGATATGAAGGTTAAAATTCTCCTAGAAAACCACGATTTCTTACTTAAGATATTAATTGAAAATTTAGGACATTAGTAAAATATCAATGTTAAAGGTAGTGATTTCTCTAAATCTTTCTTATTAATAAAATCCTCTGGTGGGCTTTATGAGTTTGGGTTTGGTTGATCGGTTGATCCATAGATTAGATCTACGGGCTCAGCCATATAGATTTGTGTCTTATTTAACATTTGACTTATGTTAAGTCTAATTTTGGACTCAATTGAACTTTAGCTCAAATAAATAATATTTAATTTAATTAAAATAATTAACTTGATCCAACGGTCTTGATGAAAATACATAGCGTCATAAAAAATGGCCAAATATATTTTTTCAATTTTAATTTGAAACACAAGTCAACTTTCAATTAGTCCTAAATTCAATTATTTATACTTTCGTAATTAATTTGATAAATGGCATGACAATTTGTGATTGATTCAAAATTTCTCATTTAACAGTTTCATTATGACATAATACTTTTCCATTTCTTCTTTTACCTCACTTTTTCAATAACCTATTAATCCTTTACTTTTAATTTTCAATCTCTAGAAGTTTCTTCATTTGTCCTTTTTTTTTCCTCCTTTTTTTAAATATTAGATTTAGAATTCTAAATAAATAAGATGAACTCTCCCATTGCAAGCTCAAAACATAAATATAAAAAAATATAAATATTTAAATAGTCGATTTCTTTAAAATTCTCTTGAGTTGGAAAAGAACCAAGTTGTAAATGCACTAATACAGATACCTTCAACTTTTTCATAGGGTCTTTTAAAAAATATAACAAAACGACAAAATATTTACACTGTATAGAACAATTTCGAAAACAGAAAAAGCCCACAGGTCCACAATGAAAAATACCAAAAGTGCCTCGTCAACCACGCCGTCAACAGCGCGCGTAATATATTTAGTACATGGTCATTTAGATTTGGTTACACGATTCTT
Source organism: Cucumis melo (assembly GCF_025177605.1). Classification (NCBI taxonomy): domain Eukaryota; kingdom Viridiplantae; phylum Streptophyta; class Magnoliopsida; order Cucurbitales; family Cucurbitaceae; genus Cucumis; species Cucumis melo. The sequence continues at coordinate 15,812,206 of NC_066862.1, forward strand.
TAGATTTGGCCATTTAGATCTGACTAGATTTGATTGTTTAGATTTGGTTATCCCAAATCTAAACAAATTTGTTTTTCAAAATTTGGTACACGATCGTTTAGATTTGACTAAATGAATTTTTTCAAGATTCTTTTGGTACACGATCGTTTAGATTTGTTTAGAAAATCGTTTATTTTTTAAGATTCTTTGGTACGCGATCATTTAGATTTGTTACACCATCGTTTATTTTTTTTACATGATCGTTTAGATTTGGCTACTTCAATCTAAACGAATTTTTTCAAGATTCTTTATACACGATCTTTTAGATTTTGTTACCCTAATCTAAACATCGTAAAAAATAGAAGGAAAAGAAGAACGACGATGGAAAGAAATCGCAGCGAAAAAAAGAGAGAAAGATGATAGAAAAAATCAGTTTGGTTACCTAAATCTAAACGACGTAAAAAAGAAAAAGAAAAAGAAGAAATACGATGGAAAGAAATCACAGCAGAAAGAAAAAAAAAAGAAAAGAAGAAAGACGATAGAAAGAAATTGCAGCGAACAGGAAAAAGACGGAAGGGCAAACCTGAAATATTTAAAAAATGGCTAACTTCATGAGCTTTGTTACATGGACCATAAATATTTTAGTCGTTTATTATATTTATGAAAATTTCTCTTTTTCATATGTACAACTTACACCAATTTTATTAACAACCAAATTCACGTTAGAAAGTAGGAAGTTCCACAAAATCACCAAAGCCTCAAAATCAAACTTTTTCCTCAAAATTATAAAATTAAAAAAATTAAAAAATACTGACAAAAGGAAACGTTGATCATGGAGAGCCTTCTTAACCAATCACAAGAATTTGTTTTTTCAAAAATGATAAATTTAACAAAATATTTATAGAATATAGCAAATTTTCAGATTCTATCAATGATTGATATTGATAGACACTGATATGCTTCTTTCTATCAGTCATATTGATAGATAGTAATAGAAGTCTATCAGTGTTTATCATTGATAGAATCCAAAATTTTGCTATGTATGGTAAATATTTTAGTTTATTTTACTATATTTAAAAATGTCGCAGAAGTAAAAACTTGTGATACAAAATGTATCAAAAAGAATTTGCATCATTAAAATATTTTTCGTTGGGTTTTATATACTAAAACTCGCAACTTGTGAATATTAAACTGTTTTCTTGTTCAATAAAGTTATTATTGAGATATTGTTCATTAAATTGTTCTTGAACAAAAGATTGCTCGTTTTATAAACTCAGAAACCAATAAACTAAGGTTCATTGACTATTAGATGAGTACTTAAACTTTATGTAGTGACATAAATGTGGATTAAGTTCAAGTAGATAGTCTAAATGGCCTATAGTATAGGGACAGTCACACCCTGCCCCACATGCAACCCAACTCGCCATGCGAGATGCAAAGTAACTTAGGGTATTTCTGACACGTTAAACGCCAAAGAAACTTAGCTTGAGGTCCTTAAGCTTTCCTTAATTGCCTAGTAGCTTTTTCTTGACTTAACTTGTAACTTAAAAATAAACCTTAGGCAATGTACAAACTTAACACAATTCGAAATAACTAAACTTCAAACTTTTATTACTTAAATCAAACGTTTACAACACTTAGCAAAATTACATAAAACAATATTTAAACTTTAAAGCTAAATGACTGGCAGCTCTTCTCGTCTAGCAAGTTTTTCATCATTTCCTTACTTTAGCCTTAACATCTAACACCTAGAAGGTAAAACTTTAAAACATATCAAAAGACTTAGTGAGGTTTTAAGAAATGTTTTTGTGAAATATCTTTCATAAACATCATTGTTCAATTCAAACCGCTTAAACCCATATTTTGACATAAATAAATCATTTCGCATAACACATACATTTCATATAAACACACATTAGTCTATAGTTATTCCTTTCGTCAAGAACTTGAATCATTCTCTACGCAAAGATTCATCATCTCGTGTTTAGACTACTGAGATGACCTTTTCATCAACAGCATCCGAGAATATCCTAATTCATTTCTTGTTGCTTAGGACGAAGCGTTATACACATATTTTATGTATTGTCCTGTCTTATTCCACCATGCACGCCTTTTATACATGGTTGCCTTTACTCTTTATGTGCATATAACAGTTAGCTTATTGATAGGAAGAAGATTAATGGTTTGAAAACAATTTCATAAATCATTTGATTCACATAAACATACTTAAAAACATAGTGTAAGCTTTTCACAGGAATCTCTTTGGAAATATTGATATTAAAATCATCATTTCAAATAAATAAAGACATTAAAAAGAAAGCTTTTAACATAAAATCACTTTAAAGAAAATATTCACAAACTTAGAAACTTAGACTCCAAATGCTTCTCTTCTTCTTCTTCTCGCATAATCACTTCAGCAGCACTTCAACACTTTAATTTTCTTTTCAAAATTCAGAGTAATAATACTTAATAATATGGTTGAAGACTCCTATTTACAATAATCCCAAATCAGCTTAGTCACCTTTAAACTCTTGTCAGCTTGCCACCTCCTACTCTTAGTGATACACGTGTGAATCTTATGTTTAGCTTAAACATACTTAGCTTAAACTTCTACACATGGCCCATTAAGTAAACTTAGGAAAATTATGGGAAATTTCCTTACTCCTCACCTAGTCTGTCAACTCGTGAAAAATCTTAATCACATGCTAACATTTAATCTTCAAAAGTCTTGTCATATAACCCTTCTCGCAAACTAACTCAATTGCAAACCTCTTCTCAAGTAGCCTTGCTTCAACGCCAAAATTAACTTCTCTTCACATTCTTTCATCTAAAATGCCTACTTTTCATACTTAACCAAAATCTAACCTCGTAAGTTAGGTACGGGTCCCACAAAAATAGTGTTTGATGCCATATTCTGGAGACACTATGGATATAACCCACTTTGTATTTAGTATAAGCAATGTGATCCCAAATCGTTTATGTAGAGACATGCGAGTGAGGGTGTCTTATGTAAAAAGAGTTTGCAAAAGACCATACCATAAAATAGTCACTTTTACGTTATAACAATGTTTACTATTTAAAACTGATTATTTCAGTTTTGAGGATGTAAGTAACTTGACCTTAATCCTGAGTTAACTATGAACTCCTATTTACTTGATATTATCCTTAGATTTGCACAGGTGAGGGCAACTCATCACCTCTAGCCCAATTGACCTCCCACTTCAAGGGTAGACTTAGTGGATAGTTGAGAACATAAAGTGCAAGATGGAACTCACTCTGATCCTACCCGTTTCTAGGAATAGTAGAGAGGTTGTTCTCTTAAGTGTTGATTTCAATTCTTGAACAAGGAGCTCCACCCTCTCATTGACCTTAAGAAGGACTCGATTTAATGAATGAAACCATAACTAATTGTTCATTAGAAGATCAGCTGAGGCTTAAAGAACAAGATGTAATTTCGGAGGTAAAACAATATTTTGACTAACCCAAAATTACGAACAATCTGTGAAGGGTTGACTTACAGATCATGGTTATATCAAGTGGACACAAATTATCTACAATGATGAGAGTTCAATTACAGGCAATAGTGAACAATCCAGTTAGTTAACGAATGTTGATTAACTAGGTTAAAAAAAAGTTTAGCTAGTTAATCTCATATTGTTAGAGCCCATGATTTGTAGGTCCATTATGTTGGAAAATTTAAATTGTTTGATTTGACATTGAAAATGTTTTGTTAATAATATTCAATATAATTAACAACATAGTATAGAGAGAGAAATAAGATTTAAATTCGAATAGGGATTCAGATTAGGTCAATCAAATTAATCGAGATTATTGAATAAAATAATAATTTAATATTGGATATTAGACAATAATTTATTAAATGGTTGAATTAATTAATTATTATTTTATTTTATAATATTATATTTTATAATTATATTGTAAGTTAATTAATTGGATTAATTAAATTACAAATTTCATAGGGGTCTTTTAAAAAATATAACAAAATGGAAAAATATTTACACTGTATAGAACAAATCCGAAAATGGAAAAAGCCTACAGGCCCAAAATGGAAAATACCAAAAATGCCTCGTGATTAATTGGCACTCATCGAGTGTAATATATTTGGTAAATAATTATTTAGATTTGGCTATTCTTTCCTATACGATCATTTAGATTTGATCGTTTAGATTTAGTTACTTAAATCTAAACGATTTTTTTCAAGATTCTTTGGTTTAGATTTGGCTTTTTTCTTTGTACACGATCATTTATATTTAATTGTTTATATTTAATCACTTAAATTTGGTTTACTAAATCTAAACGATTTTTTTTCAAGATTTTTTGGTACACGATCATTTAGATTCGGTGCGTGATCGTTTAAATTTGGGGAGCCAAATCTCAACGATTTTCTGGTATACAATCATTTAGATTTGATACACAATTGTATAGATTTGATCGTTTAAATCTAGATACCCAAATCTCAACGATTTTTTTTTTTCAAGATCTTTTTGTATATGATCTTTTATATTTATTATTTATATTTGGTACGCGATCGTTTAGATTTGATTGTTTATCATTTAGATTTGGTACATGATCGTTTATATTTAATCGTTTAAATTTGGCTACCCAAATCTAAACGATTTTTTAGGCACACAATTGTTTAGATTTGGCTATCCAATATTCCAACCATTTTCTTTCACGATGTTTTATATTTGATACATAATCTTAAACAATCAAATAAGAGTTTTAAAAATTGTAGAAGAAAAAAGATGGAAAGGAGAAAAAAATGTAGAAGAAAGAAGATGGAAAGGGAGGGTAAACGAAAATATTTAAAAAATTACAGAAAAAGAGAAAAAGATGAAAAGAAAAAAATTACAGAAAAGAAAAGAAGAAACACGATAAAAAGGAAGGACAAATATGTAATATTTTAAAAAAAAAGGTCAACTTATGAGTTTTTTATTTTGTTACCTGAATGATAAATATTTTGTCAATTTATTATATTTATGAAAACTAACGTTTAATGGGATTAATTATCAAAATAATGCTTTTTTTCAAACATATTACCAAAATAATGCTCTTTCAAAACTTATTACCAAAATGTTGCTTTTTTTTTTTTTAATTTTTTAATAGGGCGAGTCTTGAAGACTCGTGACCAAAGTGCCAGGAAAAGATGTCACGCCACGCCACACCAGAGAACACTGAGAAGAAGGATGGTCGCCTGAAAAAGGAGGAAAAGAAGGAGAAAAATGAAGGGTGGAGATTGGATGGTGGCAGAAAATCGTATGGTGTAGATGATTTTTCTAACCATTTAAATTGACCATTTTTCTTCTCTTCTTCACATATCCTCCATTCTTCTTCTCCTTCACGAAAAATTTCTCCCTTCTTCTTCTTCTCTCAACCTCCTCTCGGGTGTTGTAAAAAAGACTTGATCTTATCACATATCCTCCATTCTTTTTCTCCATCACAAATATATTTCCTCTTCCACAAATCTAGGTATGAAATTTATTTGTAAATGTAATTTTTATTTGAATATGTTATTGTATTATATTATCAGATTTTGTGTTATTTTCGAATTTATTTAACATGTATGTTTAGTTTACAAAAATCATTAACTTGATATTTTTATCCCCTAAAACAAAAGCAAGCATTAATCAAATACGATGGCACGTAGACTAAAATTAAATAAATTAGGATAACCCTTTTATGTTATTATTTTTAATTCATTTTAAAATGCATTTAGTTATGTAGAAATCAAACTTTCATGGTATAAAAGTTAAGTGTAAAAAAAAATTACAAGGAAAAAAAAACTATTTAAAAAGATTGATAGTTATTATTTATGGGCAAATAAAATGGAATATATTCTATAAATATGAGGAGTAATCGAAACAATCTTTACTATAAAATAAAGATATTGATTTTTTTAGAAATTTATATATCATTTAAAGCATGTCACATTTAAATTTATTTTCATAAAAAAAACGAACAAACATATAATATATTGATTTTTACACTTTATATTTTAATTTCTTATGCATGACTATGATTTTATTTCATGATATGAATCTTCCAAATTAAATAATATTGATAATCAAAAAAGAAAATCTTGGATATCAAATAAAACCATATTAAAAATATTTATTTTCTCCATGATACAATTGAAGGCTCTCACTTTTTACCACGGTGGTAGTAGTAGTAGTGGTGGTGGTAGTAGTAGTAGTAGTGGTGGTGGTGGTAGTAGTGGTAGTCGTCGTAGTGGTGGTAGTAGTCGTAGTGGTGGTAGTAGTAGTCGTCGTGGTGGTAGTCGTAGTCGTGGTCGTGGTCGTAGTCGTCGTGGTCGTCGTCGTGGTCGTGGTCGTCGTCGTGGTCGTCGTAGTCGTCGTCGTGGTGGTCGTCGTAGTCGTGGTGGTGGTCGTCGTAGTCGTGGTGGTGGTCGTAGTCGTGGTGGTGGTCGTAGTCGTGGTGGTCGTAGTCGTCGTGGTGTTGGTGGTCGTCGTAGTGGTGTTGGTGGTCGTCGTAGTGGTGATGGTGGTCGTCGTAGTGGTGTTGGTGGTGGTCGTAGTGGTGTTGGTGGTCGTCGTAGTGGTGTTGGTAGTCGTCGTAGTGGTGTTGGTCGTCGTCGTAGTGGTGTTAGTAGTAGTGTTAGTAGTAGTAGTAGTAGTAGTGTTAGTAGTAGTAGTAGTAGTAGTAATAATAGTAGTAATAATAATAATAATAATAATAATAAGAACAGCAACAACGATATTTGTATTATGGTGTTATATATAACTGGTTTTTTTTAAAGTGTCATATGTATATTATGTTTTGGTTTAATTTATATTATGATGTTGTGTTTTTTTTATAATAATTAATTATTTTTATTGTTTGTCTTTATTTCTATATAGAAAATGACAAACAAATATGTGTCATTTTTATTGTTTACAAATGGCCATATGATTAACGGTGTTGATGGGGTTGATTACGATCAACCTCCATGTGGAAATTTTAGCATAAATTGGAATAGTAGAATTGTGTTCGAACAATTCCTCCAAATGGTAGGATTATCACTTGGTGTAGATATGAGTTCAAGCTAGATAGAGATAATATATAGACACCCTAATTTAATCGCATCCGGAACAGTAAGGTTTATGTCATTCCCTATTTCAAACGAACAAGAAATGAACACCATGTTTTCAGTTGCACTGCCGTTTCCAAACATGGTGCATCTGTATGTGACTGTGAGTATGGTAGATACTGTCATAAACTTAAATGTAGAACCGAGATATGTTGAAGAATATGTTGATGTTGAGCCGGAGTCAGATGCACTACCAGTGTGCCATGAAGAAGAAATGGTAGCTACGAACGAATACACAGAGTTTAGAACAGAAACTGATGACGAATTTGAAGAGATGGATTTCGATGGTTGTGAATATGAAGTTCCATCTAATACATTCACTGATTTAGACATGAATGCAGTAGATGCCATTCAAGAACACGATCCAATTATAGTTCCAATGGTGACTGACAACACCAAATTGTACACCAAATTGTACACGGTATTCAACAAGCTGTTCCACGTGACTGTAATACTGAACCACTGTTGCACAACATTGACCTGAGGACTGCTGATTGGTCAGATAGAGTTGCTCATTTAGTGATGCGATGGCATAATCGCAGAAGGTTTACTGCTACGGGACCTCCAATTGAGCAGTTTGATATGGATGTAACTCAAGAATACACCCATTGGTACAAAAACATTAGCAAGCTCTATATCACCCAACTGGGAGCTGCTATGAGTCATCTGGTATACATTTAAAAATTGTATATTTGTTTTTAGTGTTAATTTATTTTCAATGATTTCTAATTCATTTTAATATTTTACAGAGATCAAACAATATTAGACTTCGGAATGTTGCAGATGATCCACAACAGGTTCTAAATATATGCAACGATAACGAGCAGTACATGGAGAACATCCACTATATGTACGATGTCCCTATTGTACCTGCTCCAGTTCAGAGGAGACGTCCTCTAGTGCAAGAGCCCGATCAATTGGAAGAAGTTGACCAACACGGGGAAGAAGTGCCTCCAATGACAGAGACACAAAGCGAACATAATTACGTTAGTCCAGTAATGATGATGCCAACATTTGAAACGACATATTATGATTCAGGAGTCGGTCAATCGTTAGACTTTGGAAGAGGATATTACAATTCAGAGGCAGGTCAATCATCAACGGACTTTGGGCAACAATACTATGATTAGGGAGCGATCCATCGTCTTCATACATGCATGGTCACGGGCGTGGTCGTGGAGAACATAATGAATATTTGTACTACGAAGTGCCTGCAGCGGTACTTGAACAATCAGATGAGCTACAACAACAAGAGAATGCAGCAGTACCCGAGCAATTAGATGAGCAACAACAACAAGAGAATCAGGAGGAAATACAACATCAGAGAGTTCAAAGTTGACGACGACAACCAGCTAGAAATCGTCGACGTCCAGGTTGTGGAACACATTGATTTTTTTTTTCTTTGAATGAAAATTGTTAAATTATTGTATTAAACATTTTGATTCATATTTAATTATTTTACAATCAAAAGTACTTACTACAAATTTACGGCCTCCAATTAATAGACAAATATATTTTAATTTTTTGTATGGTGAAGAGATGCATGCAGAGTATACCAGATCATCTAAGTTTATAATACGAAATCCAAAACGAGCCAAAAAAGAATTATAAATTTTCAAGGTTTTGATTAAATCCTAATTCTTCAAGATTTTCATTCACATGTTGAACGACAAATATATATTTTTCTATTGAATATATACATACGTAGGATTCAATTAATAATGATTTATAATTTTGACTTAATTGAATGAGCTAAATAATAGACACAACCCACTTGTTGAATGACAAAATAAAAGTTCTATTTATTCATTACAATCTTCCAAATATTAATTCCAACATACATACCAAATTTTCTACATTTTTCTAGCCGACTCTTGTGCAATTTTTTTTTAAATATATAAAGACTCGCCCTACTTGAAATTTTTTTTAAAAAAAATATAGAAGGGCGTCTTTGTTATTTTACATAGAGCGAGTCTTCGAGACTCGCCCTATTAATTAATTTTTTTTTAAAAAAAGGCAACAATTTGGTAATAAGTTTGCAAACAACCATATTTTGGTAATAAGTTTGCAAAATAACATTATTTTGGTTAATGGTCCCTTTTAATGTACCTAAATTAAAAAAAAAAATAACTCACAAATTTCTCAAAATTTTGTGGAAATGAGAGGAAAAAACGAAACTTACCCCAAATCAGAATTTGGAGGCCATAGAACTTTGAAATTTTGATAAAAGGTTTTCAACATGGTTGAAACTTCTAAATTTCCAATAGTATTTGTTTAGGAAAAAGTAAAAATTAGTTGATGGTAAAAAACGTAGCCTTACTTATTTATATAAATAAAAATAAAAATAAAATTTGGTTTGTAGTTTTTTTGTTATAAAAATGGAATTCTGGGTTTCCTCATGATCACAAATTTCAATATTCAACAGTCAACGGTCGACGGTCAAACTATTTGAATTTATACAATAAATAACCAGCTAAGCTTATCTAACCACCGCTCTTCCTCTCATTATTCCGTTTCTCTCTTCGCCCAACTAATCAATATCTTTCTTTTTTTACTTGTTTTTTTTTTTTTTTTTTTCCTTCTCTTTTTATCCTTTTTATCTTTTTTAATATAAAACAAAACTAATTTTGAGATCTCGGCAGACTTTGATTAGTATTAACGTGTTTCATTCATTTACAGTCTTGACTCGGTAATATTATAGCTTTATTCTATCTTTTTATATTTATATAATATTTTAATACAAAAATTATTGTAAATGTCATTTTGTTGAAAACATTTAAAAAAAATATAATAAAATTTAAGATTTTATGTATGATACTTTTATCAAGTCATGACAAATTTAATCCATGTTTATTGATAATAGAATTTAAAATTTTATTGTATGTTATAAATATTTTGATTCTATCTTATTATATTTAAAAATATTCTATCTCCTATTTTACTAAATTTAAGTTTTATTTATATATGTAAATCCCAGATAACTTCTTAAATTTTTAGTTTTATAAATAATAAATTTAAAATTGATAGGATGAATGTGAGATATATTTGTAAACCAAAGTCAATTAGCGGTTTTATAACTTATAATTTCTTTTTATTATTTTGTTTAGGTTTTAAATTCACCGAGAACAAAAATTGGGATCTAAATATCGGCCTTAGAAACTATAATCAACAATTTGTTAAAATACATTATTATCTTAACTTCACTTATTTACCATACTCATTGTTGAATGGTCTATCATACTGAGTTCTTACGCGTCACATGATTTTTTTTTTTTTTTTTTTTAAGAATAATGATTCTTTCAATTTTTGTTGCTCACTCTCCGTCGTTTTTTTTTTGTAACTAAAGTAGTAAGTTTATGTATCTTGAAATATATCTTTTTATACATTGAATATAAATAATTGAACCTTTCACCATCTCACATCAAAACTGATTGTACACTTTATTGTTAATTGATATTTGACTAACCTAATTTCGTTAATGAATAATATTTTTAGGAAAATTCTCATAAATATAACAAATTATATTTAATAATAAAGGTACGAAGTTAACCATTTTTTAAAAATATTCCAGATTTGTAATTCTTTTTATTTTATTGTATATGACGTATCAAATATAAAAATAGCTATTTTTTTCAAATGGTTGTTTGGTTTTTAAAGATAAAAAAATAGTTAAATCTAAACAATAGCAAGAATCTAATAGGGTATGAAAAGAATTTAGAAATTCGTATAGTAATTTCGTCAAGATCAAATAGTTTAAATTTTGGCAATCCAAATCTAAACACCAAATCTATACCTAGCCAAATTTAACATTTTTGATATTTTTTAGGGTGAGTGAGTGAGTTAAAAATTATTGTTTTATTTTTAGAATATTTAAAAAAAAAAGATCCCCATCTTCTTTTTATTTGAGAATCTTAATTTATTTCTTTTTAAATGACCTAATTGAAAATTTGGTAGCAATGAAGAATTTTACCATATATTGAACTCTCTCCGTATATATACACAATACACACAGGAAGATACGCAATTTAGGATTTGACTTGATGTTAGAAATAATTTATTTCGTCATTAATTCCCCTTTTTTGGGGCTAAATTATTTTCCCCTTTTTTGGGGTACTTATCAAAATTTGTCAACATTTTCGGTCGCTTAATATAAAAGAAAGGGAAAAAAAATAAAAATTAACCATTTTTTTGAAAATCCCGATCTCTCCTTCTCTTTCTCTCTCCTCCATTAACACGCACAACCCAACAAAAAAGCAGTCAAAGCTCAAAAAGCAGCTCAATTCTAAATTAGGGAGCCAGTTCTTTTTGATGAATTTCGAATTCATCAGCGTTGAATTTTGACCCGCGTAACAAATTTTCAATCTCTCTCTCTCTCTCCTCTTTCCGGTGATATATAAAGCCACCCCGTTCATTCCTTCATCAGCTCTATCAACAGGAACAAGGAAGAAGAAGTAGAACAGGATTTGTGTTTCAGCATTCGTCTTTTTTCTGGGTTTTCGTTTGATTTCTATTGCGAGGAAGCTGCAATGATCTTTTCATGGAGGAAAAACAAATTGGGGTTTCTTACAAAGTTGAAGAAACAACTTCCAGGTGTCGATTGCGGTTCCGAAATTGCGATTCCTTCACATTATATGTGTCCGATTTCGCTTGATTTGATGAAGGACCCTGTGATTTTGTCCACTGGGATTACTTACGATAGAGAGAGTATCGAGAAGTGGATTGATGGGGGAAATTTTTCATGTCCTGTGACGAAACAGGAATTGACTGTTTTCGACCTAATCCCTAATCATGCATTGAGGAGGTTGATCCAAGATTGGTGTGTTGCGAATCGGTCATACGGGATTGAGCGGATTCCGACCCCGCGGATTCCAGTCTCCCCGTATGAAGTTAAGGAGATTTGTTCGAGAATATCAATCGCGACTCAAAGAAGCGATTTGAAGAGGTGCAGTGAATTGATGGGTAAGATCAGGAATTGGGCCAAAGAGAGCGAGAGGAATCGGAGGTGTCTTGTAAATGGAGGAACTGGGGATGTTTTAGCAGCCTCGTTTGAGCATTTTGCTGGTGTTTCGATTGAGAAACATGTGGGTTTATTGGAGGAGATTTTATTGGTTTTGACTTGTATATTTCCAGTCGCCATTGAAGGCATATCTAAGCTTGGATCTGCGGGTTCTTTGAAATGCTTGGTTTCCTTCTTAATCGGTAAAGATCTCTCTCCCAAACAGAGCGCAGTTTTTGTTCTGAAAGAACTCTTGGCAGCTGATCGAAGATATGTTAATTCATTGGCTGCGATTGAAGGAGTATCTGAAGCTTTAGTTAGCATTATCAGGGATCCTCTTTGCCCCTCTAATACAAAATCATCCCTTACAGTCATTTTCTACATGATTTTACCATCAGATATTGGCGAGAAAATGGCATTGAAATTTGTGGAACTCGGCTTGGTCTCTCAGCTACTAGAATTTCTGGTAGATGCAGAGAAAAGTCTATGTGAGAAGGCTTTGGGAATTTTGGATGGAATTTGTGATTACAAACAAGGGAGAGAGAAGCTTTATAATAATGCACTAACTATTCCACTCTTAGTCAAGAAGATCCTAAGAGTTTCAGAGTTAGCCACTGAATATTCTCTGTCAATATTGTTGAAGCTCTGCAAGAGTGGTGAGAAGGGCGAGGATGAGGTGAGAGTTGAAGCAGCCCAACTGGGTGCTTTCCAGAAGATATTGGTTCTCTTGCAGGTTGGTTGTGGTGGTGACATGAAAGACAAGGTCACTGAGATGTTGAAATTATTGAATCTCTACAAAGATAGGCTAGATTGTATTGATTCGTCCATGCATTTTAAGTACTTGAAGAAATCATTTTGATTACTGTAAAAAACACAGATTTTTCTTTTGTTTAGATTGTGAGAAAATGTATATAGATACACAAACACACAGTTAAATTAGTGATTACTGATACGAGAAATTTATACTTATACTGGCTATCCTCAACCTGTCTCTTATAATTTTGTCAAAGTATGAGAAACTTGTGATTACAATAATATGAACATTTTCTAATCCCTCCTAACTTTTAGCTCCGATTATCGAGTTATAAACAACCACTATTCTCAATTAAATAATCACCAAAGACCTTGGGGTTTCTTTTCCTAAATCTAAATTATTTTCATGTGCCCTTGATTTTCTTCACGAGGTTCGTTTATCATGAGGAAATATCAGCAAGCTGGCTTGGTGGTTGAGGTATTCTATTTGGAGGTACATTTATCACGAGGAGTGTTTGATGGTTTTGAAACTATCCATTGACAGAATGTGGTTAAGACCAAGTGACCAACTAGGCCTTCAATTGTTGAGAGTGAGATTTCAAAGGATGTGGATGAGGATGACTTTATAGATGGTATTTGTGGTATCGAAGTTCTCCGAAATAGTTTGGCTTGAGACTTGGGATTTTCTCAGCCCTACAAGAAGGGCAGTCCAAAAATATATGAATAACTTTTAACTCAGACATTTATGCAGTGGACTTGGCTTTATGGGATTATGAGTGATGTCTTTCAACGTAGGGGAGCTTCTGTAGTTGTCTGCTCTGCACCAGATTGGAACATCAACAAGAAACATGAGTTAATCCTCCTTACTGGACTATGTTAAACAAAGTACACATTGTGTCTTGAAGTTCTGGAGGTTTCATATATCGTACTTTTTATTTCAAGTTTTTCCTTGATCTCATGTGGCCTGCGTCAATTTTCATTGTCTTATCGATACAAGCTCTTATTCTTACCTCTTATTTTGCATGCATGCGAATTATCAAGGGGCTATCTTCTTGAGCCTCTCCAACTCTTGGCTAATTCTAATGGGTTTCCTTTGAGATGCAGCCTTGGATGGCAGAAGAGACCAACCATAACTTGGAAAGGTTCAATCAGCAACTGCTTGGCCTCCCTTTAAGCATGTATAGAAGAGGAAGGGTAAAAGGGAGTTTTCAATCTAGACACTGGGTAGTTGAGGTGGTCTTAGGGCCTTAAGTGGCAGAGGGGAATGCTAGTATACATGTGGGTGTTTCGTGCTAATGTTAGCCATCTTGAACTTTGTGTTTATGTGGATGAACGTTTGTTCATTGTGGAGAGTACAACCTTCTTATTAGACTGAGTTTCTAAAGGTAATTTTGTGGTGGAATTCAATACACATATTTCCCTTGGTACTTGTGTATTCTTGTGTTTCCTTTTATGACAAGATTTGTGAAGCCATGCAATGGTATTAGAGTCGTTTGGCACTCTGGGGAGGTGGAGCAAGATGATACATAAACAACTCAAGGACCAACTAACTTCGATTGAGTTGATATTAGTGCTATTAAGTAAGAGATACAGAGGATACCAATATTGGAGAAGATAGTGGAGAAAATGTATGTAATACTAGTTGAGATGTATGAGGATCAGCAGAGACAACAAGGGTTATCGAAAGTCACCGGCACAAGCACAAGAAAAAGGAAAATGAAGATGGACGATGAGTAAGATGCTGGGGAAAGAACGAAGGAGGGAGATTCTTCCCAACTTCAGAAGTTAGGAATAGGGTAGAACTGAATCAGTTTTAAAAATTGCTAATGTCGATGTTTAATGGGGAAAATCTGAACATATGGTTTTATAGGGCGGAGCACTATTTCCAGAGCAAGGAAAGTTGAAGATCGCGATGATGAGCTTAGAAAGAAAGGGTTTAAGTTGGTTTCGATGGGCTAAGAATCGGCAAAAATTTAAACATTGAAAGAGCCAAAACCTAAATTATATCACGGCTTTCGTTGCGAGCAATAAAGGACCTTGTGTGCCTGATTCTTAGCCATTAAATAAGAGGGAAACATATCAAAATACTTGCAGGCATTCGAGACATTATTGGCGCCGCTACCGAACATGGCTGAATATATGTTGGTGAGTACGTTCACAATGGACTTGATCTAATAATACATACGAAAGTTTTTTCCGATGCGTGCTATGGTGTGGAAGATATGATGGACACGACCCATTTGGAATCAAGCCTGAACTGCCTAAATGGAAAGAACTTGTATGTCTACAGCTAGTGGCATAGCATAGCTTTACGCAACATCCCTCTAAGACTAAATAGTCCTTCTCCTAGGTAATCTACCTAATCCTAGAAGTCATCTTGTCGATGTGGAGTGACTCCTCAAAAGAAAGTTCAGTCAGAAAGCCTATCTCCCAAAACTAAGTGGAAGAAAGATACAGTTTTGCTTGCCCATAAGAAGACTTCTGATTCTTTCTGAGCAAGAAAGCTACCTGCTACTCTTCTGATAATTGCTTGGGGTAGTTGCTTGTGATAGCTTCCCCTTTGTGCCTTTTCCTTTGCTTTCTTCGAGCTACTTTCTTTCAATGATAGAATCCTTTTGATCCGACTCTTTCCCTAGCTTACTCTTTTCCTACGTCGGGAGGAAGCCTATCTTTTCCACTCGGGTTAGCCTATTAATAACTCGACTTCTTATCTAGTTGTGATTTCCCTTTCAGCTGTTCTTCTTTCAATATAAGTTCTTGTAGTTATGGCTCTTTCAGTTCTTCACTCTTGAAACTCTTTAATGTTTGGGGATAAACAAAGAGACTACAAGTACCAAGACAGAAGCCTTACCACCCCTACAAAGCGGTGAAGGAAAGAGTTTATCCTACACGAAAAGTTTAGACAGAGGAAGCCCACTTAACCAAGACCTACCTCTTTCATAGAAAGTGGCTGAATAGAATTGTTGTGGCATAAGTCACATAAGGTAGAAAGATTCCTCCCTATTATCTCATATATTCAAAATGCCTTACTAATACTAGTCAAGGATCAAAAGGACCAGTGAAGACAAATATTCTATCATATGGGGTTGACCTCCGATCGGATTGGACTCAAGTGGGCAAGGCAGGATCCCAACCCATTTCTCCCATCAAGCATCAGAGTCAACAGGCTTTCTATCTTTCTCATCCTTGAAAATCCAACTAGGAACTTCCCTTCAGGCTAGCTCCAATTGATCGATTGTAAAGGATATAGGGTGGTGTTGTTGATCATAGATCTTCTTTTCATTTTCAAATAGTGAAAGAGGGAAAGAGAAAGCCTACCATATGAATTTGACAAAATGAATGAGGATTAAGGACCTAGAGAAAAGGTATAAGATATTCTCGACCTACATTTGATTCTGACTCTTTATCCGTTACTGAGGAAGAAGTTGCAGCTTCAAAAGTGGCAGCTTCTCTTTGAAAGGGAGAGGCAGAAGCCAATAAAGAGGATGATCATAGACGTCCGTCCCCACCAGCACATCGAGTTCAGAGAAGGAGAGAAGATCACTAAGTTGGATAATGAAATTAACGAAAATTTCTTTTAGTTTCAGGGAAGGAGTTACCAGAAAACTCACTCTCATAACTAAGTGGGGAAAAAAGGTTCTTCCATCCACCCATAGGAAATTCATCCAACAAAGGAGTTACCACACGAACCACTCGGCTCTTGTCCGCTTTGAAATGACTCTTTATTAAGTTGCTTTAGTTGAAGCTCTTGAAGCAGAGGTCTTCTTCGATTATAGTATAACCTTCCTCTATTCCTCTTTCCCCAGGCCCAACCTACGGTAACTTAATTTCATCGAATCGAGCCTTGGAAAATTTTCTCCTTGCTGGAAGGGGAAGAACCTGAGGTAAATAAAAGCAATGCTCCAAAGTCTTCTAAAGAAGCTAAAAGTCAGAAGACGAGAGGCCTTCACCTACGATAGAGAAAAGGAAGAAAGAGCTTGAGTCCTACGAAGGGTCCAAAAGTTATAAAAACCTTTTCATTGCTTTTGAGAAGAAAGTCTAGCTTACAGTCTATAATATTCAAACTTTATTAATTGGGGATCCCACGGAGTTTCCTTACTCTAGTCATCAAAGATTGACATATAAGGGCTTCGAGTTAGACACCACACTCGTAAAGTTATAGGTCTCAGGATCTACGTGGAAAAAGAAAGTTTAAGTTCCAATAAGAGGTCAACCATAAATCAGTCCAACAACAAGAAAGTATCTCTAGGAAAGCTTATCAAAAGGACAGACTAGGGGTTCAAGCAAAAATTCCTTTCTTGCATGCAAAAATTCCTTTCTTGCATCTTACGGAGGTTATTCAATATTCTATACCAAAGGAGGAGGGTTGATATGAACCAAGCCACATCAATTATCAGGCCCCAAGGTCCCATTACAAGATCGGGAGCAAAGAAGCTATAACATGCTATGATCACTCATATGCAAGCATTGGTGAATTTGACAAAAACTGTTGTAGAAGATATTGAAGTACATTTTTTCGTGTTGTGTTTAGTTGAGCTTCAAGATAATGTGCATTAAATGCTAATGAACTACCTTTCCATTAGCAAAATTCAAGCTTAAATTATTTTATGGACGCTACAAACAATTTATATTTTTATTGTTTTGTTATTTGTTTATTTAAACCTTGTTTTCCTTTATTAGGAGAAGGTGAAGAATTGTAACTCATATAGGTTACTTAATTCTCCATAAGTCAGCTATTTATTAAGAGAAGGTGGAGAATTGTAATCCATGTAGGTTACTTAATTCTCTATAAATCAGCTATTTAAATTTATGTGTTTAGGTTTATGGTCTCAAGGCTATATAAAGGCCTCTTTTTCTTCCATGGTGGATTGATAAGTTAATGCATTGAATATTTTCTTTAGCTTTGTTGAGAGCAAAGTTTTCCATTTGCAATTTCTTGTATTTTTAGAATTTACATGCTAGGATCATTCAGGTGATATTAATCAAACCTCTTGTGAAGTGATTCGAATCTCGAGTTTAGAAACGAGTTTTCTTTACTCTTGATGTTGATCATCAAGGTAATCTTTTCAAAAATGTTTCCTTGGATTGATATCTTGTTGTCTAGGGGTTATTGAGTAATTAGATCTAAAATTATTGTGGACCAACAAGGTTGTTAGATTCAATTTCTCAAGGGTTTCTTAACAAGGATGAAACCTTTTGTTTGCACCTGTTTAGAGTCAATTAAATAAATAAGGCCGACAGGAAGAGATCATGCCTCGTGTCAACTTTCGTTTGTGCCTACTGCACCGCTATGTAGGTGACAGATAATCCTATGAGTAGTAGGTTCATATACCATATTTTGAATAAAGAAAGCAACTTCCAAGACCAAGGAATGGGGACGTGCACCACTTCTCTTTCTTCATTCCACTCAACGAGTGGCTCAATCTTCCAATTAGGATAGAAGAGGTTATGACTTTAAGCACATATCACTAACTTATCCTTTCTCACTTGGCTAATTCTCGAGCAGGAAATCTATGATTTGCACTTAGAGAACATAATTCTTTGCTCTTAAATCAAGGGAATTATCTTAACCATAAATAAGGGGGAGGTTTTTGACTCGTCAATAATGGACTAGGACGCCTTTTCTACTTTAAGGAGATGCCCACTATGCGGTTATCAGCTCGAACCTAGATTCAGAGTGGGATTGGGATTGGTGATCGCGGATCGATCCACCACGGTGCTATCCCAAGGATAAATGAGTCGGATTAGTTGAGAGATTGGATAGGTCTAATTGGAATAAGAAGGTATATGGATCGAAGTCGTATTGTCAGATGGAAGAGATCGAGTGAAATGAGTTCCCAACAGCAACATGTAAAGTTTCAGCCTAACACATTAAAAGGAGTATAATCGAAGATAAAAGACCAGAAAGGAAAAGGAAGAGAACCGACCGTGTTTATAACAAAGAGGCAGTCAGCGGAATGTCCCTTTTGAGTTCTCTTTTTTTAAGGAATCAAAGTCCTACCCTTTTTATAGGCCTACTCCTGGAGGGAAGAAACCTCCTTCTTTTCAAGTAAAGAAGACGAAGCGGGATAATAAAGAAGAAAGCTCAAAGGCCTTTTAATGGATTCATGATCCTAGGCTTTCTGTATCATATTAAGGATAGGTCAGACTCATTCATTCCAAAACTTATGTCCGACGTCCCATGGAAATAAGTTGTGGCATAATAATAGGATATGATCTTCCTTTTATTTCATTTCAAATTGTCGAACTTTGTTGTCCGATTTTTTTCTTCTTTTTCTTCCTTTCACTTCAAACCTATATATGTGATATAGTTATCGGTTATCAGTTTGATATAAAGCTTTATGTTTAAATATAATTTAAATATTAAAAATATGAATCCAGATTCATATTCAGAAGCTCGGAGTTGATGAAAATGGTCAAAGTTGTAAAAAGTCAAAATGTTGATTTTTTACTTTAAACAATCAAACTTTGACCAAATTTATAGTCAAATTTGATTTGAGTTTTGAAAAGATGAATACGGATTCATACTTTAGATATTGGAATTAGTTAAGATTGACAAAATGGTAAAAAGTCAAAATGTTGGCTTTTGATTTGAAAAAGTCAAATTTTGACTTTGACTTGAATGGTCAAATGACCATATTTCCTTTGGACTCAAGTTAGTGAAAAAATTTAATATTTTGTCTAATAATTCCACTAAAATTTAGGATAAGTAGCTACGTAAGAGTAAACACTTAACTCACTAAGTTTCCCTGGTAGTTATTGAAATGTTAGGTATTGAGATTTTATAAACTAATTACATGCATTTTTGCATGTAATTAGGTTATAAGTAGGCACCTTTTCACATGAGAAAAATCTTTTTGCCATTTTTGTGTAATTTTGAATTTCAAATTTTATAACAACCCATTTTTCTTTCCCAAATCTCAAAGCTAAAATCAAATCTCCAATTTTCATCTCTCTCGATTTCCTTCACATAGTGGTGGTCCTGGCTTCGAGTCAGTGAGGAGATTACGAGGATCGGGAGGCTTTGAAGGTACGTATTCGATAAACCCTAAATTTTCATTTAGGTAATTTATACATGTTAATTTCTAAATTGTTTAGACGTAATTAGAGTAAAATTGATTCGTAATTTTGGTTCGCATGTCTATCGATTTCCATCATTCCCGTTAGTGTAAAAGGCAAAAATCAAAGCCAATGAGTATAAAACTCATATTCTGCGGCTTACCTCATTTTCCTATATTCCATTTTATATTTAATAAGCATCAATTTGTAAGATTGACTTCATGTCTGCGAGGTATAAAACTTTACTTATAACATTGATGTTTTCCTTCTATCATTCTCACATTTCTTTCTCTGTCCATTCAATGTACATTTGATTGATTGTTTTCACAATGTAGAATTTTTTAACACTAGAGAATTTGATTGAATGCATTATAAGTCTTGTTTAGCTAAATACAATCATCAATACCTTGTCTTCTTTGAGAGAAAAGCTAAAGTATTGATTGTCATCACTTGACACATAAGGATCCATAATTTGCTAACTATGCACCGATGAGATTGTAGTAATATAATCTTGTCGTTGAATTTGTCCCTTGCATATATTATAGAAATGCACAATATGTGTTGCGAAAGCACCGAGAGGTTGCTTACTTTAATAAAAGACGAATTGCTTATGGTTCAAAGAAACATATAAGATACAAATCATAGCTCAACTTCAAGTATTTGGGTCCCGAAAGGCAAGCATGCGAGGTTGAAGTTAATAGATGTTTTATATCACCTCAACATATTAAACTCCCTTATTTTACATTTAATTAATTAAATATTCCTACACATCTATGCCTAATCACTAAGTTCATGCTACATTACATGTCATCGCCATGTCCGCCTTGCTGCTCCATTCGCACCATAGTGTAAATATTTAGGAAAATCATACTGCACATAGATTTTATACTGTATAGTCACTGCATAAGACTAGCACATGAGATAAATTCAAATAGGACACTAATTTCCTAAGTTTGTCCCTGTACTTACTAGGAAACCTATTTCTTCGCTTGCAGTTGGGCAAGAAAAAGGAAAACTTGTACCAAATGTAAATCATTATGAGTTTAGCAATATATAAGTAGGATTTGCACCTTTTATCGCATGATCCACCAAATTAATCGCACTATTAGAATTCATCATGTTATATCTATGAATGAATTTTGTAATGTATATTATGGAACAAACATCTATTATCACTATTGATGTTCACAAAGATGAAGTTCGAAAGGACACAACTAAAAGGTAGCCCTAACCTTTTGGTGGGATTTGAAGGATAAATAAAGTTCATTTGGACGGTATCATAGAATTGCTCATAAACTTTGGAGAACCTAATATTATGATAAAGATGACAAGTTATTTTGGTCGTAGATTGTTCAATCAACATACAATGCAATTTTGGGATGACCAAACTTTGCATGATTGAAAGGCAATTTCCTAAAACTATCATTAAACCATGAACTTTCCCACCATTAGAGGAATGTGACCGTGAGTAATTAAAGGAGAACAAAAAGTTCAAGAGATTATTACTTTGTTACATTACAGGAAAACAAATAAGAAGTCTAGTCGGATGAAGATTTAGGAGGTGAACATCCTTTTTCAGTTCTCTCAAGTGGGATATGAGAAGGCTTTCATTTAATTGTCACACCACATCCCAGAGCACCTCCTCACTAGGCTCGAGATATGGTGTGAAGTCAACCGACATCGTTCTTCTTCTAACAATACCTGTCAACCCTGCTTAAGTTGTAACTCTTACATATTAAACTTAGACATAAAATATGGAAAGAATAGTCTAAATTGTCACACCATATTGCATGCATGGAACGAGTCGTACAAAAATCTAATCAAACTTCTAACAGAGTAGGTGAATGCTAACAGGCACCAGAACCAGAATCTCTACCTGTAAAGGAATTAAACATTGAAAGGATGAACTATAAAGCCCCATGAGTGACAACTTTTAAAACAAAGCATGATAATGAAAACTTTGAGCAAAACATACATAAACTTAGCAAAGATTTTTTTTTTCAAACCTAGCTTTTAACTTTCTCTTTTCTTTCTTTTTTGTTATATACCTTGGACTCTTCATATCTATGGGACGAAACTCTATGCATGGAAGCTCTATCCCTCGATACAATACCTACAAGACGAAGCTCTAAGCAATAGTAGCACCCTATCTTGCTATAGCTATCATGAGATGGAAAATTTAGACGTTTGTAAAGGCCCTCATCTCTTACCTAGTCTATATGATGGAAACTGTAGGCATTTACTTGATACCTTTATCACACGACCTCTGTGCACAAGACAATCTCTCCCGTAGGGTTGCTATCAAATCAAAACATCTTATTATAGACTTAAGTATTTTCAGAAATCTCATGCTAAAACTTTAACTTTCTTAGTTAACACGCTCATGAAAAACTCTTGCAGTAAGCAAGTCTCAATTCTAGCTTTGCTTTAAATAATATTTTTTCTCAATTATATGCAAAAACTTAACATTCAAACACATTCTCATAAATCTCATGTTTTAAGAAACATTTCTCAAATCGAATGCTTTAGAACTTTAACTCAGTTATACTTTCTCATAACACATTTCTAAACTTGAAACTTATGCTTTTGTAAATAATTTCATAAATCTAGCATATTCAAATGCTTTAAACTCAAAGAATGCTTTAAAACACAAATTCTTTATTCAAACTTAGAAATTCATTTTAGTCACTCATAACTTTTGGCTAGATTATTGGTTTATAAATTTGCCTATTTCTTATTGCCTTGAAAATAACGAGAAAACATCAAGTTACTTTGGGTTCTAACTAAAGGAAGCTTCTTTAACTTCTTATCTTTTCCCTCTTCTACTCTAGAAAACTTTTTTTATTTTACTAATCTTGGTTTTGCTTGAACTCTTTGTGTGGTCTTAGCTTGCTCAAGATTAGATCTTCAAGTTTGCCCTAGCTCCTCATGAGCTCCTAACTGGTTTAGAGCCTAAAACAACAAGCCCTAATTTAGAAAGCTTGATCTTGAGTTTCTTAAAGAAAGAAGAAGAAACTTGAACTTACTTAGATATAAACCATAGGCTTTACTCTTGCTCTTTAGCTCAAGCTCACTAACATTCTTGCCTTTTTGGATGTCTCTTGATCGAACATCCCTAGCTGGAGCTTTTTTGAACTACCCTCTTCCTTGATTCCAACACTTACAAGAAAATTTCAACTCCTCTCTACTTCTTCCCTCTACTTTGCTCTTGAAGTGGAAATAGTGATAAATGGTGATAAATGAGAGAAATGAGGGTCTGTTGTCTTTAAAAACACTCATTGCGTCTGAAAAATGCTAACCTCGCACGATAAGAATTTCTAGAGATTTTTCACACATTTTCTTTTAATGATCTCGGTTGAGATTGACCCGAACTCGATTCGAGATCCACCCTCTTCTTGGTTGGGCATGTCCAAGATCATGTCCGAGAATCCTAGAATTTTCTTTTTCTACTTCCAATCTCGGCTAAACACAACCGCGAGATGGCTCGAGATCCAACTAAACACTCTTCTGTTTTCCATCTTGGGCAGCCACAACCCCGAGATATCCCGAGAGCACAACTTTAAACTTTTTTATTTTTCATTTCGGGCTACAATGGCCTCGAGATAGCACCGAGATTTGCTTTCCATGTTTCCATCTCAACCAAGATTACTTAAGGTTTGACTCGAGATTCTCATTTTTGTCTTTTCCCTTCCTCTTCTCTCAACCGAAATAAACCAAGTTTTAGCACCTTTGTTCCGAGATCTGGGCAAAACTCTTAATCTCTTTTCAACTTCTTAGCAAACAAAGGGATAGAAGATAAAAGTATTGATGGAAAAAAAACACAAGAGAAACATACAGCGGAAGACTAGGATCATGCTTTACTCTATATGCATCTAAACGATTTAGAAATTAACATGCTGTCACTAAACGATAGACCTAAACGAAGAATATAGAAGGTAAACGATGAGCTTACCTTTGTAGATCTCAACTTCTTCTTCGTTTCAAAACTTATTCTCTACTTGAAGATCACGAGCAAAGGACAACCACTATGTTGACCTACTAATCTCAGGACTAAGAACCGAGTTATGGGACGTTTTTATGAAGGATATCTTAGAGAGATGGAAGGAGAAAGGTGTATCGTTTAGAGGTTTTTCATGAGATTTTCATCATCATCTTCTCATTCTGTAAAATGGAAGTTTATATCGAAAATTACATGCAAAATACATGTAAATTTCTTTTATGAAATCTCAACACCTAATTAATCCATTAACCCTTAATAGAATTAGTGGCTTATAAGTTTATTATAAGCTGTCACATTTCCCACTAACATTTAGTAATGAATATATTAGTCAAAGGATAATTTAGTCATTTGACCAATTAAGTCAAAGTCAAACTTTGACTTTTCTTAGTCAAAAGTCAACTTTTTAACTTTTTGCTATTTTATTCGTCTTGACTAATTCCAACCACTCGAGTATGAATCTGCATTCATTTTTCTAAAATTCAAGTCATATTTAAATATAAATTCGGTCAAAGATTTGTCTTTCAAAGTGAAAAGTCAACATGTTGACTTTTACAACTTTGACCATTTCAAAACTTTCCAAGCTTCTAAATATGAATCAATATTCATATTTATTTAAATAATATTTAAACATAAAGCTTGAAGTTTATATTTATCGACTTATATCATCTACACTTGTCGATTTCTCTCTTTTTACCTAATTTGAACAATTCGAGTTATTCCAACATATTGTTCTTAGTTGAATCCATATGAGCTAGTAGCGGAACCTAATGGACCTATAGATCATAAGCCCCAATGATTCGAGATTAACTGGCTAAGCTCTTTTAGACCAACCTTAATCAACATTCGTTAACTAAAGAGTCATTCCACTAAAGACTCTTAGTTGCACTCCCCTCACTATAGATATATTTCTATCCACCTGATATAACCATGATGAGTAAGTTGATCCTTCACAGGTTGTTTGTAATATTGGCTGGGTCAAAATATCGTTTTACTCCCGAGATTACATCTTGCTTCTTAAGACCCACTGATCTTTTATTGAACAATTGGTTTAAAGTCCAACCTACAAAACCTAAATCCTTCTCGGGCTAATGATAAGGTGGGGCCCCTTATTCAAGATTTGGATTCAGTCCTTAAGGGAACAACCCATCTAATATCCCAGAAGTGGGTAGGAGTGAATTCCGTCTTGCACGCTATGTCCTTAGTTATCAACTCGGTCTTATCCCTGAAATGGGAGACTTATTGGGCCAGCGATGATGAGCTGCCATCACCTATGCGGATCTAAGGATACTACCGAATGAATAGAAGTTCATAGTTAGCTTAGGATTAAGATCAAGTTATCTAGGTTATTATAATTAAAATAGTCAGTTTATAGTTTACGGCGTTATAACTAAAAGTGACTATTTCGTGGTTTTAGTCTTATGCAAACCATTTACATAGGACGCCCCCACTCCCATGTCTCTACATGAACGATTCAGGATTACATCGTTTGTACTAACTACGGAGCGGGCTGCATCCATAGTGTTTTTCCAGAATAAGGTGCCCAACTTTATTCATACACTATAGACTATTTGGGCTATTAACTCGAACTTAATCCATGTTTACGTCTCTACATAAAGTTCAAGTGTATTGACAAATTTAGTAAAATAGCCTCGGGATTTAATTTATTGGTTTTGAGATTATAACATTCAATAATAAACTTATTGAAACAAATAACAAAGTACGAGTTTTAGGACATAAATTCCAACAAGTATTACATAAATTGTTGTCAGTAGTTCTTAATTTCGATTTATAGTTTATTATTTTTAAGCATACTCAATCATAATGAAAATTGAGTGTATTTGTATATATATATATAATTTTATTTGGATTATATAAGGGAAATTATTGTAAATGCTAGTTGAAAACGTTTACAAAAAAATAGTGACATAAATAGACTTTTATCATTTTCTATTAACTATAGAATATGAAATTCTATGGGGTCTTTTAAAACATATAAAAAGCGGCAAAGTATTTACATTGTATAGAACAATTCCGAAAATGAAAAAAGTCCAGATGCCTACCGTGTAAAATACAAAAAATGTCCCGTCAACAATGCGCGTAATATATTTGGTAACACGATTTGGTACACGATCGTTTAATTAATTGTATACACGATCGTTTAGATTTGGCTACCCCAAATCTAAACCATTTGTTTTTCAAAATTTGGTATACGATCGTTTAGATTTGGGGTTCCAAATCTAAAAAAAAAAAAAAAAAATTAATTTGGTATATGATCGTTTAGATTTGGTTACACGATCGTTTACATTTGGTTACACGATCATTTAGATTTGGATACACGATCATTTAGATTTGGGGCTCCAAATCTAATTTTTTTTTCAAAATTTGGTATACAATCGTTTTGACTTGGCTACACGATCGTTTAGATTTGGATTTTTTCTTCAAAATTTGGTATAAACGATTTTTTCAATATTCTTTATACACGATTTTTTCAATATTCTTTATACACGATTTTTTTCAATATTCTTTATACACGATCTTTTAATTTTGGTTACTCTAATTTAAATGTCTAACCAATTTTTTCAATATTCTTTATACACCATCTGCGTAAAAAAGAAAAAAAGAAAGACGATTTTTTTCAATATTCTTTATATACAATCTTTTAGTTTTGGTTACTCTAATTTAAATGTCTAACCAATTTTTTCAAGATCCTTTGCACACGTAAAAAAGAAAAGAAAGAAAGACAATTTTTTTTCAATATTCTTTATATACAATCTTTTAGTTTTGGTTACTTTAATTTAAATGCCTAACCAATTTTTTCAAGATTCTTTATACACCATCTGTTTAAAAAAAAAAAAAGACGATACAATGCATGTAGTGAATGAAAAAAAGAAAAAGAAGAAGAAACATGAATAAAAAGAAATAGATTTGGTTAGCCAAATTTAAAAAAAAAAAAAAAAGAAGAAATCGCATGAAGAGTACAGAGGAAGAAGACGATAAAAAATCGCATAGAGGAGAAAAATATAGAAGAACAAATCTGGAATATTTAAAAAATGGCTAAATTTATGGATTTCGTTACATGAACCGTAAATATTTCATTAGTTTGCTATATTTAGGAAAGTTTCCTAAATTTCATTATATTTTATAATTATTTTGGTTCATTATGTTTTATTTGAAAATGTCTCATTATAGAATTTGTAAATAATTTTTAAAAATATGCTTATGTTAAATGCATATGGGTCGAATTCAATAAACTTCAAAATATAAAGGGCACCGGGGATATGACTATTCTAAAACTATAATGACCACCTCATGCTTTAGTAAATATTATTTTGTAATCTCTGATTAGCTACATTCAACACTATTCAAAACCCTCATTTGCTACATTATTTATTTTTTTGCTATAATTTTTACTATTTTATATTCATCAATTTTTATTATTTGATATTTGATAAATTAAAAAAGTTTACACCTTACAAACATACTATTATAATCTAAACTAAAATAATTTACACTCTTAAGATAAGCTAGTAAGCTCTACGAGGGACATAGATAATGTTTGGAAGAAAACATAAGTTTTTCAAAAGAAACCACTTTTCAACACATAAACAATATTTGAAGTCCATTTTCATATAACTTAATGTAACTTTCTGAAATCAATTTTCTTCCTTGGCACTGATAATGAGCCAATCACCAAAAGCAACATATGTCAAAACCTTATCAAATTCGGAGATGTACACCGCTAGGTCAGACACAACTCAACGGATCCAAGTCCTAAATGTGTACAACAACTTAACACACTCAGGCAATAAGATGGATAACACTTTCAGTTTTCCATGGCAGGCACATCTCACGCCGTCAATCCTACTAAGGTGGACACATCTCAACGCCTAGCGATCGGTCATCTATGCACACAAAGCTCAAAGTTTCGTCGTGGGTATCATATCAAATAGTTTTAAAACACCAGTTTCAAGAAAATATTTCAAAACACATTTTAAAAACTTTACATTTTATGCTATACATCTTTTAATTCATTTTTGCTTGAAGGGTAAACTCACAACTAACTCCACTTCTCTTTCCAGCTTTTCTTCTTCCTCAGCATCGTCTCAACTTCTTCTTTACTCTAGTAGCACTTCTATATTCCCTCAATCTCTTCTTTTTCGTCCTTTAAAATGAGCACATCCTCCTCTATGTATACCTTTCTTCAAAATTCTTAGTCAACACTTAGCCCTTATCTTGCCGCTACCTCCTACTAGACCTCGACAAATGTTAGTCTTTTGACATATCTTCAGTTTAACATACCTTAATCTCACCACCTCAAGTCCAAAATCCCAGTTATACAACATCTGTCTCTTTTCCACTCTTCTCTTTAGGCAACCAACTTCTCTACCCCAAAATCTCTTCGCGTCTAAAACTTCAATGCCTAACTCATTGGCAACCACTTTCAACGTCAATACCTCAACTTTCCTTCCAAAAGTTCACTTTATTTCTTATTCCCATCAATAATGTCTTCCTTGCCTCACCCCCACTTCACCGCCTCATCCTTGGTACCAACTCTCAATGCAGACAGACACTACATATTGTAATTCTTGTTCTTTCTATTCCATCTTAGTACTTTACTAGCAATCATATTATCCTTGGTTGTCTGGTAAACTTTTCATTGATTGTTTAATTAGAAGCTTTTGATTACCATGCAATACATGACATATAATTATATGTTAATCATTAAGAAGAAAAAGGTTAGGTTAGCTTGTAAGTTAAGAGTCAACATCAATGAGCATTGGTTAATCGATCTAGAGGGAATCAGTTATATATTTATCCTAGTGTAGTCCTCCAACTTAACTTGGTAGCAGCATGCATGTTTAGTATGTTTTCCATCTTATTAGGACAATTAATTAGTTTATTCAAGCAAATTGGCTAGGCCTAGACAAGAAGTTAAACCAATTTTTGTGTTCAATGATCAAATGGACCAATTAGGAAAAACTCCAAAACAAATCCAAGCTAAGTCATTATTTCATAGTATTTCTCTTTGATTGATTTCCTTTTATGAAAATTTACAAATTTACTTTTCTTGCATTCAAATCAAATCGACCCCCTTGATTACCTTGAGGCCGTAAGCATTCTAACTGAGAAATTAAAGGTTTCTTGTAGACGTGACTCGTACTTCGACTATTACATAATTAAAAAGGAACAAAACTTCACTTGGTCCTACTAGAGAGTTCGACATCGTTCGATGTAGCTTCTAGTAGAAACAAAGCTTATTTGCACAATATTTTCCCTAAATGAAGTACTCTCATTCAAATAATTTGTTAGTATTGGTTTTTTGTTCCTTTTATTTCTCACCAACCTCAAGCTTGATTTGTCTTCTACTCATCGTAGTGGGTGTGTTGATTTTGAAATTATCAAATGCAACAAACTAAATTCAAAGTTTGCTCATCCACTCTCTTCCTTCATTAAAAAGTTTCACTGCAACTTTAACAATCTCCAAAAAATTGAAACATAACATAATCATTTGGAGTTTTCTCTTCATGAATGGAAGACACCACTTTCAAAGACAAAGGGAGTTTTGAAACCACTTACAAAGACAAAGGCAGCAAAATTGGAGGCGGGCGACGCACGACGACAACTGATGGATACTTTTTGCGTGGAGACTAAAAATTTGAGGAAAAGGCTTATGTGGAGAGAAAGATTAGAGGAAGATAGATGAGAGAACAATGAAGATATTTTAGGAAAAGGGAAATCTTTAAAAAAATGGGTTTTTTTTTAGAAAGAGGAAAATAGGGGAAATCTAAAAAAGAAGGGAGAAATTGTGTGTGTTTTAGTAATAGTAGCACTAACTTTTTCAATTTTTCAAACCTAGCAAGTTTTTGAGTTTGATTGATATTATCTATTTTGAACTTTTAATTATTCCAACTTTTAATTATTCTAAAACTGCCATCTTCTCCCTCATTCTTCTCTTCTCTCTTCTGTTTCTTTTTTTTAGGTTTTTCCTTTTTGCTTGCTTCTCCTTTTTGCTTGCTTCTCTTTTTCTCCAACATTCTTCTTCATTTTTCTTCTCTCTCTCTTTTGTTTCTTTCTTTTAGGTTTTTCATTTTCACATACTTCCCTTTTTATCGTCTTCTTCTCCTTTCCTATCTGCTCTTCCATTCTCTCTTACGGGGAAAACAATTTGTTTCTTTAATTATGTATGTATTCTT
Source organism: Cucumis melo (assembly GCF_025177605.1). NCBI lineage: Eukaryota > Viridiplantae > Streptophyta > Magnoliopsida > Cucurbitales > Cucurbitaceae > Cucumis > Cucumis melo. The sequence continues at coordinate 15,842,295 of NC_066862.1, forward strand.
CTCCATTTTTTAAAACCATAATCTTTCTTTCTTATATTTATGTACGTATTTCTCGAATTGGTAAGGGGGTTTGATCATCATCTTTTCCTTCTTCCTCTTCTGTGAATTGCTCATGTTTATTATTTATTAAAATTAAGGCTATGATTTGTGCTTCTGTTTCGTGTGTGCAACGTTTGTTCATGGATATGTCATGTTAAGTTTTAAGTGAATGACTTAATAGGCGATTATAATAGAAATACGTGATAAAAGGTGTCTTCTTATCTATGCGTTGCTGATTTCTAAATGATAAACATGTAGTATAAGTTTCCTCTCGCTTGCCAAAGTATAAGCGAAGCGAGAGATTTTCATAGGTAAGTCAAGGTTGAACATAGGAAATTTCTATCAAACCTTAGTTCTAAAGTCTACTTCTCATCTAGACAGTATACAATTTCTATACAGTATAAAGTAAATATATGATTGTGTACTAAATCTACTATCTATACTAAAGATTCTGTAAAAGTTGATAAGTGGTGTGTATATGGAGATTGAACTAACTTGTGTTTAGAAAGTGTGAAGGAATGTCTCCGCGTCATTAGGCGATTGGGCCATGCGATAGTCCTTAATGTGATAACTATTACTTAATCATCTTTTAATTAAGGCGAACACTTCTTAGTGTCCAAATGCCACACTTACTCACTTCTTTGTGTCCAAATGCCACACTTACTCGTCTCTTAAGATGCAAATGATAAAGAGTGATTAGGCGATGGCTATCTAGAGTTCGTCTCTTGTAAGGGTCACATTACCTCTCTCGGTGGTAAGTTACAACACTTGTTCTCCTTTCAGAATACAAATGATGGGGGTTTAATCGTCAGGCTTTCTGCATGCGTTTAGCCATGTTCTTACTGCTTAGTCTCTCAAGTAGTTAGCAATAAGCACTAGCCAAGCGATGGAGTGAACTCAGTTAAACGCATTGAACCTTATAAGTTAGATCTCTTATCAAGAGCTCATCACAAGCATAAGATACTTATAATACTTTAATAGATGAATAGTAAAGAAACAATAGATTAAAAGGGAATAAAGTTATAATGTATGAAAGAATCTAGGTCGTATGACCATGTACAATATAAACATTAACATTACGATGAAAGAACAAAAATGGAAAGTAAGAAAAGGGAACCGAGTTGCAGAATGTCTAAGCATTCCTTGGCTCTTTTACAAGTTAGGAGGAAGAAGATGATGGATTCTCTCTCTCTCTCTAAGCTCTCACCTACAAGTTTGGCTGGAGAAGAGGGAAGATCTTTTAAAGAAGGCGGAAAGGCTAGTCCTTTCGATCGACTCTCATGGAGCTCTCTAGGTTTTGGTCCATTCAGACCAAACAAGGTTACATGGTAAGGAAGGAGACTTTATACAGACTACTTTAGACGAAAAATTTCTATTCTTCTGAACATATCAGCGCTGATTGTAGTAATGTCTAGTCCCATTCTTGTCTGCCAGTGAATCTTCACCGCATGATGATGTGGTTCCTCGCTTAGGGATATTTAATCATTAGACAAGCTTCCTATCGCAAAGCTTTTGCATGCGCTTCTCTTATAATTCTCCATGTCTTCTTTTCTTTATAATTCTGCGATAAAACACTAAAAAGTGGGATAAAACAGGCATGTGATTTATGCAAGTTATATTCTCTAATGTTTATGGAGTTACGTTAGAAGCTACGTGTTTTAACACATTATCTTGCGTTTCGATTCCATTGTTTTACCTAAAAGGTCATAATAACTTGTATTTCTACAAGTTATCAAGTTTTTTCTTCCTCATCTTTTTTATTTGTTTCTCATCTCTTTTATCGAAATTGGTAAGAGAGTTTTGTTTATTTACTTTTAGTTTTTCTTAATTTGTATTAGTTTTGTATATCAGTGATATTATGTACTTATTATGTATATTAGTTTAATACACTTACTACGTGTTTTTTATTTTTCCAAAATTGTTACAGTTCATTGTAGTTATGGTTAACCTTGCACTAATTATTTTTCATAGTGGTCAATGGGATGAGTGACAGTGCAATGTGGGATTACAAAATAAATTGTGTTTTCATTCTTTTGTGAACTTGATACGTATTGAAATTTAGGTTGAGTCATGTATTGAACTTTTAGTTTTGTTGCCTATAGGTAGTAATGTAAACCTCGAACCTTAAGGAACTTGGATTTTTCAGAAAAAAGTTTGAAATGATGATTTCAATGAAGTAAAGATGAGAAAGTAAGCTTAAGAAGAATTGGTTTTAAAGTTAAAGGGGAGTTGAATTGAAAGAAAAAAAAAAAAGGGAAATTTGGATACAGTCCATGGCGTAGGCATTTTGGGCATGTTGAGTAGCCAAAATGGAGGAAATAATCTCTAAAGAGGTTATCTTGGTGTTTTGGACATAGGCTAGGCGACAAGCTAGTGTTATATGTATGGCTGAGAAGGTTAAAATAACCTCATGTGTGCTTGGCGAGATGGCCTTAGGCTAGTCGAGAAGACATGTCTTGGAGGTTAGTTGGGGCATTTTGGCTTGGCAAGAAGGCTTATTTAGATGTTTGTTTGGCAAGACTATGCGAGATGAGGTTAGCGGGCTTGTCAAGTGAGATCAGCAAGGCGTTTTGTTTGATGTTTAGCACTTGGGCATTTTGGTTAGGCGAGATGATGAAGAGTTGGAGTTGGTGAAGTGCTTTACAAATGCCATATGCATGCTTAGGTTAAATTTCGGCAAGTAGGAGCTGTCAAGAACTTTTCATGCATGGTTTAGTATAAATAGGTCACTTCAGATTGTATTTTCTCTCAATTTACTCGTGCGTGTTAGCTAAAATTGGTCTCAAAAGTTCTAAACCTGAGTCTATTTTCTAATATGAGGTTGCTGGTTCATTTTGACAAAATAAAGACTGTGTTTGCGTTGAAACAAGAGAAAAAGGTCATTCTCGGGAGAAATCTGAGCAGTCTTCACTTCAAGGAGGCTATAGAACTCCTTACAAAGAGTCATTGGCTGAAAGTTTGAGGTAAACACGTTAAGCCAATTTGCAATAGCTTCGTAGACCGTATTTTCATTTGAGTTGTAGATTTTAAGATATTAAGATCTAAAGTAAAGGTAAGGTTCTGGCTGAAAAAGTAAGTTCTGGGTAGTGTGGGTGGTTGGTCGAATGTCAAGGGTTTCTGGGCGAGATATGCGTGCGTTTTGGGTTAAAAGAGGTTATTTTGGGCATTAGGAGTGTGTTAGAGACATAGCTTGCAGCAAGATAGGCCATGTGCATGGGTGCACTGCCAGGCAAGTGCATGGCAAGCATTTTTTCAATCGAGATCAACTGTTTCTCACTAATATTCTGATTGCATCCAGAGTGTGCACTAAGCTTGTTTCTCTAGTTCTCTTCAAAGACTTTAACTTAATCATTTTTTTTTTTGCCATTTGACTATATTCTGATAAAATCTGTGATTTCTCCTATTTTCAATTGGCATCTACATCAACAGAAATCTGAGTTTCTCTAGATTCTAATGGAATATGTTTGTGAAAGTAGAACGAAGGAGTAATCAATTCGCCTACACCTCTCACACATCCTCGGTGTTCAGGTGTCCCCAAAGCTTGAGTTAAAATATCATTTGAAACACTATTTGTTTTATCAACATCTTTCCGGAGTTTATCCTATAATATGAACAAATAATTAAAAATTTGTTTGTTACAAGTTGTAAATATGCCTCAAACATATAAAATGCTAGTAATCAAATTTACTTACGATTTTCCTTACAATCTCTTCAACTTCTTTATTCATAAATTCTTCGTCTTTACCCACACGAGCATGTTTCCAAAGGGTAGCTCGATCGATCGATGGTGGTAATTTTCCTTCTTTTTTCTACATGTATACACATAAATTAAACATTAAATTTGATAAACATAAAATAATATTGTGCATATATAGTAATATAAACTTACCAACTCTTCTCCCAAATTTGCGTAGCCTTTGCGAGACGTTTTATGGTTATATTTGTAATTCTTGTATCTCTCTTTTTGCATGTTGCTACGTTTTTGTATCATACACATAACACAAGTCAATGATGCATTGATATATGTAATTATTGAAACATGAAATAAGTCACAGCACTCACCAAAAAATCTTCACTCATGGATAGTGATACAAACGTTTCCCAATCAGATAGATCAATAGTAGGGTAGTTTGGTGGGGGAAATTTTAAGCATTCTGCTTCATCTATATATGAAAAAATATAATTGTTTCTCAAAATACTTTTGAAATTTCTGAATGCACTTCTAGCTTTTTTCAAAATATCTTTCTTGGACTTTGTGTTTGTTACAAATAATTTATGAAAATGACAAAATAACATATGTAAAAATAACATCATATCTCAATATATTAATTTAAGAATAAAAGATACTTACCTGAATGCAAACATAAATTTTATCTTTTAATTCTAACGACACGTCTAACCATGAAGCATATGTAATCGGAATGTTATTTCGAACGCATGTCCCGATGTAACTCACCATTTGAGTTGTATTTTCACCAATCTATTCACCATGTTCATTGTAGTCAACAACCAATCGTTTTGAATCAGAGCTAATTTATGTCAAATGAATCATCGTGGTAGGACCACGCATACTGCTTTGACTAGATGTCTCTAAAACAACCTGAGCTACATCCTCGTCGGCTCCAACTGAGAGGTGGTCATCACTACTACAGTTCATTAGTACCTAACCTGTCATGAAAATAAACATTATTATAGAGTCAATAACATAATAAACATTATTATAGAGTCAATAACATTCATAAAGAATAAGAAAAATAATAACAAACTTTACCATCTATTATTCATTTTCATTTAGTATCCACATACCATCACAATCAGTTCACATGTAGTTTGAATCATCTTCGTCGTTCATTTCCTCAAACACATTTATAGGAACATTGTTAAAACTGATACAATTTAAGCTTATATCCCCTAACTCATCATCATTAATATGATCCTCGTATTCTCTATTGGGAGGATTCAACACAACATGCCATTGGGAATCACTTGGATCTTCAAGAAAAAATACTTGTTTTGCTTGTGATGCTAGAATAAAAGAATCTATCTTATGACCAATACGGTTAAGATTAACTAATGTAAACCCCAACTCATCTGTTCTGACACTGCTAACACTGTCAACCCAGTTACATTTAAACATTATAATTTTAAACTGAATATAGTTTAACTCCCAAATCTCTTGGATCACACCGTAAAACGACATGTTTGTCATTATAGGATCTTTATCCTTTGCACTAGATATCTACATCGTATTCGCTACTAAACATACACCATTATTCTACACATTACGAACACAATCACAATGCTCTGTACTATAACGAATACCATTTATAACATAACTAAAGTAAGTTATCACACTAGGTGAAGGACCATGTGATATCCATCTCAATGTATCAGATATTGTGTTGTTTGGTAACTCAAGTTCTGTAGCAACCTAAAAATCATAGTCATGTAAATATAAATTAGCAAGACTTTTTTTACAAAGTAACTAAAACAAAATAATTGAACATCGTTAGTTATATACTTGGCTACGTATCCAGGAAATAAAACATTGATTGTGCTTATCTTATAGCCATTTTAGATGTTTTTCCTTTGATGAGTAGACTTTTTTCAAATGATCCATATGTTTCCTACAAAGTTATTGTATCAACTCACAATGGTTAGATATATCCTAATAGGTATAACATAATAAATAAATAAAGTAAATATTTAAAGTTGACATACTCTATGTAAGGTTGAATGTCATTTGTATTCTCTAACATTATACAAATGAGCTTGCATTAGTTGTTCTTTTTCAGGCCTTATGTAAGAAGCTGCAGATGAGGGTCATCCAATATCATCATTTTGATCTCGTTCTTTAGCCTTCCCAAGTTGAATTGACATGTTATCTTAAGAAAATTCCGTACAAAATTCTATAGCTTCCTCAACAATATACCCTTCAGCAATAGAACCCTTAGGTCTATTTCGATTTTGAACATATCCTTTAAGAATTTTCATGTAACATTCAAATGGATACATCCATCGAAGATACACAGGGTCATACTGTAACGACCCAACTCTTTATACTAAGCTGAGGTCATTACTAAAAAGAAATAACAAGATACACTATTTTTTTGAAAGGAGGGAAGACTAAATTTTCATTAGCAACGGAATACTGAAACACTGAAACATAGACACGCAAGCAAAACTGAGTCCCCATATGGCATGTCACGGATCCTTCTCTGTCGCTCGCCAGCTTTCCTCTACCTTTACCTTCGCCTAAAATATTAAATATAGAAAGAGTGAATATAAACATATACTCAGTAAGGGACCCACTACTAGTCCCGCTAGGTGTCTGTTAACTTTCCATTAGAGTCCTAAAAAGAAGTACCCAAGAACTGGCACGTCTCTGAACACGTGCAACATGTGATCCCGTAGGAACAAATCTGGTCTTTGGTGATCCCAAAGGAACACCTAGGACAAACTGGTCTGTAGTGTACCCGGAGGAAACACTAAGACAATCGGACTGCGAGCGATCTCGTCGAATCACTCGAATCATGTCTATGTCAATGCCAGACTGGCGGTCCCGTCGGACTACGCAGTCCTAAAAAGGTGGTGATCCCGAAGGACACCCATGCAGGTACGACTCTAATAGACAAAGTTAACAGAACATTCTATCCATAGCATGTAGCATAACATATCATAACATGGCATGAGTATTAATCTTAACGTCCTTAATCATGTAATTAATATATCATGCATTAACATCAACATCAATAGTCATTAACAACATACTACCAATCATTAACATAACATTAGTCATCATCATAATATCAGTACAATGACAGTCTTTATCAATAGCATCAAATTATGCATTTTAGCTACCATCAATGCATAATCATAATTACATGCAGTCTCTTAAATTCAGTTCGAATGTCTAGTAGGAGAATCTCTTACCTGGAGATTTTAGCCAAACAAAGTACTCCTTAGCTGACAGTAAAAAAAATCTCCAATTAACTTCATCCTAATCATAAAAGAAAAACCTAGTATCTTAATTAATAAAATTAGCAATTGGCTAACATCCAAAAATTCTCCCAAATTAATTAACTTTCTAAAAAAATATGTTGAAACCAATTCAACCTTGATTGGGAAAAATCCAAGATTTAAATCTTAAAAAGTTTAGTCAATTGAACCTTTAAAGAAACCCCAAATAGATCCAAAATTAAATTAATAAAAATATTAATTTAATTTCATTGGCTTACCTGTTACTCAGATGGAGGTTGAAAAATTCTCTTATCCTTGATGGAAAAATTCATCACTTTAAATCCTCAAGCTTCCAAGGAGACCAATCTTAACTTCAACTGATGAGGCGGCGACAACAGAGGGTTATCTTAGAGAAGAAGATGAAGAACCTTTTTCTTTTTCATTTACTTTCTAACTTAAGCATTCCAATGCTATTTATAGACCCAAATAATAACAATAATATTTATTATTATTATTATTTCCTTTTCCTTTTCCTTTTAGGATATATATATATAATACCAAAAATGTACATATATCTTTATTCCCATTATCTTTTCTAAATAAATGCCTTAAATGCACAAAATCTTAGACATTTATAACCATTATTAATAATAGTAATACTTCTTTATTATTATTATTTTTCTCTCACCAAAATCTACAATAAACATATATATTTATTTAAACCATTGTTCTCTCTTATAAATAAATATTTATCTTTTTCGTCCAATCAAATCAACCATCTCTCTTCTCATAGATTATCTTCTTTTCCAAACAAATGTAATTATATTCCATAATATAATTAACTACACTTTTCCATATCATTAATTGAATATATATATCAATATATATATACTCAATTAAATCCAATTCCACCAAAACCAACTTTTCCCTCCAAAATCTCAAATTAACTTAAATCCTCAATTATTTTAATCAATCAAATCTTTTCCAATAAATCACTTATAACTTCCAACATGAATTATCTTAACCCAACCATAACAACTCCATTCCATAATTAATATTTATCTTTTTGTAGAATAATTAATTATTTTCCACAATAATTAATTATTATTTATCTTTCTTCAAAATAATTAATTATCTTCTACAATAATTAATTATTATTTATCTTTCTCCAAAATAATTAATTATCTTACACAATAATTAATTATTATTTATCTTTCTCTAAATTAATTAATTATCTTCTACAATAATTAATTATTATTTATCTTTTTTCAAAATAATTGTCCTTTTACGAATAATTATATTTTTTCAAAATATAATTATTTTACCTTTTCTCCCTTGCTAAATTTTCTTTCTCCAAAATACAATTATCTTTTCCTTAAATAATTATACTTCAACAAATATAATTATCTTTTCCTTTAACATAATAATTATATATATGTTTCCACATATACATATAATTATTAAATCTCCAACAAACTTTTCACCCCACAATTTAATTAAATAACATCCATAATTATTTAATTAAATTCAACTTCAACAACACTAAAAATCCACAACTTTACTTAATCCTATTAACCTACCATTCAATCAAAAACTCAACAAACACCACATGCCAAAACCTCTAATTAATTAAATATTCATTCAACAAATATTTAATTAATTTCAATTCCCACATAAATCAAATGATTCTCATTAAATGAATTCAAAATAACGCCCAATAAATTAAATCTAATTAAATAAAATTAAGATAATTAACTCCAAAATTATCTTAATTTTTGGGGCGTTACACATACAATCGAACTTCTCTAACTAGATGTATGGTTAAATGAATCATTATGGTGAAGAATGATGGAGGAAAATATTTATCAAACAAACACAATATTACTGCAATCTCTTGTTCCAAGACACTTAGTTGTGCGACATCTACAACCTTACTACATATAGCATTAAAAAACAAATAGAATCGTGTGATTGTGGTTCTCACATGTTTAGGTAGTGCAACATGAATTGCAACCGAAAGTAATTGTTGCATGAGCACATGACAATCATGAGACTTTAACCCAGTAAGTTTTAAAGTGTCGATTGACACTAGATTTTTTATGTTTGAGGAATACCCTTCTGGAACTTCCATTTTAGACAGTGATTGACAAACTGTGTGTTTCTCACTTTTGGATAACGTATAACAAGCTGGAGGTATGTATGTTCTATTTCCTACAACCTTTGGCGCCAACTCAGAACGAATGCCTAATTGTTCTAAGTCAGACGAGACTGTAATCCATCTTTTATCTTACTAGGAATGTTGAGCAATGTACCTAACAAGTTCATACATACATTCTTCTCAATGTGCATAATATCCAAGCAATGTCGAACGTGAAGCTTCTTCCAATATTCAAGTTCAAAAAATATGGATTTCTTCTTCCAACAACTACGTAAAAAGCCTATTGATCTCTTTCTAGTACTCGATGAATTTTCGTCGTTAGAGAAATCATTATCGATAAATATTTCAAAAATACTTTCTCCTGACAACGGTTGGGAAGCTATTCCAAGCTCTTTTTCGTTATTGAAATCCTTTTTTCTGTTTTCTAAATGGATGATTAAGTGGTAAAAATTTTATATGTCCAAGATATGCCATCTTCTTTCCAAATTTTAAATGTATAGCAGATGTGTTTTTGTCGCATATGGGACATGCACAATATCCTTTGATAGTGTGACCCGCCAAATTACTATATGCAGAAAAGTCATTAATAGTTCACTATAATACTGCTTTTATTTTAAAAACCTCATTTTGATATCCATCATAACAAGGTACACCATCATTCCATAGTATTTTCAAATCATCTATTAAAGGAGCTAAATACACATCTATATTGTACCCGAGTTGATTTGGCCCAGAAAGTAACATTGTTAACAACATAAATTTACGTCTCATACATAATCATGGTGGGAGATTATATGTTGTCAATATCACGGGCCAACAATTATATTTACTATTCATCTCACTATAAGGATTAATTCCATCAGTAGATAAAGCAAGACGAAGGTTTCTTTCCTCACTTCCAAAATCAGGCCATAAATGATCAACCAATTTCCAAGATGGACTGTCAGCTGGATGACGTAAATTTCCATCAACCAATCTTTCGTTTGCATGCCATGTTAAATTCTTCAAATGTATTTGACTATTGAACATCCTTTGAAATCGTGGAATTGGTGGAAAATACCAAACAACTTTAGCAGACACTCCTTTTTGTACTTTAGACGAGTTTTTACGCTTCTTCCACCTCGACTCATTACAATGAGGACAATTAGATACATCAACTAATTTTTTTTTTTGTTTAGGCAACAGCCATTAGGACACACATAAATCTTCTCATATGTCATTCCTAAAGTAACTAAAACTTTTTTTGCATCATACGTCGGTGTTGGCAATTCGTTATTTTCAGGTAGTATACTTTTCAACAGACTCAACAGCTCTGTAAAGCTAGTATCGCTCTACTCGAATTTTGCTTTTAAGTGATAAAATTTGACTAGTGTATCCTTTTTTGTCAAGTTTTCATAGCCTTGATATAAAGGTTTCTCAACATCTGTAAGTAACTTTTTAAATTTTTGGGAATCATCTACACTATTTTGTTGTGCCTCTTCAACCATTTCAACCATATTGTCATCAACATTATCATCCAAAAATTATTTCCTAGAATTGTAGTCTGCATCAGGAATTAAATTTTTTGGACAATACTTAGTAAGGTTTTCGCCATGCCAAATCCAATTGTCATACCTTTGGTTAATACCATTGATTAATAAGTGGTTTCTAACTTCATTGGTATTAAGTATTTTGCAATTTCCACACCTAATATATGGACATGACATAGAAGTTCTGCCACTTGAATGTTTTTGTGCAAACTCAATAAAACGATCAACACCATCTTCATATTCCTTAGATAATCTATCTTTTATCATCCACGACTTATCCATTGTGTTATAATCTAATTAAATGAAATTAATTAGACAAATCACCTTAACAAAATGAAAAAAATCAAATGAAAAAGTATCTGAGTGACTACCATAACTGCAGGATAGTCATTTAATGCATCGAAGTCAGCATCATGATAAACTCAAGCTACTCTAAGCATATCAAGCAATGAGATGAAACATATTATACTAATGAGATTACTTACAAATAAAAGGAAGTAAAATATAAAAACATAAACAAACCAAACTCTTAATTGGTAAAAAAAAAACATAAAAATGAAAAGAAAAAAAAAAACATTCAATCTTCTCTAAACTGAATTGAATACAAAAACATTAAATAAATAAATAAATATACATACAAAGTTGAGACAATTCATTCTTTTTATAAAAACTGAAAAGCATAAGATAAAAAGAAGAAACAAAAACAATCTATGAAAGTCACTAAAAGATCCTAAGACAACTTACTTGCTCTCGATCAAAATTAATTCCTAAATTTTCATAGACGAGTCAATTTAGACATTTCATTACAATTACATTTGAAATCCATTCATGGATTAATTCTCAAATATGTATGACCTTTCAATTTTTCAATCGTCAATTTTACATAATTAAATAGTAGAGTATATAAATACATGTAGATTTTCATAGAAAATTCTATTGTACATCACTGTCCTCTATATATGGTTTTGACATTTGAATGCTCTAATTAATACCAATTTAACATCACATATGGAAAATATTACGTCAAATCTATGATCAAACAATGAAACAAGGGACTTTCATCCCTAAGTTAAGAGAATTTTCAAGTAACTAAAATTTAATATATGAGAGATTCATATTATAAATCCTAAAGTGACTATTTATAATCTTACGATGAAATATGCAAAATAACTAATTAAACATTGATTAACCTAAATTATCTGCTAACTATTAATTAGTATATTGATTATCTAATAATATATGTTTAAAGTCACGGAGGTTTAACTTGAAACAAACAAACAAAACATGAAAATTATTAAAAGTTGAACATTGGAAAAGAAACATAAGTGGCTTTGATATTGATATTTTCTCTATTTAGGGGTATTTACATTGACGAGACAAACCAAATAACTCATAATTAACAAATTTCTTTAAACTATCATATCAATAACAACTTCTTTCATCTAATGTCTCCCTCGAAGTTGGACTATATAGATGAACAATATTGGATAGGATGGAAAATATGAAGGATATACCGGTGGTCTTGTAAAGATGTAAAGATGTCAGCAAGTTGGCTAGAGCGTACTAGTAGTAATTTTAATATTAAAACCAACTAAAGAATCTCATCTTATTTCTTCAATATCCAATTTAAAACTAATGGAAAGTATAATACAATTTTCTTAAAGCCTTTTTGTTTTTTGGTTAAATATCATATGTGCATATAAGTTAAAATTTTAAATTGGTTCTTGAACATATCAATCTAAATGTTGATCTTTTTAGACTTTTGAATGAAGTCAAAATAAAAAATGAAAAATAAAAAGAAGAAGAAGAAGAAAAGACAAAAAAAGAAAATGACTTCCCTTTTCTTTACTTATATCTTGTTCCTTTTAATGTCTCATAACAAACTTACTTGTACAAGTGTTTAATGAAATTAAAAAACACCAGTTTATAAAGGAAGGAAATTTGGTTTGTCATTACTGGAAGCTCGTCATCAACAAAATAAAGATTGAAATCATCACTTTATAGTTTCCTAAAACTGATGCAACTTACACAGCACAAAAACAAAAAGGTTGAAGGTAGGACACTTTAGTATTTACTCTGGTGCCTTGCCACCTCAAGCCAAGAAGCTTTCTTGCGAACTAAAATCCTATTGGAAGAACCAAGACAATGTCATTTTAGTTTTAGAAGGGGGAAAATGGGTTGAAACAGTGAAGAAGAGTACCTTGGGGAGAATGGAGAAAACAAATGGAATATTCATTACAATTTCCAGTTGAGCGGCAGAAGAATTGATATATAGGAAACTTTTCGGTCGACGGCGAGCGGTTGAGTGACAAAAGAATAAAAATATCGTGAATATTTTGGTTGATGGCAGCCGTGAATATCGTGACATAGTGGTTGCTTAAAACAAATGACGTGAGATCGATCCAAGCTTATCTCTTTCTCCAAAAAGGATGGAGGCATGGTAATCTTTGGTGACAACAAGAATAGTAAAATAATTGGTAAGGGTAATATACGAAATGATTCATCTACTTTGATTCAAAATGTTTATTTGGTTGATGGCTTAAAGCATGATTTGCTTAGTATTAGTCAATTATGTGATAAATGATTTAGAGTACTATTTGATAAAAAGAATTGCATAATCGAAAATGTTAGTGATAGAAATGTTTTTTTTTTATTGGAAATAGGGATGAAAATGTGTACACTCTTGATTTGATTGATTGTCCTAATGTCTTTCGGTTTTGCATGATAATTCTTGGTTATGGCATAAAAGACTAGGACATGCTAGCATGCACTTAATTTCAAATATTTCCAAGAATTGTTTGGTTAGAGGTCTTCCTAATTTTAAATTTGAAAAAGATAAAGTTTGTGATGCTTGTCAAATGGGTAAGCAAACCAAGTCCTCTTTCAAATCTAAAAATGTGATCTCTACTTCTAGACCCCTACAACTATTATACATGGACTTATTTGGCCCTTCTAGAATTACTAGCTATGGAGGAAATTATTATGCGTTTGTGATAGTTGATGATTTTTCTAGATTTACTTGGGTTTTGATGATAAAACGTAAGGATGATGCTTTGAAAAGTTTTATTACTTTTGCAAAAAGAGTTCAAAATCAAAAAGGATTTTTCATTTCTAAAATTAGGAGTGATCATGGAGGAGAATTTGATAATGTTGTTTTTAAAGCTTTTTGTGAAGAAAATGGTTTTTCTCATGATTTTTCCTCTCCAAGAACTCCTCAACAAAATGGTGTGGCTGAAAGGAAAAATCGTACTTTGCAAGAATTTGCTAGATTGATGTTGAACGAGTATGGTTTACCTAAATATTTTTGGGTGAAAGCTGTTAACACCGCTTGTTATGTTTTAAATAGAGTTTTAGTTAGGTCCTCTTTAGATAATACTCTTTATGAACTTTAGCATGGCAAAATTCCAAATATTGGGTATTTCAAAGTTTTTGGTTGTAAATGAAATTTTGAATAACAAAGAAAAACTTGGAAAAATTGATTCTAAGATGGATGTTGGTATATTTCTAGGATATTCCTCTATTAGCAAAGCTTATAGAGTTTTCAACAAGAAAACTTTAGTTATTGAGGAATCTTGTAATAATGTTTCTAACGAGGCTATTTATAGTGATGATTTAGAAAAATATTTTGGAGATTTACTACTTAGTAACAAAAGCAAAGAAATTATTCCAAATATGTAGGATATGAACATCATAGAAAAGAAAGAAGATGATTCTTCATCCTTGCCTAAAGAGTGGAGATATACTCCATCCCATCCCAAAGATTTAATTCTTGGTAATCCCAAACAAGGTGTGAAAACTCGTTCGTTTCTTAATTTATTTAGTAATCTTGCTTTTGTGTCTCAAATTGAACCTAGAAGTTTGAAAGATGTCGAATGTAATGAGTTTTGGATTTTAGCTATTCAAGAAGAATTAAATCAATTTGAAAGGAATAAAGTTTGTGAATTAGACCCTAGGCCTTCTAATACATATATAATTGGAACTAAATGGGTATTTGGAAATAAGATGGATGAAAATAAAAATATCATTAGAAATAAAGCTATACTCATAGCTCAAGGTTATGGTCAAGAAGAAGGTATAGATTATGAAGAGACTTTTGCACTGATTGCTAGATTAGAAGCTATTAGGATGTTGATTGCTTTTTATTCTTATAAAAATTTCATTTTGTATCAAATGGATGTAAAAAGTGCTTTTTTAAATGGTTATATTATGGAGGAAGTTTACGTAGAACAACCTTCGGGCTTTGAAAGTTTTGATTTACCTAATCATGTTTATAAGTTGAAAAAGGCTTTTTATGACTTAAAACAAACTCCAAGAGCTTCGTATGATAGACTTAGCAATTTTTCACTTGAGAATGACTTTAAGGTGGGAAAAATTGATAATACTCTCTTTATTAAGGTTAAAAACAATGACATGCTTATAGTGCAAATTTATATGGATGATATTATATTTGGTTCTACTAATCATCCTTGCGTGAAGAATTTTCCAAGTGTATGCATAACGATTTTGAGATGAGTATGATGGGAGAACTTAGTTTCTTCCTTGGTCTTCAAATCAAACAACTCAAGGATGACATCTTCATAAGTCAAGAAAAATACATAAGGGATTTGCTCAAGAGATTCAAATTCAATAAAGGTAAAATTACAAAAACTTCAATGAGCACTACCACTAAGCTTGATAAAGATGAAAAAGGTAAATGTATGGATATAAAGACTTATCGAGGTACGATCGAATCCTTACTTTATTTGACGGCTAGTAAACCCGATATCATGTTTAGTGTATGTCTTTGTGCAAGATTTCAATCTTGTTCTAAAGAATTGCATTTGCATGATGTTAAAAGGATACTTAAATATTTGCTTGGAACTATTGATGTTGGATTATGGTATCCTAGAAATGTTGAGTTTAATTTGGTAGGATATTCCGATGCAGATTTTGCTGGTAGTTTACCTGATCGTAAAAGTACTAGTTGGACTTGCCAATTTCTTGGTAGTTCCTTAGTATCTTGGTTTAGTAAAAAGAAAAATTTGGTTGCTTTATCCACTACCAAAGCGCAATATATTATGGTTTCTAGTTGTTGTGCACAAATTCTTTGGATGAAACAAACTCTTTGTGATTTTGGATTAAAATTTGATAATGTGCCTATATTTTGTGATAATACTAGTGTCATCAATTTGACTAAGAATCCTATACATCATTCTAGAGCTAAGCATATTGATATTAGGCATCACTTTATTAGAGAGCATGTGCAAAATGGTCATATTACTCTTGAGTTTGTGAGCTCTAATGATCAATTAGTGGATATATTTACCAAGCCTTTGAATGAAGAAAATTTTTATAAAAATAGACTTGAGCTTGGTATTATCCATTGTGATGCATCTTGATTTTATATCTTACTTGATATTGTTACTGAATGCATATTGATAGGGGGAGAATTAGACATTTTCTATGTGTTCATAATTTGTTAGGAAGAGTTTACTTCCTTTTTATTCTTTTTTATGATCCCAAAGGGGGAGAAGTATAAGAAAAATATGTTTTTATGAATTTGTAGCATAATTGTTTCTATTGAATAATACATATTTTTTTAGAGGGAGAATTAATTAAGTGGGAGAAGAATATATTTTCTATTATTTTCAAGTTTGATCTTTGTGGTGAAATAGATGCACGAACATTACGGTGATATACATTCTTGATATACATATACTTGATAATAGAATTGCTTGTTAATCATGTGTGTTCCTATAGTTATGTGTGGAACCAATTACAAATTGCCACGTCATTTAGTAAAGTAATTGTATTTGGGATTAACTAAAAATTAACATGTGTCTCAAATTAAATTTAAATACAAATTGGACAATTTTAATAATGTTACATGTCTTTATTATGACAATCAGATCAAATTAATTATGTTGGTTCAATTAAATATTATTTACTTGGGCTAAAATTTAATTTAGCCAAAAAATAAGCTTAATTTAGCCCAAAATTAAATATGATCAAAATCCATGTGATTGAACCCATGGGTATGGTCCATGGACCAGGCCAGGCCCAAGTCCATAAAAGCACATTGGGGACTCTATAAATAGAGAAGTTCTCTTCATTTGTGTAGGTTGAAAATTTTTTACTCTAGAAGGTCTAGAGAGAATTCTCCCAAAGAGCTAGAAGACTCCCCAACTCTTGAAGTCGACCGCCTCGAAGATTAAAGCTCCTTTGAAGATACAAGCTTTCTTCTGAGACTCCAACTTCAAGAATATCACGTGCTTCGGTTCCTCAAATAAAGTATAAGCATCCAAGGTTGGAAAATTTGACTCCAAAAGGTCTAGAGAGAATTCTACCAAGAGCTAGAAGACTCCCCAACTCCTGAAGTCGAGCACCCTCGAAGATTGATGCTCCTTTAAAGATACAATCTTTCTTCAAAGACTCCAACTTCAAAAACATCACGTGCTCTGCTTCCTCAAATCAAGTGTAAGCATCCAACAGAGAGAGAATCAGAGGACAAAATTCTAGAGATCGAACCACATTGCATCAAATCAACGTAAATACAACATGAACTCAAGTTCGACTCCACAAATCAAATTTCTCAGAAAATCTCGTGTGGAAAAATTAGCACGTCCAGTGGGACATCTCTCTCTCGTTATCCACATCTACAAGAAAATCGATGGCATCAAAGGCTGCATCCAAATCTTATGTCGCAAGCGACGCTTACACAGAACACATCACCCGTAGTCGTTCTAAGGGAATCACTCCAGAGCAGGATCAAAGTTCTGACATCGCTCAGAGCATTCTTAAGCAATTGATGGAGTCTCTTAAAGCTGGGATTATCCTAAAAAAAATCTTTTGTATGATAATTTTGATTCTGCTTCTAGCAAGTTAAAAAAGGAAGCATACCTTGACGTGATGTCTATCATGATGGTTGATATAATAGATGAGGCTGCCATGGCAGAGATGGAGAGGAAAATTAACTTTCTGATGAAGGTTATGGAGGAACGAGACCATGAAATCACAACTTTGAGAGAGCAGCTGCCGACTCATGAAACTGCTGAGTCAAGTCAAACTTCTATTGTCAAAGCTACTGATAAAGGGAAGAATGTGGTGCAGGAAAACCAACCACAACAAAAATCAGTTTCTGTTGCTTCTCTCTCAGTTCAACAGCTACAGGATATGATCGCGAATTCCATTAAAGCTCAGTATGGAGGACCACCGCAAACTTCTTTCATGTACTCTAAGCCATACACCAAGAGAATCAATGACTTGAGAATGTGGCTTGGGTACCAACCTCCAAAATTTTAGCAGTTCGATGGAAAGGGCAACCCAAAGCAGCATATCGCCCTCTTCGTCGAAACATATGAAAATGTTGGATCAAGAGAAGACCAGCTTGTCAGGCAGTTCGTTCGAAGCTTGAAATTGAATGCTTTCGAGTGGTACACCGATCTAGAGTTAGAAGTCATTGACAGTTTGGAGCAGCTACAAAATGAGTTCCTCAACAGTTTCTACAGTATTAGACATACCGTGAGCATGATAGAGCTTACAAACACGAAACAACAAAAAGGAGAACCAGTCATCGACTACATAAATTGATGGAGAGCTCTAAGTCTTGACTACAAAGATCGACTTACTGAACTGTTGGCTGTAGAAATGTGCACCTAAGGCATGCATTAGGGACTCCTCTTCATTCTACAAGAAATAAAGTTATGCATATTTGAAGAGTTAGCAACTCGCGCTCATGATATGGAATTGAGCATCACCAGCAAAGGAACTAAGGATTTTCCTGTTCCTGAAGTAAGAAAAGATAAGAAGGAGACGAAGGGTGCTGAAAGTTAGTGAAGAGCACCGTGAAGGAATCTATGATCGTAAACACGACTCGACTGAAGTTCTCCAAAAGAAAAGAAGGGAGAGCTGAAAAGAAGGATGGTGGAATTGAGAGACAATGTTTGACTTTAAAAGAAAGACAGGAAAAAGCTTACCCATTTCCTGATTCTGATATTGTTGACATGCTAGAGCAACTACTGAAGAAGTAGCTGATCCAGCTGTCGAAATGTAAGCGATCCGAGCAAGCAGGAAAGGTGGATAATCCCAATTAATGCAAGTATCATCAGGTCATCAGTCACCCAGTAGAGAAATGTTTTGTGTTGAAGGAGCTAACTCTAAGGTTAGCTTGTCAGAAAAAGATCGAGCTAGACCTTCAAAAGGTAGCTCAAACAAACCATGTTGCAGTAATGATAATGTCAGAGGCTCTTTCGCCAAGATTGATTTTTTAGCAAAGGGAAAGCTTAGTCCAGTTCGAGACCTTCGAGGCTATAGTGGTTAAATTCTATCAGGAAGTAGCATCCGAGGATTCTCAAGAAAAAGAAAGAACGATCGAAGAAGACAATGAAGGGTGGATCGTTGTGACCTGCTGAAAGAAAAGAAAGTCAACTTCGGCCCAAAAAGAGTCACTTCTACATAAATTATAGAAGAGCGAATAAGACTAAAAAAAAATAAGAAAAAGAAGAAGACTTGAAAACCTAAGCTCGTGCACGAGGAAGACATGGATTTCCCTTGACCTCACCGCTTAGTAACCTTGGCGGACTTCTTTCCAACAAGATTCGTTTGTGATCATCAGGATGAAAACCTAGAAGTTGTTGTATGTCATGCTATTAACGCAACGGAGAAAGAAAAGATTCCGCCAAGATCAGTAGAGAAGGAAGGAGTGTTAAAAGACCTATCGAGGTTCAATGTGGATGATTTGTTGTCACTTCCTCAAGAAACCAAAATCATCCTTATTAATGCATTGTTAAATTCAGCAGCATCAAGTTTGTGTGCTCCAACTACGACATACGAGAGTACTCCTTATTGCATGTCTATAGACTTCTAAGATGAGGATTTACTGTTGGAATCTAAACTTCATAATAGACCCTTGTATGTTTCTGGATATGTTCAGGAATAGAGAATTGACTAGATCCTCATCGATAATGGATTAGTTGTCAACATAGTGCTGAAGTCGACTATGAGGTAATTAGGCATTTTGATGGATGAACTCTCAAATAGTAAACTAGTAATTTAAGGTTTCAACCAGGGCAACCAAAGAGTAATAGGTATGATACGCATAGAACTCATAATTGGTGATCTAAAGGCTAGTGCATTATTTCATTTTATAGACTCGAGGACCATTTATAAGTTATTACTCGATCGTCCTTGGATTCATAGAAATGGAGTAGTAACTTCGACACTGCATTAGTGCTTTAAATTTTATCAAGACGACGTAAAGAAGGTTAAGGCCAACTCTAACCCGTTCTCAGAGGCTGAGTCTCACTTTGCAGATGCAAAGTTTTAATTGAAGAATGATAATAGCTCAGAAGTCGTGCTTGCAGAAATTCCTCTTGTAAATAGAGAAGATAATTTACAACTGAAATCACGTGCAAGCAGGAAACCACATAAAAGTACAGGAACCTTTAACTCTGGAAAGGGTGAGGCATCCATGAGCACCACAAAAAGTATGATCTTGATGGATGAAAAGACTTAAAACCTATTGATTTTGCGTTATGTCCTTCTGTCGATACACAAGAAAGGCGAGTCACCATTTGTAGAGTCCCCACAAGGCTTGAAAGTTGGTGACATTGAAGTTCTAAAAGAAAGCTTTACTACACTGCTTACCAAAATAACTAAGCAAGAAATAAAGATAGACCTGACAGAAGCAAGCTTGCCTCAAAGGCAAACGAAAGACGGGTTCGACCCCAAGGCTTACAAATTGATGGTGAAAGTAGGTTATGACTTCACAACTCATACCGAGTTTAAAAGCTTGAAAATTCACGAACAACCTAAGCTCTCCTCAATTCAAAAGAAGCTGTTACGGGAAGGACATGCTATACTTGTATCAAAAAAAGGACTCGGATACAAGTCGCCAGAACCAATCCGTATAACTAAAAAGAGGAAGGAAAAAGTGGTTGACAATAATAATAAAACTGTAGAGGAGGTTGATAGTATGGAAGAATAAGAAGATGACAGTTAGAGAATCTCAACATTTGACCGAATTAGACCGCATGTTACATGCGCCCCAGTATTTGAAAGACTAAGCATGACAGAGACAGAAAGAAAAGGTCACCAGTCAACATCTAGCCTTAACCAACAATCGGCCCTTTAAAGGCTAATTACGACCTTTAAAACAGAGAAAGGCACATGTCAGGCCTCAACGACTACAAGACCATCAGCCTTTGAAAGGCTAAGGGTAGCTAAAAAAAATGTACAAACACCTCATGCTCTAATTTTTGATCGTATTGGGGATGGAGACCCACATGTCAAGAATGATTCTAGTATGGATACAAAGAATAAGGAACCAACATCTCGCGTGTCAGTTTGGCGCCGAATTAAGCATATATGCGTCGAGAATTACCATGATAAAGAGTTTCTTTATGAGGTAAAGGGAGGGAGAGAAATACGTAGCAATGTTCCTTCCTAAATGAAAAGAAAAACTTTTGTTACTCTCAATACAAGTCAAGGTTCCTTGAAGGTGAAAAGACATGATGTTATACTAACTAATCCTGAAAAGGAAGACTCAAAACAAGGAGAAGGTGAAACCTCATGTTATCACACCACCATTCTTGAGGAATTAGAGATTGAAACCCTTTAAGAAGATGCGGAAGATGCTCCACAAAGTTTAGAGGATTGTGGCCAATCTACCATAGATGATCTGAAAGAGGTAAACCTTAGTACAATAGAGAAACCGCGCCCAACTTTCATTAATGCATCTCTCTCTAGTGAAGAGGAGGGTAAGTACATGAGTTTGCTCGCAGAGTGTAAAGACATTTTTGCTTGGTCATACAAGGAGATGTCAGCACTTGATCCAAAATTAGTAGTCCACCATCTCCCAAGTAAACCAGGATATCGACCGATTAAACAAGTGCAACAACGTTTTCGACCAGAGCTTATTCCCCAAATTGAGGTTGAGGTCAACAAGTTGATTGAAGCAAGATTCATTCGCGAAGTCAAATATCTCACATGGATAACAAACATTGTCCCTGTAAAAAAAAAAAAGAACGAGCAGCTTCACGTTTGTGTAAACTTTTGTGACTTGAATAATTCACGTCCTAAAGATGTTTTTCATTTGCCCATCACAGAAATCATGATTGATGCAACTACTGGACACGACGCATTGTCCTTTATGGGTGGCTCATCTTAATATAACCAAATACGAATGGCTCTTTCATATGAAGAAATGACAGCTTTCAGGACTCCAAAGAAAATATATTATTACAAGGTGATACCCTTTGGATTGAAAAATGTTGGTGTCACTTATCAACGTGCTATGCAAAAAGTGTTTGACGATATGCTACATAAGTATGTTGGGTGTTATGTTGATGACTTTGTGGTTAAATCTGAGAGACGACAAGACCATTTGAAGGATCTAAAAATTGTGTTCGACTGCTTGCGAAAATATCAGCTAAGGATGAACCCTCTCAAATGCGCGTTCGATGTGACTTCAGGAAAGTTTCTTGGCTTCATTGTAAGGTACCGAGGGATTGATATAGACCAGTCCAAGATTGATGCCATTCAGAAGATGCCAAGGCCAAAGAGTT
The DNA here is from genome assembly GCF_025177605.1 of Cucumis melo. Lineage (NCBI taxonomy): Eukaryota > Viridiplantae > Streptophyta > Magnoliopsida > Cucurbitales > Cucurbitaceae > Cucumis > Cucumis melo. The sequence goes on from NC_066862.1 coordinate 15,864,524, forward strand.
TACATGACCTAAGAAGTCTTCAGGGACAATTGGCTTACATTCGAAGGTTCATCTCCAACATGGCCAGTCAGTGCCAACCTTTTAAAACGTTGATGAGAAAAGGAGAAAATTTTATGTGCGATGAGGCTTGTCAGAATTTTTTTGATAGCATAAAGAAATACTTGCTTAATCAACCAGTATTAAAAGCTCCAGTACCTAGCAAGCCATTAATATTGTACATTACTGCACAAGAAAGGTCTCTAGGCGCATTCTTGGCGCAAGAAGAGGAGAAGGGAAAGGAATGTGCTCTCTACTATCTAAGCAGAACCTTAGTTGAGGCCAAAGTTAACTATTCTCTCATTGAGAAAATGTGTCTTGCACTTTTCTTTGCTATCAATAAGTTGAGGCATTATATGCAGACGTTCACAGTTCATCTAGTAACAAAGGCGGATCCTATAAAGTATGTTCTATCTAGGTCAATTATCTCTGGACGCTTAGCCAAATGGGCAGTTCTACTTCAACAATATGACATTGTTTATATTCCCTAGAAGGCGATAAAAGAACCCACTAGACAATATGGCATTGTCTAGTAGCATTGGCAGACTTTTTAGCAAACCACCCAATTCCTTCAGATTGAAAGTTATGTGAAGACTTTCCAGACAATGAAGTTTTCTTCACGGAAGTTATGGAACCTTGGACTATGTATTTTGATGGCGTAGCACGAAGAAGTGGCGCAGGGGCAAGCATCGTCCTCATTTCTCCTTAGAACATATGTTGCCTTATAACTTTGCACTTGCTAAATTGTGCTCAAACAATGTGGCTGAATATCAGGCCTTGATAATTGACCTTCAAATAACATTAGAGATCGAAGTATCATTCATAGAAATTTACGGTGATTCAAAGTTGATAATCAATCAACTCTCGCTTCAATATGATGTGAAACATGAATACTTGAAGCTATACTTCGCTTATGCTCGAAAATTGATGGAAAGGTTTGACAGTGTGATGTTGGAGCATGTCCCTAGAACAGAAAACAAGAGTACAGATGCATTGGCAAATTTGGCCACTGCATTGACGATGTCGAATGACGTAGCTCTGAATATACCACTTTGTCAACGATGGATTATGCCTCCAATTTTGTCTGAATGTCAAGAAGCGAACGTAACAATATCCCATTTGATTGATGAAGAAGATTGACATCAACTTATCATAGAGTATCTTGAACATGGAATGCTTCCAAAGGATTCTCATCATAAAACTGAGGTCCGAAGAAAGGCTGCATACTTCATTTATTACAAGGGAACCTTATATCGTCGTTCTCTTGAAGGGCTCTTCCTTCGATGTTTTGAAAAAGAGTCGATAAAAGCTCTAAAGTAAGCGCATCCAGGCATTTGTAGAGCACATCAATCGGGACCAAAGCTTCAATTTCAGTTGAGAAGAATGAGATATTATTGGCCTAAGATGGTTCAAGATTCAATGGACTACAAAGAAGTGTGAAGCTTGTCAATACCATGCAAACTTCATACATCAACCTCTAAAGCCTCTACATCTAACTGTGGCTTCTTGGCCATTCGAGGCTTGGGGGCTTGATTTGGTTGGTCATATTACACCAAAATCATCAGCAGGAAATTCTTATATCCTTGCAGCAACAGATTATTTTTCAAAGTAGGCTGAGGCTATTTCCTTGAGAGAGGCCAAGAAAGAGAATGTGGCAAACTTTATTCGTACTCACATCATCTATCGATACGGTATTCCACACCGGATCTTGACAGGTAATGGAAGGAAATTCTCCAATAGCATGATAGAAAAATTATGTGAAAAATTCAAGTTCAAGCAATACAAGTCATCTATGTACAACACAATTGCGAATGGCCTAGTAGAAGCATTCAATAAAACTTTATGCAATTTTCTCAAGAAAATTGTCTCCAAGTCAAAGAGAGATTGGCAAGAAAGAATCGGTGAAGCATTGTGGGCTTATGGAACCACTCATCGCAATCCTACAGGGGTTACACCATATTTGCTTATTACGGTATAAAGGTTGTCCTTCCCCTCGAAAGAGAAATCCCATCGTTAAGAATGGCAGTGCAAAAGGGGTTGACTATCGAAGAAAATGTCAAGTTACGTCTTTAAGAGTTATAAGCACTTGATGAAAAGCGATTAGACGCTTAGGGAGCACTCGAATGTTATCAAGCACGAATGTCAAAAGCTTTTGACAAACATGTAAAGCCTCGATCATTTCAAGTTGGTGATTTAGTGCTCGCAGTAAGAAGACCTATCATCACAACAAGGCATACGGGAAATAAGTTCACACCTAAATGGGACAAACCTTACATTGTCAAAGAAGTTTTCACGAATAGAGCATACAAAATCGTCGATCATGACAGATTACGAATTGACCCAATCAACGACAAATTTCGCAAGAAGTTTTATTCTTAATCTAGTAATATAAAAAAAATTGAACTACGTTATGACTTGATCCCTTTGTTATAAAAAGGGTACGTAGGCAGCTTAAAGTTCACTTTAAGTTTAGTCACATGTAAAAAAAATCATGTTTCATTGACACCCTTTCCAGCCCATGGCTTCTCCACAAGGAGACTAAGTCCATCTTCTCTTAGTTGATTTTTATCAAAAAATACTACGAGGTGTCAGACTCTAGACAAGAATCGTTCTTTAAAGTAAATCACCGTTCTTCAAAATAAGATCGTCAGAAGCAAGTTAGTGCTTATGACATGGTCTTAGAACAAAGAATATATAAAAGCAAATTGGACGAAGAAGGGCATCATGATAGAGTTGCATCGTCTATCATGAACAAATCTCATACGTCGATGGAGCAATAGGGCGTCATGATAGAGTTGCATCGTCTATCATGAACAAACCTCATATGTCGATGAAGCAGTAGGGCGTCATGATAGAGTTGCATCGTCTATCATGAACAAACCCTAGGAAGCAGTAGGGCGTCATAATAGAGTTACATCGTCTATCATGAACAAACCCTAAGAAGTAGCAGAGCGTCATGATAGAGTTGCATCGTCTATCATGAACAAACCCCAAGAAGCAGCAGGACCAGCAGATCATCATGATAGAGTTGCATCATCTATCACAAACAAACCCTAAGAAGAAGTAGGGCGTCTGATAGAGTTCCATTGTCTATTAAGAATAAACCTTAAGAAGCAGCAGAGCATCATGATAGAGTTGCATCGTCTATCATGAACAAACCCCAGACGTTGACGAATCAGTAGGGCGTCATGATAGAGTTGCATCGTCTATCATGAATAAACCCCAAAAAACAGCAGAGCGTCATGATAAAGTTGCATCGTTTATCATGAACAAACCCCATACACCGACAAAGCAGTAGGGCGTCATGATAGAATTGCATCGTCTATCATGAACAAACCCTAAGAAGGAGCAGGGCGTCATGATAGAGTTGAATCGTCTATCATGAACAAATCCCATACGTTGACGAAGCAGTAGAGTGTCATGATAGAGTTGCATCATTTATCATGAACAAACCCCAAGAAGGAATAGGGCATCATGATAGAGTTGCATCGTTTATCATGAACAAACCCCATACACCGACAAAGCAGTAGGGCGTCATGATAGAATTGCATCGTCTATCATGAACAAACCCCAAGAAGGAGCAGGGCGTCATGATAGAGTTGAATCATCTATCATGAACAAATCCCATATGCTGACGAAGCAGTAGAGTGTCATGATAGAGTTGCATCGTTTATCGTGAACAAACCCCAAGAAGGAATAGGGCGTCATGATAGAGTTGCATCGTCTATCATGAACAAACCCCAGAAGCCGACGATCAAAGAATCATGACGTTGAGGAGATTGTAACCTCATATATACTTGCGTGGGACCTTTAAAGGCTTGAAAAAAAAGTGTCTTAACCTTTGATAGAGCTTCAAGTTGGTGCAACAAATTAACAGCTACTAAACTAGAAGATAAAAAAAAAGAATTAAGTTAAAAGTTAAAAAAAATAGAAAAGAAAAAAAATGAGGGAGGAGAGAAGTTTTTTCTCTCATACCTTTGTTCTGCTTGATGAGTGAAAAATGATCGAAGGTATGGGTCTATTTATAGGCTAACAAGTTCAATTTCTAAGATAATTTAAAATGATTAAATGATAAAATTAAATTATCTTATGTTATTTTATTTTGGAATAAAATCTCGGATTTCACTTTTGAGATATTTAAACATATTTTAATTTTTTAAATAAAATTAAAATTCAATTATCTTATGTTATTTTATTTTGAAATACAATCTCGGATTTCACTTTTGAGATATTTAAACATTTTTTAATTTTTTAAATAAAATTAAAATTCAATTATCTTATGTTATTTTGGAATAAATCTCGAATTTCTCTCTTTGAGAAAATTAAGCATATTTAAATATTTCAAAATTTAGATTTTACCCCTAAATCAAAATTAAAATTTAGATTTTACCCCCATTTTTATCTCAAATTTGAATTGGAGTCATAAATCTAACTTTATCCTAAGATTAAGATCTCGTATTTATCTCAAAATTAGATTTGGTCATTTTATCCCAAAATTAAAATTGGTCATTCCAAATTCTTGTGCATCTAAGGACAAATTAGGGTATGCTAGAAACCTCATCTTTGTCTCAAATTAAAATATGGTTCCAAATTTTATCAAAAAAAAATCATCAAATTTTTATCCTCAAATCAAAGTAAGTTCAGGATAAAACTTTAAACTTTTCTTAAATTAAGGATTGGCTATATTCCAACCATTATTTCAAATTAATCAACCTTGATTCATAGCTTGATTAATTTGATATGTCAAATTGAGCAAAAAAAAAAAAAGAAAAGCTCGTATTTGGACTTTGAATTTATCTTTTCGAGATTCACCCACCCGTACACGTGTATAAATTCGAAATGAGGCATTTGTTGAATAAGAAATTTTGGAACCAATTACAAATTGACACGTCGTTTACTAAAATAATTGTATTTGGAATTAACTAAAAATTGAAGTGTGTCCCAAATTAAATTTAAAGACAAATTGGACAACTATAATGATGTCACATGTCTTTATTATGACAATTAGATCAAATTAATTATGTTGGTTCAATTAAATATTATTTACTTGGGCTAAAATTCAATTGAACGAAAAAATAAGCTTAATTTAGCCCAAAATTAAATATGACCAAAATCCATGTGATTGAGCCCATAGGTATGGTCCATGAACCAGACCAAGCCTAAGTCCATAAAAGTCCACCAGGGAACTCTATAAATAGAGGAGTTCTCTTCATAAGTGTAGGTTGAAAATTTTTTACTCCAAAATGCCTACACAGAATTCTCCCAAAGAGCTAAAAGACTCCCCAACTTTTGAAGTTGACCGCCGTCGAAGATTGAAGCTTATTTGAAGATATAAGCTTTCTTCAAATACTCCAACTTCAAGAACATCACATGCTTCGATTCCTCAAATCAAGCGTAAGCATTCATGGTTGGAAAATTTTGACTCCAGAAGGTCTAGAGAGAATTCTCCCAATAGCTAGAAGACTCCCCAACTCCTAAAGTCGACCACCATCGAAGATTGAAGCTCCTTTGAAGATACAAGCTTTCTTCCAATACTCCAACTTCAAGAACATCGGGTGCTCCACTTTCTCAAATTAAGCATAAGCATCCAACCGAGAAAGAATCAGATGATCAAATTATAAAGATCGAACCACATCACATCAAATCAACGTAAATACAACATCAACACAAGTTCAACTCCACGAATTAAATTTCTCTGAAAATCTCGTGTGAACAGCTAGTTGTTTTTTAAATATTGTGAATTTGTTTTATTGGACTTTAAACAAATTATTTTGAAAAGACATATTATTATATTAATATTTGTGTTGTATCTAACGGCTAATTGAGTTTAAATCTCAACCATTCATTTTTTTTACTTACATCCAATGACCCAAAATGATTTTGAACTTCAAACTTTCCCTTCTTTTTAAATATTCCATTTTCCCCAAATTTTTTAAGAACTTTGTTTATCTTTACAATTCTCAAAAAGTTGCAAAAGCCATCATTGTTATTCTCTCTAAAGATTCCAATTTTCATTCTTTTCATCTTGTCCTTGAGATAATTTTTATTGTATTATGATGATTAATTATTGTGAGTATAAAATTATATACTCACTCTTTTAGAGAGTTTTTTCTTTTGTGTAATTTAAAACTTCAACATATTTTGACGGTCCGATCCTAACCCGTGGAAATGATTGGGTTTTCTCTTGAAATCGAAAAAGGAGTAAGTAGCGGTTCGACTCTAATCCGTGGAAATAGTCAAAAGAAGGTTTTCAATCAAAATTCCAAGAGGTGCTTGGGAAAGTGAATGGAGGTCAAGTTTCACCGAACCACTATAAAATTACGGTGTCTTCTTTCCCTAACTTTTTTCTAATTATTTTCGCATTTAATTTTAGTTACATATTCTTGTAGGTTAAGTTAATTTGATCATTGCATACTCTATTGCATACTTTTTATCAATCTTGTTATTTAACATATTTTAGCTAACTTTCTTTATTTAATTTAAATTTTATCTAATTAGTTTAATTTAGGCTTATTTTGTTAAAAATTTTAATTAAACCCTACTCCCCCCTTTAGGTTTGCCATACTGGTCCAACAATCATGTAGTGTATCAAGCATATAATATGTATCCATTATACCAGTGAAGTATATTAAGTTTATCAGCAGAACCTCAAGTGTATTAGTAAACATAGAAAGTGTACCAACAACACTTAGCAATACATTAAGTGTATCAAACATATAAACTGCATCAAGTGTATTAAATTTGTCGAGTGTAACAAAAATACATCACGTGTATCAAACTTATTAAGTGTATTAAATCTATCAAGTGTATCAGCAAACCGTAATAAGTGTATCAACAATACATAAAATATATCATGCTTGGTGCATCAAGTATATTTAACTGATTGAGTGTATCAACAAAGTTTAGCAAGTACATCAACAACATATCAAGTGTATCAAACTAATGATGTGTATCAATGAAGTATCAGAGAGGAAAAAACAAGTGTATGAATTACATTAGTGAAACAAATCAAGTGTATCAACAGTATGTAGTGATATGTCAAAGATATTTTATATGCCAAGTACATTAATTAGTAAAGATACAAAAAGTGCCAGGTACAATAATTACTTCTTTTTTGGACGATGATCATTTCTTCTTTATTTGTATTTTTCTACTTTTTGAACCTTCACTCTTTTCAAAATTCATTTTCCTCTTTGTCATTTTAACTTTTTCAATCTTTTCTTTGTTTTGTTTGTATTCAATAATAATAGATAAAATATTACTTTTAACAAGTTGTTAGTATTCAACAACAATATTAAATATTGGATAAAGAAATTAATCAAACAATGGTTTAACAGTATAAAAGTGTATGAAATCCCTTGCCATTTCAATTGAAGCATGTGTTTCAACAATGTCTTGAAATAGGAAATGTTCGAAAGCTGAATAATGAATAATAAATAGTTATCAACAATGTTCTTAAATCGAAGTTCCTTGAAGACAAGGTTGAAGTTCAGTCTCGTGAAGTGTATCAACAAGATGATCTTTGATTGGGGTTGAAGTTTGGTCTTCGTCTAAAGTTCGGTAGTTCAATGGTGAACCGTTGGGGAAGATGGAACACGAAACCCTAACATTTTGGTGGAAGATGAAATGTGGAAATGTGAAGGGAAGAAAGAAGATGCGTGAAATGTTTAAAGGGTAGATTTGTAATTTTGTATTTTTTAAATGTGTTGAATTTTTCCATTTTTGCAAACCTAAAAGTTGTGTGTTACAGGCCTACTTTATCAAACTAATTTTGTCATATCTGCAAAAGTCCCAAATAGGGGGAAATCTTTTATAAAAAATAGGATCTTTTTTGTTAGAAATGGAGAAAATAGGGGTTTTCAGAAAGTGTGGGGAAAAAAAAGAATGAAGAATAGAGTTTTTAAAAAGTGTAGGTAAAAGTAAAATGTGGGTTAAAAAGCTTTTTCACCACGTAAACTATATTGAAAAGTATTTAAAATATCTATCGACACAGAATACGTGGTCAGAAACTAAAATAAACGTCGATAGAAATAAAACTTAAAAATTTTCCTTAAGACCACATAACTTTTTGCACACGTATATATTTTTTCGACAAAAACGATGATGTGCCTACTTTTTTTACGTTGCTAGAAAAAATTGTCAAAGACCAAAATTCTTGGGGTGTACCCTCACAAGAACCACTTTTCCCATTCCTATATCCAACATGAATGTTACCTTCATCCTTTCTAAGATGGTTGATACTACTAATAAGATCATCTACATATATTTGATAGTGCAAAAAAGTGGCATTGAGCATGTATCATGTATGGAAAACCAATATGACAGTGTTTGAAGTAAAAATTCACCGATGTTGAAGTTTTAGATTAAAATTAATAAAATTATAAATCTGTAGTTAAAAATGATACAAACCAGCCAAGTTTAGAGTTAATTAATAAAGTTTTTCCAATAACAGATCCATTTGTTTAATATTCATTCCAATATCATGTATAGTTGATATAATGCTTAAAATGTTAATAACAAATAAATGTGAAGACCTCAATTTTATTAAAATGTCTTGATAAACGATGTTGATGTTAATAAATATATATATTTTTTAAAACAAAGTTATAAACAAATATTATAAATTTGATAAATAAGTTAAAATGCTTATTATTTATATTATAGGTATCCACGTTAATGACATTTAGTTATTAATATTGTGTTTGGTTGTTTCAAACTCATAGAAATATAGAAAGTATGGATGAGAATGTCCATAAACCAAGATCCACAAGAATGCTTATGCTACGAGCTACCCACCTCATAAAAGTGTTTTGCTCGATCTTATGTTAGTTCGAATGGCAGCGACCTCTTTCGACTTCGGCGGCCCACAAAGTGGTTGCAACCAATGAATATCCAACGTTTATTCTCATAATCTTCAGAATAAATAAATGATGAAAAAGAGTTGTTTCTTTATTTTGAACCTTTGATTATCTCTTATTCTCATCTCCTCCATACCTACTTGTTCAATTATTCTAGTTTCTTTTTCTTTTTATTATTATTTTTAATTAGGGTCATCTTGAAGCATATAACTCGCCTTTTCCTTTTTCCTTTTTCCTTTTTTCTTTTCTTTTCCCCCTCTTTGCCCCACCTCCGAATATGCATCCCAACTTTTTCCTTTTTCCCTTTTTCCCCTTCTCCACTTTCACTATTCTATGTTATCTCCTCTACATCAAATTCCTTTCCTTTTCAATATTTTAAAAAAACATGCTTACAAATAAAGTTATGTTTTACAATTTTAAAGACATGTTTGTTATCAAATCAACCTAATTGATAGGGTCATCTTAAAGCATATCCTTAAATGTTAAAAAGAACTCAAAAATATGGAAATTGTTATTCGTTTGTGTCCGAAAAGATTTATGAGTTTTAGAAGTTTAAAAATATCCTTGCATTAAAAAAAACTAAAAAAATGCTCATTTTTAATGTAAGAACATAAATCATTAAGACCCTTTAGATTATAGTGGAGTAAGAGGACATCGAAGAAGAAAGGAGAAAATAGACCGAAAATAGAGAAGCAAGAGTGTGCTAGCTATTTATGTTCATTTTATTGACAATAAGGTTATCTTTTAAATTATCTTTTATTTTAATTTTGAGTTTAAGGATATTGAACTTTAAAAGTTAAAGTTGTATTCTTGACATGAAATATATGGTTTAGAGGTATACTATCCTTATAATACTCAACACACAACTTGCTCCTACTAGACAATAGTTGAACAAGTAGAGGGGCAAGAAGGTACGAATAATAAGCAAAACACAATGCAAAAAAATTGTGCTTACCATCCAAAGGAAAAGTACATGCAAGATAGTTTCAAAAGAATACAAAAGTAGCAAAAAAAAAAAAAATTGAAACCATAACTCAAAGGTGGAGAAAATTTATCTTCCTCCACATATTTTGAGCCAGTCAACCACAAGATGGTAATCTGAATTTTTAAGATCAAATCGAGCTAGATCAAAAAATTTAACATCAAATGAGTCAAGATTAGAAGACAACACCCTATGGTCATAGGAGCAACTGAGCATGTCAGCCAAGTCATTGAATAAGAGACCACAAAACAACGTAGATGAAACTCTTGACCATGACTATCACGCCTCACCCCCCACGTGTCTTAAATCTTGCTATGTTGCATGCACCGCGACTTGAGCAACCTTGACACCTCAAGATGAAACGCCAGAATGCTCAACTTAAGTCCTTGAAACTTGACTTTATCGCCTAGTTCAACTTAACATCTTTAGCTACTAAGCATAAAAATAACATAATGTAGCAGAAATAACAAACATTTACTCTTTTATTAACTTAATAATATGCGATCCAAATTTTTCATGTTTTCTTAAGTACATGAATTATAACTTAAAGTCTTAAACGCCTTGCACAGTCTTCAACGCATGGTAGCTCACCTTTCTTATCCCAAGTTGGTCATAACGCCTGGTGACCTAGGGAAGGAAAAACTTAAAATATAAGTCAAAACTTAGTGAGTGATACTTTTTTAAAACCTTTTCAGACGTACAATATATGAAATCCTTTTTATAACATGGCTTTCATCACCTTACTTCATATAACAAAAATCAATCATTAGTCTATCATATTTTTCCTTCCAAGAATATGAACATTTCCACGCATAGACTACTGTGATGTCCTTTTTATCAACAACATCCATAGGAGATATTTTTGGTTCACTTTCCCTTGCTCAAGCCGCTAAGCTCAATACGCTCCTTTTACGTATTGGCCAACTTCACTCCACCATGTAGTCCTTTTCTATATGACTGCCTTTACTCCTTATGTGCACATAATAGTTGACTCAATGATAGAAATAAGACTAATTAATACTTACACACAAAGCATAACATGCAATCATCACGCATAAAACTTTCATTGAAACACCATAAAAACTTTCTTTAGAAATCATTTCAGTCATAAAATAATGTATAAAACAACTTTACATGACAACATGGACTTTGAAAGAAAAATTTTAAATTGTTAAACAACATTTAGAAAAATCACTCACATACTAATTTCTCTTCTTCATAATGCCTAGTTTCATATCTACTCTTCTTGCCTAGTAGCAGCTCTACACTTAGCTGTTCTTAACAAATTCTTAGAGTAACCCTTTTTCTTCGGTTCTAATCTTCCTTTTATACTAATCCTAAGTCGGATTAGTCACCCTATAAGTTCTTTTAAACCGCCCGCTCCTACTTGAAGTCACACACGTGTAAAATTAACATTTCTCATTACCATGCTTAGCTTAAGTTCTTACACATGGTTGCTAACTTGTAAAACTACAAGTTATTGTAGCATTTTATGTAAGATAATGAAGTCTTATCGCATAAGATCAAAAGAAAACACGGAAAAGTAAAAGAATTGAAAACACGGGAAAAGTAAAAGAATTGACTAACTCAGGTATCCCAGACTACAAAAGAACTTTATCTCTGTTTCATCGCGTTTTATGTGTCTTATCGCAGAATATTAGGCAAAAAGAAGTAAAGCTTGGCGATAGAATTTCACGTGAGGAGATGCGTTCAACCAACAGGGTGATGATCACATCAAGCTAGGCGATTTGAAGCGCTAGCAGACAAATTTGGTTGGCGCAAATGTCAGAAAAAGATAAAAGAACGTTTGTGCGATGCTGATACAACTTTATTAACAGCATTAATGAGGTGTGAAATGTCCTATCAACATCACTTCCCACCTATAAATAGAGGCATCTACTTCAGAAGAAAGTGTGCGAAATTGGATCTCGGAGAACAAGCTCACTCTTGATTTCATCCTTTATGTCTTAAGTTTTAGATGAGAGCTTAGAACAAAAGAGAGAGAGTTCTTCCCCACCATTTCCCCTCATCACAACAAGCAAAAATCAGAGCCAAAATTTATGAGAAATCATACTCTGAAGCTCGATTCATTTCTATTTATATTTTGTATTTTTCTTGTATGAAGTTTTAATATGTACTCTATGGCCGAAAGGCATGAAATTATGTTTATAATATTAATGCACTTCTTCTACCATTCTCCCATTTCTCTTGTGCTATTCATTTTCAATGCATTTAATTAGTTTTTGAACAATGTAATGTGCTATTGATATTAGAGAATATGGATGTTTGTCTTGTAAGTCTTGTTTAGCTAAACGAAAAATCAAGTCTTGTTTCTTTGAGGGAAAAAACAATTGCATTGACAGTAAACACCTGACAGGTGAGAACTCGTATTTAACAAAGAGAGAGTCTAAGAGATCGTAGCAATGCAATCTCATCGTTGAATTCATCCTTCGCATAATTTGCAAAAATGTTAATGTGCGGCAAAGGCACCAAAATGATGCTCTCCTTAAATTAGGATAAATTATTTGTGATGCATACAAACTGATTAGATATAAATCATAGCTTAAATTAGGCAAAGGCACCAAAAGGACGCTCACCTTAATTCTGAAGTTAATAGATACTTTGTATCGACTAAAAATATTAATGCACAATACATTGCTATTAGTTGATTAAATATTCTTTCATGCCATGCCTACTATATGAGTTCACATTTCCATACACATCGTCATGATTATCTTGCACCGTCAATAGCACCTTAGTGTATATAATTAGGATAAAAATATTGTGCATAATTAATACTGTATAGAGTATATTGCATAAGACTAGCTACATGATAGATTCAATAGGAACACTAATTCCCTGAGTTCGACCTTGGGCTTACCAAGAAACCTCTCTCTTCACTTACACTTGGGCGATAGAGAGGAAAACTTGTACTACATGTATATCATTAGAAATAAGCAACACATAGTTAGGACATGCACCTTTTATTGCATCATCATATTCTAGTTCTCCTATTAAGTCGCTTACTTAAAGCTTAACATGACATATCCATGAATGATTGTTGCGTAAACTAAAACAAGCAGTTGCCCATTAATTGAGCACAATTAGAAATTTTTCCCTAATTTTCCTAACTCTTTCAATGCCTAACCTCATCTCGCGTTTGATCCTCAAAATGCCTACTGTATCTGTTTGCAAACTCCTTCCTTGCGTTACCTTGCTTCAATGTGAACCATCAGAATGCCTAAACGTATCCCTCAAAACACTTTCTTCCCAAAACTCTTCTCTTCAAAAGCTCTTATACTTAATTGACCATTCTAATCTAATCACGAGTCTAACAATGACTTCTAAGTTAGACCCTAAGTTATGCTCGAGAATAAGGGGGGAATGGTTGTGCATGAATTTTAACCTACTCAAGAGAATCCGTGGGAGAGCCCAAGTGAGCTTAGAGAGAGCTCAATGGACCAATAAGGTGTTCAAGAGAAGCTTATGAGCCAAAGAGAGAGCTTAAGACTACTTATGGTGAGCTTAAAGAGCTCGGTGGGAGCTTTAAGAAAGGCCTAAGAGGAGCTCCTAGGGGAGAGCTCAAGAGGAGCACCTATGGGAGAGAACTTAAGAAACTTAGTCGGACCATGAAGTAGACTCGAGTAGAAAGCTCTATGAGACCCATGAAGTAGGTTCATGAGGAGCTCAAATGTTAGAAGAGAGCTCAAAAGGAGCATATACGTAGAAGAGTTTAATAGAATCCATCAGGTAAACTCAAGAGAAGTAAGTGTTGGCTTTTTTGTCCTTAATCTCAGATTATTTAATTTTAATTAATTAATTAATCAATAATTTGATTATTACAAACTCAAATTAATTTATTAACAATTTGAGTGTTTTGATGAGTCTATAGTATGTAGCTCGAAACAACAATTTCAACACAATTTTAATCAATTAAATAAAAAAATGAGAAGTTAAAACAAGCTTAATGGAAAAATATCAAGCGATTACATAGCACCAATCAAAGAGTGATATTTGGAGTCTTGAAAGTGTCACTTAGGTTGGTTTTAAAAAGAAAAAGATTTTGGAATTTAATTGGTTTTATTTTAAAAAGAAAATGAATTTAACATTTTTTAAAAACAATAAATTTAATATTATTTTAAAAAGAAAATGAATTCAATATTATTTTATGATAAAACAGTGAGATAATCAATTAGGACTCCAGTTAATACTAAAGCTAATAACAGTTGTAAGAGCTAGAGGGACAGCAAAGGAGAATAACACATGAAACTTTGTTAACCCAGTTCGACTAATATTGCCTACGTCTGGGGAGCTGCGTACAGCCTTGATGAGTAATCTTTATTAATATTCACTAGAGTTAATATATATCGATACAGCATATGGTACTCTATTCAATAATATAACTTAATAACATGCGTCTTGACATCAGACTCCAGGCTCCCCCTGAGTTACTTATCTTCACGATGTCTAGCTTCAGGCTCCCCTGAACACATGAGTGAATATCTTTGGTGACGTCTTTAGATCCCTCTAAAGATCCTCGTGATCATACCAATCACTTGTTTTGTCTGTTACTCATCAATAATTGTTACTACGATCAACATGACGACCTCATTGACATAAGATCATCGTACCTTTTTAACTCCGTAGCTTCTGCGGACGACCTTGATGCAAAAGACCGTCTTCAACCTGTATTTTTCGCTTTTTCGCCGCAAAACCTCACCTCTACGTAACGTCACATATATAATATATGTATAGATCTTCTTATCTTAACAAGATTCCTAGAATAGTGGAAAATCTTTTTATCTCTTAAATATCTCATCTTTTAATTCATTAATCAAAGATAATTAGTCAAAGATATTTCATAAAATCTTTTAGACAAACACTCCAACATTTTATATTTGTGTCTAATTGCTAGTTTTTTGACCTATGGTGGACACTTAGTTTTATTGGGGTTTAAAAGAAATAATTTTATAAAGATATATATTATTATATTATTATTTTGTTTGTGTCTAACAAATAGTTGTGATTAAATCTCTAGCATTTAATTTTATTTTACAAGTCCAAATGGATTAAATTGATTTTAGATTTCAACATTTCCTCTTTCTATTTAAGGACATCTTCAAATTAAAATATTCATTTGAAACAATAATTATATTTTTTTTCAATCCTCTCCAAAAATTCAAAGGTTCAATTGTTGCTCTCTCCAAACCTTAAACTCTCTTCTCTTCATCTTATTCTTAGAGAGAAATTTTATATCGTGGGGATTGATTTATTGAGTGCTTGAAATTTGTAAATCTACTATTTAATAAAGTTTTCCTTGTATGGTTCTTTATTTCCAAATCCATTGCTAAAGGGGTTACTTTTAATCCTTAAAAAGATTCATTTATGATGGTTTGATCGTGATCCATAGAGTTTGCTCTTGAACTTATAAAAAGAGCAGAGTACCGGTTGTCTCTAATTTGTGGAAAAAGTCAAAGAATTTAGTGATACCCAAAAGGAGCTTGGATAGTGGACGTAGGACGGTTGTGTCGAACCACCATAAACTTATCGGCGTCAATATTTCTAACCCTCTCCTATTTAGTTTTTGCAATTAATTTGTTGACATTGTTCATTGATATAATTCATTGCTACAACTTGTGCTTGAATTTGTTTATGTCATTTATGTATAAGTCATTTTAATGTAAATGTGTATTTGTATAAAAAATTTTGTCTAATTTATTTATTAGCAAAACGTTTACTAATTTGATTAATCGGGCCTCCTTAGTTTAAAAGTTTCATCAATTTGTAAAAACTCCTTTCACCCCTCTCTAGGGTAGCCTCTTAAGAGGAGCTCATAAGAGAAGAAAGATTCGCATAAGAAAGTTTGCAAGGAAGTCTAACTTCCTAAAAGGAATAGGAAGATGACCAACATGGGAGAGTAGCCAAAGTAGGAGCTTACATGAGGAAAATGATCCACGATGGAGAGCCTAGCCTCGTAAAAGGACTCATAGGAGGAGGAGAACCTACAAGAAAAGACCTTGCCTCGTAAGAGAAGCTCACCTTGAGGAGAACCCATAAGAGAGTGTACTCGTAGGGTAGTGCGCAAGAGAGCTTAGAGGACCCATGAAGGAAGACACCCAAACGATTGAATACGAAATCGTTTGGATTCTAAGCAGATAAGAACCATAAATGGTTAAGAATTTGGATAGAAGCACCTAATTAAGTGTCTCATTTGTTGTGGTAATAATGGTTCAACTGTCCATCTAACATTAACTCGATGGTTTTGTGAATTAAGAGACGCATTATAAGCCTAAGTAACCGTTACAATCTACCATTATATCTAAATTACTAAATTAATTATTAGTTGAAAACATGACTGTGATGGAAAAAAAAACACCAAAAGCATGCAGCAGCGGAAGAAAGGATCATATTCTACTCTATATACATCTAAACGATTTTGAAATTAACATGCAATTACTACATGATAGACCTAAACGAAGAATGTAAAGGTAAATGCTGAGCTTACCTTTTGTAGTTCTCAACTTCTTCTTCGATCCAAAGCTTCTTCTCTGCCTGAAGATCACGAGCAAGGACAACCACTAAGTTGACCTACTAATCTCAAGACCAAGAACCGAGTTGTGGGACTCGTTTTTGTGAAGGGAATCGTTTAGAAAGAAGGAAGGATGTAGGTGAATCGTTTAGAGTTTTTTTTATATGAGAATCATCATCTTTTCTCATTCTAAAATGAGAAGTTTAAATAGAAAAATTACATGCAATTTGCATGCAATTTATTTCATATAAACTCAACACATAATTAATCCATTAACTATTAATGGAATTAGTGGCTTCTAATTGCATTACAATCTACCACATTTCCCACTAACATTTAGTAGAAAATATATTTAGTCAAAGGGCAATTTGGTCATTTTGACCAATTTAAGTCAAAGTCAAACTTTGACTTTCTCTTAGTCAAACTGACTTTTCTTAGTCAAAAATCAACTTTTTTGAATTTTTGCTATTTTACCCGTCTTGACTAATTTTAATCTCTCGAGTATGAATCTACATTCATTTTTCTAAAATTCAAATCATATTTGAATATAAATCCGGTCAAAGTTTTGTTTTTCAAAGTCAAAAGTCAACATGTTGACTTTTACAACTTTGACTATTTCAAAACTTTCCAAGCTTTTAAATATGAATCTACATTCATATTTATTTAAATCATATTTAAACACAAAGCTTAAAGTTTATATCTACCGACTTATATCTTATATATACTTGTCGATTTCTCTCTCTTTTCCTAATTCAAACAATTCGAATTATTCTAACATATTGTTTTTAGTTGAATCCATATAAGCTAGTAGGGGAATCTAATGAACCTATAGATCATAGGCTCCAACAATTCGAGATTAATTGGCTAAACTCTTTTAGACCAAGCTTAATCAACATTCGTTAACTAATGAGTCATTCCATTAAAGACTCATAGTTGTACTCCCCTCACTATTGATATATTTTTGTCCACTTGATATAACCATGATGAGTAAGTCGATCCTTCACATGTTGTTCATAATATTGGCTGGGTCAAAATACCATTTTACCACCGAGATTACATCTCGCTCCTTAAGACGCACTGATCCACTATTCAACAATTGGTTTAAGCTCCAACCTATAAACTTGAATCCTTCTCGGACCAATGAGAAGGTGGGGCCCCTTTTTCAAGACTTGGATTTAGTTCTTAAGGAAACAACCTATCTACTATTCCAGAAGTGGGTAGGAGTGAACTCCATCTTGGACCTTATGTCCCTAGCTATCCACTCGGTCTTATCCCTAAAATGGGAGGCTTATTGGGTCAGCGATGATGAGCTGCCCTCACCTATGCAGATCTAAGGATACTACCAAATGAACAGAAGTTCATAGTTAGCTCAGGATTAAGATCAAGTTACCTAGGTCATCATAATTGAAATAATCAGTTTATAGTTTACGATGTTATAACTAAAAGTGACTATTTCGGAGTTCCAGTCTTATGCAAACCATTTACATAGGATGCCCCCACTGCCATGTCTCTACATAAACGATTCAGGATTACGATCATTTGTACTAACTACGGAGGGGGCCGCATCCATAGTGTTTTTCCAGAATAAGGCGCACAACCTTATTCATACACTATAGACTATTTAGGCTATTAACTCGAACTTAATCCATGTTTATGTCTCTACATAAATTTCAAGTGTATTGACAAACTCAATAAAATAGCCTCGGGACCTTAATGTTTATTGGTTTTAAAATTATAGCATTCAATCATAAACTTTATTGAATCAAATAACAAAGTACGAGTTTTAGGACATAAATTTCAACAAACTCCCACTTGGACTAAAACTCCTAGTAGGATATACCAAGTTAGAATTTAAATAATGAGAAAAGAGTATATATATGAGTATAATAAACATGTATATATTAAACTAGGGCACAATCCCAATAAATCTCCCACTTATCCTAGTTTACAAACAACGTAGACCTAAACCATGTAGGTGGCTCTCAAACACTTTAGCCATGAGAGCTTTTGTAAACGGTTCAGCCATGTTTTGCTCAGAGGAGATTTTTGTTATTGTAACATCTCCTCGATGTATGATTTTCTGGATAAGATGGTACTTTCGTTCAATGTGTGTTCCTTGTTCATGACTTCTAGGTTCTCGAGAATTTGCAACTGCACCACTGTTGACACAGTATAAGGTGATTGGCAGATGCATATTTGGAATAACTTCCAAATCTGTTAAGAACTTTTTAAGCCATGCTGTTTTTTTTGCTGTTTCACAAGCTACTATATACTACCGCTTCTTTATTCAGAGTGAAAAACTGATCCTAATATAGACTTTCTAACATCTTTATCAGATTGAAAAACAGAGTCAGTGTATCAAGTAAGGATCATATCCTTAGAACCATACACAAGCATGTAGTTTTTTGTTCTTCTAAGATATTTTAGAATATTTTTAACAGTTGTTCAATTATCACGTCCAGGATTGGACCGATATCTACTAACCATCCCTACTGAATAGCAAATGTCAGGTCTAGAACATAACATTGCATAGATTAGGCTTCCAACAGCAGAAGCATAGGGAATGTTACTCATATCCTTAACTTTTTAAGGTGTCTTTGGACATTTTTTTTATAAATGAATTCCATATCTGTGCGGCAACAGACCCTTTTTGAAATTCTGCATCTTAGATCTTGACAACATTTTCTTTATATAAGATGTTTGAGACATGGCTACTGTTTTGTTCTTTTGGTTTCGAACTATTTGGATAACAAGAACGTATTGAGCATTTCCCCAATCTTTCATTTGGAATTGCGTAGCTAGCCATTTCTTAAGGTCATAGTCCACATAATTCATCACCTGTTTATAGGTCAATGGATCCTCTATCCCATCATCAGGTATGACGATTTGAACTTTACTTAAACTCAAATAGCGATCAGGCTGTCGTACAACCCTCCCACTACATCGAGGTTCTCCCAACTCTTGAGAAGGATGTGTTTAACCAATATTCTTAGTTTTTTCAACTACTTTAGTGGATGAACTAGGTCTATCTGTAGTATTTTCGGAAATTTCTTCTAATACTAGTTTACTGCGAGTTTGATGATTTCTTATGTGGTCTTCCTCTAAGAACGTAGCATTTGTTGATACAAATACTTTATTTTCTTGAGGGTCATAAAACAAACCACCTCTTGATTCTTTTGGATAACCTACAAATATGAATAATTTTGAACGACGTTCCAACTTTTTAGGATTTTGCACCAACATGTGTGCTGGACATCCCCAAATCCTAAAGTGACGTAAACTACCTTTATGCCCTTTCCATAGCTCATAAGGTGTTTCAGAAACACTTTTAGATGGAACGTTGTTTAAAATATAGATAGCTGTTTCTAAAGCATATCCCTAAAAAGAATCCGACAACTGAGCAAAACTCATCATAGAGCGAATCATGTCTAACAAAGTTCGGTTTCTTCTTTCTGATACACCATTCTGCTGAGGCGTACTAGGTGCAGAGAGTTGTGATTGGATTTCATGTTCTATCAAATAGTCTTGGAAATGCAAGTCCATATGCTATTCACCTTGATCTGATCGAAGTGTCTTTATTGTTTCACCTAATTCATTTTCAACTTCAGTCTTATATTCTTTGAACTTTTCAAAAGAATCAGACTTATTCTAAATTAGGTAAACATGACCATACCTTGAATAATCATCAATAAAACTGATGGAATATTCGTATCCTCCCCGAGCTTTGACATTCATTGGTCCACAAAGGTCCGAATGTAAGAACTCTAAAGATGTTTTGGCTCTAAGACCTTTTCCAGTAAAAGATCTTTTGGTCATTTTTCCTTCAAGACAGGAATCACATGGAGGTAAAGAGTTATCTTCTAACTGACTTAGAAGTCCACTTTTAACCAATCTCTCAATCCTATTGAGATTTATGTGACCAAGTCTTAAGTTCCATAAGAAGGCATTGGAAGAAACTTTTTGTCTTTTATTCTGAGTTTCAGCTATTCTAAACATTTCAGTATTTAAGACAAAGTTTGCTCGTGTTGGTCTTAACTTATATAAGTTGTTTTCAAGCATAGCAGAATAAACATGAATACCTTTTCGAAAAATGAACGCTTCATTAATTTCAAAAGATATTATGTACATATGTTCTAACATACAAGAGATAGATATCAAATTTCTCTTCATTTGAGGTGCATACAAGGCATTCTTGAGTATGATATATCTATCATTAAAAAAAACTTCAAATCTCTCACTGCTTTAGCTGAGACCATTTCTCCAGTTCCAACTTTGAGAGTGATCTCGCCCTCAAAAAGCCTTTTCCTAGAACTATTTTCCTGAAGTGAGAAACAAATATAATCAGTGGCTCCTGAATCTAATATCCAAGTAAAATTTTCGTTTTCCACTAAACATGTTTCAAGAACAAGTAAATCATATTTACCTTGTGCTTCTGTCTTTGCCTTTTTCTGAGAAAGGTATTTTGGGAAGTTTCTCAACCAATGCCTATTTTCACCACAGTGGTAACACTTACCTTTTTCTGTAGTCTTCTTTTCCTTGTTTTGTTTGAGAGTCTTCCCCTTTCCCTTCTTTTCTATCTTACGATTAGGTTTTGAGGGTCCAGTTTTAGATTTAGAGGACGATCCTCTTGAGAATTTTCTTTTTGTAGTAGCAATATTTTCTTCTACTTCCTTTCCCTTATTTTTGGTAAGATTCTGGAAATGCTGGAGCTCATTTAGAAGGGTTGTCAGGTTAAACTCTATCTTGTTCAGGGACGCATTTATTTGAAATGGTATGAAGTTCTTCGAAAGAGGCTCTAAGATAAAGCTAACCTTATTGAAGTGCATCATCGATGGCACCACCATTTACCTCAGCAATATTGAAGTGCATCATCATGTCCAGGACATGTTCTCTAACAGAGGTCCCCTCCTTCATTCACTTAGTATAAATGTATTTAATTGTCTCGTGTCTTAGGGACCATTCTGGTTGCCCAAACATTCCTTTTAATGAATCAATTATCTCTTTAACCGTGGCTAAGGATTCATATTTTTTTGCTAAAATATCAGACATGCTAGCAAGGATGTAGACACGGGCTTTCTCATTGGCCTTTATCCATCAATCATATGCTTTCCGACTAGTTCGGTTTGCATTTGAGGCAAGGGTTTGAGGACATTTCTCAGTTAAGACAAATCTTAAATCATCAACTACTAGTTTTGTGTTAAGATTTGATTTCCATGCCGCATAATTATTGTCGTTAAGTTTTTCGGAAGCTAACAATTGAACTATCGAGCTATTCATGCTGAAAAACAAACATACTTTGTTTAGAAACTATAATCTAATAAGCCAATCTTTTAAGCAAAACTTAATAAAGTATCCATCCTTTTTTATGTTTTGCAACGATAATTTAAAGGTTCAGAATAGCCTCTACCTAAGCGTAACCAATTACTCGTCCTTTGAATCAAGACGATCTTGACCAAAGCTAACTCACAAATATCTTATATTTACTTAGCATTTAGTTACCGTTATTTGGTCAAGAATATACTAACTTTTTAGTAATTCTTGTAAGTGTAACCCTCCATTTTCGGTCTTCAGAGATGAGAACTATTATGCTCCCGAAAGTGGAAAGACAATATGAAAACTTGTCTAAGAAGCTCTATCAAAATGTGGAGTTCACGGTGTTTCGAATCTTATAATACAGCCCTCCAAAAGGTATGTCGCTCTAGGGCAGAAAAACAGACGCATTATAAGAATCTCACGGTGCGACCCAATGGAAAAGACCGTGGGATATATTGTCATATATCCCTCACCTACTTACTATGAACTACTTCCCCCATTCACCTTGTTCATAGCCCATGCAAACACTCTCCAAAGGGAATCCGCTCCTATGCACGGCCCAAATCCCTGCATGAACCTCACATTGTGAACTCTTGGGAACGCTAGAGCTAAAAGTACAATACTTTTCTCCAGCCGAAGTGTTCTATAATGATTTTGGGTAATTTATCCAGAATTTAATTTAGGCTAACTTAAACAAATCCTAAATCTAGGTAAAACATCCGAGCATAACTTTTATACTGGATTTTAACCTACGATGTCTAAGTGATAAACCAATTTTATTACCTTACCTCTCACGCATGCTTCTAAAATTAGGTTAACTAGGCTTAAGAACTTATTACGATCTCCAACTAGGAGGTGTTCCGTAAATCGTCAACTTAAAAACCTCCACTTCTTAGTCATCTTATCTGACTTTTTGACAAGATCGAATCAGGTGTGCCTCTTATAACCTAGTTTTACAAGATATCGACCTAAATCTAATTTTGGAAGATAGGACCTAAATCTAATTTTGGAAGATACAACCTAAGTGGCATGCATTTTATCTTTATTATATATTTTAAAATCTAATTTATTATATAACACTTATAAAACTCTTAAATAAACCTATAACATTATTCATCTAGGAATTCAACAATTAATATGGTATTATTGATTTATTTAACTTTTAAATAAATCAATAATTGATTAATTTTGTTAAATCATATTTAATAAAATTAATTCAATTAATCTTTAAATTAATCATATTAATTTAAATTTTAACAATTAATTAATCATATTAATTAATTTCCACATTAATTTCTCAACATGCATGAACATGTTAACCTATGGTGGGATTTTAA
Organism: Cucumis melo; assembly: GCF_025177605.1. Classification (NCBI taxonomy): domain Eukaryota; kingdom Viridiplantae; phylum Streptophyta; class Magnoliopsida; order Cucurbitales; family Cucurbitaceae; genus Cucumis; species Cucumis melo. The sequence goes on from NC_066862.1 coordinate 15,887,579, forward strand.
AACTATATGTCATACAATATGCACATACAATTTTAGTAATAATTAAATCATACATCACATGCAAGATTAATTAAAACACCCTAAAATGGATTGATTTTGGCTCTCTAAATTAAGTAAAGACTAGATTATTACAATACTAATTTGATGGAGTACAATAACTGCTTGATATTATTTACACGATCGTTGAGCAGGAAGATGGTATTCACGGACATAAGTGATGCGCATACCATATGCGATCGCCGAGCATACCATACGCGATTGCTGAGCATGTAAACGATCATTGAACGATAGGGTTTTAGGTGAGCAATCGTTTACAAAGGTAAGCGATCATTTATAGGTGCCAATGATACGCGTACCATACGCGATCGCTGAGTATATAGTTGCGTATGGGCAATCATTTATAATGGTAAACGATCATTTATAGGTGCCAGCGAAAGGCGTACCATACACAATCGCTAAACATGTAAATGATCGTTTAAGCGCTAGCATTACACGTACCTTACGCAATCGCCGAGCTGGTAAACAATCATTCTAGCACTAGCAATACGCGTACCTTACGCGATCGTTTAGCTGGTAAATGATCGTTTAAGCACTAGCAATACGTGTACCTTACGCTATCGCTTAGCTGGTAATCGATCGTTTAAGCGCTAGCAATACGCATACCTTACGCGATCACTTAGCTGGTAAACGATCATTTAAGTGCTAGCAATACGCGTACCTTACGCGATCGCTTAGCTGATAAATGATCAATTCTTGCAAAGGATACACGTACCATACACGATTGTTTAGCAAGTAAACGATGGGGTCTTAATCAAACGATACACGTACCATACGCAACGTTTACCTAGTAAGAGCAACGTTCACTGGCAATAGCGATACGCGTACCATACGCGATCATTGACAGGGTGAACGATACGCCTGAAATAGCTCCTTCTCGGGTCTGAGCTTCAAAACAGCACTTCTTCTTCCCGAATGAAGTAACTATAGCCTAAATTCAACTCTAATGACACCAATAAATTACAGACTCTTTGCAAAAATAAATTAAGGCACCAACAGGGCTAATTACAATGATTAATGCAAATTAACAACTTAATTTAGAGCCAAATCCAAAACTAATCCATTTTAGTTCAACCATAGCAATTTATCATATAAATTATAAGAACCCACCATATGCATATGAGTAAAACTTAGCATGCTCTGATACCACATGATTGAAAAAAAACACCAAGAGCATGCAGCAGCGGAAGAAAGGATCATATTCTACTCTATATACATCTAAACGATTTAGAAATTAACATGCAATTACTACATGATAGACCTAAACGAAGAATGTAAAAGGTAAAGGATGAGCTTACCTTTTGTAGTTCTCAACTTCTTCTTCGATCTAAAGCTTCTTCTTTGCCTGAAGATCACGAGCAAGGACAACACTAAGTTGACCTACTAATCTCAAGACCAAGAATCGAGTTGTGGGACTCGTTTTTGTGAAGGAAATCGTTTAGAGAGAAGGAAGGTTGTAGATGAATCGTTTAGAGATTTTTATATAAGAATCATCATCCTTTCTCATTCTGAAATGAGAAGTTTAAATAGAAAAATTACATGCAATTTGCATGCAATTTATTTTATATAAACTCAACACCTAATTAATCCATTAACTATTAATGGAATTAGTGGCTTCTAATTGCATTACAATCTACAACATTTTCCACTAACATTTAGTAGAAAATATATTTAGTCAAAGGGCAATTTGGTCATTTTGACCAATTTAAGTCAAAGTCAAACTTTGACTTTTCTTAGTCAAAAGTCAACTTTTTGACTTTTTGCTTTTTTACCCATCTTGACTAATTCTAACCTCCCGAGTATGAATCCGCATTCATTTTTCTAAAATTCAAATCATATTTGAATATAAATTAAGTCAAAGTTTTGTCTTTCAAAGTCAAAAGTCAACATGTTGACTTTTAAAACTTTAACCGTTTCAAAACTTTCCAAGCTTTTAAATATGAATCTACATTCATATTTATTTAAATCATATTTAAACACAAAGCTTAAAGTTTAACACAAAGCTTAAAGTTTATATCTACCGACTTATATCTTATATATTTGTCGGTTTCTTTCTCTTTTCCTAATTTGAACATTTCGAATTATTCCAACATATTGTTCTTAGTTGAATCCATATGAGCTAGTAGGGGAACCTAATAGACCTATAGATCATGGGCTCGAACGATTCGAGATTAACTGGCTAAACCCTTTTAGACCAAGCTTAATCAACATTCGACTAATGAGTCATTCCACTAAAGACTCATAGTTGCACTCCCCTCACTATAGATATATTTTTGTCCACCTGATATAACCATGATGAGTAAGTCGATCCTTCACAGGTTGTTCATAATCTTGGTTGGGTCAAAATACCGCTTTACCCTCGAGATTATATCTTACTCCTTAAGACCCACTGATCCACTATTGAACAACTGGTTTAAGGTTAAACCTAACCTGAATCCTTCTCGGGCCAATGAGAAGGTGGGGCCCCTTGTTCAAGACTTGGATTCAGTCCTTAAGGGAACGGTATCTACTATCCCAGAAGTGGGTAGGAGTGAATTCCGTCTTGCACCCTATGTCCCTAGCTATCCACTCGGTCTTATCCCTAAAATGGGAGGCTTATTGGGCTAGCGATGATGAGCTGCCCTCACCTATGCAGATCTAAGGATACTACCAAATGAACAGAAGTTCATAGTTAGCTCAGGATTAAGATCAAGTTACCCAGGTCATCATAATTGAAATAGTTAGTTTATAGTTTACGGTGTTATAACTAAAATAACTATTTCGAGGTTCCAGTCTTATGCAAACCATTTACGTAGGATGTCACCACTCCCATGTCTCTACATGAACGATTCAGGATTATGATCGTTTGTACTAACTCAAAGCGGGTCGCATCCATAGTGTTTTTCCAGAATAAGGCGTCCAACCTTATTCGTACACTATAGACTATTTGGGCTATTAACTCGAACTTAGTTCATGTTTATGTTTCTACATAAAGTTCAAGTGTATTGAAAAGCTCAATAAAATAGCCTCGGGACCTTAATTTTTATTGGTTTTAAGATTATAGCATTCAATAATAAACTTTATTGAATCAAACAACAAAGTACGAGTCTTAGGACATAAATTCCAACAGACTGAATACCCTACTATTTTCTTTATTATCTAGTTACTCAGAAACACAAGACTGACTCGAGCATCAGAGTGTATATGGTTAAACATACCACATCCATATCCTCTTTTGTTTTCCAAGCACTGAGACGATTCCTTCTTGTAAAACAAATTTACGATTGATCCATTTCTTAGACAACAACAGTTGTACCGTTGGTTTAAAATTTTAAAATAATTTTTTTCTAGCTTAAAATTTAGTCTAAACAACGGTGCATATTCAATTATTGTCGTTATAAATTTTAACTAGTGATGGTTCAAATCTTCGTTAACGAAAGAGTAACATGCGTGAATTTATTTTCTTCATAATTGTTTGACGATTACGATTTTTGCAGAAAGTTTCATATAAGATTTCTTTTAATTAAGGCTAAGTTAACTTTCAACTTATTAACAAAAAATTAATAAACATAGTGTTTCAATCATCCATACTCCAATTATTATACTTAAAAAGAGTTGTCTACTAAATGGGAAGTCCACATTCCACAAAAGGAAATTGGGACTTAGCATCGAGTATGTTTTATTAAGCAATAATTTAGTTTATAAATTTTTATGTGACGATTTGGTCCATTATTTTAAATTTACTGATCTACACGTACAAAATATTCAAATAAATCTAAACTAGGTGTCACATAAGTGTTTAGTTATGAATATGAATTGTGATCGAATAGAGTAAGATTACAACTAAAGTAGATTGAGAAAAATAATAATGAAGAAGGAAGAAGGGAGAGAATAGAGCACAAGGATTTTGCGTGAAAAACCCCTAAACAAGTTAGGATAAAAACAACGGGCAAGAATAGAAGAATTTACAATATAAAATAGGAGTTATACACTTTCTTTCTTATTGAGGAATACAAAGCTCTCTTATAAGAATTAGAAACACTCTCTATTTTATACCTCACTCAACTTGTTGGAGATTTTGGGATGGCTTGACAGCTATGGGTGTTCACCTATTTATAGCGAAAAGATACTTGGCCATCAAGCAAATCCAATGGCTCTAAGTTATCCTTGATAGATATGTATGATCCAATGGTTCCAATTGTTCTAGAGAGATGTGAAAGATATAATGGCCATAAATTAATCTTGGACAAAGTGTGAGATCAATGATCCAAAAATTGTCTTTAAGAAACTTCTTGAATCTTAAAGAAAATTCTTGATAATTATCCAACAATCTCCAACTTGAAGATTTGATTGATAATCAATCACATCTGACACCATTCTTTCTTCCTTGCCATCTTCATGTTGCTTATGCTTCTTCTAGACCATTTGAGGATCAACACCAAATGAACTTGTTAGCGTTGACTGCCTTTTTCAAGTAATCTACAAGGTTATCTTTTGTATGAATTTTATGCATATCTATTATTCCTTCCTCCATATTCTCACAAATGAAGTGGTACTGCACTCAAATATGTTTGGTCTTCGCATGGAAAGCTAGCTTCTTTGCAAGATACAAGGCACCCTGATCTCAAAACAAAGAGATTTTGCTTATGTTCATGTCCAAGTTTCTTCAAAAGCATTTTTAACTATACGACTTCTTTACTAGCTTGTGTAGTAGCAACATATTTTGCTTCTGTTATTGACATAGCCACAACTGACTGCAGTCTAGAAACCCAGGTTACAGCACCACTAGCAACATCGGAAAACACAGATCCAGTGGTCGATTTGCTTTTATCAAGATCACCTGCATAATCAAAGTTAACATATCCTTTGACGACAGTTAAGTGTGTTCTTCCATAATACATACAATATCTATGGATCCTTTGATGTATCTAAGGATCCTTTTAACAACGTTTTAATGCTCACGGCCAGGATTCGTCATACACCAACTAACTACTCCTAACACATGTACAACACTTGGTTTAGTAAATATCATGGTGAACATTAAACTTCCTACTGCAGATGCATATGGTAATCAAGACATCTCTATCCTCTCTACTTCACTGCCAGGGCTAATATTGGAGGGATATCTTGAAATTAATAGGAAGGGGGTAGAAATTGGCCTACAATCTTACATGTTGAAGCATCACAATACTTTCTTCAAGTAATTATTCTGAGATAACCAAATCTTCCTATTATTTCTGTCTTGGTGTATTTGCATCTCCATAATCTTTTTTGCTAATCCCAAGTCTTTCATTTAAAATTTTCTAGTAAAATGAGCCTTCAATTCTTCAATACGATCTTTATTGGAGCCTGGTACCAATATGTCGTCTACATTTGTAAGACAATGAAGTCTTTTTCTCCAAACCTCTTAAAATATGCATAAGAGTCTCCATTAAGTCTGTTGTATCCAAGGCTCACAATGCAGGAATTGAATATCTTGTACCAATACCTCAGCATCTATTTAAGATCATACAAAGACTTTTTAACCTACAAACCAAGTTCTCTTTTCCCTTTACTTTAAAGCCTTCTTGTTGGAGCACATATATTTCTTCTTCAAGATCTCTATGGAGAAATGCAGTTTTTATGTCTAACTGCTCCAAGTGTAAGTCAAATGTAGCATACATTGTCAAAACTATTATAACAATAGTAAGTCAAACTACTGAAGAAAATATCTCATTAAAGTCAATACCTTCTTTCTGAGTATATCCCTTTTCCACCAATATTGCACCATTACCGCTCTACTTGGTTGTCATTACTACAAATTTGGCCTTCTTTGATGTGTAAAGTGTCACAAGTGTGCTTGTCCAAGGCGTTGTTTGCCTATGGTTGCATGCCCAAATACTCCCAAATTAATTTGTCTTTATGTCTTGTACGTAGTTTTTAGTCTATTGCTTTCCTTTTTGTACTGCTGAGCTAGGGTGTGATGTTTTGGCATTTTCATATGCAATCCTGCCAACGCTAAAAATGTTCAAAATATACTATAAGGGAGGCATAGTACTTGAATCCCTGACCAAGTCTTGTCGCACTTTTCACAAGCTAAGCTTTTCTTTACAATTGACAGCCTTCAATGTTTTTATTTATGATGTTTTCAATGATTTCTTTTCTCTCAAACGTTTTATAAAACAATTTTCTCAAGAACGTGAAGGAAGGCTACATCATACCGCGAGTTTGTCTGCAACTTTTGGGTTTTATACGACTGACTTATTGACGAGCAAAACAAATACCGCACAATCGTGTTTGAAAGGCTACGATTATGACACAAAGCACGTCAAAAAATGCCTACCTTGATGGTTTTTGCCCATCAAGTAGGCAGACATCAAGAAAGCCCGACAATCAAGTAACTAGGTCAAAACATGTCATCAAAAACTCTTTCTTGATGGTATTGGCCATCAAGAAAATTGAAAAGTTCATCAAGAAAAATCGTTTTCTTGATGGCCAAAACATATCAACAAAAACTCTTTCTTGATGGTAGTGGCTATCAAGAAAGGAGACTTTGATGTTTTTTGTCCATCAAGAAAATCGAAAAATCCATCAGAAAGACCAGTTTACTTGATAGCCAAAACATGTCATCAAAAACCTTTTCTTAATGGTATTGGCCATCAAGAAAGTGAACTTTGACGTCTTTTGCTCATCAAGAAATTAAATCGGTCAATCAAGATAATCCTTTTTGTTTATATGTTTTGCCCATCAAGATAACCTTTCTATTGACGGGTTTTGACCGTAAAAAAATCTATTCTTGATGTTTTATATCCTTCAACTATAACAGCTTTAGAAAAATAGAAAAGAATATGAGTCATTACAACCCTCCAATATATGTGACATGTAAAAGACCTCAAACAAGCTTAAAAAAACCTGAAAATACCAAAATGTTAAAATATGAAAAATCCATTACATACAACTAAAACCAACTCCAAACAACTTTTGCAAATTCTTTTGAACTACATATATAACCTGTACAACTCTGCCACAACTCCATAATTCTAACAACTCGAAACTTTTAACTTCACAACTTTAAACAACTCATGCAAAATATCAACAATCACAAATATAAAATTCATACAATTAGACCATATAATTGAAACACAAGTAACATATATTTCATACACTTACTAGACATCCATCAAATAAATTAATTAATAGGATTTTTTCAAAAATATAACAAAGCAGTCAAATATTTACATTGTATAGAATATTTACATTGTATAGAACAATTTCAAATACGGAAAAAGCACATAGGCCCTCTATGGAAAATACCAAAAATGTCTCACCAACCATGTCGTCAACAACGCACGTAATATATTTGTACATGATCGTTTATATTTGGCAATTGTTTGGTACACAATTGTTTAGATTTGGATAGCCAAATCTAAACGATTTTTTTTTCAAGATTCTTTGTACACGATCGTTTAATTTGGTTACACGATCATTTAGATTTGATTGTTTAGATTTGGGTAGCCAAATCTAAACAATTTTTTTTCATGATTCTTTGGTGATAGTGTAGATTTGGCTAAACAATATTTTTTCAAGATTATTTTGGTACTCGATTTTTTTTTTAGATTTTGCTACACAAATCTAAACACTTTTTTTTTAAGATTCATTGGTATACGATCGTTTAGATTTAGCTATTACGACGTTATTTTTTTCAAGATCTTTTATATTTAGTACACGATCTTGAACAACCAAATAACAGTTTGAAAAAAAATATAATATTTGATATACGATCTTGAACCAAATAACAATTTGGAAAAAAAAAAAGGAAGAGAAGAAAGACGATGGAAAGAAAAAAAATTGCAGTGGAGGAAGAGAAAAAAAACGATGAAAATGAAGGACAAACCTGGAATATTTTAAAAAAATTGCCTCATTCGTGAGTTTTTTCATTTTGTTACATGGACTGTAAATATTTTATCGATTTGTTATATTTATGAAAAACTCCCTTAATTAATTAGTTTTCATTAACCAACTGTAACACAATGTTTCTACAAAAATAATATCTAACAAATAGGATCAATGAAGACATAACCCTGTGGAAATTGACATCGTATCACAATATGCCTAAATCTATAAATATAAAAACTATCTGTTCATTGCAATAAAAACATGTATCATATGTAGCGTCTTTGAAAGTCACAGTAATCAGAACTCGTTGCATCCAATTCAGATTAAATGGTGCTTGTCTCGTCGGCTGCAAACAAAATAAATATAATTTAATAATTAGATTGTACTTTGACTTTTTCATTCAGCTTTATTTTTTATATTAAAAAAGAAAAAATAAAACTATGAACGGATGATTGGACAAGAAAACTAGCTAAGTTAGTTAACTCCATAAAATTGCACATCAACACCATGAACATCATGAATGAAAAGACTGATTTATCTGAAAGTTCAGGACAATTCGCCATGCCATAGAAAATAATTGTTCTCAAAATTCCAAACCAAGATTCCTTTAGGAACTAAGAAACATCAAAATTCCAAACAAAGATAAAAGTACAAAAAAAAAAAGAGTAGATGAGAACTAGCTAGGTAACAATATCCTTGGAGAGCTTGTGAATGAATGATAAAGCTATGAATAACACCTCCACCAAACACTGAAAATGGAGTGACCTTCGAGCAACAACGATCGACGAAGTGATCTTTGAGATCTATGAAGTACGAGCGACAAGTGACCTTTGACGGCAACTTTCGACGAAGACTTGAGCAGCAACTTTTGATGAAGACTTCGAGTGGCAAGACTAGAGCGGCGAAATTAATCTAATTGCGTTAAAGTTTATTAAAAAATGAGTTTTGTTAATAATCAATGCCCATCAAGAAAATCATTTTAAAAAATTGGGCCTACAAAGAAAATGAGATTTTTCATAAATGTAACAAAACACCAAATTATTTACGGCACGTGTAACAAAGCCCATGAAGTTAGCCATTTTTTAAATATTCCAGATTTGCCCTTCCGTCTTTCTTCTCCTCTTCGCTGCGATTCCTTTCATCGTCTTTCTCCTTTTTTTTTTCACTGTGATTTCTTTCCATGTCTTTCTTCTTTTCCTCTTCTTTTTTTACATCGTTTAAATTTGGGTAACCAAATCTAAACGACTGTGTACAAAAAATAACAAAATCTAAAAGGTCGTATATAAAGAATTTTCTTTTCCTCTTCTTTTTTTACGTCGTTTAAATTTGAGCAACCAAATATAAACAACCATGTACGAAAAATATCAAATCTAAAAGATCGTGTATAAAGAATCTTGAAAAAAAATCATTTAGATTGAAGTAGCCAAATGTAAACAATCGTGCCAAAAAAAATAAATCATCGTGTAGATAAATCTAAACGATCGTGTACCAAAAGAATTAAAAAAAAATCGTTGAGCCAAATCTAAACGATCGTGTAACCAAATTTAAAAGTAACCAAATTAACCGATCGTGTAACAAAATTAAACGATGAATTGAAAAAATAAATTGTAGCCAAATCTAAACGATCATGTACCAAACAATAGCCAAATCTAAATGATTGTGTACCAAATATATTACGCACACGTTGTTGCAGCATGGCTAACGGAGCATTTTTGGTATTTTCCACAGTAGGTCTGTGAGCTTTTTCCATTTTTTGAATTGTTTTATACAGTGTAAATATTTTGCTGGTTTGTTATATTTTTTAAAAGACCCCTAAAGAAAATCTTTTTTTGTTTTATGGATATGAACCAATTGAAATACAAATTTATTTTGGTTAATGTTCATAAATATAACAAACTACTCAAATATTTACGGCTCGTGTAACAAAGCCCATAGAGTTAGTCATTTTTAAAATATTTTAGGTTTGCCCTTCTTTCTTTCCTCTTGCTTCTGCTGCGATTTTTTTTCTATCGTCTTTCTTCTTTTTCTCTTCCTTTTTTTCGGTGTGATTTCTTTCCATCGCCTTTCTTTTTTTCCTCCTCTTTTTTTACGTTGTTTAGACTAGGATAGCCAAAATCTAAAATATCGTGTATAAAGAATCTTAAAAAGATCACTTAGATTGAAGTAGCCAAATCTAAATGATCGTGTAAAAAAAATAAACGACTGTGTACCAAAAAAATATAATTAAAAAAATCATTGAGCCAAATCTAAATGACTGTGTACCAAAGAATCTTGAAAAAATAAACGATCGTGTAAACAATTATAAACGATCGTGTACCAAAAGAATCTTGAAAATTTTCATTTAGCCAAATCTAAACAATCGTGTACCAAATTTTGAAAAAAAAATTAAACGATCGTGTAGCCAAATATAAATGACCAAATCTAAACGATCATATAACCAAATTAAACGATAGAATTAAAAAAATAAATCGTTTAGATTTGGTTATCCAAATCAAAATGACCAAATCTAAGCGATCTGTGTCAAACAATAGCCAAATCCAAACGACCGTATACCAAATATATTACACGCGTTGTTGACAGCGTGGTTGACGAGGCATTTTTGATATTTTTCATTTTAAGTCTGTGGGTTTTTTCCGTTTTCGAAATTGTTCTATACGGTGTAAATATTTTGCCGCTTTGTTATATTTTTTAAAAGACCCAATTTATTTTTCTAATTATTTCAAAAGCGCTAAATTATTTTAAATTATTTGACCAATTTAATTTTTCTAGTTATTTCAAAAGCGTCAAATTATTTGACCAATTTATTTTTCTAATTATTTTAAATCGCCAAATTATTTCGAAGTATTTTTCAAAGTGTTTCTCGATGGGTCATGCCCATCAAGGTATGTTTTTCTTGATAGCCAATGTCCATCAAGGAAATTATTTTAAAAATTCAAATTATTTTTTGACGGGCAATGTCCATCAAGATATGTTTTCCTTGATAGCCAATGTCCATCAAGGAAACTATTTTATAAAATTATTTCAAAAGAGAAAATAAATATTTTTCAATTTATTTTTCAAATTATTTCAAAGTATTTTTTTTATGTGTATTGTCCATCAAGCAATGCTTTTCTTGACAGGTTGTTATCGTAAATGAAATCCCAACCCAAAAACTCACGTATTTTACCATTTTTTCATATGTGTCTACAAAATTTCTACATTGTAGGCGGTTTAAGCCATGCAAGATGCATCTTGATGCGATATAGATCGTTTAACTATCTTATAATTAAGGCGAGCAACCTCTCAGTGCCTAAACCCCATACTTGTTCTCCTTTCGAGACTCAAATGATAAAGATGAATCAAGCAATATATACCTAGGTTTCCTTACTTATAAGCTTCACATTTTTCTCTCTATTTAAGCCAAGCAATCTCTCGGTGCTTGAACACCACACTTGTTCTCCTTTTGGAACACAAATGATTGGAGGCAAAACACCAAAAGTTAGTTTTCAAACTCCCTTCTACACTTGCTTAACAAGGTCTTTGCTACTTATTCTCTCGACCAATTGGCGACCAATGCTTGATTCCTTCTCTTAAAGATAACCAAATGATAGAGTTAATCTCAAGATAAACACAATGAGTCTTATAATTAAAGAGCTCTTATCAAGCACATAATCACACATTTAAACTACTTAAAACACTTCATCAAGATGATGAACAGTAAAGAGATGAGAGAACAATAGTGGATAAATATGCATTATATTGATAAAAGTAGGCCTCTCGCCCATGAGAATAATACATTCATACAATACATTTAAAAGATACAAAATGAAAAGTAAAGAAATGTGTTGAGCTATAGAATGCATTTTCATGCATTTCTAGACTCTTTTACAAGTTAAGGGAATGGTTGGTGAATTTCTCTCTCTAATCTATCTCTACGCTCTCACTCAGAAGTTGATCGAAGAAGAGGTAGGGGAAGAGGAACTTCTACAAATGGGGACGGATTCTAAAACTCTGCTTTTACCAGCCTTCTTAAGGAAGGCCCCCCTCTTATTACTTGTTCATGGTGGAGTTATAGGTACTTATAGGCATTTTTAGGTGGTAAATTAATTACACTATGTTGCACATTTTTCCTTCCTATGCTGCAATCCATCCTTGCCTACAAATGTCAGTGTAGAAATTAGTTGTTTCATGTCTCATTAGCTTCAGCTACCGCGCTTTTCTTTTAGAGAATCATCTCGTGTAATGATGTGTTTGTATCTCGCCTTACGATTATAACTTGCTAGGTAGCTTTCTTATCGCTAAGTTCTTACGCACGATCTTCTTGTGATTCGCTTCATTTCTTCTTTTCGCCATCCTGCATGTAAAAGCACTTAAAAACATAGTTAATCAGGAGTAGTGACTTATGTAAGGTTTCTTGTTTTTTTCGGACTCAATTGGGTAAACTATATTTTATTCTTCATAATGTGTCATTGATTCAAGATCATTGCATGCAAAATGCTCCTTATAAATCTCTTCATTATGCGCTTCTAAGCCCTTAGTTTTCCTATTTCTTGTCCAAGTGCAAGCAAAAAAATATGTTTATCTGGGTGATCTAGAGTCGAACACAAGGAATTGATATCAAAGCTTAGTTCTAGGTCAACTAGGTGTTCAAGCAGTATAAAAGAACAAACTATACAGTGTAATGATGTAAGTTTAAATTATATCTGAGTGTAAGTTTAAACTATATCTACTTATCTACACTAGAGAATCTATAAAGAGGAATTAGGATGGATGCGAGATGGGATAGTAGACTAACTTGCATAAAAAAAGGGGAGAAGGAAATCTATGCATTACTAGACGATTAAGCAATCAAAGAACCTTGATGTGATATAACTTAGTTAACATGCTTATGATAAAGACGCGCTCCTCTTGGAGTCATTAAACGCCATACATGGTCACCTTTCTAGATTCAAATGACCAAGCTGCATTAAGCAAGTTATATTTAGAACGCTTCACTTACGAGACTTATAGACCTTCACGTTTAAAGGTGGCAACCTCTTGACACCTAATACCCATACTTGTTCTCTTTTCGGGATTCAAATGATGAAAGTTATCTCGCCAAGGTGGGGTTTGTTTCCAAACTCCCCTTGCTACTTACCCTATCAGGTAGTTAACGATATACACTGGCCAAGTGATGAAAATAGCTCAGCTAACACGATAAAAAATATAAGCTAACATTCTTATCAAGAACTTATCGTAAAATTTAAACTGTAAATAACACAAAGATGTTAAGTCACGTTAACTCCATCTACCTTTTTGTCTTTTAGCGAACCTCTTCTTGCCTAGTCTTCGCAAGTTCCTCTGCGATTCGCTAGCTCCTTCTTTTGTTCTTAATCCTATGTTTAGACATTAAAAATAGGGTGAAACAAACATGAAAGCTTATGTAAAATATGTTTCCAAATATTTATGAATTGTCCACATAAATTACGCGTTTTGACACATTTCTTTTGCATTTTGGTCACGTTATTCTATCTAAAAGGCTACAATAACTTGTATTTCTACAAGTTATCACACCCCCAAGTTTAGAAAAATGCTTGTCTTCAAGCATCACTCCATATTATGCTTGTTCGCAAGCAAAATTCCTTCTCAAAGATTCACCTTCCTCCTTGTGTTTCTAAACTTCTCAAAATGTGATCAAGTTTTATTTGGTATTCAGAGTCTACTCTCATCGCGTACTTCTCGCTATGAAAACATTTCTAAGTTCAAAACATGGCAAGCTTAATACTCAATATATCCTTGTTCATTCCCTACAAGAATCTTATATCCAAAATTTCAGAAATGTCTAAAGTTTTTGAAAAGTTTTGAATCCTTTTATTTGGTGTAAGAATGCTTTTTATTTATTTACTGGAATGTTTGGCGTTAAGTGAGAAATCATAGGCACTCTATGAGTTCGTTCCTCTTCTCAACTATAACTCTTATAGCCTCTAATTACTCAACTCTCTACTTTTTACTTTTGAAGCTTTGCTTCTTATTTTTTATGAGAGGAGGCAACATAGGAGTTGTTATTTTTAATTGAATGAAAGAATGACAAAATTTTTAATTTTTTTACACTTTTGGCTTTGCTTTAACTTTTGTTAAAATGTCTTATTTTTAAACGCCTTGAAAGGGTTTTCAAAAAGTTCTAAAAGCTTTAGCTTGAACCTCTCACACCCCTAAATATAGAGGTTAGTGATGTCCTCATTGCGAAAAATGAATGATAAGATTATTCGCAGAAAAATCTTACAAAAGAGGTTTGAGGTAAAACTTGTTCGCCTAATAAACTTTAGAATTAATCCCTAAGTAATTTTCCTTAACAAGTTATACGCTTAAATGACAAATGAAACTTTATTTCACATGATTTATTTTACTGAAGTTATCATTGAGATGCAAGCAAAATTTAAAGTACTAAAAGGCGGTAAGCCAAGCTTGCGACAAGAAAAACTAAACGCATAATAATTGTGTCAAAGTGTGTACTTGCATTGAAAATATCATAAATACAAGAAAATAAAATTTACATAAGTCAAAATTAAAAATTCAAAAAAAGAAGAAATAAAAAAAAAATACAACACATCCCCTTTTTAAAGTTCTGACGGTAGAGGTAGTTGTTGTGGTTCTTCTAGTGGTAACAGAGGTTGTTGATTCCTCCTAGCTCAAACCACCAAATCAAAATGCGTTATGGGTCTTGCTATGTTTTGCAGAACCTAAGGCACTCTAATGTTACTACAAAATAGAAGGTGATGATATCTTAATAATGTGTTGAATTGGGTATCGCACCTCCAGTATAGATTCTTTCTCCACATGTACTGTTGCAATCTTTGAGCTTTCATTTATAGTGTTATCATCTACTTCATTGTTTCTTATCTTCCATAAAGATTACATCCTTACTGATGATGACCTTGTGGACTGTGGAATCCCATAGGTGATACCCCTTCACACTATCAATATATCCCAAGAATACACATCTCTAGATTTTAGATCCAACTTTGTAGTTTCTTAAGCATTGTATGTTGCGTACACTAAACTTCCAAATATATAAAGGTTTAAATAATCAAGCGACTTTTCAGTCCACAATCTATTGGTGTCTTCAACTCAATTGCAGATGATGGAGAATGATTTACTATGTAACAGACAGTATTAACTTCTGCCTAGAAAGTTTTCTTTAAGCTTGCAACTCCCAACATTACTACTCTTGTTCTTTCTAATAAGGTTTTGTTCATCCATTCTGCCACTCCATTTGTTGAGGAGTGTAAGCAGTAATGAATGCCTTTTTTATTACAGAATTTTGCAAACTCATTGCTTATATATTCTCCTCCATTATTTGTCCATAAACACTTGATCTTTTTATCAGATTAAAGCTCCACTTGCACTTTGAATACTTTGAAAACCAAACATGCATCTCCCTTCTTCTTGATAAGATAGAGTCAACACCTTCTGGAATAATCATCTATAAAAGGCACAAAGTTCCTGGCTCCTTCTAGAGGTGTAACCAGTGATTGATATACATTAGAATGAACTAGTTCTAGAATCACTTTATTTCTAGAACTTAATGTATTGAACTTTAATTTGTGCTGCATAATTGTAATACAATGCTCACAAAATGGTAGAGACACCTCTGTGACCCTTGGGAGTAGATTTTTCTCTACAAGAACTTTTAATTCTTATTTAGACACGTGACCCAGTTTACGATGCCACATCATCGAGAGCTTTTCACGTGAACAACTTAAAGCAACATATGTTTTTCCTTTTTGCAAAGTTTATCCCTTTAAGATGTACAAGTTTGCATCTACCTTTCTTCCTTTCATAAGTACTAGTGTACCTTGAATTACTTTCATAATTCCCTTCTCAACTACAACTTTGCAATCAAGATCATCAAGATGACCTAATGAGAGTATGTTCTTTTTCAGGCCTTCTACATGTCGCACTTGTAGAATCGTGCGAACAGTGTTATCATGGAACATCAACTTGATAATTCTAATATCGATGATCTTCAAGGTATGATCATTACAATTGAACACAGATCCTCCAAAGATAGGTTCATAATTATGGAACCATTCTTGATAAGAGGTCATGTGATAAGTGGCTCTTTAGTCGAAGACCCTATGAGACTTGTGCCTAAATAGAAGGGTCAATTTTGGAAAACAAGTATTTTAGTATGGATTTTGAAGAAGGCTTGGAAAAGAAAGTTTTTTGAAAGCAAAGTGTTTTGTTGAGTCTTGCAAAACTAAAAGATTCGAAGAAGGAAGATGTGTTTAAGCAATGCGAGGAGAATGAGAAGGCAGACAAGACTGACTAAGTAATCTGAAGTTCAATGCAAGATAAGCTATGCAATGAGGGATTAGAAATTTTTTGAGAAATTTCCTAAGTATACTAATGGGTCACGTGTAGGAGTTTAAGCTAAAGCATGATTAAGATATACATAGTGCTTCCACATGTGGAGTTTCAAGTAGGAGCTGACAAGTTTATGAGAGCTTAAGAATGACCAATCCAATTTAGTATTAATATAAATAAAAGAAGAGGTCAGAAGAGAAGGATGATTATTCTAAAAGATTATTGAGAAACACTAAGTGTAGAGCTATATTCTATTAAGCAAGAAGAAGAAAAATCTGAAGCTAGGCATTCTGAGGAAGGAAGTTTGGTTTATGAGTGATTATCCAAAATGTTTTAAGAACTTAAAGCTTTTTGTTAATTTCCTTTGTTGATTTGTAATGATGTTCTTATGCTAATGTTTATAAAGAAATGCTTTCGAAAGAAAGCTTGTGTTATATAGATCATGAATGTATATTTTGCCTGTTGCAAACCATTAGTCTTATTCTTGCGTATGAAGCTAACTATTATGTGCACATAAGGAGTAAAGGCAACCATGTAGAAAAGAAATACATAGTGGTGTGAAGTTGGCCAATGCATAAAAGGAGCGTATTGAGCTTAACGGCTTGAGCAGCGGGAATTGAACCAAGAATTTCTCCAAGGGTTACACTAGTCTATGCATGTGAATGATTCACGTTCTTGGAAGAAATTAATACGAAAGGCTAATGTATGGTTTCTGTTTGTAAAATGAGGTGATGAATTCATGTTTATGAAAATGATTTCATATATGTTTGTATGCTCAAAAAGGTTTTCTTAAAACGTCAGTCACTAAGTTTTTACTTATGTTTCAAAGTTTTCCCTCCCCCAGGTCACCAGACGTTAGGGCCAAGCTGGTTTAAGAAAGACGAGTTACCACGTATTGAAGTTGATCGGGGTGATTTAAACTGAATCTTAGGATTCTTTTATTTAAGGAAATGAGAAATTGTATTGTAGAACGCATGATATTTAAGTTAATAAAGAAGTAGTTGATTTTATCCGCTGCATTATGTTGTTTACTTATTACCTAAGTTTAAAGTTTAAGTTCTAAGTTAAGTTAAGTTGTACTAGGCAATTAAGCTCAAGTTTACGAACAAAGCTGAGCATTATGGTGGTTCAACTTGAAAGGTCAAGATTGCTCAATCACGTCGTGTGTTGCATAGCAAATTCCAAATCGCGTGTGGGGCGAGGGCATGACAAAACCATCCATAAACCATTCTTTTCATGTCGTTCATAGTTGTCACTTCTTCACAAGACAAGACATCTTCATTTATGGTGCTTGCTACATTTTCCTTGAGGATTGGAATTTTTCGTGTTTAGATTCCAACAATCCTTCTTTAGATGTCTCTTATTTCCACAATTGTAGCACTTCATGTTCTTCTTACTTCATGACTTTAACCTTTACTAGTAGAAAAGGGCCTACGATGACAGTTAAATGCTGTCATAAAAAGATTTCGTGACAGTTATTTGTAGTCATTGATGCGACAGTCATGAAAAGTATTTTATGACAGTTCTACAAAACTGTCACGAAATGTGTTTTCCATGACATAGAATAAATGTCACGAATTCTTTATTGTATGACAGATTATAAATGTTATTATTTAGATTTTATGACTAATAATAACTGTCATTGTTTATATTTTATGATAGAGAATAACTGTTATTGTTTATATTTTATGATAGAGAATAAGTGTCATTATTAATCTTGTTTAACAGACATTAAATGTCATTATTTATCATTTATGACTTTTATTAAATGTCATCATTTCACCTACCATTCTTGCCCTATATTTAATTGAATCCCTATTTTTTTTTTGTCGCCCTGCCATTACACACATCAATACAATTACAAAGTACTATACAATACATCCATATGGAAAGAAATGGTGAACACTTTAATATATATACTTTAATATATGTACAATTGTTCGTAAAATGTTTGTACAATGAAGCAATGATCAAGCTATTTAAATAAGTGCATTTGAACCAAAATTTGGCTACCAAACCTACAAAAAGGCCTAAATCAATCAATTGCCGCAAATATGTTAACTACTTCAATGGATTCTTGCAAAACCTAGTAAGAAAAGAGAATGATGATTGTAACTCAGAATAAGACTTATTATAAAGACAGGAAATAGCGCAAACACCCACAACGAACAAAGTAACAATCAAACATATTTTATTCAAAAACCAATAACAACCAAAGCTTAGTATAAAGATAAATGAAATGACATAAATATCCACAAAGCAATAGTCATTAGTCCTAATTAATCATAAACCAATAACAACGAGGATGACAAGAATGAGTATGTAGTTCCTATATTTGCAACAAAAATAACCAGAAAAATAACAACTTTAAGTAGTAGGACTGCAATATAAGCTTCTACCAAAGATATCGAGATATATATTGAAAATATTAAATAACCTTAATAACTCAAACCTTTACATTTGATGATGATTCAACATGTAGTAAGATATTGAAAGTACAACCACTGTTATCGGAAGCTAGCAAAAAAGATATGTAGACGGTCCAAGCTTACTAAGAAATAAGAGCATTCTAAAGCCAAATCCAAGGAATGCAAGTTAATATTCTACAATACAGAAAAGAAAGAAAAGGCATACCTCTCTTTCATGATCAACTTTGTTAATATTCTACAATACACAAATGAATCAACTACCAGTCAAGCCACAACAAATTAAAAAGGAAACTCTCTCCAAATTGATGTCAGAACAAAAAAATACATCTTCCTCGTAATTGAAATTTACACAATAGACAAGAAAAATACATACCAAAACCAATGGACGTCCACTCCCAAGATACAACCACTTGAACAATATGAAGGACATTTCTACAACAATCAAGTATTAATTTTAAAATCAGTCAACTATATTATGCCTCAAAGTAAGATTGATGCAAGTTGCCTCTGCCTTAAAGGCATCACAACACAGAAATACATCCATCTTCCCTTGAGATTAGAAGGCAAATTGTGGATAATGTAGACAATTAACATTTTAGAAATGTTCTCACATATTTTAGAATAATACCAAATTAGCACACTTAGAGATGGATTCTCCCAGATATTGCTACTTTCTAACCACCACCCGGAAGTAGTGAAAACAAAAAGAACAATATATATATATTGACTACAAAAACCAATATAACTTTCTATCAACATAATCAGTAAAGTCTAGTAATTATAGACTACAAATAAGAGAACAACTTGAGAATAAACTAAATTAATTGAAATAGTAGATCGAAATGCATTGTTTTACTTAGTTGATAATATTATCCTAAATCAACTAAAACCAATAGTTCTCCTTAGTTTATTAGCTCAAGCTAGTAACAAATTACAAACAACAAGTTAAAATCATGTTAAAAACCAATAATGAACAAAATAGTTTTGAGTTCTCACTAACATGATACAGTGATAGTGGTTGACTTGATTATGAATCTTTGTAAGCCTCTTAAGAATAATCAGTTCGATAATAGCAAGTGCAAGAGAGAATTTGAGAAGTAGTGCAATAGTAATACTCAAAAGACTGAACATTAAGGCTGAATAAATGAAGTCCAAACTTTGACATCAAGCTCAACAAATGCACTAGTAACACAAGTTTTCGTACTTCATAACCATCCTTAATAACGTGAAAGAAGCTTAAGAATCACTATGATGGTCTCAAACAGTCCATCATAGTTGATTAAATTCATGAACCAATTGCTCTTATGTAATCACTTTGCTTTTTTCCCATCGAAACTGAATTGATTAAATCTTGGAAAAATATCTCAAAGAGACAACTAAAGGATAGGAACTTACAAAGTAAAATATCGCTGGCTATGACAAGGTCCTAGTCAGGATCACTAATTGGAAAGTTCTCACCCCATGTTTCTGAAAAGGAAAAAGATGATGTAAAAATATTAGATCTTTTCAAGAAGACGAGTGCAGGAAAAAGATTTAAAAGAAAATCTCAGATAATGACAACTACATAGAATAATTTTATTGGATGCTCCTGAAAGACTGGAGAAAATGTCGAAGCAGTAAAACCCAGGAAAGGGCGCTTCATTGCTTTAAAAAATCCAATGGGTTGTGCCCTTTAACAAAAGGATGAGTTTAATAGGTATACATCATTTCAACTCAGTTTTGTTACTTTTCATAAAGAGGAAAAAAATACAATTGGAAGTTTAGGGATTGTATCAATTAAACCATCAAACTAATAATTATAGTCGCCTTATGTCTGGTCCAGTTGATGGTGCTTGTGCATATTCTTCTGAGTTGAAATTATCAAAATTTTGGGTGAAAATTACATTTAATACAATTTCTTCAATGCATCTGTAATGACTCAAACAAGTTCCAAAGCTTAGAAACTAGAAAAATGGTTTGGTGCAATTTCATTTACCTTGAGTGTTTCGAATGGCTAAAGCCTTAGCCTCATTTTCCCACGTTCTCCAGCCATATACCTAAACACACACACAAAAAGGGAAAAGAAAAGGCAAGCTTCAAGATGCCATGGAGATCAAGACAGAAGAATTTGAAGGCAGACTGATTATGAGATACATCAACCTTAATCATAACCAGGGCAATGGCAATGAAGCTATATGAAACATGGGTGATACCGAGAACGAATATTAGTCGAGCTACTCTAAACTTTCATATGAAGCAAACGATTCATGATCCTAGAAAGCAAAGTAACAACATATTGTATAACAGATAAAATTTTCAATTCATCTTGATTTGAACCTTCTGATCAAGCATCATGTTAAAATCAACACTAGCTCACCTAATAAAAAAGTCCAAATAGTTATTCTAACATGAATTTAACTATTTCAGCTAATTACTAGGTGCCCGTAAAGATTTAAATTCTTCGTCAAATAAAAAGAAAAGCACATTTTTAAAACTACTTTTAAGTTCCCAAAACTTGGTTTGGATTCTGAAAACGCCTAAATAGTAGACAACAGATAAAAGAAAACTATTAAATAGAAGTAGGCTAGTAGTGTTTATAAACGTAATAGTAAGAAACCAAATGGTTATCAAACAAAAAACAATAATTTAAAGTTAAATGAACTTCATCAAGCAAGCTATCAGAAGTACCTCAAGACAATACTCTTGTATCCCATCGTTATTGTGCTCCCTTGGAATAGAACCGTTCAAGCTTTGAGTTGCAATGAAAATATGTCTAACTCATTTCAGATCAATCTCCAACGCACAAGGATAGAAACGGCTGCTCAAGACAGATGACTAGACATAAATTCTTGCAACAAAAACAATCCAGTGACCCATCAACAACAAAAGAAGTCTAAAGAGCATCAGCTCTGCTCAAGAAAACAAAACCTAATCAAGAAACCATTGAAACAATCAACCCAAAAGAGGAAACAAAATCAAATACCCATATTTCTGATATCTCACCTTCTTTAATCTTCTCCAACGCAGCAAGTAATGATTTTCTCTTCGTCCTATTCAACCACTAGCAAAAAAGAACAAAAGGGGCTTAATCAAAAGATTCAAAAAACAAGATTCCATCAAATACCCAAAAAGAATCAGGATCGATTTTACCTTTTGGTCCGTTTCAACGTGCCTTGGAAGAAAAATCCAAGAGAAACCATGAGAGTGACCATTGTGACAAAAGCCCGAGTGGGGGTAATGGCCAAGGATCGTCCCTCTTCTCCCATTTTCGCAGCTTGGATCGATCGATTAATTCATTGTCTACAAATAACCATTTCAACCGTCTCCTCAAGTATGGGATTCATCAGAAGCAATCGCATTCATTACAACAATGAAATGGTGGGCTATAATGTTAACAAAAAACAGAGACCATCAAGAGGTGTGGGGTCAAGAAATTAAAGAAGCCACCAAGCATTATTAGATGTTTCAAAGCTAACAAGCCAAATGGGGTTTCCACTTGGTGTTGTGATTCTTCAACTGTGGCTCTGAAATTTCTAAACTATGAATGTAGGTGCATCAATCATTTTCCAATCCTCCATGGAAGAAAGGTTAAAGAAGTCATATCATAAATCATAAAGAAGACAAAAGAAAGTCGACGAGGGAGAGCTTGACTCGACAAGGGAGAGAGGTTCAGAGGGAGAAGAGGAAGGAGCGCGGAATTTGGGATGTTGCAATGTTGTTGTTGTGCCCTAGCAGAAGAAGAAGAAAAGGAAGTAAATGGCGATAGAGTAGTGGAAGAGAAAAGAGGGCACTTTAACAAAAAAAAAAAAAAAGAAACTTCGATTCCTCTCTTCTTTTTCTTTCTTTTTATGTAATTTAAAATAAATACTTATAATTTAAAAATTTATATTTAATGACATTTAAAAACTGTCATATATTCATGACACTTAAAAACTGTCATAAATTTTTCAAATCCGAAAAATTCCATCTTTTCCCGCCAAAAACGCACTTTTTAACATTTGATTACAATTATTTCTTCTCTCCTTTCAATTTGACATGGAACCAACTGTCATAATAGGTGGTTTTTCTTGTAGTGCTTCCTTGATTTTTTCTCCCACTTGAGTTGCGTTCCAATAGTCTGCCTCTTGTCAATACAAAGGCTTTTGCTTGTTGTGAACTTACCAACTTATCTTCTTTGTTCTTGTGTCAGTTTCTCCTTCTAGGACAACAACACCAACATTGTCGAAGCTTAGATAGTCAATTAGAAAATTATTTGTCAGATTGATGAAAAGTTGATCATATGAATAAGACTTTGAAGTAGAAGTTATGCACGTTCATTTGGCTCTATTTTATAACCCAATGATGTGAGTTGAGAAAATAGAGTATTCCATATGTTCATGTGCTTTGTTTATTGATGTCGATTCTGACATCCGAATGAAGAAACACGAGACATATGCAGCGGAAAATTATGATGGGTTTTACTCTAAATGCAACTAAATAATTAAGTAATTAACATGCAACAACTACCTTAATTAAACGAAATTAAGGTTTATCGAATACATACCTTTGTAGCTTCCTGTTCATTATAATCTCCTCACGAACTCGAACCGAGGACCACAACTAGAGTTTATCTACTATTTTTCGAAGTTAAAACTGGGTTGTGGGACATGTTATGTGAAGAAAATTGAGAGAGATGAAAAGAGGAGGAAGAACCAACATTTGGTTAAGAGAGAGAGGTGAAATATTTTTTTTGTGAAAATAAATTCAATAATTTCAAAAAATTATCAAAATGTCTTTTGAAAAAAAATTTCAAAACCTTTTATAAAAAATTAACATGCAAAAAATACATGTAAAACATGACATTTGATTAACACCTTTTAATCACTTAATTTTAATGGGCTTTGTGTTTACATCACATGTAAACACTTGTCCCACTAACTCTAGTCAAAGGGTAATATGGTCATTTGACCATTCAAGTCAAAGTCAAACTTTGACTTTTTCAAGATAAAAGTTAATGTTTTGACTTTTTACCATTTTTTCTGTTTTGACTAATTTCGACCTTCCAAGCATAAATCTACATTCATTTTTTTTGAAATTTAAATCACATTTGAATATAAAACTAGTCAAAGTTTGACTTTTCTAAGTTAAAAGTCAACATTTTGACTTTTTATAACTTTGACTATTTCCATCAATTTCGAGCTTTTGAATATGAATCTGTATTCACACTTTTAATATTTAAATTACATTTAAATATAAAGTTCTATCTAAAACTGATAACCGATGACTATATCACATATATTTGTCAGTTTACCTAATTCGAACAATTTGAATTATTCCATCATATTATTTAAAATTAATTTCATATGAGCTAGCAAAGGAACCTAATGGACCCATACATCATGGACTCTAACGATCAAGAAATAATTGACTAAACTCTTTTGAACCGAGCTAATTAGCATTTGTTAACTAAGGGGTCATTCCACTAAAGTCTCGTAGTTGCACTCCCCTCACGTAGATAAATTTTTGTCCATCTAATATAACCATGATCGGTAAGTTAATCCTTTACAGGTTGTTTGTAACTTTGGATGGGTTAAAATATTGTTTTACCTTCGAGATTACATCGTGCTACTTAAGTCCCACTGATCCACCATTGAACAATTAGTTTAGGTCCAACCTTTAAACTGAATCTCTCTCCGCCCAATGAAAGAGTGAGACCCCTTGTTCAAGACTTGGATTCAATCCTTATGAGAACAACCTATCTACTAACCCTAAAGTGGATAAGAGTGAGTTTCATCTTGTATCCTATGTCCCTAGCTATCCACGTGGTCTTACCCCTAAAATAAGAGGCTTATTGGGTTAGGGTTGTTGAGCAGCCCTCAGTTATGCAGATCTAAGGATAATTCCTTTTAAATAGAAGTTCATAGTTAACTCAGGATTAATATTAAGTTACATATGTCATCAATAATCAAAATAGTCAATTTTATATAGTCAACAGTGTTGTAACTTAACATTTACTATTTCATGGTTCCAGTTTTATGTAAACTTGTTACATAGGATGCTCCAACATCCATGTTTCTACATGAACGATTCAGAATCACATTGTTTGTACTAACTACAAAGTAGACCGCTTGGGCTATATACTAAAACTTGATCTATGCTTATGTATCTACATAAAGTTTAAGCCTACATTAGATAGCCTCGAGACCTTAGTTTATAGGATTCAAGATTATAGTATTCAATTTTTTGTAATAAATTCTCAATAACCACTTTATTGAATATAATATAATTTGAACTACAAACTACGAGTTGTAAGACATAAAATCCAACACCAAAGAGTGTACAACTTTGTCTTAAGGAAAATCTTGTTGTGAAGTGATTTGGCCTCATACAATTTTTTGAGATGGTCTCAAATCTCCTTTGCAGTTTTCTTCTCCTCAATGATTGACAACACATTATCAGGTGAAGCTAGATGAATGTTTGCTATAGTATTTCCATCTATCTTGTTCTACATGTGTTGTCATCTGTAATCTTTACTGGCCTCTTATCGATGGCTTCTAAGGCAATTATCTTTTCTCAAGACAACCTTCATCTTTAACTTCCACAACGAGAAATTAGTTTCATTGAACTTCTCAATCTCGAACTTTACCGCCATTACTTCTATCATGAATTATAAATAACAATCCTCAATCGTGCCTTTTAATAAAGGTGAAAAATATCTTACTTATTTTCTGATGTGAAGGATCCACCTATTAACACCTAAAATTAAACTAGACTCTAATACCACTTGTTGTGAATATGGATTGTGATTGAAGAGTAAGATTGCAACTATAGTAGATTGAGAACAATAATAAAAAAAAAAAAAAAAAAAAAAGAAGGGAGCAAATAGAGCATGCAAAGGATTTTACGTGGAAAACTCCAACAAGATAGGATAAAAACCACATGCAAAGATAGAAGAATTCACTATATAAAATAGGAGTTACAAACTTTCTTTGGAATACAAAGCTCTCTTGTAAAAAGAAACTCTCTATTTTATACCTCACTCAACTTGTTGGAGATTTTGGGATGGTTTGACAACCATGGGTCCTCACCTATTTATAGGCAAAAGATACTTGGTCATCAAACAAATCCAATGGCTCTAATTTGTCCTTGATAGATGTGTATGATCTAATGAGTCCAAATGTTCTAGAGATATGTGAAAGATTTAATAGTCATAAATTAATTTTGGACAAAGTGTGAGATCCAATAGTCCAAAAATTGTATTCGAGAAACTTATTGAATCTTAAGAAAATTCTTGATAATTATCTAACATGTTTGGGAGGAGGAGTTGAATGAAATGAAATATAGTTAACTCTATTATTTGTTTGGTCTAAAGAATCCTAAAACTCACCGACATCAATTTTATAAATGATTAACTTCTTACATTATAGACCACTAAAGAACTTCAATTTTCTTGTTTCAAATTGTTCACACGAGATTTCCGAAGAAATTTGTTTCGTGGAGTTGAACTTGTGTTGATGTTGTATTTATGTTGATTTGATGCGATGTGGTTCGATCTCTAGATTTGATCCTCTGACTCTCTCTCGTCTGGATGCTTACGCTTGATTTGAGAAAGCAAAGCACGTGATGTTCTTGAAGTTAGAGTCTTGGAAGAAAGCTTGTATCTTCAAAGGAGCTTCAATCGTCGAATGTGTTCTTGAAGTTGGAGACTTGGAAGAAAGCTTGGATCTTCAAAGGAGCTTCAATCTTCGAAGGTGTTCTTGAAGTTGAATACTTGGAAGAAAGCTTGTATCTTCCAAGGAGCTTCAATCTTTGAAGGTGTTCTTGAAGTTGGAGTCTTGGAGGAAAGTTTGTATCTTCAAAGAACTTTGATCTTCGAGGTTGGTTGACTTCAGGAGTTGAGGAGGCTTCTATCTCTTGGCAGAATCCTCTTTAGACCTTATGGAGTAAAAAATTTCCAACCTCCACAAAGGAAGAGAACTCCTCTATTCCTTGGTGGGCTTTTATGGACTTGAGCCTGTTCTGGTCCATGGACCATACCCATGGGTTCAATCACATGTATTTGAATCATATTTTATTTTAGTCTAAATTAAGTTTATTTTTGGGCTCAATTGAATTTTAGCCTAACTAAATAATATTTAATTGAATCAAAATAATTAATTTGACCCAATTGTCATAATAAAGAATTGTAACATCATTAGAATTGTCTAATTTGTCTTTAAATTTAATTTGGAACACATGCGAATTTTTAGTTAATCCCAAATATAATTATTTTAGTAAATGATGTGGCAATTTGTGATTGGTTCCAAAATTTCTTATTCAACACAAATGTCATTAAAAAAATTTAAAATATAAAAAGTAAATATTACATTGTTACATCAGCGATAAACAAGTAGTTCAAATCTTATGACCAAACTTGTATCAATTTTAACATTCTAACATACTCTAACAATAACACGATTACATTTTAAATCAAATAATTAAACAAGCATGAGTTTTGGTTATAAAACAAAAATTTCATCAGAAAAATCAAACATGATAGAGAATCATAATGTCATTCTCACTCATTTTCAGTACAGAAATACATATTCGACTTCCATAGTAAAAAAAGCAAAAAGTTTTTTCCTTTCTTTAACATGGGAAAGAGATTCGCAGTAGTAAAAGAGAAGAGAAGGCCATGGATGGCGTAAAACAGGCGCTACCACACTCTTCTCTAAGACCCCACCGCATAATTTTGCCTCAATTCCGCAAGTAACCCTTCTCCAACACTTGTCTTCAATTTCACAAAAACGCCCACTCGCTCGCCACTCGCTCCCCAATTCTTCTAACCGCCCTCCTGGCACCACGTTTCGAATTCCGTGGATGCTTTCTGTTTTCTTAATATAAATTCCCTCTCTTCTCAATTGGGTCATCCTCTTCGTCTCTTTTCTCTCTCGCTTTGCATTTCTTTTCTGTTGTTTCACCATGGCCTCTGCTGCTACTCTTAGCCCTGCTGATACTGAGAAGCTTTCCAAGCTTAAAGCTTCTGTTTCTGGACTTACCCAGATTAGGTATGGGAATGTGGGTGTAGAACCGCGCGCGCGCGCGCGTGTGTGTGTGTGTTTGTGGCCTTTTTTGGTTGTGATTTCGATCTGTGGGTTCTGTTTGAGAAATGGGTTGTAGGTTGTGATTTCTGTTTCTGATGTTTTTGTGCTGTAATGGACTTTTGTTGAACTTGGGTTTAGGTTATTGGATCTGATTGTCTCTTGGTTTTGGCAGTGAGAATGAGAAATCTGGATTTATCAACCTTGTCTCTCGCTATCTCAGGTAATTCTAATACGTTTTGTTTTTCTTGCAATGTGAGAGGATGTGGTTGTTTTTTGTACCTAAGATGGTCTAGTTGTGCTGTGGAGCTTTCAGATTCATGATTGATAAGATTTCAGAATGGCGCTTTTTTTGGTGATATTTTTTTTATTACAAAACGTTTAGTTACCGTTCTTCTGACGATTTTTGTACCTTCTAGACGGATGTTATTCCCCTCATTTGAATTAAGAGATTTCCATGTGGAATTTTGCTGAATCTCAATCCGGAACTAAAGAGAATTCTGAAAAAAGGATTGATTAATGGATTTTATCGCAAGTGTGGTAGTGTCTATTGAAATAGCTGAAGTCTAATTCCCTCCTTGATTTTATGAATTTCTGGTTGAAGTGGGGAAGCACAGCATGTTGAATGGAGCAAGATCCAGACTCCAACAGATGAAGTAGTGGTTCCTTATGATTCCTTGGCACCTGTACCTAATGGTATCGTCAATCGTCAACTGTTTTCTATTTCTCAATTATTTAGAAAAATGTTCTCTACATGGTCATTTTTTCCCTTTTTTTTATCCTTCTTTCCATTTCTCACAGGATTGATCATTATTCGGCATTATCTACATCTTAGATTCATGTGATATTTTCTTAAATTTTAAAACTCAACAAGACGGTTGTACAACCCAGAAACAGATCTGTTCATGTGATATTTTGTTAATAAAGACTTATAAGATCTTTCTTGACTAGATCCTGCTGAAACTAAGAAACTATTGGACAAACTTGTTGTTTTGAAGCTTAATGGAGGTTTGGGGACCACAATGGGCTGCACCGGTCCTAAGTATGTCACTTTCAACCCATTTTCTTTCATTTTTTTCTCCTCATATTATCTTATGCAGGTGCTGCCGTTTTTATGATGCATTTGATTATCGATTTGTTCTATTTTATAATTTTGGCTATTAACTTGTTGCTGAGGGAGTGAACTTTGAGTTTCAATATGAGCATAGGATCAATTATCTGTGTCCCCATAACGTAGGGTGCTTGAGCTTTGAAACTTGTACCCTTTAGGACTTCCGCAAGGTGGTCATCCAGAATGTTTACGAGGACAATATATACATGTAGTTCAACTCATAGGCCTGAAATCTACCACCAAAGTTGTATTATTCTACCTGGGGAAGAGAGTAATTTAAGGTTCTAATGCGGTGATTCAGAGGATAAGAACCATTGAAAAAAGTATAGACATGAGTAGACTCAATATGTTTTTAAGCTACCACTAGAACTCTGTTGTAGTGAGTTTGTAAGTAGTATGTACGGTCTTTTCCCTCTAAGTTTATGCGAATCCACTAAGCTTAGAAATTTGAAGGAAGAGAATTATTCAAAGGAGAAAAATGGTTGTTCAAAGAAGAGAATTAGAAATTTTATACCCATTTTTCAGAAATTGGAAGGAAGAGTAAGAAACTTCCCTTTCTAAGATGATTTTTATCCGCTAAAATTTTGCAAATACTTTTAAGTATCATGACATGCAAGTTTAATGTGAGCCAATTTTAGCACACCGTCAAACTGAAAAAAAAAAAAAACCCCACATGTTGGGAACTAAAAAACATATAATTAACCTTGAAAATAATTGAAGAAAGAACAAAGATTAAGGAGAGACTTGATTTTCTTCTTGAAAATTTTGGCTTTAACCACGAGGTTTGGGGGCTTTTTTAATCTTTGGTTTTCTTATTAATGACAATTTGCCTCTTAAAATCTTTGTTTTTCTTATTAATGACAATTTCTTACATTTTTTTGAAGAAATTAACGTTTTATTTTGTTTTTCTTCGCCATGAGGTCTTAATGTTTTTCTTTGCCATTAATTTTTAAGAAATTAATTAACCAATTTTCGTCTATCTTCTGTGCTGCAGGTCAGTCATTGAAGTCCGGAATGGTTTGACATTTCTCGACTTGATTGTTATCCAAATAGAGGTTTTACTCTTCATCCTATTCTCTTTAATGAATTTATTTACCTTCTCTCTTTTATTTGTATTTGTTATTATACTTGATTTTGAGAACCCAACCATTCTTGTCACTTTTGACAGAATCTTAATTCCAAATATGGGTGCAACGTTCCTTTACTTCTGATGAACTCATTTAACACTCATGATGATACCCAAAAGGTATTTAAATCGACATGCTTAGCTCCCATGTTTTCCTCAATATCTTTTGCTTTACTAATGCTTCTTTAAATCAGATCATTGAAAAATACAAAGGTTCAAATGTGGATATTCATACATTCAACCAGGTGTGTACAAGATAAGCTAGCTTAGCTTTTCTCATGTCTTCTTTCTAGTGGAATAAATTGTTTATTTTTCCTATCATTGGACTATAAACAGAGCCAATATCCACGTTTGGTTGCTGAGGACTATCTTCCACTCCCTAGCAAAGGACGCACTGACAAGGATGGATGGTATGACAAATGTACTTGGTTTATCACACAAAATAATTCAATCAACTTGTCGCTTTGGGCATTTTCTCATTAAAATTAATAATGGTTTTTCCTTGAACCACTTCTGTTTTTGTCTGAGGTGTCAATATGTTCCATTGTGCTTCATGTCTTTATTTATATGTCGATTTATCAACAAACAAAGGAGATTTTTTATGCCTCCTTATGTTTACCTTTTTTATTATTGTGAGTCTGACAAAAGAATTTAAAAAATATTTCTGATTCCTTTTATAATTTCAAAACACACACCTCTTTTTGAATGTTCTAAAATAAAACGACTATTAAAATTTATAAATGAGTTATAAAATATTGTAGTCTGTCTTTATTTTAATTTTGTGGTACTTGTGTACATGTGAAGGTACCCTCCTGGACATGGTGATGTTTTCCCATCCTTGAAAAACAGCGGCAAACTTGATGCCCTGATAGCTCAGGTCTTTGCACTTACACTTGATCCAGCCTAACATTTATTACTTAGATGAATCCATGTATTTCTTTCTCCTCGTATTTTACTTGACACGTTTGCTTGTGCAGGGCAAGGAATATGTCTTTGTTGCAAACTCTGACAACTTAGGTGCCGTTGTGGACTTGCGTATCCATATGTATTTTTTCAGAGGCCTTAGTTTCTT
Organism: Cucumis melo; assembly: GCF_025177605.1. Taxonomy (NCBI): domain Eukaryota; kingdom Viridiplantae; phylum Streptophyta; class Magnoliopsida; order Cucurbitales; family Cucurbitaceae; genus Cucumis; species Cucumis melo. The sequence continues at coordinate 15,918,591 of NC_066862.1, forward strand.
TTAAGCCTCTACTTTACTTGTTACAGTACTTGTTGGTTATTATTAATAACATGAAATTGTTCCTTGGACTTTTATTATCCTTGACCCTTGTTATAGAAATTTTAAATCATTTGATACAGAACAAGAATGAGTACTGCATGGAGGTAAATTTTCTTTCGAGTTCAATCATTTGCATATTTTCTTACCTATTTGTTTCTGATTCTCAGTGTTTGTTGTGCTTATGACATTTGCATCATTGATGTGTAGGTGACTCCCAAAACCTTGGCTGATGTGAAGGGTGGTACTCTTATTTCTTATGAAGGGAAGGTTCAGGTATATATATTACCGAGTATTAATGAAGATTATGTTGATAGGGTGATTTGTCACTTAAGGTTCCTTCATGGTTTTCCTCATAGTCCTTAGTTCTATTCAACCACCTGTGCAATTAGTCTGCAGACAATAAGTATCTTTCTTTTTGTATCTTTCTTTTTGTAACCTTCTTTTCATTCTCATGATGCAGTTGCTTGAAATTGCTCAAGTCCCTGATGAACATGTAAGTATATCAGTGATGATTTTGTTATTTCACGATGTTGAAACTCTTTGTTTTTCAAGTAGTTATCTGTGCTTACTGTATCATGGAAGATACTTTTATAACTTCTATTGTTCTCTGTTCGGTACAGGTCAATGAATTCAAGTCAATTCAGAAATTCAAAATTTTCAACACTAACAATTTGTAAGTCATGTTTCTGGAGTGTTTTTGATACACATTTATCAACCACTGGGAATGCGTTGCTAATAAACTATTGATAATGTATGATTCAGGTGGGTGAACTTGAAAGCAATCAAAAGGCTTGTGGAAGCCAATGCACTTAAGATGGAGATTATTCCAAATCCCAAGGTAGTTTCTGTCCCTTGTAATGGAAGGCAAATGCATACGGTGCGGCTAGTCTTTAAAGAAATGTTGGTCGGCATTGATATCCATAGGTTCTTATTTAGGTGATTTATTTTTTGTAGTTAAAGAGATACATCGAAATAAACTGCATAAGTAGGAATTTCTAGTGTTGTTTTTAAATGGTCAGGGACTGATATAGAGATGTATAATCATTCTAGGAAGTTGATGGGATTAAAGTTCTTCAGCTCGAAACAGCAGCTGGTGCAGCTATCAGGGTACACTTTGTTCTTGATTTTTTGTGTGCTACATTTGTATACATGGATATTAATGCCTTGTGCTTATCTATTTTAGTTCTTTGATCATGCAATTGGTATTAATGTGCCACGATCACGATTTCTTCCAGTCAAAGCAACTTCAGATTTGCTTCTTGTCCAGGTTCATTCTTTCTTCCATCATTACAGGGTACTATTTTATTCGCTTGGCGTTTTTTAATAAACTCATATGATGGCTTGTCTTTTCTGCAGTCTGATCTCTATACTCTAGTTGATGGCTTTGTCCTTCGCAACAAGGCTAGAAAAGATCCTTCCAATCCTTCTATTGAATTGGGGCCCGAATTCAAGAAGGCAGGATATATTCTCTGTGGACTCTGTATCTTAAATGCATGTAATTTATTGAATGTGTTAGCTAACTGTAGTTTTTTTACTTTCACAGGTTGGTAACTTCCTGAGCCGATTCAAGTCAATTCCGAGCATCATTGAACTTGATAGCCTTAAAGTGGTTGGCGATGTTTCGTTCGGGGCTGGTGTCGTTCTCAAGGTATGAATCTGCTTGTCTGGTTTTGTTTTGTTTCTTTCCTAAATTTTATCATCCAATTAGCAGATACCATATAACATAATGACCTTGTAATTAGGAAATGCAAGTTTGTTGGTTTGGTTGACATTTTCAATTTTATACTTCAAAATCAAACTAAGCCATTAGTATACTCAACTAAACTGGTTCAATTCTAGTACTTTCGCCAGTTTTTTCCCACATTTTTTGTGCAAGTTTGCTCACAACTAACAAAAGCTATGGGCCTCCACGGATATGTAACAACCTGTCAAACGGCTTTCCCTTCCTTGCCTGTTCAACACGTAATTCGACACCTCTAAAAAATAACACCGCAAGGGTTTGAATGTTGGACTTCTTACTTCTCTGTCATATTAAATCACCTCTTTTAACCATCACTTTGGCACTATTTTACAGGGGAAAGTGACTATTTCGGCTAAACCAGGGACAAAATTGGCTGTACCCGATAACGCCGTAATAGCAAACAAGGTAAGAAAAAAGAGTTAAAATTGACCTGTGCTGTGTATAAATTCTGTGCTGTGTATAAATTGACCTGAATGTTTTGATAAACTTCATATACAGGAAATCAATGGCCCAGAAGATTTCTAAACAATTGGTTGCCTTTCACAACTCTTTCAGAGCAGAAACCTTATGGCATCTGCGTACCCTTTCTCTTTTAATACCAACAAAATCGTGCAGTTTTGTCTGTAATATGCGTCCAGTTTGGGAACTGGTGTTTTTGATAAGATGAACTTTGTTGGCATTAAAAACAAAATGAGTTTATATTAATATATAACACAGAATAAGCAAAAGTTAAGATTCCTATGATATTTGGAATTTGTGGTCAATGATCCTTTGTCTAAAAAGGTGATTTTGTTGGGCTGAATAGTTCATGACTACATATTTTCTTCTAGCTTTTTGTTTTTCCATTCTCTTCACCTTCCTTTTGAGAGACTCAAAGCGGTTTTGGTAGTTTTTTCTTTTTCTTTATATATATAAAAATGATTGCATTTTAAAAATTAGTTTTTTTTTTTTTGTAAAAAAATCAAAATAATATAATGGTGGGTTTTTTTTGGGGGGCTGGAGAGAATTTAGAAGAAAAAAAAAATCTTTGATGGGTTTTTTTTTTTTTTTCTTTTCATGTTTTGTTTGGTTGTCATCTTGGTTTTGATTTTTTGTTTTTAAAAATGAAGTCTTTTCAGTCAAATGTGTACTATTATTTACATCTTTCTTATTTTACATGTGTCTTGTACATGAGAGTTGAACACTTAACCCTTTTTTCTTTTTTTTAGAAAATACTTTCTAATTTTCAGATTTGTTTATGAATACATTGGCTAGCAGATACATTTGTAATGCCTAGTTAACAAAACAAGAAAGTTAATAGTTAAAGATTTATAGGGTTAATTTAAAATAAAAAGTTAGATTGTTATGGAGTCTGAACTTAATTTATTATGAATGATATTTGAATTTACAAAGTTGGTGAAAATATTCATAAAGCATAGCAAAATTTTAGAATATATTACGGGGTCTTTTACCACTACAAGTAGCAAAATTTTAGAATATGTCTCAAAGTCTTTTATCACTACAAGAAGAAGGGGTTTGTCGATGTAGAGATGCGTCGGTCGAAGCTAGGAATGTGTAGGGAAAGGCTACTTCGATGCATAAACATACGTCGACAAGAACGTTGTGAGAACAACGCCGTGGCTAATAGGCCGACATCGGCAAAGGTTTATTGTCGATGCAGTGTTCGTCGACATGGTCGACACATTGGCATTGGGGAACTGGGGCGTCGCAAACAGGTTATTGCCAATGTCGTCAGGTACGTCGGCGTACGTGAACCACCGACGTGGTATCGGTAGATGGTCGTACGTTGGCATTGGGGATCTGGGGCATCGCAAACAGGTTACTGCTAATGTCGTCAGGTACGTCGGCGTACGTGAACCACTGACGTGGCATCGGTAGATGGTCTAGAACGACCATTGCGACGCATAACGTGTGTCGCAACATCCTTATTATAACATTTTTTAATTTTTATTTAATTTAATTTTTTTATTGTAAATTGAAATCTACTGGTTATTTGGTGGGACCTTCTCCATAAAAGATGTTTATTTATTCATAAAATGTTATTTTGTCAAATTAGTTATGAAGATTTTCTTATAAAAAGATTATTTTAGTTGGCAAAAATAATTTTGTTAAGGGAAATTTTTATATAACAAAGATTTTATTCATCCGAATATTGCGTGGCATAATCTCCTATATATACATTCGGTTTAAGTAAGGCAGTACAACACGCAAGGATCTCAAGATGATAGTTTACAGCAAACTTCTGAGGAAATAAAAGAATTGTGTAAGTTTGCTTAGAATAATATTTGGTTGTTCAATGGATCTTGACTGAAGAAACAGGTGTGTGCAATATTCGCACTGAGTTCGTGAATCTTTAAGAGTCATTTAATTAAGGGGGAGAATTTTCAAGCTAGAAGAACTACTTGAAAGTAGAAAAGTATATCTTATTTGATTTATTCTAAGTGATCTAGGTTATCTTGTTAATAGCATCACTTATGGTATGGAGTATTAAAGCGATTGTGTAATCTCTATACTAAAAATCATAAGACTGTTGTTATGATCTAAATCAAATTAATAAAAGTCTTAGCTTAGGTCAAAGACCCCCAGATGTAGATGTTGTGTCATCAAATTGGGTTAACAATCTTGCGTGTTTATTTTGTTAACTTGTTTATCTGATCCAGTAGGCATATCCTCTATTGGTTAATTGAAGGTTCATTTGATTTATTGTTGTTGACGCTTTCCTTGTTTTATCAATTGGTATCAGAGCAAGGTATTAAGATCTTTATGGATTTTGTACGTGAAGGAACTTCAACGACGAGACACCCTGTTCTTAATGGAACTAATTACGCATATTGGAAAGCAAGAATGGTGGCATTCCTAAAATCTATCGACAGCAAATGCTAAAAGGCAGTGATTAGCGAATGGAAACATTCAACGATCTAGGATGAAAATGGAAAAATCTCCCTCAAACCAAAAATATCATGAGACTTCACTCGGAAACTCTTCGGCTTTAAATGCTCTCTTTAATGGTGTTGATCAAAACATTTTTAAATCAACTAACACTTATTCTTCAGCAAAAAAAGCAGGGAATATTCTGGAATCAATGTATGAAGGAACATCTAAAGTCAAGATTTCCAAACTCCAGATCCTATCATCATAGTTTGAAGCTCTCAAAATGGAAGAAGATGAAACAATTGAAAAATTCAATGGACGAGTCTTAGATCTGGCAAACGAATCTTTTGCACTAGGTGAAAAAACTCATAGATACAAAATTAGTTAGGAAAGTTCTTAGATCCATTCCCTCTTGTTCTGATATGAAAGTCATTGCTATAGAAAAAGCAAATGACATAACCACAATGAGACTTGATGAACTGCTTGGCTCCTTGAGAATGTTTGAATTATCTCTTGACGATGACCTGGTTAAAAAGAAAAATAGTGTTGCTTTTCAGGGAATAACTGAAGAAATTAAAAATGTTCCCTCAAAATCTAGTCAAGATGAAAATCTGGTCGAAACCATGGCCCTATTATCTAAACGTTTTTCATAATTCAAAAGAAAATTCTATAAAAGATCTAGAGGGCTTAACTCCCCACCAAATAAAGACTTTACTAATAATAATAATTCAGTTGTAGGGTTCTCAAACTCATTCAATTCCTTGAGACGAAGAGATAATGGTCGAAATTCTGGTCAAATTGATATCAGTATAAATGTCATGAATGTGAAGGTTTTGGACATTATCAAGCTGAATGTGCCACCTCTCTAAAACGCAAGAAAAAGGCCTTTGTCACTACTCTTTCAGATGATGAATCCTCATCAGACAGTGATTGTGAAATTTTTGGAAGAGCTCTTGTAAGCAGTCTGACAGAAAATCCTATAGAAGAACCCACTAAAATTACTGAAATAAATACACCGAAGACTACACATTCAGATCTAGAAGAAGTGCTATCCATGTGGGAAGAAGATCAGAAAGTCCTAAATCAACAGCAGGAAAAAATTATGATCCTTACCAAAGAAAACTTACGACTGATGGAGAAAATCTCAGAGCTAAAAGATGAACTAAAAAATGCTAAAAAGGAATATGATACTCTTAATAAATCTGTTCGAATGTTGTCTTTAGGAACTAGTACTCTTGACGAAATTCTAAGCAAAGAAAAGGTGAAGAATGACAAAAAGGGCATTGGCTACTCAAAAGGAGAATTCTCAAAGACAAAATCTACTGTGTTTGTTTGTGCCTAAAAAAAAGGTAAATAGTGATAGCATCTTGAAAACTATAAAAATTACAAAAAATAATTCAAAAGAAACAAACAAGAATCCAAAAGGTTGGATCTATCATCACTGCGGTAAACCTGGACATATCAGACCTTACTGCTACAAACTTCACGATAGAAAGAGATTGAATTCGACTAATCACACCTATGCTAAGAAATTATTGAAAAAAAAAGGGAGAGAGCCATTCTAACTACAACGTCGCACTTACTATTGTCTATACATCAAATGATAAGGATTGGTACTTCGACAGTGGATGCTCAAGGCACATGACAGGGAACTTCCTACTTTTTTCAAAACTGACAGAAAGCCGAACCGGACAAGTCACATTTGAAGATGGTGCAATAGGAAAAATAATTGGAAAAGGACAGATTAATCATTTAGGAGTACATTCGCTCAAAGAAGTTAGACTAGTAGACGATCTATCTGCAAATCTCATAAGCATCAGTCAATTGTGCGGTCAAGGGCTCTAGGTTCAATTTTCAAAAGAAAAATATGAAGTACTTGATACTAAACAAAACATTATCATGACAGGTACGCGTCTCTCAGACAATTGCTGTCACTGGAACTGTAAACGTGAATATCTAGCCTTTAATCTATTTGTATATGATGAAACTATGCTATAGTACAAACGTCTCAAACATGTTAACATATCAAAAATATGTAAAACTTTGAAAGCAGAAGCCATTCAAGAAGTACGAATGCTAAAATATAATTCCTTCAAATTCTGGTCTCAATGCCCAGCAAGAAAGCACATTAAGCATACGCACAAAAGTGGTGAACATGGCAGAACTAGTCATGTTCTAGAACTACTACATATGGACCTAATGGGTCCTATGCAAGTAGAAAGTTTGGGAGGTAAAAAATATGTACTAGTAGTGGTTGATGATTTCTCCAAATATACTTGGGTTAGATTCCTCAGAGAAAAATCTGATTCATTTAAGATATTTTGTTCACTATGCCTACAACTTCAACATGAGCAAGACAAGAAAGTACAAAGAATCAGAAGTGATCACGAATGTGAATTCGAAAACTCGATGTTCTATGAGTTCTGTCAATCTAAAGGTATTTTTCATGAATTCTCTACTCCATTAACTCTTGAGAAAAATAGAGTTGTAGAAAGAAAGAACAGAACTCTCCAGGAAATGGCACGTGCAATGATTCATGCCAAGTCACTTCCATTTCATTTCTGGGTTGAAGCAGTCAATACAACCTGTCACATTCATAATAGAATATCTTTGTATCCCGGTATTGAATTTACAAACTATCAACTTTGGAAAGGAAGAAAACCAAAAGTTAAATACTTTCATATTTTTGGCAGAAAAATGTCATATACTCAAAGACAGAGAGTATCACCAAAAGTGGGACTCTAAGTTCATGAAGGAATCTTTCTAGGGTACTCTAGCAACAGTAGAGGGTATAGAAACAGACGCACTAAAACTGTTGTTGAATCCGTTAATGTGATTGTAAATGACACTGACGATTTAGTGGAAGTAAAAGATGATGATATTGAAATCTACCAAAATTTTGATGTTCCCTATAATGCAGGTAGTCAACATAATGACACCCGTGACTCATCTGATGTATCTTCAACTGATTGTCAAACACCAAACAAAGAAGAAGCAGAGTCTACAGCAACTGATCCTCTAAGGCTTCAGTCACATCTCTCTGTCCATGTCCTCAAGAATCATCCTTCCAGCAACATCATTGGTGATCTAAATAGTAAAGTCACTACCAGAAAGAAAGACAAACTTGGCTATGCTAAAATGATTGCAAATGTATGTTTCACATCCAACATAGAACCCAGAAATGTTACTGAAGCATTGAAAGATGAACAGTGGGTAAAAGCTATGTAGGAGGAGCTCCTCTAATTTGAATGCAATCGAGTCTGGGAACTAACTTTCCGACCATCAAATGCCAATGTAACAGGGATAAAATGGATTTTTAAAAATAAGACCGATGAAAAAGGAAACGTTACAAGAAACAAGGCTTGTCTTGTAGCCCAAGGCCATGCTCAGATCAAAGAAATAGACTTTGGAGAGACCTTCGCACTAGTTGCCCAACTGGAGGCAATTCAGCTATTGTTAGGCCTTGCGTGTGTTCGGAAAATTAAACTATTTCAAATTGATGTAAAAAGTGCATTCCTAAATGGCTATATATCCGAAGGAGTATATGTTGCTCAACTCAAAGGATCCATTGATCCAGTGTATCCTAATCATGTGTACACATTGCATAAGGCTCTTTATGGACTCAAACAAGCTCCACGTGTATGGTATGATCGTCTGTAAATCTTTCTATCTTCTCACGGCTTTACCCGATGAGGTATAGACAAGACTATGTTTATAAAAAAAAATATGATAATGAGTTCATTGTAGCTCAAGTATACATTGATGACATCATATTTGGAGGCCAACCTCAGTCTCTAATAAATACCTTTATGGATCAAATGAAGACTGAATTTGAAATGAGTATGGTAGGTGAACTGACCTTCTTTCTTTGATTTCAAATTCTTCAATGTGATACAGGGATTTTCATCTCACAAGAAAAATATGCAAGAAATTTGGTAAAGAAGTTTGGTCTTGAAAAGGCTAAAGTAAAATGTACTCCTGCTGCGACTCAATTCAAAGTATCTAAAAACAGTTCAGGAGAAAAAGTTGATGAAAGCCTTTACCACAATATTATAGGCAATCTCTTGTATCTCACTATCAACAGGCCTGATATTGCATTCTTAGTTGGTGTTTGTGCCAGATACCAAACTGATCCAAGGATGTCTCATCTCAAATGTGCCAAACGCATTTTGAAATATATTGCTAGAACTTTAGACTTTGGCCAATGGTATTCATTTGACACAACTTATGTTTTAGTAAGATACTGCGATGCTAATTGGGCAAGATATGTTGAAAATCGTAAAAGCACCTCTGGAGGGTGCTTCTTTCTAGGTAATAACTTAATAGCCTGGTTCAATAAGAAACAAAATAGCATCTATTTATCGACTGCAAAAACCGAATACATAGTAGCTTGTAGCAGTTCTGTACACAATTGTTATAAATGAAACAAATGTTGTCAGAATACAATATTCCTCAACATACCATGGTATTATACTATGACAACATAAGTGCTATAAATATATCCAAAAATAATGTGCAACACAGCTCAACGAAATATATTGATATTCGCCATCACTTTATAAGAGACTTGTGGAAAATAAAGAAATATCTCTTGAACATGTTCGTAGTTCTGTTTAGCTTGTCGATATACTAAGAAAACCTTTGGAAGTTAATATATTTTAAAAAGGGTAATTAGAATAGGTAGCAATTTTTAGAATAATTATTAAATATGTAGCAATATTTTAAAAAAAATTGCAAATATAACAAAGTCTATCAGTGATAGACTTCTATCGTTGATAGACTCTTATGGTTTATTAGTGATAGACCAACATTTGCTACGTGGTCTATCTGTAATAGACTCCTATCATTGATAGATTTTGACAGATTTTGTCATATTTGCAATTTTTTTAAAATGTTGCTATATACTTAATTATTTTGAATATAATTGCTACATTTGCAACTATCCCTTTTAAAAACTTAGGGGTTGGGCTTGGTGTGTGTGTTTTTAATAAATAGTAACTTACTAATATTTATATCGAGCTTGGTCTTATTTTCTATTGGGCCTCTTTACCGTTACCTAGCTCGCAAGAAATTTCTTTAAATTTAAATTGCAGGTTCGCATTAACGCTTCATCTTCGCCTATCTTTTCACTTGTGAAGGCGCTTTGTTCTCCTTCACGACTGTTATTTGATGGAAAGAATTTCATCCTAGTCACCACAAGAAAATCCTACTATCAACCATACATTCCCCCAATGTTGGTATAATCTTCTTCATCAAACCCTACTTCCAAACCAAAAAGGTCTAAGATGATTCTGGCATGTCATCCCTATCGACGTTTACACCGTGCAAGTGAACTCCCACCGCATCTTCTTCCTCAGAATCTACTGAAGTTCTGCATGCTTAATTTACTATTGTTCCTGTCTTAAGACATCTCAAAACACCATCAAAATGCATCACAACTGTTGTCTCTCAGGTATCTCCTTCTGCCTCTAGTAGACCTATTACTCAATGTAAACCCAGGGTAATCATCTCCGATTTCAAGTTCGAAGATGATGTTGCGACTGAACCTACATCTTCATATGAGGATGATGTTGTCTTAAATAATGTGCTCAAACGAAAAGCAACTGCCTTTGCATTTGCCACTTTTGTCAAGAGCCCTGCCACAAACAAGAAGTTCAAACCCTCTAGATCGAAAAATGTAGAAGAGTTGTACGATGAACTATTTGGTTCACATTCATCTAATCTAGGTTTTTCTCCCTCTAGTAAGTTTCCTTCTTCCTCTCAAATTTCCCGTTCGTTTGATGAACCTATTGATGATTTGTTTGCTGAGTTTCAACATGTACCTGCTCCTTATAGAGAACGTTCCTATCATGCACCCCCTGATGTTGATCCGTTTCCTAAGTCTGCTCCATCGCAAACCACTACTACTCAGGAGCCTCTGCTTTCTACACCTGTCTCGTCTCATCACATTAATGTTCCTGGAACTACCACTCACGTTCCCCAATCTTGTTTTGTTCTGGTCCCTTCTGGTAATTTGCCTCACAAGATGTATCGGGCCTCCTCTAGTAACAGAAAGTAGTGACGGTTAAGTCTGGTAGATGCAAGATGCCTTTAAATGTTCCTACAGTTCCTATTGATGGGATTTCGTTTCATTCAGAAGATTGTGTGCACAAGTGAACATTTATTGTAAAGCGGCACATTACGGATGAAAATGTCATCTCTGATCAACATTGCTTTTATAAGGCCATTTATTTTATCTTATTACTGCTGCAGTTCTGTTGCCTACAATCACAGATGTTGGGCCATTTTATCCAAAGTTTATTCGAGAGTTTATAATGAATCTACCTGCTGACCTCAATGATCATGACTCCCCTAAATACCAAAATGTACATGTTCGGGGTAAGTGCTTTGAAATTTTGCCTGCTCTTATCAATCAGTTCTTGAAGCATTCCTTACTTGCTGATTATTCTGTCACTACCACTTCTTGAGCAACTTGCATTGGAACTTTCTGGTGGGTTAGTTCGTCAATGGTTGTTTGATGGACAATTTCTTGTAATGAAACTGAGTATCAAATATGCTATTCTACACAAGATAGGGATTACAAACTAGCATCCTACTACTCATCTTTCTACAATTTCTACTACTTTGGCTAATCTACTGTTTTTAATTGGTACTGGATAAACAATAGAGTATATCCAAGGACCTGCCCCTTGCACCATTTCTCTCAGTTGTAAATTGTTTTAGGGATTGCATGTGTCTGATCTTCCTTCAGTGTTTCGTCCTTCTGAAGTTGGTTCTCAAAATGCTGCACATTTGAACATTCCATCATCTGGTCTTCATCTTCCTTCTGAGCTAGCCTCTCGACTACTACAACTTATGTCTGATGAATTGCGGTCTCTTAGTGTGGTGATTCTTGATTTAAATGAATTGATTGCTGGTCTCACTAGTAGATGTGTGGCTGTTGATATTGTTATTCATGCGGTTCAGACTCTGCTTGAATCTTCCGAGTCTTTTAGGTTTGCTCTAGCTTCCTAATTATTTGTCTGCATGCAAGGGGGAGGAAGTTCTATAGAAGATTTTTTTTATGAAACTAATTTTGAGCTGCAAATTATCCGTTTATGTTGCAGCAGTTATTCAGTTGGTTGTTAAATTAATCTTTCATTTACAACACTATTATCTATTAATGATTATGATCGATCGAACCAATTACTTTCTTTTATGCATGAATGAACAAATAATGGAAGTAGGTCCTAAGGGGGAGTTTGTTGGTTATTTGGTGGGACCTTCTTCATAAAAGATATTTATTTGTTCAAAAAATATTATTTTGTCAAATTAAGAAATATTTCCTTATGAAGATTCTCTTATAAAAAGATTATTTTAGTTGGCAAAAATTTTATTCATCCAAATATTGCATGGCGTAATCTCCTACATATACATCTGGTTTGAAGCAAGACAATATAACACTCAAGGATCTCAAGATTATAGTTTACAACAAACTTCTGAGGAACGAAAAGAATTGTGCAAGTTTGCTAAGAATAACATTTGGTTGTTCTGTGGATCTTGACTGAAGAAACAGGTGTGTGCGATGTTCGCACTGAGTTTGTGAATCTTTAAGAGTCGGTTTAATTAAGGGGGAGAATTTCCAACTACTCTATGTGTTATCAAGCTAGAAGAACTACTTGAAAGTAGAAAAGTATATCTTATTTGATTTGTTCTAAGTGATCTAGGCTATCTTCTTGATAGCATCAATAATAGTATGGAGTATTAAAGCGATTATGTAATATCTGTACTAAAGATCATAAGACTATTGTTATGATCTAAATCAAATCAATAAAAGCTCTAGATTAGGGTCAAAGAACCCCCAAACGTAGACGTTGTGTCATCGAACTGGGTTAGCAATCTTGCGTGTTTATTTTGTTAACTTCTTTATCTGATCTAGTAGGTGTATCCTTTGTTGGTTAACTGAAGGTACATAAATAATGAAAACGAAAAACCTAAACCCTAAAAATATAAAACTAAACACATAATCTACGTCGGTGTCCCACGAAATGGAAGTTTCCCATGCCTTCGAACCTACAATAATACGAAATTAAGTTTAAATATATATCACCAATAATATGAAATTAAAGAACGTAAAAGTTGAAAATTACGTACCTCAATGAAATCAAGGACCTCTTGAAGCCTGGGAGAGGTCTTCAATCATCTTCCTTATTTCTTCCATATGTTGAGACTGTTCTTGCATATAATGCGTCTGTTCTTCCATATGGTGAGCCTGTGCTGCTATCAGGCGAGTACTTTCTTCATGCTTCCTGTGATTCTCTTCTTATACTATCTCAAGACGAGTTTCTAGCTTGTCATTAACCTCCCTGACATGGGCCAACTTTCACTTAACAAATGGAAATAAAGAACTGCTTGGAGCGTGTCGAAACTTTAGCTTGGGGCCCCACTCGAGACCTTTTGAGTAGCTCGTCGTCTACCTAAAATGGTCTCGCATATCTCGTCCCTAGTGAGTGGTTGAGAACCCTCTGGGGTAGGCTGGGACTCGAGTTTCAATATTTGATTATTCTATAAATAAATTTTTTGTTAATTAAGTAAACTGTTGTAAATCAATTGTTATGTGAAACAAGACAAATGACGGCTTATAAATTTACATGTGCATCCGTAGCCACCTGCGAAACAAACTGGCCTTCTTAAACGTGTGTTTCCATGAATAACTCCATACGGTCGATCGGATGACCTTGCTGTTCAGCAAGCTCGTTGTAAAAATGACTTGTCACCGCTGTTGTGGTTGTAAGGCTGCCTCGTTTTAGCAGCCTTATTCATCGACGATTGCTCCTACATGCAAACAATAAAAAACAATCCTTAAAAAAATGAAGTACCATATGAGAACATTATACTAAATCACCTGGAATTATCGGGTGAGGTAGTGGTCGTAGAGGAAGTGCCAATCTTACATCTAATTGCTCAATCTGGTGGGTGGGTTGGCACGAGCTTGATCAGGATCATCAAACTTCTTGAAATGACGGTGATTTTGTCCCAGAACTCCTTCCACACGTGAGCATCTGATGCTCAACAAATCAAGTAAGTGCTGGATCAGTGAAATCCAACACGAACCATTGCTATAAAAGAAAAGTAACACGATTAGGATTGAGTATATGTATATACGTATAGCTAACATATATGTATGGGTAATTTAAAAACTTACCTGTAAACTACCCTTAACTTGCTCGATGTACTCTAGTGTCACATCAACCTACTTAAGAATAGCGAATCGGAAAAGTATCTTGCATTAACACGTCGATGGTATTGCTAAAGCGAACAGCGTGTGGCGAGATAGGCTTGTCCTCGCTTAGAGCGATAGATATGGGGATCTTCTCATTTTGTGCAACATATCTCTCTAATCCAGGTTCCTTGAGTGTTTTCTCCTAAGAGTGGGAGCATCAGATTGGGAGGCATCTAGGAAAACAAAATAATTTCATAAACATAACAAAAAGACATATGCATAAATAATTGTTTATGTAACTATAACTAACCAGATGTGTCGGGTCGAGAATGGTATTGAACTCCTCGGTATTAAAATCGAATAAGTCATCGCTCATATTAAAATCAATAGGGAATTGAGGCATAGTACTTGTGAATATATAAACTAAGATTAATTAAAAATATGAGAGTATGTGAAACTGAATATGTAAAAAAATGAAAAAATATGAATACGTGATTCGTTAGTTATTATTTTTCGTCATCGCTTGATTCTCTTTGAACGGATAATTGTTCATCTTGATCATTTATAAAGTCGCCATTGACATGACGTGCAATCGATCTTTCCACCACTGTAGGATCAACGTCGACTTTGCATAGGATGTCGTCCTCAACGTGATCAGTGACACAAATCGACAACAATTTAGGGTTCATTTAGTTGTTGATCCTCAACATCATCCAGTTCAGGTACGTCCCATATAAGTTTATTTTGGACAACTTGAATAACCTTCCAATTGGCACCCTTTTTTGGGTCGTCGATGTAAAAATCTTGATGTGCCTGGATTGGGAGAATAATTGGTTCCTCAAGAAACCAAAAAAGAGATGTGTTGATAGATTTGTACCTCAATTCCACGTGTGTTCTATGATTTTTATTCTGGTCTGTGTGAAACCATCTACACTTCAATAGCCAAACATGGTGAGTCATCGAATATACCATGGAAAGAACCTGTTCTAATATACCGTAAAAATTATTATCGTCGATTCCACTCGTATTGCTTTCACGACTACCATGACTCCACTATTTTGTGTTGTGTATCGGAAATCACGATCTATCGTGTGAAATAGTATCCTACTCAAGATGCATCTAGTGTAGGATCGAACATCAAGTGAAGGTCCCACCGCAAGTGAGAAGAAATCATGCGAAAGGTTGTCCCTCTCACAGGTTTCAATAACCTAAAATTATTTTGTTAACAACTATATACGTCCGGGAAATAAGCCTAAGGAAATTCCAAATGGATTTATGTACTCCACATACATACCTAAACTCTAACCAATCAGAAAATGGTCGTTGATGTCTTTTGAATAAGTCGATAGCGCTGCTTGCCTAACAACATATCAGCCTCAAGTGTTTCCTAAAGTTCATTGTTGTGAGTTTGTAATGATTATAACTTAAGAAAAAATAAAGTGCTAGTGAAGTATATTTAGAGTTGGAAGTATGTATTTGCAGTACTCAACAATTTCATCTACATTATTCAAAATGTATCAATGGATCTTACGCTTCTCTTCTTGTAATAGAGATCTTGAACTTACCGTGTCTAATGGTCGTACTTTCTGCATAAACACTTCAAATTCACCAACTATCTCATCCTCGGGAATGCTATATATCATCATTTCGTTCATCTGGAGAAAATCAAATTTCAATCTCACTTAAATATCTCGAACAGAAGGTACTTGATTCATTCATGACATATGCTTCAGCAATGGATCCTTCGGGACGTGTTTTGTTTTGGACGTATTGCTTCAACGTGCTCTCAATGGGATACATCCAACTATAATTAACTGGACAAGTGACCTTGGGTTCGTATGGCAAGTGAACAGTAAAATATACCATTATGCTGAAAAAACCAGGTGGAAATATTAAGGATGTTATTTGGACAAGGATTCTTAACAACAAGAAGGTAAGATATACTTATAGTCTAAATTCTACTTAACTTCACCTCTAAGTCCTCTAAATGACCTTGATTAAGATAAGAAAAGCAAACTCCTTATGGTATGGAAAATGAAATAGTAGAATAGGAAAAATGAAAAATCAACAATTGATTTAAATAGAAAAAAAGACTGTAACGCCCCAAAAATTAAGATAATTTATTGGGCGTTATTTTGAATCCATTTAATGAGAATTATTTGATTTAGGTGGGAATTGAAATTAATTAAATATTTCTTGGATGAATATTTAATTAATTAGAGGTTTTGGCATGTGGTGTTTGTTGAGTTTTTGTTTAAATGGTAGATTAAGAGAATTAAGTAAAGTTGTGGATTTTTAGTGTTGTTGAAGTTGAATTTAATTAAATAATTATGGATGTTATTTAATTAAATTGTCGGGTGGAAAGTTTGTTAGAGATTCAATAATTACATGTATATGTGGAAATATATATATAATTATTATGTTAAAGGAAAAGATAATTATATTTGTTGAAATATAATTATTTAAGGAAAAGATAGTTGTGTTTTGGAGAAAGGATATTTATTAAAGAAGAAAAAGTAAAATAATTATATTTTGGGAAAATATAATTATTTGTAAAAGGATAATTAATTACTCTGGAGAAAGATAAACAATAATTAATTATTTGTAAAAGGATAATTACTTTGGAGAAAGATAAACAATAATTAATTATTGTAGATGATAATTAATTACTTTGGAAAAAGATAAATAATAATTAATTATTGTGGAAGGTAATTAATTATTTTGGAGAAAGATAAATAATAATTAATTATTGTGGAAAATAATTAATTATTCTGTAGAAAGATAAATATTAATTCTGGAGTGAAGTTGTTATGGTTGGGTTAAGATAATTCATGTTGGAAGTTATAAGTGATTTATTGGAAAAGATTTGATTGATTAAAAGAATTGAGGATTTAAGTTAATTTGAGATTTTGGAGGGAAAAAGTTAGTTTTGGTGGAATTGTAATTAATTGAGTATATATATATGGATATATATATTCAATTAATAAATTGGAAAAGTGAAGTTAATTATATGATGGAATATAATTATATTTGTTTGGAAAAGAAGATAATCCATAAAGAGAGAGATGGTTGATTTGATTGGACGAAAAAGATATATATTTATTTATAAGAGAGAATAATGGTTTAAATAAATATATATTTATTGTAGATTTTGGTGAGAGAAAAATAATAATAATAAAGAAGTATTATTATTATTACTAATAGTTATAAATGCCTAAGATTAAGGCATTGATTTAGGAAAGATAATGGGAATAAAGATATATGTATATTTTTTGGTATTATATATATATCCTAAAAGGAAAAGGAAAAGAAAATAATAATAATAAATATTATTGTTATTATGATATATATATATATATATATCCTAAAAGGAAAAGGAAAAGGAAATATTTATTATTATTATTATTGTTATTATTTGGGTCTATAAATAGATTGGAATGCTTAAGTTGGAAAATAAAGGAAAAAGAAAAAGGTTCTTCATCTTCTTCTCTAAGATAACCCTCTGCTGTCGCCGCCTCAGTTGAAGTTAAGATTGGTCTCTTTGGAAGCTTGAGGATTTAAAGTGATGAATTTTTCATCAAGGATAAGAGGATTTTTCAACCTCCATTTGAGTAACCTTGGTAAGCAAATAAAATTAAATTAATATTTTATTAATTTAATTTTGGATCTATTTGAGGTTTCTTTAAAGGTTCAATTGGCTAAACTTTTTAAGATTTAAATCTTGGATTTTTCCCAATCAAGGTTGAATTGGTTTCAACCTCCTCTTTTTAGAAAGTTAATTAATTTGGGAGAATTTTTGGATGTTAGCCAATTGCTAATTTCATTAATTGAGATACTAAGTGTTCCTTTTATGATTAGGATCAAGTTAATTGGAGAATTTTACTGTCAACTAGGGAGTATCTTTGTTTGGCTAAAATCTCCAGGTAAGAGATTCTCCTACTAGACCTTCGAACTGAATTCAAGAGACCGCATGTAATTATGATTATGCATTGATGGTAGCTAAAATGCATAACTTGATGCTACTGATAATGACTGTCATTGTATTGATGTTGGTGATGATGACTGAGATTATTATGTTGATGATTGATGATGATAGTTGATGTTGATGATGATGACTGAGATTATTATGTTGATGATTGATGATGGTGACTGACGTTATGTTAATGACTGGTAGATTGATGTTGATGATTGTTAATGCATGATATATTAATCACATGATTAAGGACGTTAAGATTAATACTCATGCCATGTTATGATGTTATGTTATGCTACATGCTATGGATAGGGTGTTCTGTTAACTTTGTCTATTAGAGTCGTACCTGCATGGGTGTCCTTCGGGATCACCACCTATTTAGGACTGTGTGGTCCGACGGGACGCCAGTCTAGCATGTATATAGATATGATTCGAGTGATTCGACGGGGTCCTCGCATCCCGATTGTCTTAGTGTTACCCCCGGGTTCACTACAGACCAGCATGTCCTAGGTGCTCCCTCGGGACACCGAAGACCAGATTTTCGTTCCTACGGGAGCGCATGTTGCACGTGTTCGGGAACGTGCCAGAGATTGGGTACCATTTTCAGGACTCTAATGGGAAGTTAACAGACACCTAGCGGGACTAGTAGTAGGTCCCTTACTGAGTATATGTTTATACTCACTCTTTCTATGTTTAACATTTCAGGCGAAGGTAAAGGTAGAGGAAAGCTGGCGAGCGACAGAGAAGGATCCGTGACATGCCATATGAGGACTCAGTTTTGCTTCCGCGTTTATGTTTCAATGTTTTAATATTCCGTTTTTAATGAAAATTTATTCTTCCCTCGTTTCAAAAAAGTGTCTCTTGTCATTGTTTCCCTTTTAGTAACGACCTCAGCTTAGTATAAAGAGTTGGGTCGTTACAGTTGGTATCAGAGCGTCAGCTTTTAGGTTCTGTAGACTAACTTACGATGTGAGTCTTTGATTTTGTCCCTATGGCTATTACGGTCCTTCGTCACTCGCCAGGTATGTATTTTATGATACATGATTATGAATATGCACGTGACCTTGCCTGTATTAAACTAGAACTGCAGGAATGTTATGATTTAAATGGTGATGGCTTTGGTGGTAAAGTTTTAAGAAAAATGTTGCCACGTAGAGGTGCTCAAAGGGGCGATTGAGTAGGCAAAAGAGTTGGACGTGTTCAGCGTGATGAACTGCTTTGTGACTGGATATTGAAGACATTAGTTATGTTGGTGGTTTTAAAGGAAACTAAAGGCATGGTTAAGTTCAAGTATATCAAGCACATTTGATTGTGTTTAGAATTGAGTTACTGGAGAAGGAACAAAGCAAACTTTATTGCATAGTTATTTTGGTGAGACTTCAAGAAACTGTTTTTGAGTTTACCATGAAGGATAAGTTACAGCCAGTTAAAAGTACAAGTGATGAAATAACGAATTTCTTAGAATAACTAGTTAAGTTGATGTCATTAAAGAAAGCAATAGTTGGACATGAGTTTGAACTTTATCAAACAAGAAAAGAGAAATTAGTGACTTCTAAAGATTGCTAAATGGTGGAGAATACCTTTTTGGTCGAAGTTTGAAGTTGGAAAATAGAACGTAGTTTTTGAAGGTTTATGAATTAAGTTTTACTTGGATAAGTGTAAAGGAAAGAAAAGTGTTTGAGAAAAGTAATATTTTGTCAAGAGAAGCGAAGCTTTGCGCAAACATGAGAGTTGCACTTAGGAAAAATTTTATGGCAGAGTTACCAAGTTGAGAAGGCTACTTAGGAACAAGAGTATGACAAGGGAGCTCGATACTCGAAATTGTTCAAGAACTAAAACTTTCGAGGACGAAAGTTTCTTAGCGAGGGAAGATTGTAACACCTCATAATTTTAAGGAATCTATTTTGGGTATTACATTAAGTGGACTTCAAAGTTAAGGAATATATTCGGTTGTTTTGTGTTAGATTAATTAAATATATATACATGGGTGTGTATATTTAATTAAAGATTTTGGAATTTGGTAGAATTTGTTATTAATTAAGACGTGAGAGCCAAGTATCCCAAGCTGTTCAAAGATTAGAACTTTCGAGGACGAAAGTTGTTAAAGGAGGGAAGATTGTAACGCCCCAAAAATTAAGATAATTTATTGGGCGTTATTTTGAATCCATTTAATGAGAATTATTTGATTTAGGTGGGAATTGAAATTAATTAAATATTTCTTGGATGAATATTTAATTAATTAGAGGTTTTGGCATGTGGTGTTTGTTGAGTTTTTGTTTAAATGGTAGATTAAGAGAATTAAGTAAAGTTGTGGATTTTTAGTGTTGTTGAAGTTGAATTTAATTAAATAATTATGGATGTTATTTAATTAAATTGTCGGGTGGAAAGTTTGTTAGAGATTCAATAATTACATGTATATGTGGAAATATATATATAATTATTATGTTAAAGGAAAAGATAATTATATTTGTTGAAATATAATTATTTAAGGAAAAGATAGTTGTGTTTTGGAGAAAGGATATTTATTAAAGAAGAAAAAGTAAAATAATTATATTTTGGGAAAATATAATTATTTGTAAAAGGATAATTAATTACTCTGGAGAAAGATAAACAATAATTAATTATTTGTAAAAGGATAATTACTTTGGAGAAAGATAAACAATAATTAATTATTGTAGATGATAATTAATTACTTTGGAAAAAGATAAATAATAATTAATTATTGTGGAAGGTAATTAATTATTTTGGAGAAAGATAAATAATAATTAATTATTGTGGAAAATAATTAATTATTCTGTAGAAAGATAAATATTAATTCTGGAGTGAAGTTGTTATGGTTGGGTTAAGATAATTCATGTTGGAAGTTATAAGTGATTTATTGGAAAAGATTTGATTGATTAAAAGAATTGAGGATTTAAGTTAATTTGAGATTTTGGAGGGAAAAAGTTAGTTTTGGTGGAATTGTAATTAATTGAGTATATATATATGGATATATATATTCAATTAATAAATTGGAAAAGTGAAGTTAATTATATGATGGAATATAATTATATTTGTTTGGAAAAGAAGATAATCCATAAAGAGAGAGATGGTTGATTTGATTGGACGAAAAAGATATATATTTATTTATAAGAGAGAATAATGGTTTAAATAAATATATATTTATTGTAGATTTTGGTGAGAGAAAAATAATAATAATAAAGAAGTATTATTATTATTACTAATAGTTATAAATGCCTAAGATTAAGGCATTGATTTAGGAAAGATAATGGGAATAAAGATATATGTATATTTTTTGGTATTATATATATATCCTAAAAGGAAAAGGAAAAGAAAATAATAATAATAAATATTATTGTTATTATGATATATATATATATATATATCCTAAAAGGAAAAGGAAAAGGAAATATTTATTATTATTATTATTGTTATTATTTGGGTCTATAAATAGATTGGAATGCTTAAGTTGGAAAATAAAGGAAAAAGAAAAAGGTTCTTCATCTTCTTCTCTAAGATAACCCTCTGCTGTCGCCGCCTCAGTTGAAGTTAAGATTGGTCTCTTTGGAAGCTTGAGGATTTAAAGTGATGAATTTTTCATCAAGGATAAGAGGATTTTTCAACCTCCATTTGAGTAACCTTGGTAAGCAAATAAAATTAAATTAATATTTTATTAATTTAATTTTGGATCTATTTGAGGTTTCTTTAAAGGTTCAATTGGCTAAACTTTTTAAGATTTAAATCTTGGATTTTTCCCAATCAAGGTTGAATTGGTTTCAACCTCCTCTTTTTAGAAAGTTAATTAATTTGGGAGAATTTTTGGATGTTAGCCAATTGCTAATTTCATTAATTGAGATACTAAGTGTTCCTTTTATGATTAGGATCAAGTTAATTGGAGAATTTTACTGTCAACTAGGGAGTATCTTTGTTTGGCTAAAATCTCCAGGTAAGAGATTCTCCTACTAGACCTTCGAACTGAATTCAAGAGACCGCATGTAATTATGATTATGCATTGATGGTAGCTAAAATGCATAACTTGATGCTACTGATAATGACTGTCATTGTATTGATGTTGGTGATGATGACTGAGATTATTATGTTGATGATTGATGATGATAGTTGATGTTGATGATGATGACTGAGATTATTATGTTGATGATTGATGATGGTGACTGACGTTATGTTAATGACTGGTAGATTGATGTTGATGATTGTTAATGCATGATATATTAATCACATGATTAAGGACGTTAAGATTAATACTCATGCCATGTTATGATGTTATGTTATGCTACATGCTATGGATAGGGTGTTCTGTTAACTTTGTCTATTAGAGTCGTACCTGCATGGGTGTCCTTCGGGATCACCACCTATTTAGGACTGTGTGGTCCGACGGGACGCCAGTCTAGCATGTATATAGATATGATTCGAGTGATTCGACGGGGTCCTCGCATCCCGATTGTCTTAGTGTTACCCCCGGGTTCACTACAGACCAGCATGTCCTAGGTGCTCCCTCGGGACACCGAAGACCAGATTTTCGTTCCTACGGGAGCGCATGTTGCACGTGTTCGGGAACGTGCCAGAGATTGGGTACCATTTTCAGGACTCTAATGGGAAGTTAACAGACACCTAGCGGGACTAGTAGTAGGTCCCTTACTGAGTATATGTTTATACTCACTCTTTCTATGTTTAACATTTCAGGCGAAGGTAAAGGTAGAGGAAAGCTGGCGAGCGACAGAGAAGGATCCGTGACATGCCATATGAGGACTCAGTTTTGCTTCCGCGTTTATGTTTCAATGTTTTAATATTCCGTTTTTAATGAAAATTTATTCTTCCCTCGTTTCAAAAAAGTGTCTCTTGTCATTGTTTCCCTTTTAGTAACGACCTCAGCTTAGTATAAAGAGTTGGGTCGTTACAAAGACAAAATGAAAGAACATTACTGTTATGGAAAGATGTTCTTACCTTTAACAAAGTTTTAAAGATTAGCTAAGAAAGGAAAGTTAACCATCGTGATAAGTCTTCAAATTTCACAATTTATCAAACTAATTTGAGAAAGCAAAGAACCAAGACTTACAAACATAAACTCTGAAAAACATAATTCATGAACATATAAACTACAAGCAGACAACTATTTAATACTTCCACTCTATTACAAATTATGAAACTCAATCCCATCTTGTGAACCAACATCCCTAGATAGAGAATTAGATTTAGTATGTTGTTCTACTATTGAAGAGACTAGAGATCCAAAAACTAGAACTAAGCCTAAAACAAAAATATTAGCACAGCACATAGTTTGGATGAAAGCATTAGAATTGTTTGTGTTTGAAAGAAGGAGATGCAACAACATACATATTCTTACCAGAGTGACAATCTAACCCAACCACACTATTGATAAGTTAAAATCTTCAACCACACCATTGTCACCATAAAGTGTATTTTTAAATTTTTTGTACTTGAGTAGTTATAGCTATTAAGTTCTCTTCCCACTTAACAAAAGAAATTTAAGATCAAATTGATTTTTTTACAAATGTAAAAGACCACGAGAAATACAAAACGAACAAATTGAGTCAGAGAAAAGAGCACAAAACAAAAATAAATCCCACCAAATCTTATTCAACCTTATTTAAAGGAAACTTCTTATTTTTGTTTGTCTCTAAAAAATAAATTGTGTATCTTCAAAGCTACAAAAGTCCAAATGGCTCCAAAAATCATTAAGGATGAGGAACCAGACTTGAAGTTACTTACAAATGAAAAAATGGTCAATATGAGATTCCTTAACCCCCTACATCAGAAGTTTTACTAAAGCTTAGAGATGCACATAGCTTCAAGTGTCTAACCTAGAAAGGAAGAAGAATACTAACCACAAATCATTAGCTTTAAGTGTCTAATACCAGTAGAGAGCGAGTTGGTAGACAAATAACCTTAAGCAAAATCTATGTGGACGACGATGAGTTGCCTTATAGAGATGACGATGAACATAGACAACGAACAGAGAGACGACGAACAAAGAGATGACGAAAAGAGAGACGATGAACAGAGAGACGACGGACAGATAGACGACGAAAAGTGTCATCGTCGTCGTCGATTGAACGGCAGTCGTGAGAGGGAGGGAATCGCAATCTTTGTTTGAGGGTTTCAACGTGGATATCGCGCATAGTCTGGTGAAGAAAAAGAATGAGAAATCATGAAAAAAGGCTAAAAAAGGGGAATATATTTGGCGGGATGATTATTATTTTTTATTTCCCATTTTTTTAATAGCCATTTAAAATGGGTTATTCTTATGGGCTATTAAAAGTCATATTTGTTGTAGTGTGTACACCCCTTGTTGAGGTGTTATGGAACCTATCACTATATAATGACCTCCTTCTTGTCTCATTTCTATCGTTCGAAAATATACTTCTTACAAAAGTTATTTCAACTTCTTCTCTTATTTTAGTTTCCTAGCAAAATCATTCACAAGTCTTTGGTATTGTTATCGATTCTGGTGCAAATTCGATGGAGTATTTTGGTTGTTTTATCATAGGGACAATGTGGTAATATCAAGATCTATTTGCACTTCGAGTAGGGTCACAAAGTCTTAAAGAGAGCATGTTCTGTGACTCAACTTTCATCTAACAATTGCAATTAGGCGTTTAGTCCAATGTCCACAAGTCTAGGTGTTTTTTCTTAGGGACTACCAACTAGGCGTTCAGTCTAGGAGACCACCAACCAAATGATCACTAGTCAAGTGTTCAGTCTAGGCAACAAACTAAGCGATCAAGCTTCAGGCATTTCTGTTCTAAACATTCAAAATAAAAACACCTAATTATTGCTCCACCGTACTGCCCAGCTCTAGTTCCAATAATTTTAAGACATTCCTTTCTACTACACAGTGGTCGATTCAACTCAATCTAATTTTCTCTCTACTAATTTCAATCATTTATTTTGATACGGGGGAGCACACTTCAAGCAATGTAAAGTAAATATATTGTTTTTCTTAACCATGAAGAAAGTTGTTGCTGCATGTGCACCACTAAAGAACTAGAAGTTCTAAAAACTAATCCAAAACCGATGAGCAACTCAAGAATTTAGACACATGGAAGGAAACAATTTTATTTGTAAAAATCTTATTTTAAATAGTTTGACTAATAATTTGTATGACTATTAGAGTATGATATTCACAACGGAAGAAGTATGGGATGCTTTACAAAAGAAGTATGACACCGAAAAGGTTAGTTTAAAGAAATAGCAGTCAATCAATACATAATATACCAGATGACCGATGAAAGATCTGTAGAAGCACAATCTCATGAACTGGAAAAGATTGCCCATGAAATAAAGAGTGAATGTATGACTCTAGATGAAAGAAGTTATTATTATTGACAAATTACCTCCTATGTGAAAGGAATTTAAAAATATCGTAAGGCTTAAGAACAAAGAATTCTGAAAATACGCTTGAGGATTAAGGAAGAAGCACGAAAACATGACCAGAAGGAGGTGAACGTCATTTCTAGAAGGACTTCCATTGCCATTCTGAAACTTAAGTTGAACCCAAAGAGGAACAAGATGAAGGTTCAGAACCAAGGTCCCAACAACCAAAAGAATAAAAAACCTTAGTCTGAAAGCACGATGCAAATTCTCTCCTACAATTGTAATAAGTCTGGTTATTTAGCTAAAAATTGTAGGAACAAGAGTCGTCGTGTTGTGCAAGTGAACCTGACAAAGGAAGGACTTTGTGCCATGGTCACAAAAATAAATGTGGTCAAGGATTCTGAAAGTTGGTAGCTAGACACTGGCGCCACGTGCTATATATGTCATAACCTTAGTTTATTTAAAAATTAAAATGAAACTAAGGATATAAAAATACTTTAGGTGATCATCACACAACAAAGGTTACTGGAATCCACGAAGTAGAGCTGAAGTTCACCTTTATCGAGACGGTCATACTAAAGGAAGTTTTACACACTCAAGAAATAAGGAAAAATGTGGTCTCCGGTTATCTCCTTAACAAGGCAGACTTCACTAAGACTATAGGAGCATATTTATTTACTCTTACTAAAAATAATGTCTTTGTGGGGAAGAGCTATGAAACTGACGGAATGTTTAAGCTTAATCTTAAAATGAATAAAATTCAATCTTTTTCCTACATTTTGTCTTCTTTCAATGCTTGGCATGTTTGACTTTGTCATGTTAATAAACGAATAATTAGCAACATGAGTATGTTGAATATGAATCTTAAGTTATCAATTAAATGATTTTGATAAATGTGAACATTGTAGTCAAGCAATAACTAGAACTTTACATAAATCTATAATTAAAAAATCTGAGCCTCTAGATTTAAAACATTAAGTATCACCTCAAAGGGATATAGATACCACATAAGAACATAAGTAAGAGTCATGATCCAATTACCGTAAAATTCTTGTGTTCGACCATGACTTGTCCAGGAAACCTCTCTTTTTGTTTACACTTGACAAGAGAGAGAAGAACTTATGCTCAAATAGACATCATTTAGTTTAAGCAATGAACTAAGATTATGATAATTGCACCTTTTGTCGCATGGGCATAGTCTTGTTGCCACAATACAATCACACACCTAGAATCTTAATGACAAACTTACAGGCAATAAATTGTATGCTAGTTATGAATTATAATTATACAATTGAGATATAACAATCCATTACTAAGAAATCATCAGGTAGGCAATCTCCGCCAATTTAGAGAAATCATTCCACTCAACACTAGTTGTCACAGGAGTATGAATTTCCTTTCGTAAACTTCTTCAAACCTCTTACATCTTTCAGTCTTGTCTTTAATCACACTGTAGCGTACTTAGACAATCATGTATACTTTTTCTCATAATAGTTTATTTTCATGTGCTTGTCTTTTTTTTATTCATGCTTTGTTTGATAGTAGACTTGTGCTTAAGCTTTTAAGTATACGACAAAGTTAGGCGACAAGATACATGTAAAAAGGAGCAACCAACACAATCTTACTTTGTTGCTTAAATCTGATAGTATGTCAAGTTGCGTACAAGTTTTCATCTCTCTTATCCAATTGTAAACGAATATATAGGTTTTCTAGGTAAGCCAAGGTCAAACATGGGGATTTCAAAGTAATGTGAGTCATGAGTAACTTTTTCTATAGACTAGAAGTAATGCAGGAGAGTTGATTATACTATAACATGATATAGAGAGAAGAATCATTTCTTTGAGGCAATATACATTATTCATTTAATTCCAATATAAGGCGGGAAACCTCTTGGTGGCTTCCCTACACATGCTCGCCTTTCAAGATGCAAATGTTGAAGTGAATGTATAATTTATGTCTAAATCCTTAAGAATACAATTTTTATGGTTCATCCTTTAATTAAGGCAAGCTACCTATCAGCATCTTTATGCTACATACACTCAAATGTCTGATATGTATGTTAAGGATAAATCCACAGATGTGATTTTATTTCTAAAATCTCTTCTATGTTTGTTTAATAAGGTCTAGTTACTTACTCTCTTGAGTAGTTAGCTCCCAATACTTAATTAATTCTTTCGAATAGAATTAAACAAGCTAGTCATTGCAAACTTCCATATCTTTTAAAGAAATTAAACAATCTAACTCTTTATTTCGCTCATAACATAAAGAACCATTATAAACAATAAGTAATGAGATAAGAGAATGAAATTGAAAGTGCACTGCATTGATAGTAAAATCTTTAGGCCTATCGACTATGGAGTTTATATTAAAAATGTAACTAAAAAATTACAAATAAAAAGGTACAGAGGTGCGTCAAGTTGCGTAATGTAATCTCTTATGTTCCTTGGCTCTATTGATTCTTTTTTACGATGTTAGGGGAAATGGATTATGGAGGTTTCCCTTTCCTACTCTCGCCTAAAGATACACAGAAGGAGGTCAGGGATGGCAATGTCGGATGGGCAAGAATATGAGAAGTTCAAATCTTTGTTTTCTTTGTTCTTTCACACGATATCACACACATTGAAAATGAAGCTTAACCGACTATTGCACATGGCTTTGAATTTTCAATAAATTCCTCTAACTCTTTGAGACATTGCAACACGACCTCTACTTCCAATTTTCGTTTTTCTGAATGTCGTATGGTTCTTTTGCAGACGTTCTCACCAACTTATTTGTTATCTAACAAATTGTATCATCTGAATCGCCTTGAACAACTTCATTTTACTTATCTTCTTTTATAAAAAACTTGCTTTAAGACAAGCAAAAATGTAATACACAATCATTTTTGCCTTTTTTTCGTTCATAAATCACATAGTTCTCACTTTCACTAGATCTACTGCACTTTGTCTCACTTTTCTTGCAATATTACTCCATTATACTATATAAAAGGCTATAAGAACTTGTATTTCTACAAGTTATCACTATGCATGCTATTTTCTTTTAGGTTTCTTAGTTCGTTACATTTGTAGGTGGAAAGGACCATCACTTGATATGATTTTTATCTATGTTCCTTTTTGTATAAATTTTTTATGAGTGTATTAACAATTGATAAAACTAAATTATCAATAATTTTTAAATAAAAAGTTATGGTGTAAAGTGAAGAGGATATAACATTTGGATTTAATATAGACTTCTTAAGTTGGTAAAATTTAATTTCTAACTCACATGCCCAACTTTTGAGGAAGTTTAGTTATTGAATTTTGAGATTCAAAGAAGAAAGTGCACTTATTCTAAAAGGAGAAGCTTTCTATTTCCTTTTTTGTGTTTTTTTAATGAATTCTCATTATCTGTTGTATTGACTAGTATGTCTGTGTTATATTATGGTCAAGTCTCATATTGTACTCTAAGGAACTTTCACTAAAGAGATAAGCTTATTCCTTAATACTTGCTCTTTTCTATCAATAATTTGTATTGGTTCCTCCTCGTAAGCTAAGTTGTCTTTCAAATGTACTCAAGAATATTTAAGGGGTTGGTAACGTACTTATGTAGCATCGTAAAGTTCCATAGGCAATGCTAAACAAAAAACTGCATGTCACACCTTATCCTGAAGCACCTTCTCACTAGGCTCAAGATGTGGCGTGAAATCGACCAACATCGTTCTTCTTCTAACAATGCAATTCAACCTTACTTAACCTATAACCCTTATCTATTAAACTTAGACATAAAATGCCAAAATAATAGTCTAATTAGAAAACAATAATTTAAATCTTTGCAAAACATTCTCAGACTTACCCCACTAATGGACAACCTGCTTAACAGTCTTATATAGACAAAATGAAGTTTAGAGTCTCAACCAGAAAACACTATTACAAAAATAAAATCAAACTATTATAATAGTCTATTACAGATAACGACAACTAAGTTCTCTCTTAGCTTAATTACAGTTTATCATGGATGCATAGAATGAGTCGTACAAAAAATCTAATCAAACTTCTAGCAGAGTAGGTGGATGCTTTAACAAGCGTTGGAACCATGATCTCTACTTGTAAGGGAATTAAACATTGAAAGGTTGAACTATAAAGCCTCGTAAGTGACAACTTTTAAAACAAAGCATAATAAAGAAAACTTTGAGCAAAACATACATAAACTTAGCAAAGCAAATTTTCTTTTCAAACTTAGTTTTTAACTTTCTCTTTTCTTTCTTCTTGCTAAACCTTGAACTCTTTGTATCTACAGCGCAAAACTCTAGGCATGGAAGTCCTATCCCTCGATACAATTGCGAGACAGAGCTCTAGGCACCAGTAGCATCCTATCTTGCTATAGCTATTATAAGATATAAAATCTAAGCGTCCGTAGAGTCCTACCTAGTCTATGTGATGGAAACTCTAGGCATCTATTAGATACCCTCATCACACACCTCTGTGCACAAGACAACCTCTCCTATAGGGTTGCTATCAGATCAAGACATCTTGGTATAGACTTGAACATATTTAGAAATCTCATGCTAAAACTTTAACTTACTTAAGTTAGCATGCTTATAAAAAGAAACTATTGCATTAAACAAGTCTCAATTCTAGCTTTGCTTTAAATAATCTCTTTGCTCAAATATTTGCATAAACTTAGCATTCAAACACATTCTCATAAATCACATGTATTAAGAAACATTTCTCAAATTGAATGCTTTAGAACTTTAACTTAATCATGCATTCTCATAACACATTTCTAAACTTGAAACTCATGCTTTGTAAATAGTTTTAAAAATCTAGCATATTCAAATGCTTAAACTCAAAGCATGTTTTAGAACGTAAATTCTCAAACCAATCTTAGAAATTTATTTTAAATTCATTTTAGTCACTCACAACTTTTGGCTAGATTCTTGGTTTATAGATTTGCTATATTTACCTTGAAAATAACAAGAAAACATCAAGTTACTTTGGGTTCCACCAAAGGAAGCATCTTCAACTTCTTACCTTTTCCCCATTCTACTCAAGTGAACTTTTTTCTTACTAAACTTGATTTTCCTTTAACTTTTTGGATGGTCTTAGCTTGCTGATCAAGATCAGATCCTCAAGTTGCCCTAGCTTCTCAAGAGCTTCCAATTGATTTAGAGCCTAAAAAGCCATAACTTAACAGACTTGCTCTTAAGCTTCTTAAACAAGGAAGGAGCAACTTGAACTTACTTGGATCTACACCTTAGGCTTTACTCTTCCTTTTTAGCTCAAACTTGCTAACACTCTTGCCTTCTCGGATGCCTCTTGACCGACCACCCCTAGCTGAGCTTGGCCAATCTATTCTCTTACTTGACTCCAACACTTGCAAGCAAATCTCAACTCCTCTTTACTTCGTCTCTCTAGTTTGCTCTTAAAGTGGAAATGGTGAGAAATGTGAAAAATGAGGGTCTGTTGTCTTTAAAAACACTCATTACATCTGAAAAATGCTAACCTCGCACAATAGAAATTTTTTAGATCTGTCACATGTTTTCTTTTAATGATCTCGATCAAGATCTTCCCTCTTCTCGGCTAGACATGCTCAAGATCATGCTCAAGAATCCTAGAATTTCCTTTTTCTACTTCCAATCTCGATCAAACGCGACTCCGAGATGACCCGAGATCCAACTCAACACCCTTTTGTTTTCCATCTCAGGCTACCACAACCTCGAGATAGCTCGATAGCATAACTTTAAACCTCTTTATTTTCCATCTCAAGCTTGCTAGCCCGAGATTCTCACTTATGTCTTTTCTCTGTCTCTTCTCTTGTTCGAAAGAGAATCGAGTTTTACCACCTCTATCCCGAGATCTAGGCAAAACTATTAATCTCTTCTCAACTTCTTAGCAAGCAAATGAGATAGAAGATACAAGTATTATACTGCAGGTCTAATACGTTCAAATATCTCATAAGATCCAATTAATCTTAAACTCAACATCCCTTTTCTACGAAATGAAACGCACCTTTCCAGGAGATAACTTGAGGAAGATCTTATCACCAATCCCAAATTTCAAGTCTCTTTAATGTTTGTCTACATAACTTTTTTAATGATCCTAGGCTGTTTTTAACTTTTTTCTAATAATCTTTACATTCTCCAAATTAGTTTGTACTAATTCTGAACCAATTAGCTTCCTTTCACCAACCTCATCCCAACATACAAGAGTTTTGCCCTACCTTCCATACAAAGCCTCATTTGGTGTATTCCAATACTAGAATAGTAACTATTATTATAAGAAAATTCCATTAATGGCAAGTGAAAATCCCAACTACCTTTGAATTGCAAAACACAAGCTCGAAGCATATCTTTAAAAATCTGGATAGTTATTTTTACTGACCATGTGTTTGAGGATGAAATTCAGTATTGAAATGTAACTTGGTATCCAAGGCTTTTTGTGAACTCAACCAAAATTTGGAAGTAAACTTGGAATCTCTATCTGAAACAATAGATACAAGAGCTTCATATGCACTTAAAGTCTTATATCCACATAAAATTTGGCCAACTTATCTAGGTAAAAGTGACTTCGATTGGTAGAAATCTTGCTGCTTCTTAAGTCTATCGACTATCCCCCAAATGTCATCATACCCATTTGGTGTACAAGAAAGTTCAAATAAAAAGTCAATGAAAGTGGATTTAGTAGTCTCGCTGGCCTATTAAATTCAGGGTTCGTGGTTAGACAATAGAGCCACGCACCATGTTGACAAGCAATAGGAAAAATTGATATCAAAGTGGTCAGACACTTGGACAAGCAATAGGAAAACTTGCACATGACAAGGACTTAGAAGTATATGATGTATAAAGACATTGGGAGCATTTTGCATGCAATGATCATGTCTAAATGCCTAATGAAGAGATTTATAGGGAGCATTTTGCATGCAATGATCTTGAATCAATGACACATTATAAAGAATGAAATAGTTTTACCTCTCTAAGTCCCACAAACCAAGCAAAAGGGTTATGCAACTAAAGAAATGTCCAAACTTAACCTTGATATGAATAGAACTTAGTCTTCTACTTATATGTTGTTCTTTAATTTTTGTCATCCTACACTATGTCGTGTTAATAAACAAATAATAGTTAGCAACATGAGTAAAGTCGAAATGATTCCCAAATTATCCATTAATGAATTTGATAAATGTGAATATTGTAGTTAAGCTAAAATAACTAAGACTCTGCATAAATTTGTAATTAGAAAATTTGAGCCTCTAGATTTAATTCATTCAAATTTATGTGAATTTGATGGTGTCTTGACTAGAAACGGTAGAAGATATTTTACTACTTTCATTGCTAATTGATCTAATGACACTTTCATTTATCTACTATAGAATAAAAAGTAATGCTTTTTTATGGGAAAAACATAGACATGCGCAACAAAAATTAGATCAATTTTTACCCTAATTGTACTAAGTTAACATGATAAATCTTAAAATAAAATTAAACTAGGATTCAGTGATTATACCTTTATAGCTCCTAATTTGCTCTATGCTTTTCACGAACTCGAACCGAACTACCACTAACGTTGACCTACTATATTCTCCAAATTCAGAATTGGGTTAAGGGACCCAATGAGTGAATGATTTGAGAGAGAGAGAGATGGAATTTAGAGATTGAACTTAGGAATGGGAGTTGAGGAATTGTTTGTTTAAAAAAATTAATTTCGAAGAAAAAATATTTTAAAGTGTCAAAAGTTTTTTCAATGTGAAAATCAACCCTTTAATTAGACAAAATTCGTGCAACTATTGCATGTCTAAACTTACTAGAGCCTAACACCTCACATTTCATTAACTCTTAATGGACTTGGTATCATTACCATGAGCTTTCATAAGCCCACTAATGAATTAGCGAAATTAGCGAAATTATGCAACGTTGCATTATCTCTTAGTGGGTTTGGTGTCATTACCATGAGCCTCCATATAGCCCACTAAGAGTTAGTATCTAACAAAATATTGGATTTTTCCACTAACTTAAGTCAAAGAGTGAAATGGTCATTTCACCATTCAAATCAAAGTCAAATTTTGATTTTTCAAGTCAAAAGTCAATATTTTGACTTTTTACCATTTATCCATCTTGACTAATTCTGACCTCCCGGGCATGAATCTGTATTCATTTTTCTAAAGTTCAAATCACATTTGAATATATTGTCGGTCAAAGTTTGACCATTTCTATCATTTTTTAGCTTCCAAATATGAATCCACATTCATATTTTTAATATTTAAATTATTTAAATATAAAGTTCTATCTCTAAACCAATAACCAACCGCTATATCACATATACTTTTCGGTTTCTCTCTCCTTACCTAGTTTGAACTAATCTAACATACTGTTTTAAGTTAATTCCATATGAGTTAGCAGGAAAATCTGATGGACCTATAGATCATAGGTTCCAACGATTTTAGATTAACTGACTAAACTCTTTTAGATTGAGCTAATTAGCATTGGTTAACCAATGGGTCATTCCACTAAAGTTTCATAGTTGCACTCCTCACGCTGTAGATATATTTGTGTCCATCTAATATAACCATGATTAGTAAGTTAGTCCTTCACAGATTGTTTGTAATTTTGTCCAGGTCAAAATTACCATTTTACCTCTAAGATTACATCTTGCTCTTAAGTCCCACATATCTACTATTGAACAATTGGTTTAAGGTCCAACTTATAAATTGAATCCCTCTCAGACCAATGAAAGGGTGGGGGCCCTTTGATCAAAACCCAGATTCAATCCTTAAGGTAACAAACTATCTACTAACTCTAAAATAGTTAGAAGTGAATTCCATTACACTCTATGTCCCCAGTTATCCATTTGGTCTTACCCCTAAAATAGAAGGCTTATTGGATCAATGCTAATGAGTTGTCGTCACCTATGCAGATCTAAGGACAATATCATGTGAATAGGAGTTCATACTTAGCTTATGATTAAAATTAAGTTACCTATATCATCAATAATTGAAATAGTTAGTTTTATACAGTAAACGGTGTTATAACGTAAAAGCGATTATTTTATGGTTCAGCCTTATGCGAACTCTTTACATAGGATGGCCCCACTTTCATGTCTCTACATGAATGATTCAACATGAAATTGTTTGTACTAACTATAAAGTGGGTTGCATCCATAATGTCCTCAGAATAAGGCTCCATCCTTATTCATATACTATAGACCGTTAAGGCTATATACTTCACCTTGATCCACGTTTATGTCTCTACATAAAGTTTAAGTTCACTCGAGATAGCCTTAGGACCTTAGTTTATTGGATTCAAGATTATAATATTCAATTCCACTAATAATTCCTCAATAACAACTTTATTAAATAGAATATGACTTTAAGTTACAAATTACAAGTTTGATGACATAAATTCCCAACATTTTACATGTTTCAGTTATTTGTAACTGAATTAGAATATCAGTTTAATAAAAAATTAAGAGGCTTCAGAATGATAATTGATAGGGGAACTGAATGTGATTAGTAGCTTTAATAACTCCTATAGCACACATGGAATAATACGTGAGAAAACATAAATCTATTCTCCTAAAATAAATGGTACAGTCAAAAGGAAAAATATAACTCTATTTGAATTAGTAGTTGTTATTTTATTTAATCCAGTTGGCGCATCATATTGGTGGAGTGAAATTATTCAAAATGTATGTTATATTCTTAATATAATTCCAAAATCTAAAAATACAACTTCACAGTATGAAGTTGTAAAAAATAAGAAACCAAAATTATCGTATTTCAAAATTTGGGGGTGTTTAGCCTATGTTAGAATTCCATATCCTAAAAGAAGAAAGCTTGTCAGTGGAGCCTATGAATGTGTCTTTATAGGGTATGCAATAAATAATAAAGCATATAAGTTTTATGACCTAATAAATGAAGTGATTATAGAATCAAATGATGCTAACTTCTTTGAAGATGGAATTTTCTTCAAATCAATAAATAGTAGGAACTCAAGTTCTAATAGTCTAACTAGTGGAGGCACGAGTTCTAGTAGTCTAACTTTAGTTAGAAATCAAACTTCAAATGAGGAAATAGAACTAGAGTCTAGAAGGAGCAAGAGAAGTTGTACCATTAAAGACTTTGGAAATGACTTTGGAACCTATAATGTAGAAAAAGATCCTAAAGCTTAAAAAGAAGCCATGTCCTAAGTAGATACCAAATTATGGCAATAAGCTATTAACGATGAAATGGATTCTTTTAAATCAAATAGACCTTAACACTTAGTAGACTTACCTCATGGTTGCAAAGTAATAAGATGCAAATTGGTTATCAGAAAGAAACTCAAACTTAATGGAACAATAGACAAATACAATGCAAAACTTGTAACTATAGGTTACATAAGGTTTTAGACAAAGAGAACACATAAATTTCTTGGACACATTCTCCTTAATGACTAGAAACATCTAAATTCGAGTGTTGATTTCTCTAGCAGCCCTATGTAATCTTTTAGTACATCAAATTGATGTAAATACCGCTTTTTTAAAGAGTGAATTAGAAGAAAAGATTCACATAGAACAACCTAAAGGTTTTTGTAGTTCATAGTCAAGAGAACAAGTTTGTAAATTAAATAAATCTCTTGATGGTTTGAAATAAGCTCCTAAGCAACGACAAGAGAAATTTGATAATCTAATTATTTCTAAAGGATTTAAATTTAGTGAAAGTGACAAATACATTTCCTCTAAGTTTGAAAATAGTTTATACACAAATATATGCTCATATGTAGATGATATATTAATCTTTGGATCAAACTTGCATGTCATAAATGATGTGAAGTTAATGTTTTTTTTTTCCTAAAAAGGAACAATCAGACTTTTAAACCGTAATTAGTACCTGCATCTACCGAACTATACTCTAATTAGTTGTTTTTTTCCTAAAAAAGTTGAATTGACTTTAAAATAGTAATTAATAACTTTGTTTATCAAACTAAACTCTACCCATATGGTTAAATTTATAATTTAACTAAAGTAAGGTAGGTAAAAGGGTAAACTTGGTAGAAAACCAAAACTTGAATTGGGGCAAAACAAGAAAAGAATACCTGAAAATTAAATAAATAGACAATTTAATGCAACAAGTAATTTTTTCTTTAAACTTCCCTTCGTATTAAAGCCTCACATATTAAAACCCCCCATCACCGGAGCTTATAAGCTACTCCTACCTTCCGGCGAGACCACCGGCCACCGACGAACTTTCTCAATAAACCTCTCTTTGGATCACAACCGACGGTATGTAATTTTTTGTTCTCCTAAATTGATAGGTTCCTTATTTTTCAAGCCAAAAACCTCCCCACCAACCTCTCTCAATCTCTGGACCTATTTTATGGATCTCCCTAACAAAGGAATCGAAGATTCTTAATGAACACAACATACCCAGAAATACCCACATCCCAAAACTCCGTTTACCCATCAAAATCCGCGTCTGAAACCAGATCATTTGGTTCTGTCGAGGGGACTTTTGTTGAGGCGAGGTTGGAAATTGGGGTTTTATTATGTTAGGCGGTGTTCAATTGGGTATTTTAGCTGCGTGTATTGTGTTGTTCGTGCCGATGGGAATGGCTGGATGGCATTTAAGCCGTAATAAGATGCTGTTCTTCAGCGGTGCGCTTTTCATTACACTCGCAATCGGTGTTCATCTCACTCCTTACATCCCTTCGGTTTCTGATTTCGTTACCACTGTTTCTTCTGTTGTTGTTTTCGATAGTCGAGCCTCGTGTGTTTCTCAGTTACATGAAGTTGTGTGGGATGTCAAACAGAGCGATGGATTTAACCCTTTGAGTAATAACTCTGTTAATTATGAGAAATCGTGGAAATGGGGAAGATCTGCTTCTGTTATTGCTTGTGATTTTCAGAAATTGGCTCCCACGGATGTTGCTGATTTGCTTAATGGATCGTGGGTTGTTATCGCCGGTGACTCACAGGCGAGATTGATGGCTCTGTCACTGCTGGATTTGACGTTGGATTCTCAAAGAATGGAAGCTGTTAGAGGCGATCTGTTCAAACGGCATAGTAATTACCAAATTCTGATTAGCGAAACTGGGATGAAATTGGATTTCATTTGGGCTCCTTATGCTTCTAATTTGACTGATTTAATGGGGGAATTCAAGCAAAATCGTAGCTACCCTGATGTTATAATCATGGGGTCTGGATTATGGCATATGCTTCATTTTACTAATGCATCAGATTTTGGATTTTCTTTGGAATCACTGAGAAGTTCTGTTGTTTCTCTGATTCCATTGACTCCAGAACTTGGTTCTGAAGGGCCTTTGACGGGTTCTGTATCCATTAGAACCCCACACTTGTTCTGGATCGGAATGCCGACACTGATTAACTCCATGTTAAACACTGAGGAGAAGAGGAAGAAAATGACTGATACAATGAGGGCAGCTTATGACGCAGCTCTTGGCGATAGCAAGCTTCTTCGCTCGTCTGGTGGCCCCCTCTTGTTGCTGGACATTGAAACTTTGAGTTGGAATTGTGGAGTCCGATGCACAGTGGACGGGATGCATTATGATGGTGTTGTATATGAAGCTGCCATTCATATTATGCTTAATGCTTTACTTATTGAATCTCATCAGAAGCTGTGAAACAGAAGGAAGTTGAGATTCCATTGATGCTTTGTAGAAGAGTTCGTTTTCCAGGATTCTCTAACACTTAAGTTCTTAAGATGAGAGGTGAATTCTACCCCTTTTTCACTATTCTCTGTTTTCTTAGTTGATTTCGTGAGATTAGGAGTTCCACTATTCTTTGTTTTTTTCGCCCTCCGGTTAATGTAATAACTCATAGAAACTCATTTCATAAATGATAGGCCACAACAATTATATTGTATAGTTTTGGAATGGTTCATCATTCATAAATTCTTTAGGAATGTTGTTTGATTGATAAATCCCTTAAAAATATAGCCTGCCAAAGTCATGGTGGTTTATATTTCTTAGAGAATTGTATATATCTGGACAAGATGTGACATTTTTTTGTTCAATCAATAAACAATACTTCTTTGTATAGATTTCATATTTTATGCTGATGAAGATGAAGATTTTGATCTGTCTATCTAATGGCTTCATTATGGTGACTTAAGTAAGGGTCTTTTGCTAGGTTCGTAAGCACATGGTAGGTAGCCAAGCAAAACCAACAGTGACAATAGCTAAGCACATTAGTGTCAGCCTAAGTGACGGACCATATTCATCATATACCTGTCAATCATCTCGTGTGACAACAATTGGATCTCTGTTGTTAGAGCCATAGGGGTTACCATTGAAAAGGAGTCTAAGAAGGGTTGAAACTTGGTTAATATCCTATAAATTTTCTTGACACCATAATATTGTAGAGTAAGACAAGTTGCCTTGTGAGATTAGTTTGCTTCGTAAGATTAGTTGAGGTACGTATAAGTTGGTCTAGAAAGAAAGGTCGATGGTAAGAGTAGAGAGAATGGGTGATCATTGAAGGGTGCCATTGAGAATGGAGGAAAGGGAAGCGTGGGGAGACTAAGGAAAATATCTTACGGTATGAGATGTTAAGGTAAAATGAACGAGTCTATAATATACATCACAAGTCTCCGAATGTTTGTGTTGATTTTTATTTACAGGAGTTTTTAAATTTTATTTTATTTTTTTGTACTTCCATTGTTTCTTCTTTCCCTTTTTTTTTTTTTTTTTTTGAAACTTGTACTTCCACAGTAATTCCAGTTTCATCATCATACTTCTAAATGCTTTGTTTTGACCCCTAAATTATACCTAAAATTTCACTGTAGTCATCGTACTTAGATTTTTCCTATTGAATTATCCAAAATGGTTGTTACTTGCCATAAAAAATTACAACTACTTTGAGTTTGAATGCCTTAATTGTAGCCTAAAACCTACAACACAAACTTCTTTTAGTTATCGGCAATTTTAGCAGATGCAAATATTTAAGTAATGTGTTCCGAGTCATACTTTATTTAGTAAAATTAACAAACATTTGTAACATATTTTAAAAGTTAGTACTTTTTATTTTATATATTCTGTAATACAAACTTGGAATATGAAAATTTCCTTTTCAAATATATATATATATATATATATATATATATATATATATATATATATATATATATATATATATATATATATATATTTATATGAAAATTTCTGCATTTATGCAAGAAAACATAGTAAAAGGTGAAAAGCAAAGTTAATGAAACTTTATCATAAGTCGAAAGGTATGTCTTGAGTTGACCATTATAAAATTTAGAGAGTTGGACATCACTACAAGAATCACTTTAAATGTCTAAAATAAATCACTAAATTATAACCATCATCAAGACATCAATCACTCAAAACTAATGAGAGAGAGAAAAAGGCAGCTGTAGAAGAAGCAAACATGATATGCATAAGGATCCCTCAGATTAAAGTTGGAGATGTACCTACTTATCTATTTCTTATAAAAATTAAGGTTCATCAGATGTCTTACAACCCATGTCTCATAAATGTCTTACCTCAGTTTTTTTAATTTTTCTAGTTAAATACGAAATTTCTCAAATGGTTGGATCAGCGACAAATTATCTTAATTTGAAAACAAATTCCTTTGTCCAAGATTTGAGCCACAAAAAAAAAGGATGATTAATCACATCTAAATGTTATT
This sequence comes from Cucumis melo, assembly GCF_025177605.1. Taxonomy (NCBI): domain Eukaryota; kingdom Viridiplantae; phylum Streptophyta; class Magnoliopsida; order Cucurbitales; family Cucurbitaceae; genus Cucumis; species Cucumis melo. The sequence goes on from NC_066862.1 coordinate 15,958,394, forward strand.
GACGATTTAAGTAAGATAGCCTCCTAATAAAACCTTAATGCCACATCAATCATGCACAACAAAATTATGAAAATACTCCTACTTAATTAGTCATAAAAAGAATAACATTAGAAATGACTAAAGTTACATCCAAACTATTAAATGAAACACAAATAATGAATGGGTTCTATTGATATCATCAATACTCTTTCATGAATTCACTCTCCACGAATTATATGAAATATTTTATTCTTAAAAATTCTCATTTTTTAAAAATATACTTCATTCATGTGATGGTGAAGATTATTTCAATTGCTAAATATTTCTCTTAAAAAGATTGATGTACAGTTAACTTTTAATAGTTTCATTAGAGTTATGAATATAAAGCTTTATTCTCTAGTCTCAAAATAGATGCTTATGAACCAAGACTCACGAACCGAATAAAAAAAATCATTTTTATCTAAATTCCTCGTCAAAATTATTTAAAATAAACCTTACAAGTATTTTGAGTAATTTTCAATCACTTCAATTTGTTTTCAAAATGAAAACAGTTCACATCGATAACACAATTATAACTACTCCCAACACCATCCTTTCTAGAATAAAGAATACATAACTAAAAATACCAAAATTTTGGATTTTTGATACTACAAAAAAAAAAAAAAAAAAAAAAAAAAAAAAAAGAAGCAAATGTCTTCACCTAAAGCTTTCATATAAAGTACATATAATCTGAATTTTTTTCCTTCTTTGTTCACATAAAGTAGTTGGAAAATTAGGAGCATAAAGCAAGTGCAAAAAAGAAGCAGTCGATTCAATGCTATCATACTCATATCATTCTAATCTTTTAACACTTAAATTAAATTAGAACCTGATAATAACAACCTGAACCAGATTAAGAAGATAGAGAGCAAATAGTTCTGGTGCAGTAACCTATGCAATCAACCAACGCCTTCTTGTACAAAAGCCTCCACTGGACTGCTAGTTTCCACCTCTCTAGAGAACGTTTTAGTTTCTCGGATAAATGTGACTCAGCTTCATCTCTATTCACCACACCATTGGTCTCCAAGAAAGCACAACACTCGCCTCCATAGGTCAACAGCATCTTCCGGAGCTCCCTTTGTACCTGCAAATCTTGGACTTTGGCGATATTGCACAGAAGCTGATCGTCTTCTTCAATTGATGTTGGAAGATTGTTCAAAACAGTATGGCAGTTCTTGGATAACCACTGCATGACTAATGTTTCATTCTTGACAGAGAGTTGTGATCCGGCATAAGCAAGATGCCCGACACCTCTACGCTTGTTTGGGTGGGTTGCCCATAATCTCAGAGCAGAAAGTAGAGCAAAAGATGGGTTTCCATTTTGATGAATATAAAGAGATTCCTTGGGCCAAGAACTGGAAACATAGATGTCATGTTCTATAGGAATGAAAACTTTGTCATTTGGGTTTTCCTGTAGAAGAAATCCATAGTATTCAAGAAGCTCTATGTTTGTGTATGTACCATAGCTTAAAAGAACCTGCAGCAAACAATAGAAAGGTTTTCAATCGTTACTCATCCACACATTCTTTTTTTAGAGAGACTCGTGCAAAGCAATTATGTTTTAGAGAGACCATTCTTTTTTCTATTGAAATTAAAAATGGACTTATTGATATTCATGAATTGAGACATGAAGAAACAATCTCGAGTTTTATTATGGAAATCTCAAGGTGCAGATTAACAGGAATGCATCAGAGAGCAAATAAAAAAAGTTAATGCAAATTTCAACCTTCTTCAAATAGGAAATCGAACTCCATAAATAAAATGTTAACCTTCTGATTAATGTATTTTGCATCAACTCCTCTTTCGATATGAGTACAAAATATATAAATGACACCAAGAAAATATAAAATACCTGCTCTCCCTTCTTATAACTTTCCCGAGCATAGAAGCAGTATGCAGAAGCATTTTCCTCAAATCCGCCATCTGTCAAATCCCATTGACTATCTCTTTGCTCTTCAAGTGACTCTAACTCATCATTCAAAGAAGCATGTGATGGAAAAGACAAAACATCCATAGCATTAAAGGATTCCCCTTCAGGTGCAGCATAATTAAACAAGTCACCAACTGGACATAAACATCCGGCCTCATCCCATGGTACATACAATGTCCTAGATGATATCTCTCAAAGGGTAACATATATTTTTAGTTTTTAGCTACTAAACGTCAAAAAGAAAAAAAAATCAACAAACTGAGATTAAGATTGAAAAAATTTACATCAGACCAAACCACGCTCATATTTGGACTCATCATACAACGCATAAGACAAAGAAACACTTGTTTTTCCATAAGAAAAATAGATACAGGTGAGGTGAAAAATATATCCTCCAAAAAAAGGGCTAAGAGAAAATTACAAAACAAGTTCTCGAGTCTCAACAATTCACATTCATAGAAAAGAGAATGAATTCAATAGTTCTATTCTATGGCAACAAAAAGCTATGGGGACTTTGAAAGTGATGTGAGTACAAAATGTAATCGTGCTTGAAGGAGCATCCAAGTATTCTTGTTTGGGATGATCCAAAAGCCTCTGTGCAAGCAACTTCCACTTGACAAGTCAAGGAAAACAATGAACTATTAGATGCAGGGTGGCACAAGGGTAATCTTTAAAAAGGAGAAGAACTGACCTTAATAATTCTCACCTACATGGAATAAAATGTGTCTTTGAGTTCAGCTTAATGATCTCAACAGTAGTCTCTTTCCTATAGGAGATTTATTCAATGCAAAGACATAATCCTCACTATAGAGTTCTAGTGGAGGAGCATGTCTACATAGCAATTTTTAATCAACGAGAGGGCCCCATATATTGATGGGAGGAAAAGTTATCCTTTCCAATCCTAGAGAGTTTTGGTTTTTCTTCATCTATAAACATCCACCCTCAACTTCAATAATTAGGTCCCTTTATATATCACCAAAGTTCAATGACAGTAGTTTGAGACAAAGAATACCTAAGTTAAGGGGGACCTTAAGTGAATGGGATAGGACGATAGAAGGAGAGCAAGGTCGGATGGGAGAGAGAGCACATTAGGTAGAATAGGAGTCTTAATTATGCTTACTGGCTGGTAATGGGAAATGTGTACAGGACTACAACTACAAGGTAGTGGGTAATGGAAGAATAGATAATCAGCAAATGGGTGTCAATTAGTGGAATTTTTCCTCGATAAGAAAAGCATACTTGCAGTGACCTTGGATAGGTAAACCATAAATTTTTCACCAAACAAACAAATTAATTAACTATTAAAAGAAAATTGAAACCTAAGCCCAGGTTCTGGGTAATAACTAATAAGAAAATGTCTGTTAATTCTATATAGTAATTAAGAATTTGGCATTTGTTAGATTGGAACCCTTTTCAAAGTTAGTTTGGGGCCCTCTTTCACTCATTTTTTTTCTCAATAAAAGTTTGGTTTCTTACCAAAAATAAAAATAAATTTTAAAATCCAGGTCCAATCTAACCATGCAATACAAATCTTCTAGCATGAATCCAGTGTGCTTACAGTTGCAGAAGCCCAAAGCCATGCCTTGAATGTTTGGAGTTGGTTTTTAATATTGGATTCTTGCATCAGTCCTTTGACTCCTCTCCAATCCATACGAGACTTCAAAGCAGCCTTCTCCGTTGCCCAGATAGCATAATCAACCTGTTAATGACTTTAACTATTTTACTATAAAACAAATGTCAAAAACACATGTAAAATATCCTCACTGAATACGATTCACGAATAGGAATATGATCCTAAGAAATAAATCAAATTGCCACAAACGGAAAATTGAACCTGCAGGGCTTGCTTTTCAAATTCTCCAAAGGTTGCCAGTATGTCATAGCTCTGGGGCAAATGCTTTAAGTAAGGAAACCACCTAGAACTAGCTCCTTTACTAATCTCATTGAGCAAACAAAAGGTCAACTTCTGCATTTGAGTAGGGGGAGGGATTGTGAAATTAATCAGTACACCTTTAGAACTAACAAGAGAAAAGGTGTAATGTTTGTTTTTTTAAAAAAGGAAACCGGCCTCCTTATTGATAAAAATAAAAATCAAAGTACAAAAGGTTTATACAGAGAGCGAAAACAAAAAGAGACCAAAAAATCAGCAGGCACACCTAAACGTTTCAACTAGGTTGAAGCGCCCTCATCATATCCAAAAAAAAGTTACAGTCCAAGATGCATAATAAAATCTTACAAGAATACAACAAGTAGGGACTGTAAAGCAACTAAAATAAGAAACAAGAAAACAGCACAAATAAGGCATGAATGGCCTGAAGAAGTGAGGACAAAGAGCTTTCAATGATGGCTGTAAAAACATGAGTCATGAAGAAGATGGCTTCCCATGATCCATAAAGTACACCAAGCTGCAGCATTCCTATTAGCTATCTCAAAGCAGTCTAACCAATACATCACCTTATCACGAAAGATCTGTTGATTTCGTTCAAATCAAATTACTGCCAACACAGCCTTTGATAAATTTGCCCAAATTAGTCCCGGTCCTTTCTTTAAAATGGGCTCCAACAAAACTTGATGTACATTTAGGCTAAAAGATTCTCCAAAAACCCATGCAACTTCAAATATTGAGAAGAACTTCCACCAATAATTAGCAGAATAGGAACAGGAAAAGAACAAACGCTGCAAATCTTCTCCTTCTTGCTTCGCAGTGGGCACATTGAGGATGATAGGCAGCTGTTTGGTAACTTTCTTTGCATGACTAAAGAGCAGTTTAGAAGTCCAACATCATAACCCATATAAGAATGTTTACTCTTCTCGGGCATTTAGATTCCCACAAAGCTTTGTAAAGGTCTATCCAAAAGAGATGAAGCAAAGAGGTGTCCTGTGAGAGATTTGACCGAGAAATTGCCAGAAGCTTCCAAAGACCATAACCTTCTATCAATATTGTCCTAAACTCTTTGAATTGACAGTTGAGCCATCAAATTTTGAAAATCCAGAATCTCTTTATCTTTAAGAAGCCTTCTAAAAGTTATGGAGCAAGAGGATATCGAGTTATCCCAGTGTGCTGAAAAGGATCCATTTGGTTTTAGATATCTATCCCAGTTGCACTAAGGATATTCAAACATTAACATAGAATGGAATATAAAACATCTTTAAGCATACCTATGGTCATTCATGTATAAAGATCTCCTCTTTTTCCATTCAGGTGGCTGCAGGCTTGTAAATCTTAAATAGAAAATACTAGGGTACATCCCAGGTCGCACCTATCTTTGTGCAACCCACCAAGTTTTCCAATTATAAAATGCCAGATGATAGATCATTTTTACTTCTTTTTTTGAAATACTTCAATTCATTTTTATGTGATGAGATTGAGATGTTCTCAAGTTTGCTCTTCTTAAAAGGGGTGTTTCACCCACCAACTTCATTAAGTTGGTGTCAAATAACTCAACTTCAATAGTGTTTAGCCTTAAAGTTTACACATTTGTCGAGAAACTCCATTTTTCCCGTTCTCTCTCTTTTGCAGATTTATTAAAGAACTCCATCGTTTTTTTTTTAATGAAAACAACTTTCATTGAGAAAAAATGAAAGAATACAAGAGCATACAAAATAACCATCCCACCAAAACACCCCTACTAAAAGAAAGGGACCAACTAAGTAAAATGTTACCCAATTGAATAATTGCAAAAGGTCTTTAAATTGAAGCCCAAAGAGACACGTGAAATCCAACCAACGTCCAAATCTCACTATTCTCCCTCTCACTACCACAAAACACCAGATCGTTCCTCTCACCCCGAATGTCTAAGCTAACGGCACACACCTCGACAAGCCATAGAAAAACCCCTTTGTCTTTGAAGGGTAGATGGAGGAGGAACTCCTCAATCGTTGCTTTACCACTCCGAAGGCCGGCATAACTAACACCAAACTCCTAAAAGAAAAAAAAAAAGAAAAAAGAACTTCCCACAGCCCGCACGTAATGGCAATCCCAAAAAAGATGATCAAAATCGTCCTCCGCCTTCCAACAAAGCATGCAACAAACAGGCCCAACAAGTGAAGTCCTCCTCCTAAGAAGCCTATCAACAATGTTAACCCGACCAAGCAAGAATTGCCAAATAAAGAACCTAACTTTCTTAAGAACCTTCGTCCTCCAGACGCATCAAAAGGCGACTTCCTAGGGGGTGGGGATCCAGTAGACCAAACAAGGATTTACACATATAACCCTCAATTGGATTAGGATTCCAACCCCCCCCCCCCCCCCCCCCTAAACTACACCCTTCAACCAAAGAAAGAAGAGAGGTCACCTCCAAAGTTTCTCTATTGGTCAAATTACGACAAAACCCCAAAGAAAGACACAAAATTCTCGAACCCAACCAAAAGATCCAATATCATACTTTTTTTTGGAAGAAGATAAATGATAAAGATGTGGAAATAAAGAACAAATGGAATTCTCCCCCACCCATTGATCCTCCCAAAATTACGTGTCCTTACCATCCCCCACAAAGCAATGAGTAAACTGAGAGAAAGTAGGAAGCTCGAAAGAGATATCCTTCCAAGGATATTGGTGTGTGCCTTTAACCCCTATCGTTGTCCATTCAAAAGGATAGATGCCATGCTTACTCACAATATCCTACGCCATGAAGAATCAAGTTCAAGAGAAGAGCACCAGAGCCAAAAAAAACTTTCTAATTCCAACATATTTACTTCAAACTTCATATGTGACATCCCCTAATTTCCTAGGTAAAATTTAATCATTGCTTACATTTTAAATGTTGGAGTTAAAATTGAATTAGATTCAATTTTGAAATAGACTTAAAGGTTTGTTTTGGAAAGAATAAGTGGAAAAGATTTGAATATTGGGTTTTTTATAAAGGTTATGGATTTAATTCAATTGATAGAAATTGAATTTAATTTGAAAGATTGAAAGGTTGGATTTATTTTTTATTTCAAAGTGGGCTAAGGAAAAGGAAGTAGTATGTTTCCTTTATTTATTTCACCCTAAGAGAGAGATTTGGATTTAAGTATATTACGCTTACATCCCGTTCATGGAAGAGAAAATTTATTCCTTTATTAAAAGAAATTATGGTTTAAAAGTAATTATCTATACCCTTTTAAGTCACATATTGGAAAGTGTGCGTGCCAGGTGTCACAATCGTAACCTTTCAAACACGATTGCGCGGCACTTGTTATGCCGATCAACAAGTCAGCCGTTAAATATTCGAAACCCGCAGACAAACTCGCGGTATGATGTAGTCTCCCTCCACGTTCTTGGGAAAATTGTTTTATAAAACGGGAGAGAGAAAATAAATCGTTGAAAACATCATAACAGAAAGCATTGAAGACTGTCAATTGCAAAGAAAATAGCTTAGATTGCAAAGAGTGCGACAAGGCTTGAGCTGGAGTTCAAGTAGTGTGCTACCCCCTATAGTACATATTGAGATTTTTGGCCTTGGCACGCTTGCATATGAAAAAACCGGAATGTCACACTGTGGCTCGACAACACGAAAACGAAATAAATAGACTAAACTACTTATAAGACATAAAGACAAAGCGATTTAGGGGTATTCGGGCATACGGCCATAGGCAAACAACACCTTGGACAAGTATGCCCATGACACCAGGCACCCATCGACTGAAGCTTCTTGTGCAGCAGTTTGTTTTAACCGTCAATCCGCTATCCGATGCGCCATTCAACTGCCATTCATCAACGGAATCCTCTTCAGCCAAGTTTCCCTCCATCCAGTCGCTGGAATCTTGAGGTTTGAGGTAAGTTTTTGGTATCTTTTATCCTTGGTTGGTTCTTGAACACCCACTATATGTATTGGGTCTAAAATCATGTTTCTCATGATATTTGAAGGTTAATGGGGAGCTTTTGTTAGAGATTGAGATCCTGTCCCTTTAGTTCGAGCAAGGTTTTGGTAAGCTTATGAGTTATTATTGATAGGTTTTGAATACCTATAAAGTTTGTGGGCTAATTCTCACTTTATCATTGTTAGTTTGGTTTTAAATTGGAATTTTGAAGAAATTTAATGTGCTGTGAAGCGGAGTGAAAGGTTGGTTTTGTGGGCGTCGTTGGTTCATGATTGACTTAGGAGATTGTTAGCACGTGTTTTAGTTCAAGCCACGCTTTGGGTAAAAATTGTTCGGATGTTTCTGGTTGGTTCTTCGATAGGACTTGGGCTCTAGATATTTAATCTAAGTTTGAAACTCGTGTTCTAGGTTTGATTCGAGACTTTTTTGGTGGAGGTTATCGTCGTGATAATATTTTTGGACCTAATTTCAAGGTAAGTAACCTTACTACCGGAACTGCCCTTGAGCCAGACAATTTAGACAACATGATTTAATTAATCTCATTCGAGACTTTTTTGTTGGAGGTTATCATCATGATAATATTTTTGGACCTAATTTCAAGGTAAGTAACCTTACTATCGGAACTGCCCTTGAGCCAGACAATTTAGACAACATGATTTAATTAATCTGTTTGCCTGATATGGAGAAGCACAATAACTATTATGAGTTGAGCCACTTGTGAGCATGAGGTTGGTCATATATGTTTATATGTTGTGAGATGTATTTAATAAGCATGTTTTATGATAAGTCATGAGGTGATGGTTTACCCTCCTTACACTACTATGTTATTGGAAGCCGACAAATTTCCTACTATGTTATCAGAGACCGACGAGTTTTCCTACTATGTTACCGAGTGCCGACGGGTGCCCTACTGTTTTTGTGTGCCTTCAGGCCACCAGATGCTTGTCAAGTTAGGTTAAACTATTCACTAGATAGCCATAAATGATTAGTTGACTATATGCAGGACCCACATAGACCTTTTGTGTTTAAACAATGGGGAGAGTTCAAGAGATGGCAAGGTTATTGAGGAGGAAATCATTAAGTTCTTCTCAAATCTTTATAGCCCTGAAGTTAGGGCCAAACCGTTTGTGGAAGGTATTGATTGGAGCCCTACTTTGGCTAGGGAGGATGAGGATTTGGTGAGGCCTTCTACCATGGAAGAGATTAAAACAGTTGTTTTTACGATAGAAACTAATCTCCATAGATGGATGACCTTTCTATGGCTTTCTATCAAAACAATTGGAGTCTAGTCAAAGGTGATTTAGAGGGTATTTTAAATAGTTCACTGGTTGAAATCTTCATATGTTTGATTCCCAAAAAGGATGGTGCGGACAGAGTTAGGATTTTAGGCCTATTAGTCTTATTACCGGTGTTTATAAGATTTTGGCTAAGGTTCTTGCTAGTCGTTTAAGGAAAGTTATTCATCTACTATTTCTAAGGCCCAAGGTGCCTTTGCGGTGGGAAGGCAAATCCTGGATCGTCCTTATTGCTAATGAAGCAATCGAGGAGTACAGACCTAGGAAAAAAGGTGTGTTGCTTAAACTTGATTTTGAAAGGGCATACGATCATGTGGATTGGAATTTTTTTGATAGAGTTATGATGAAAAAAGGGTTTGGCTATAAATGGAGAATGTGGATGTGGAGGTGTGTGAGGAATATGAGGAATGTGAAGTATTCTATTTGTATTCGTGGTACCCCCATAGGATATATTCAAGCCTCTAGATGGTTAAGACAAGGGGATCCTCTATACCTCCCATGTTCTTATTGGTTGTGGATGTTTTAAGTGGGATTATTTATAAAGGTGTGGAAGGAAACATAGTTGATCCTTCTAGAGTGAGGAGGAATATAGTCACGCCTCCTACTAGTTAATCGGAATACGGTGGGGCGCCTTATGAGGAAGGGGTTTAGAGACCGATAATCTAAGTCTCTGCAACAGAGCCTTGTTGGCGAAGTGGCTTTGGCGCTTTCCCCTCGAGTCTGACTCTTTATCCTACTCTTTCGGGTTCTGTCACAATTTGACTAATAGGAAAACGACAGAGGGGGTCTCTTTTCTTTCTCTGGTTGAGGGGGTCAATCTTATGAAGGGAACGAGGGGACATTCATGTTTGAAGTCCTAAACCAAGTCAGGGATTCTCAAGTAAATCTTTCTTTAGTTTGTTATTGGATCCCTCCCACTCTAGGGAGTATGTTTTTAATGTGGTTTGGAGGACCAAGGTTCCTATGAAAGTTAGGTTCTTCACCTAACAAGTTCTGCTGGGTTGTGTTAACACTGTGGATAGGCTTGTGAGGAGGAGATCTTTCTCTTGTTAGGCATTTTTGCTGCTTGCTTTGTCAGTGGGTGGAGGAAGATCTTGATCTCCTCTTTTCGGATTGCCATTATGTGCGTGCTTTGTTAAGTATGTTGTTTTAGGATTTTGGTGTGAGCCATGTCGGTCTTAGAGGAGTTCATACGACGATCAAGAGTTCCTCCTCCATCCACCTTTTAGAGAAAGGGGTTTTTTTTTTATGGATCGTTGGGGTGTGTGCTATCTTATAGGACATTCGAGGGAAGAGGAATGGTCGTGTGTTTCATGAAAGGGAAAGGGATTCTATTGAGGTTTGGTTTTTTATTAGATTTCACATGTCCCTTTGGGTTTCGATTTCAAAGTCCTTTTGTAATTATTCCGTAGGTGATATCCTTCTTTGTTGGTCCCCTTCTCTTAGCTGGGGTGTTTTTCTAGGGCTGATTTATTTGTATCGCTTGTATCCATTCATTTTTTTCTCAATGAAAGTTATGATTTCTCATAAAAAAAACTAGATAAGGGGTAGCAAGGATTTCGCTCGTAATTTAATAAATGTTCTGTTTTAGAATTTGCAAGAGATCTATTTTCAAGTTATACATACACGTAGTAGAGTCCTTCTAGAACGTGGTAGAAAGTCGAGTCATTACATCATAACTCAAGCTGGCGCCCTAAACACCCAAATTTCTTCCTAGCTCTCCTACTTTCCAACAAAAGTTCGCGCAAATTAGGTTAGCAAGGGAATAACCTGTGTAGAAGAAAGAGATGGGAATATCTTTAGAGCCATTGCGAGCTTCTCATCTTCCAACGACAAACTTTGGGTGGTCAACAAGACAGATTTTGGAGCTCTCAGTATTAACTCTCCTTTGTTAAGCTGACGAACAGCGGCTAAACCTCTCCTGAAGCACAATTTCCTTCGAAATGAACAACTTACAAGCGACGAAAGAAAAGAAAAAGAGTGATGTAACTAGAAAACGAGAAATCGAAGCATACCCGCCGGAATCAGGGAAGAAAGAAACGCACAAAGAACGACCCAAACAAGAACGTGAAGTGTGCTGATCGATAGAATCTGAAATTCCATGATCGGCCGCCCATCTCAGCAGGCTTCCAAAACTTCCTTCAGTTTCCATCTCATAAACCCTCCATCAAAACCTCTGCTCCACCGTTTTTCCGAGTTCCCAATTTTACCATTGTATTTGTTCCTTTAATTACACATATAATCCTCCAAACCTACTAAAAATAGCTTTATCCAACGATATCTATGGCCGTTGTTTTTCTTTTTTCCCTAAATTACAGATTTATTACCTAAATTCACAATTTTTTTCAAAGATATGTAATATAGATCCGATGCACAATTTTTATAAATTGATTTTATTAAATAATTTTGATTATCATATTCGTTCAATAAACTTAGCATCACGATGTTTCATGATTTTTTCTTCATGCATTTATATTATACATCGAATTAAGTAAGCTTCTAATTCTGATGTTACTAGCAATAATTCAAGCTTCGATCTTGCTTTTTCACTCATCCTTTTTTTTTCATTCATATATATTTGACAAGAAATGCAATATTTTTTTTAAAGCATTTTCCTTAATCTTTTTAATTACAACATTCATTTTATAATTAAAATTATTATTATTAAATCATTACTTTCCACTTTTTTTCTCATGCATATATATGATACATTAAATGAAAAAGGGAAACTTTCATAAATGTTGCAAACTATTAAAACATTTACTATTTGTGTAACAATGTCTATAAAGTTAGCTATTTTTAAATATTCTAGGTTTGTCTTTTCATCTTTCTTTTTCTCTCCGAATTGTCTTTCGTTCTTTTTTTTTTTTTTTGCTGCAAATCGTCTTTCTTCTTTTCCTTTTCTTTTTTTACGTCCCAAATCTAATTTCTTTCTATCATCTTTCTTCTTTTTCTCTTTTTTCTCTGTGTGCATCGTCTTTCTTATTTTCCTTCTCTTTTTTTATGTCGTTTAGATTTGGATAACCAAATCTAATTTTTTTCTATCGTCTTTCTTCTTTTTTTTTTTTACCTGCATGCATCATCTTTCTTCTTTTTCTCCTCCTTTTTACGTTGTTTAGATTTAAGGTAACCAAATCTAAAACATCGTGTATATAAAGAATCTTGAAAAAAAATCGTTCCAACAGAATTAAAAAAAATCATTTAGCCAAATCTAAACGTACCAAAGAATCTTAAAAAAATAAACGATCATATAAACAAATCTAAACGATCGTGTACCTTGAAAAAATCTTTTAGCCAAATCTAAACGATCGTGTACCAAATTTTGAAAAAAAATCGTTGTCAAATCTAAACGATCGTGTAAGCAAATTAAACGATAGAATTGAAAAAAAAATAAATCATTTAGATTTGGCTATCCAAATCAAAACAACCAAATCTAAACGATCGTGTACCAAAAATAGCCAAATCTAGACGATCGTGTACCAAATATATTACGCGCATTGTTGATGGGGCATTTTTTGTATTTTTCATGGTGGGCCTGTGGGTTTTTTCCGTTTTTAGAATTGTTCTACAATGTAAATATTTTGCCGCTTTTTTATATTTTTTAAAAGTCCCAAATGAAAAAACTTTTTAATTACGACGTTCATATCATAAATTAAGTTTCAATCTTCCTTTTGCATTAATCTTTTTCCCATGCATATATATTTTCCATGAAATACAAAATTTTGCTTCAAATTAATTTCTTTAATCTTTTTAATTACAACGTTCATTTCATACATTTAGTTTGAATAGTTAGCTTTCACTAATTTATTTTTGGCATACACATGTAATGGAAAACATATAATTATAAACTTATATTATTAAAATTATTGTACTAAAACAAATAAAATAACAACGTAAAGGGACGAGTTATTGATATACGAGTAAACAACAAAAAAACAATTATAATGCATATATAAAAATGAAAAAATCTACAATAAACTTTAAACATATATTTTAGAAAGAAAAAAAAAGGAAAAAAAAAAGAATGAAAGAGAAAACGAAGGAAAAAGTAAGAATGAAAGAGAAAATGAAGAAAAAAAGAGAGAGAGAAAACAAAGGAAAAAAATAATGAAAGAGAAAATGAAGGAAAAAGTAAGAATGAAAGAGAAAATGAAGAAAAAAAGAGAGAGAGAAAACAAAGGAAAAAAAGAATGAAAGAAAAAATAAAGGTGTTATAAAGAAACAAATTAAAGAATAGAGAAAAAAGAAAAGTGGAAAAATGGAAAAAAAAAATGAAAAATGACGTATGGGGTCCACCTCTGAAAATTTGAAAATGATTGGAGGAGTGAATAAGATTGGGAAATGAGTGAGAAAGATCGTGGAAGGAGTATGGAATAGTAAAAAAGAGAGAAGTGAAGGATCATGGAAAACATAATCCTTCCCCCAAACATGGAGACCCACTCCACTTCCTCGTAGTTTGGGGCCAAAACACCTCTTAATTTCTTTGTATTATTACTTCTTTTTCATATTCCCACCTCTTTTTGTTTGTGATTTCTTCATCTCTTCATTTCCTCTTTCTTCTTTTTCATCTCTCATCTTCTTTTTTCTTCTTGGTACATGATCTAAATGATTGTGTACCAATATCTAAAGGATTAGCTATCTATCCTAGATAAACAAAGGTAGACCAATATCACTAATAGATCATTTAGATTTAGTACAAGATCGTTTAAATTTGGTACAATGATACAATATCGTTTAGACTAGGTACAAAGATACAAGATTATTTAAGTTGGGTACAAGATTGTTTAGACTAAGTACGAAAGTACAAGATTGTTTAGACTTAGTACAATGGTACATGATCATTTAGATTGGGTATAAGATTGTTTAGGCTAGGTATAAAGTTGTTTTTGCTCGAGTGTGTGCCTAATGTGTATTTTTGTTATTTCATGTTGTGGGCTTGTGAGCTTTTTTCTTTCTAAAAAATGTTTGATACGATGTAAATATTTTCGCATTTTGTTTTATTTTTTAAAAAACCCAAAAAAATATTTATAAATATGACTTTATTATATTTTGATATATAACTTGTAATTTTCATAAATAGTGATTTTGTGTATTGTCCAATTAATTATGAAGTTAAATTTAAATTTTAATTAATCGTAATTCTTTTGAACTAATTAATATACATCAAGGGTTTTTTTTTTAAAAAATACATTATATAGAGCAATTCTAAAAACAAAAAAAGTCCATAGGCCCATAATAGAAAATATTAAAAATGCTCCAGTCAACACAATTAATCGCCCACGCACGCGTGAGTAATCTTCTTATAAACGATCGTGTACTACAATCTAAATAAATGATTTCTATCGTTTAGGCCATGATACACGGTCATCAGTTCTTTTTAACGATGAGGGAAAAAACTTCAAATTTAAACGATCATGTACTATAGTCTAAACAAATGTTTTACTATCGTTTAGGTCATGATACACGATCGCCAGTTCTTTTTAACGATGGAAAAAAAACTTCAAATATAAACGATCATGTTGACCATGCCAAACGAACGTGTTGTTCATGAAAAACGATCTTGTTGAAATCGTATAGTCCAATGTAAATGATCGTTAAAAACTTCAAATTAAATGATTGTGTGTTGACCATGATAAACGATCGTGTTAACTATGGTAAGTTATGGTTTAGATCGTGCCAACACGATCATTTAGTTCGTTTTAAACAATGAGAAAAATACTTCAAATTTAAATGATTGTATTGACCATGGTAAACGATTGTTTAGATCATGTCAAAATGATATTTAAATAATTTTGATAATCTTGAATATGAGGAAGATGAAGTAGCTTCATAGAATCTTGTCGAAAACGATAAAGATGAAATAGGAGATTTAAATAGAAGAATAAATCATTTAAAAATAGAAGAAAGTAAATCTGAAAGAGAAGATGAAGAAATCAAGAAGAGAAGATGAATAAATCACAAAGAAGAAGAAATAAAAGTGACGAATCGTCCACAATATTTTAGGGCAAATTTGGAAATTATGAAAATATTTTACTGGCTTCATGAACTTTTGTTTTTTTTCTTTTGTTACTCGGGCTGTAAGTATTTTTTGGTTTTTTTTTTAGATTTATTTAAATTATCCATACATTGACAATAAATTTAAATCTTAAAATCTACTAATCAAAATTTTAAGGCATCTTTTAAAAAATATAATAAAACGAAAAAATATTTACATTGAATAGAACAATTCAAAAAATGAAAAAAGCCCACGGGCCCACCGTGGGAAATAAAAAAAATGTCCTGTCAACTACGCTGTCAACAATGCGTGCATAATATATTTGGTACACGATCGTTTAGATTTGGCTATTATTTGGGACACGATCATTTAGATATGGCTACAATTTAATTTTTTTAATTTTATCGTTTAATTTTGTTACACGATCATTTAGATTTGGACCCAAATCATAAACGATTATTTTCAAAATTTGGTACACGATCGTTTAAATTTCGCTAAATATTTGATACACGATCGTTTAGATTTGGCTAAACGATTTTTTAAAATTCTTTTGATACACGATCGTTTTAGATTTGTCTACAAGATGATTTATTTTTTTTTTTACACCATCGTTTACATTTGGTTACTCCAATCTAAATATTTTTTCAAGATTTTTTATACACGATCTTTTAAATTTTGTTATTTTTTGTAAACGGTCGTTTATATTTGGTTATTCAAATTTAAAGACGTAAAAAAAAGAGAAAAAAAGTTTTTTTATACACGATGTTTTAGATTTTTCTATTTTTTATACATGGTCGTTTAGATTTTGTTACCCAAATTTAAACGACGTATAAAAATAGGAGGAAAAGAAGAAAGACATGAAAATAAGTCGTAGTGAAAAAAAAGAGAGAGAAATACGATGAAAGAAATCATAGCGAGGAGGAGAAGAAAAACATAATGACAAATCTGGAATATTTAAAAAATGACTAACTTCATGGCCTTTGTTACATGGCTCGTAAATAGTTTGGTATTTTATTACACTTATGAAAATTATCCAATTTTTAAATTAAAAAAATAAATTCTAAATAGGAAATTGTAACTTTGTGAAATTTAGATACTACATTCAAATTAAACGCAAAACCTAAAATATTTCAGTACTATTTCGCTTTTGTTTTTTTTTTAATTATTTTCTCTCAAATTAGAATGATTAGCCTATTCTTGGTGAAGTTTTAAAAACAAAAACTGTTATGAAATAAAGGATAATGAAACAAACAAAGAGAAAAATAGAGAAGAGAGGAAGAATAGAAGACAATTGAACTCAATTGTGGTGTGTCTTACAAAGGCACCACACTCCTCTATTTATAAGACATATTATGATATAAGTTACATTATGGAATTCAATGGGATGAATGTTAAAATATGGAATTGAATGTGAGAGTTATATGAAAATTATAACCTATGTTGGTTATGGATATCTACATTTATAATATATCATTATATTTAAAATACTCCCCCTTAGATATCCATATTATATAAAAATAAATGCCTTGTTAAAACCTTAATAGGAAAAAACCCGATGGGAAAAAATCCTAGTGAAGGAAAAAGAGTACATCATTTTTATACATTAATAACTGCCTCATTAAAAACCTTGCTAGGAAAACCTAATGAGAAAAATCATAGTCAAGGGAAAAAGAGTGCAGTATTCCTATTCCTTGAGGGCAATATTTCTACTCCCCTTTATGGATACATCACTTGAGTTCTCTGAGTCGTTGCATTCCAATGTTGTGCACTAGCTTTTCAAATGTTGATGTGAGTAATGCTTTTGTGAATAAGTCTGCCAAGTTGTCTTTTGAAGAAATTTGTTGAACACTGATGTCACCATTTTCTTCAAGGTTATGCACATAGAAGAGTTTTGGTAAGATATGCTTTGTTCTATCTCCTTTTATATACCCTCCTTTGATTTGTGCTATACATGCAGTATTATATTCAAATAATATTGTTGATAAATTTTTACTGAAAGACAAACCACATGTTTCTCGAATATGATGAGTCATTGACCTCAACCATACACATTCTCTACTAGCTTCATGAATTGCAAGAATTTTTGCATGATTCCATGAAGTGGTCGTCATGGTTTGCTTTAGAAACTGCCAAGATATAGCAGTTCTTCCATATGTAAACAGATAACCTGTTTGAGATTTTGCTTTGTGTGGATCGGATAAATATCCAGCATCCGCATAACCAACTAGATCAAAGTTTGATTTATTTGAATAATACAAACTCATATCAATTGTCCCTCGAAGATAACGAAGTACATGCTTAACTCCATCCCAATATCTTTTTATTGGAGAAGAACTATATTTTGCTAACAAATTTACTGAAAATGTTATATCTGATCTCGTGTTATTAGCAAGATACATTAGTGCACCTATTGTATTAAGGTACGGTACTTCAGGACCAAGTAATTCTTTATTATCTTCTCGAGGTCGAAAGATATTATTTTTTACATCTAGTGATCGAACCACCATTGGAATGTTCAATAAGTGTGCTTTGTCCATGTAGAATCTTTTTAAAATCTTTTCTGTATATGTCGATTGATGAATAAAAATTCCATCGACTAAATGCTCGATTTATAAGCCAAGGCAAAATTTTGTCATACCAAGATCTTTCATTTCAAATTCCTTTTTGAGATATTCTATTGTCTTTAAAAGCTCTTCAGGAGTTCCAATTATATTTAAATCATCAACATATACAGCTATAATCGCAAATCTTGACTGTAATTTATTAATAAAAACCCATGGACAAATTGGATTATTTTGATAACATTCTTTCAATAAATATTCACTTAAGCGATTGTGGCACATTTGTCCTAATTGTTTTAATCCATATAATGATCTTTGTAATTTGATTAACATAATTCTCTAGATTTTGATTTATATGATTCAAGTATCTTAAATCCTTCAAGGACCTTCATATAGATTTCATTTTTCAAAGATCCATACAAGTATGCTGTAACTACATCCATAAGATGCATATCAAGATTTTCACATACAGTCAGACTAATTAAATATCTTAATGTAATAGCATCCACCACAGGAGAATATGTTTCAATCAATGTCTGATCTTTGAGAAAATTCTTGTGCAACAAGTCGTGCTTTATATCTTGCGACCTCATTATTTTCATTTTGTTTACGGACAAATACCCATTTAAATCCCACAGGTTTTACACCTTTAGGTGTATGGACTACAGGTCTAAAAACTTCACGTTTCGAGTGAGTTTAGTTCTACTTTGATGGCTTCTTTCCACATGGGCCAATCCTTTCTATTACGACATTCGTCAACAGATTTAGGTTCATAATCCTCATTTTCATGAATGATATTATGTGCAACATTATATGCAAAAATGTTGTCCACAACTACATTAATTCTATTTCACATTTTTCCTGTCATGGTATAATTTATCGAGATCTCATTGTTATCTTCATATACTTGTGTCTCTTTTACATTTTTACCACTAGTCGTGTCCATGACTTTTTCTTGAATGTTTCTATTGTCAATTAAGTCATTTCGACTATTGGTCACTTTCTTTTTCGAGGATTTTTATCATTTGAACCCATCTGTCTACCACGCTTTTGGCACATCGCTGATTCATTAATTGTATCAACTTGCTGAGTTGGGAGTTCAATTCTAGATGGAGCATTTGCAGCTAGAATATATGACTTGGTCACTTTCTTAGTATCTGTAAATGCATCTGGCATTTGGTTTGCTACACTATGGAATTATCTTTTGAACTTCTAGTTCACATTGTTTTGTACGAGGATCTAAATGAGATAATAACGATACATTCCAGGCAATTTCATTTTCCAACTTCTTAATTCCTCCCTCTAATGTTGGAAAATTTGTCTCATTAAAATGACAATTAGTAAATCGTGCAGTAAATACATCCCCCGTCAAGGGTTCAAGATATCTAATAATTGATGGGGATTCAAATTCGACATATATTCCTGACCTTCTTTGAGGTCCCATTTTAGTACGTTGTGGTGGAAAAATTGGAACATATACTGCAAAACAAAAAAATCGCAAATGAGAAATATTTGGTTCTTGGCTATAAGCTAATTGTGTTGGGGAATACTTATGATAAGATGTCGGTCTTATGCGTATAAGTGACGCTGCATGCAAAATAGCATGACCCCATATAGATAATGAAAGTTTTGCTCTCATAAGTAATGGTCTGGCAATCAATTGTAAACGCTTGATAAATGATTCTGTCAAACCATTTTGTGTATGTACATGAGCTACAGGATGTTCAATATTTATCCTAGTTGACATGTAATAATTATTAAATGCATGGGATGTAAATTCACCAGCATTATCAAGTCGAATGTTTTTCATTGTATAATCCGAAAATTGTGCTCTTAATTTGATTATTTGAGCAAGTAATCGTGCAAATGCAAGGTTTCGACTTGATAATAAACACATACGTGACCATCTACTTGATGCGTCAATTAAAACCATGAAATATCCAAATGGTCCACTTGGTAGATTGATTGGTCCATATATGTCACCATGGATTCGTTCTAAAAATGTAGGTGACTCAACTCCCACTTTGGCTGGTGATGGCCTAATAATTAATTTTCCTTAAGAGCAAGCAATACATGATAATTCATTGGATTGAAGAATCTTCTGGTTCTTTAGTGGATGTCCGTGAGAATTTTTAATAATTCTTCTCATTATTATTGACCCGGGATGACCCAATCGATCATGTCAAACAGTAAACATATTTAAATTCATGAACTTCGGGTTCATGGTGGCATATGTTTCAATTACTCGTATATGAGTATAATATAATCCAGAAGAAAAGGCAGGTAATGTTTCCAATATATGCTTCTCATGTAAAACAATAAATGTAATATAAAGATATTCTATATTATTTTTATTGTTAGTTTCAACATGGTAACCATTTTGACGTTTAGCTTTGAAACTCAACAAGTTTCTTTTTGACTTACTAGAGAACAAAGCATTACTAATTGTGAATTTTGTTCCTCTAGGCAAAATAAGGTTTTCTCTACCAAAACCTTCAATCAAGTTTGTAAAACCTGATATTGTATTGACATTTGCTTCAAGCATTGTCAATGTAGAAAAATATTTTTTATTTTTAAGTATTGTGTGCATAGTTGCACTATGTGCCAAACATAGTCTTCATTATTCATCTTTGAGTCAGCCAAAATATGATAAATGTCCATAACTCTTCATTTAAAAAATGATTACAATAAGTCTCTTGGTAAAAAGAAAAAAAAAAACTAACCTTTAAATGTAAATAATGTAAATAAACTGGTAAATGTTAAATAGAGAAAACATAATGCAAATATTAGTTTTGGACATTATCATAATCAAAGGAAGTATTTGCTACTCCTTCATTAACATCATTTTTCTCTTCAGGAGACTCAAAGAAGTCCGCCACATCCAAAATGAGTCATGTTGGAAGGGTCAAATACATTATCTTGATAGGCAAAGTTTACTTCCACATTCTTCCCTTTTTCCTTCAATGAGGCTTGATAGAGGTCGACTAAGTGCTTGGATGTACGACAAGTACGAGTCCAATGACCATTCATACCACAACGGAAGCATTGATTTTCACCACTTTTAATTTTCTTATTTTGTGGAGTCTTCCTTCTATGATCATCATTTGTGGTTTTCTTGAAATCTAAATGATTATTACCACGTAAAATATAATTACTTCTTTCTCTACCACGGTCTCGACCTCGGCCACGATTACGACCACGACCTCAACCTCGACCATTAATATTATTTAAAAAACAACATTCGCTTCAGGGAATGGTGTTACTCCAGTTGGTCGAGATTCATGGTTTTTCATTAATAACTCATTATTTTGTTTAACCACAAGAAAACATGATATGAGTTCGGAATACTTTTTAAAACCTCTTTCTCAATATTGCTGCTGCAGGAGTATATTCGAGACATGAAATGTTTAAAAAGTTTTCTCTAACATATCTTCATCAGTAATTTTTTCTCCGCATAACAATAATTTTGAACAAATTTTAGATAATGCGGAATTATAATCACTTACTGATTTAAAATCTTGCAACCATAAGTGCATCCAATCATATCGAGTTTTAGGAAGAATCACACTTTTTTGATGATCATACCTTTCTTTTAAACTTTGCCATAGTTCATAGGGATCTTTTATCGTAAGATATTCAATCTTTAGTCCCTCATGAAAATGATGTCGAAGGAAAATCATGGCTTTCGCCTTTTCTTGACTTGAAGTCGTGTTTCCTTCTTTAATCGTTTCTCCAAGATTCATGACATCCAAATGAATTTCAGTATCAAACACCCATGATAAATAATTATCACCATTGATAACAAGAGCTAGAAATTCTATTTTGGTAAGACTTGACATGGTAAAACTATAACAAAGAACAAATAAACTAACTTATATTAGAAATTTAATAAACATGTCAAACATGCATTTTAAGACAACTTAGATAAATATCATATTATGCACATGATACAAAAATCAATGGAACCCATATATAATAATTCAAAACATGCATGTTAATGTACCATAATTAAAATTACAAATAAAAATTACATATACATATTATGGAAAATTAACAACAATACACACCAAAAATGTTAATTTTACAACATACTTAAGTAAATTGATAAAAGCATTTAGATCATAAAAACAATTACAAAACTTATACTAATAGAAAGTAAACAACTAAATTATAAACACAAATTATAAAGAACCCATAAACTATACATAGATCTTAAAATAATTGATATAAGAACCAAACATAAACGATCATATAAACCATAAAGAAATTAAAGATGAACTAAATCATAATCTTATCATGAACTAAAAATATTTTTTTAACAAACAATAACCATGTAAACGTAATATGTAAGATTACACCATGCAATAGGTATAAAATATTACATTCTCAAACATTTAAACTATGCATGATGTATACATGGATTGTTTCATGCAATATTCACAAATACCAAAAAACAAACTAATATTATAACCTACCTTTTGCAAATAATAAAATTGTAGAGTGTCGTGCTGATAACGTGTTATGAAATAAAGGATAATGAAACAAACAAAGAGAAGAATAGAGAAGAGAGGAAGAAGAGAAGACAATTAAACTCAATTGTGGTGTGTCTTACAAAGGCACCACACTCCTCTATTTATAGGACATATTATGATATATGTTACATTATGGAATTCAATGGGATGAATGTTATAATATGGAATTGAATGTGAGAGTTATATGAAAATTGTAACCTATGTAGGTTATGGATATTTACATTTATAATATATCATTATATTCACAATAAAAACTACTTTTTTTCTTAGTTTATAAATTTTAATTTGTTTTTTAAAACGTTAGAACAGGTAAATAATAACAAAAAAAGTAATTTGGGAGGGGTTATTTTTGTCAATTTCTCCGATCATTTTCTTCTCTCATTATGTCTTTCTTCTTCATCAAACTTTCTTTTTCCGAGCCCTTTTTGTTTTCCCGTCGAAATCATGCTATTTATCCATTTTAGTAGATCTTCGGTAAGATTTGGTTTTCTTATCACCGAAATGAATAAATTCTCCGATGCTTCCAATTCGAATCTCAACTCTATGATTTTAGTTGTACCCAAATTGCATAAGCTTCTAAACCACTAACGATGGGTCTGCCCGTCGAGCCATTTCAAGCATTTGTGTCCGTTGATGGGTTCTATTCTCTTATCTTATAAGCCTTAAATTATAGTTCAATAAATCTAAGTATATAGCTTTAATTTTCTGGGCATTCCGTCCCTAGGTTTCTTGTGTTGGGTTGTTTAATTGACTCCATAATGGTAACTCATCTACACAAAGAATTATACATGGGTTCAAAATGGTGGTTAGCTAAAAATTTCATCTACACTAAGGAGATTTCTATTGTGGAGGAATCATTTTCTAGATTAAAAATCTCAAGATAAAAGTTCGTATATGTTCTTACATTTACGTGGGATTATTCCTTCAACGTTCAAAGGATTTTAGAAGAAAATGATATCCAAACGATTTGAAGTGAACTAATTTGGTTTGTTAGAGAAGTAGAAAGAAAAAGAGAAGAAATGGAAAATGAAGGGGAAGAGATAGTGTGATGGAGAAGATGGGGTTTGTTATACAGATGGTTCATTTTCATGAGCACGAATGAAAACTGATTCATTTCTTAAAAATGAATGAAAAGTGATCTTTCTGTTTGCGTCAAAACAACATGAAGTTATCAATTTGCCCTTCAAACCCGCTGCATACCTGACCTTCATGAGAGGCCACTCAATACTTGATGCATGCTACTCGACAAACAATTACTCGTTGCACATTTTCCAATAAACAACTAATGTTATTTTAATACCTTTACTCACTAATACTACACTAGAGCACGATGTCCGATTACTTGATCCTTGATCAACAATAGTTATATTGTTTTAAAATTTGTATAATTATGATGCAATAATTAAGATGCAAATGAGATTTGCTTACATATATACTTGGTGTTTAATTTGATTAAATACTTTTGGTTGATATAGAAATTGGTCAAAATTTCCATATTCATAAACTCTTTCATACTCTCAAAAGTCATCAAATTGATAACAACATTGGTCCTACAATCAAGTTCTAAGTCTCAAGGATAGCAAAGAAAACTTGGTGATGGTTCACATCTTAATTGTGTTCATTTTCATCAACTATAGAAAGAGAATTTTGAACTACAAAGGTATGTGTTCCTAAATTCTACTTTTCCGCAATTTTTAACGTGCTTTACTCCTCAAAATTCATGTAAATTAGAGTGTTTTACTTCAATTCGCTTTCATTAACATGTTCATTTATCTTTTAGGCCAAAGATGTGCCTCCATAGATTCATGACACTACCAACTGGCATACTGGTATGCATGTGATACTAAGAGTAGACCCTTTAAGTATAACAAAATCCTAACATTTTGTAATTTACAAACTCACTTGAACTCTATCGTGGAAGGCAACTTGCTCCATGAGGTAACAAGCAAAATGAATTAAGGGGCTATATTGGTGTGGCAAAAGGAGGACACATATACATACATGGATTTCGTCCTTTGGTTGGAAATGAATCACTAACCAAGATGGGTGATATGCACCTAAACTGTGTGTATTTTGCCTTTGATTAGATTATTTTTTTAGATCTTATGAGTTTGCTAGTGTTTTTCAGGGAATTTTTAGAAAAAGGGGTGTTAAAAGTAACAAACATCAAACCAAATCATAATCCAATGAAAAAGTAAAGAAAAAAAAACCCCACATGATATTAGGTCACTTCAGAGAGCTCCAATAACATGCATTGTGGCAAGCGTCGTGATACCTATTCAAAGTGCCATTGTACTAGGCAAGTGTCACTGCGCCCGATCGAGGTAGAGCACTACGCTTCAACAAGAAACTCTCTATCACGTATACAGCTTGTGACGCTTACTTTCCTTTTTTTTTTTTTACAAATTTCATATTTTTGAAAAGATCTAATAGATCAAGTTTGCCTTTTCTGTATATTTGGGTCTTCTTCGACACTCAAGGCATGAAATTTACCTTAAGTTTCAAATCGAGGTGTTGTTCTAGTGGAGTTTAACAGTTCTCATCAAAGAATAAGCATACGATAGTGTCTTCTCTGATTTTTACTTTACTTTAGTTTTATAATTTCAATTTAGTACGAGAATATGTCTTTGAATGTCATGAGTAGCTAAATTAATTAGCTTTAGGGTGGTGGTTGAATTGCTTATGAATTTAGGCTAATGCTTAATGTTTATTCATGAATATTGTGGAGTTTTATGGTTTTCAATATTATTATGCTTTATTCTTATTGATTAGCCCTCAATAATTGTTAAGTTAAATGTTCAACCGAATAGGTTTCATGTATAATCAGATCTATAACATCGAATAGCTATTAACCTTTCATGTAAATAGTTTCCTTAAAAAAAACCATTCATGTGAATAGCTATTAGAAAAATAAAAAAAGTCGTTGATGATTAAACTTAATGCCATGTGTCTTAATCTAATCTCATGATGTTAGTTATCATTTAAGGTTGCATGAAAAAATTACTTTTAAAAGATAATAAGTTGGGCTTTAGTTTCGAGACTTAAGCATAATATCTGTATAAGAATTCATGATTAACTTAAATATAACCTGTAATGACCCAACTTTCCGGACTAAGCTGAGGTCACTACTAAATACCAAAACTCGACCACACAACATAAAATTTAAAAAGGACCAGTTACGATTCATTAAAAACGTTAGAAACGTTACAAAAAAAACAGTTTCGGGCCCTATTTTAAATCAGTCACAAAAGTTTCAACAAAAAAAAAAAAAACTCAAGTCCTCAGTTCAAAATCACAAACCAAATATTCTGACAAAATACATAGCGGAAGCAATAAGAAAACCAGACGCGTCCATATGGCCTTCACGCGTCCTTCTTGCCTCTCGTCGGTCTGCCCCTCGCTGTGCCCTTACCTGAAAAGTTTAAGAAAAGAAAAGGGTGAGTATAAACATACCCAGTAAGGGACCCACTACTGGGCCCGTTAAGGAACAACAGTTAACTTCCTATTCAGGGGTACCCTACTTAACAGTCTAGTGGTTCCGTAGAACGCACATATCAGTCTAGTGCCCCCGGAGGATGCACATATCAGTCTAGTGCTCCCGAAGGATGCACATATAGTCTAGTGCTCCCGAAGGATGCACACATCAGTCTAGTGCTCCCGAAGGATGCACATATCAGTCTAGTGCTCTCGAAGGATGCACATATCAGTAAGGCATACTACCCCATAGATGAAGCTAACCGTTACCCCTCAGTCCATACCCCATCAACACTCATATTACAATTTCGCCATAGGCTTTGCCAGTCAGATAGTACAGATTTAAACAACTACATCCTCAGTTGCCATACGCGTAACCGTACTTCCAGGTCCATCGACATGCAATTCCAATCTACCTCGTAGCCCGTTAACATAACCACACTAGACCGGACATCTAGCATCGGGGTCTACTAACAAGAAGCTCCTTATACCCGATAGTGCACAAGTTACAACTAGCGGTCGAATTTCTCTTACATCAGACAAGAATATAATAACAATGTCTAGAAGTCAAACACACATATATTTATTCGGTACAATTACTAACGTGTAATCCCCTGTGGACTACTACGTTTCCAGCCTCGCTCCGAGGTCCAGTAGTAGGAGAACCCTTACCTGAAACTCGGTTATGCCCCTCGATCGAGTCCACGCTCAACGGATCCACCTAAACGAAAACACGAAGGTTTTAATCGATGACACTAGTAGAAGTCATTTTTAAATGGTCCTAAGCGACATCCGTTGACTTACCCGAGGAAAGGAAAACTATCTCCAAACAAGCCTGCCGCGGAACCCGAGAACTTAAACGTCAACTCCTTAATACCTTCAAGGGAGAAAAGGTGGGACCAAATCTTATTCCAATATTCAAATTCGAATCGGACGTAGCAACATTAGGAAGTTCATCAAAATAATCCTCACCGAAGACTCACCGTGACCCGAAGTGGAGGGAGGAAAAATATGGCTTAGGTGGCTCGGCTCGGCTTGGCTCACCTTCGGCTCGGCTTGGCTCGGCCTTGGCTCACAGCTCGGCTCACGGCTCGGCTCGGCTCAACTCGACTTTCGGCTCGGCTTGCAGCTCGGCTCAAGTCAGCTTACAGTTCGGCTCGGCTCAGCTTGTGGCTCGCGACTCGGCTCGGCCTTCGGCTTGACTCGGCTCGCGGCTCGGCTGGATCTGCTTGTGGCTCGCGGCTCGGCTGGGTCTGCTTGTGGCTCGCGGCTCGGCTGGAAATGGGTCTCGGGTCGGGTCAGCTTGGAATCGGGGCGACCACGAACATCGGCCTCTGGCGTTCGACGACGGAAAAGCTTCGCTTCAACGCGACGGAGAGCGACTGGGCGTCGGCGGAAGGTGGGGCGCACGCTGGTGGCCGGCGTCGTGAGCCCGAGAGGAAAACAGAATAGAGGAGAGGCCGCGGCGGTCGAACGTCGAAGCTGGAAAGCTTCGACGACGTGGACAGAGACGGAGATGGAGATGTGCGCGACGGAAGGAAAAAGAAGAGAAAAACGGGCGGCGGCGGCGAAGGAAGAAGAGATGGTGGACGGCGGTGCTGAACGGAAGGAGAGAGAGATGGCTGCGGCGCGCGAGGAAGATGAAACGAAGAAAATGGATGGGGGGGGGGGGCTCGCGCGCGGTAAGTAGGGTTTCTCCTTTTTTTTTTTTTTTAAAAAAAATATATATATATATATATATTAAGTTAAATAAATAATAATAATAATAATATTTAATAATAATAATAATAATAATAATAATAATGATAATAATAATAATATAATAAATAATAATATTAATTAATACTAATGTAATAATAATGTTAAATAACAATAATAATAATATTAAATAATAGTAATAATAACAATAATAAATTATAATAATAATAATAAAAGAAAATATTAATATTAAATTATATATAAAGATTATAATAAATATTAATGATAATAATAATATAATTACTATTATATTATTATTATATAAATTTACAAATATTAATTTCAGAATTTCAGAAATAAATCCAAAGTTTAAAATTCCCGAAAAATTTCATAAAACGGTAAAGGTTTACCTCGAAAATTCGGGGCGTTACATAACCTAACAAAGTATTTAAGGAAATCAACACCCTAAACCACATTTTTCTCTGAAATCCAAAACTTTGTCTTTTTAGTTAGTTTGTTTACATAAATTATTTAAGTTTGATTCCTTAGCCAAAATCAAGTATGATTTGAGAAAAACTAAACAAAATTGTTTGGTTGATCCTTGAGAATAGTACTCGACATCTTAAGCCATTTTAGTATATTATAACCTGACTATGTATGCTTGCAAGATCGCACACGTCAAGTTTTTGGCACCTTTGTTAGAGATCAAAGTAATTGTTTGTGTTTAATATTTGAGAATTGAAAAAAATTTAGACTGAGGGTGTTTTTTTTTATGATTTGGTTGGTTTTGTATTTGTAGTGCATGTGTGCGTGATAAAGACACCATTCTATTGTCGTTTTATCTTGAGATTGAAAGAACTCTGAGGAGGAACCTAAGAACTCGACAAGAAACAAGAGAAGATACGGGAGAAGAAGTAGCACCAAAAGCCATTGAGGAGTATTTCCAACCAACTTCCTAAAAGGGCAACCCATAATTGTCAATGCACCTAGCAATGTTAACAACTTTGAGCTCGAATCGAGGTTGATTCAAATAGCTTGTAAACTTGTCTACAAAGAAAGTTCCACCAAAGTTTCTCACAAGCATCTAAGAGAATTCCTTGACATAGTCGGATCAGTAAAGATTAATGGTGTAACGACCCAACTTTCCGGACTAAGCTGAGGTCACTACTCAGTACTAAGACTCGACCACACCATACAAAAATTCATAACGGACCGGTTACGATTTCTTAAAACGTTAGAAATATTACAAAAACAGTTTCGGGCCCTATTTTAAATCACAGTCACAAAAGTTTCAAATAAAAACTCAAGTCATCAACTCAAAATCACAAAACAAAATATTCTAACAAAATACATCAGCGGAAGCAATAAGAAAACCAGATGCGTCCATATGGCCTTCACGCGTCCTTCCTGCCTCTCGTCGGTCTGCCCCTCGCTGTGCCCTTACCTGAAAAGTTTAAGAAGAGAAAAGGGTGAGTATAAATATACCCAGTAAGGGACCCACTACTGGGCCCGTTAGGGAACAACAGTTAACTTCCTATTCAGGGGTACCCTACATAACAGTCTAGTGGTTCCGTAGAATGCACATATCAGCCTAGTGCTCCCGAAGGATGCACATATCAGTCTAGTGCTCCCGAAGGATGCACATATCGGTCTAGTGCTCCCGAAGGATGCACATATCAGTCTAGTGCTCCCGAAGGATGCACTTATCAGTCTAGTGCTCCCGCAGGATGCACATATCCGTAAGGTACACTACCCCATAGATGAAGCTAACCGTTACCCCTCAGTCCATACTAAACCGTCTACTACAGTCATACCCTATCAACACTCATATTACAATTTCGCCATAGGCTTTGCCGGACAGATAGTATAGGTTTAAACAACTACACCCTCAGTTGCTATACGCGTTTCCATTTCGCACACCATTATGGTAACCCCTAGACCCAATCAACTAATCAATCAAAATCGGACTCACTGTCCTTCCTCGTCCAAACTCCATGATCAATGTCCAGACCAATGACTACCACGTACCTAACCGTAACTTCAAGGTCCATCGACATACAATTCCAATCTACAACGTAGCCCATTAACATAACCACACTATACCGAACATCCAGCATCGGGGTCTACTAGCAAGTAACTCCTTATACCCGATAGCATACAAGCTACAACTAGCGGTCGCGTTACCTTTACATCAGACAAGAGTGTAGTAACAATGCTTAAAAGTCAAAACACACACATATTTATTCGGTACAGTTACTAACGTGTAATCCCCTGTGGACTACTACGTTTCCAGCCTCGATCCGAGGTCCAGTAGTAGGAAAACCCTTACCTGATACTCGGTTATGCCCCTCGATCGAGTCCACGCTCAACGAATCCACCTAAACGAAAACACGAAGGTTTTAATCGATGATACTAGTAGAAGTAATTTTAAATGGTCCTAAGCAACATCCGTTGACTTACCCAAGGAAAGGAAAGCTATCTCCAAACAAGCCTGCCGCGGAACCCGAGAACTTAAACGTCAACTCCTTAATACCTTCAAGGGAGAAAAGGTAGGACCAAATCTTATTCCAATATTCAAATTCGAATCGGACGTAGCAACATTAGGAAATTCATCAAAATAATCCTTACCGAAGACTCACCGTGACCCGAAGTGGAGGGAGGAAAATATGGCTTAGGTGGCTCGGCTCGGCTTGGCTCACCCTCGGCTCGGCTCGGCTCGACCTTGGCTCACGGCTTGGCTCACGACTCGGCTCGGCTCGGCTCGCGGCTCGGCTCGCAGCTCGGCTCAACTCAGCTTACTGCTCGGCTCGGCTTGTGACTCGCGGCTCGGCTCACGGCTCGGCTCGCGGCTCGGCTCAACTCGGCTTACGGCTCGGCTTGTGGCTCGTAGCTCGACTCACGGCTTGTTGCTCTCGGCTTGGTTCGGTTCAGCTATTGCACGCATCGGCTCGATCTGTCACACCCCCTCCCGGACTACCTGCTACCTTAGACCGAAAGATGGCGTGAAGCCGACGAACAACGTTTTTCTGTACCTGTATCTGTCGACTGTGCTTAAAACTTTCATGTGATGAACTTGCCAATCTAGTATATAAACTATTGTACATGCCACAAAACACAGCGGATCCTAGGCTAGTCAAACACAGCTAGTCAAACACATACATGAAGTGTACCTCAAAATTTACCGATTTCACGAGTAAACCTAAAGACACCTTAATCAAAATATAACCAACAAAATTTACACAACTACATCTCCTAAAGCTTATACAAACTGTGGAGTATCTATAACATACAAGGGTGTGAATACATCACAACACAACAGACTTTATGCCTAACTCAAAACACGTACTGGCAATCGATAATGAAGCTTCCGCAGACTAAGGCAGTCTATCAGGCACCGGGAAGTGGATCTCTACCTGGAAAATGGGTAAAACATTTTGGAAAGGGTGAGCTATGAAGCTCAGTGAGTGACTCAGTTTAAAACTATGAATTTAAAGATAAGAGCACGTGAAAACTTTACATATATAAATCTGCTTATACAAGTCGTAAATGTAAATGTGTAATAGTAAGAATAGCTTCCTTAAATACTCAGCATGTTCATCATTGAAATCTAGCAAGGCATATCAAGTATATCGAAGCATTTTAACTAACATGACGAATCTACGTTGTGTAGGGTACACCTAGTACAACAACGTTTACAAGCACTACGATGTAGTGGGGCCCGCCCAGCACTCCC
The DNA here is from genome assembly GCF_025177605.1 of Cucumis melo. Taxonomy (NCBI): domain Eukaryota; kingdom Viridiplantae; phylum Streptophyta; class Magnoliopsida; order Cucurbitales; family Cucurbitaceae; genus Cucumis; species Cucumis melo. The sequence goes on from NC_066862.1 coordinate 15,989,432, forward strand.
ATCGTCTTTGTCGTAGTGGGGCCCGCCCAGCACTCACGACAACATCGTTGTTATGGAGTACACTCAACGTCAACAACGAAATCTAACCAGTGTGCACACGGTAATCTCTAGCCTCAGGCTCAAGATCTCAGTCATGTAGTTAATGAAAATTTCATAAATCATCAAAAAATATTAAAACATGCCTGCTTATAAATTTTACACAAAGCTCGAACTTTACTCAGCTCTTTCGTGGAAAATTGTAGTTCTTAAAACGAAACTTCATACTAATTCATGCTTTGCTTAAAATATTGTGGTTTAAATACTTTCCAAACATTTAATATCTACGTGCTAGCATAAATTTCTTTAAGAAATCTAGTCTCCAAATGTATACTTGAAAATAGTCATGAAATTCAAATACCTTTCATGGCTTCGTAAATAAACATTTATCGCATTCAATCATAATAACAGTTATGGAAAATATTTTAAAGTTGGTTTTGTCACTCACAGTCTTGGGCTAGATCCTTGGTCTATAAGCTCGGTTTAATTCTTCTCGGCCTGCCAACAACCCAACCGAGTATTAAAACCCTAAACATTCTGGTTTCCTAAAGATATACATAACATGTCGCACCAAAGATGACGCTCACGAAAATAAAGCTTAAGAAATAAAATCCTATTTCAACAATTCTCTAAAATTTCCAGATTTCTAACATAAACTTCAAAGGACTATAACTTTCTCAATACTTAACCAAAATGAGTGTTCTTTATATCAAACTCTTCATTTTGAGATCCTCTAAAACTTACCTGAAGACATATAAATCTGATTCCCCGTGCATAAACACATATAACCCTCAAAACAGAACCACTTCCAGAATCGCGCGCACACGACCTCTTTAACTTGTTCCTACAATTTATCCAATTTTTAGTCGTTTTTGGTTTACAATTTCTTCATGAAAGTTGTAGTAAATTGAATAAGCTTTCCAACCATACCAAATAGAGATTCTAACTCCACCGATACACTCTGAAATACAAGAAAAACCAGAGACCTCCTGATTTCGAGTGAAAACCAACTGCCCTGTTTTCTTCATCAAAAAGCACCAAATGAATATCCGAATTTGCTCCAACGTTCTTCATAAAGTTTGTTTAAAAATGAGTTAACTTTCAGTAAATGTAAATCTCACCTCTTAATTCCTTTTGAAGAGTTCAAACCGAATTAAAAACCAGTGATGTGCAGAATGAACTAAAATTCAGCCATTGATACACTTTGCTTGAGTTCTCCTCCTCTTCTTCAACCTAAAAATTCTAGTAAAATTTCTCTTCTTCTTCCAAAATCTCTCTTAGAAGTTCTCTGCAAATTGAAGAAGGAAAAAGAAAAAAAAAATAAAGGGAACTTGGATGTCTTCAAACTTGGCGGTGAAGGGAAGAGAAGAAGAAGAAGAAAAGAGAAAATGAAATTTTCTTCTCCTTTTCTTCTTTTTGTCCTTTCTTTTCTTTCTTTTCTTTAATTAATTTAATAAAACTATTTAATATATAAATATATATATTTATATTTACACTTAATTTCCATTTTCTTTTTCTTTTTTTTTTCCACATTTAAAGAAATTAAACCAAGAAAATATCAGGTTTACAACTTACCTTCCCTTTAGAAAATTTCGTCCTCGAAATTTAGAATGTCCTTAACTGAAAAGTATCGGATAGCTCTTCTTCATCTGATATTCTGGTTCTCAAGTTGCCTCCTCCGCTCCATGATGTCTCCACAAAACCTTTATGAGTGGAATCGTTTTGTTTCTCAAAACTTGTTCCTTTCTGTCGAGAATCTGAACTGGTTCTTCAACATAACTCAAATCTTCTTTTAATTCAACTGGTTGATCTTGCAACACATGCGATGGATCTGGTATATATTTTCTTAACATGGATACATGGAAAACATCATGTATTCGTGCAAGTTCTATTGGCAACTCAAGTCTATACGCTGCTGGTCCCACTCGTTCTGTTGTCTGATATGGCCCAATATATCTAGGACTTAACTTACCTTTTCTTCCGAAACGAATAACACCTCGCCATGGAGATAATTTCAAGAAAACTTGATCTCCAACTTGGAATTCTAGGTTTCTTCGTCGCTTATCCGCATAACTTTTCTGTCGATCTTGGGCTTTCCTCAGATTTTCTCTGATCAACTTAATATTGTTTGTCGTAATCTGAACCAACTCAGGACCTACTAACTTCCGCTCTCCCACTTCATTCCAGCACACAGGAGTTCTGCATGGTCTCCCGTAATTTCCATTTATATATTTATATTTACACTTAATTTCCATTTCCATTTTCTTTTTTTTTCCACATTTAAAGAAATTAAACCAAGAAAATATCGGGTTTACACGATCGGCTCGGCTTGCTTGATTCGGCTCGACTCGATCGTTTGTAGTCGGCGCACACGCGACGACTGTTTTCCCTCTGTTTCACTCGACGACGGCCGGAAGGGGGAAGCACGACGAAAATGGAAGGACAGCTTGTTCGAGTGCACGAGATGAAGAGAGAGAGAGCATCGGAGATGACGGAGATGAAGGGAGAGAGAGCGTCAGACCGATCTGGGAGGACCTGTCGACAGCTAGCCGTGCGCGGACAACATTGCGAGGCAACGACGACGAAGACGAAGGAGGTGGTGCTGGCGCTGTCGGTAAAGAAGGAGAAGATTGAAGAGGATGGTGGTGGCGTCGGATGGAGAAGAGAATGAAGAAGAAGAAGAAGACCGACGGGGAAAAGGAAGAAGAAGACCGCGTGCGTGTCTAGGGTTTAAAAAAATTATAAATATATATATATATATATTAAATAATAATAATAATAATTATAATAAAATATTAATATTAAATAATTATAATAATATTAAATAATAATATTAATACTAATACTAAATAATAATGAGAGTATTAACATGAAATTATAGTGATAATAATACCTAATAATAATAATATAATTAATATTATATTATTATTTTATCATTTTACAAAATCTTAAATTTCCGAAAAATTCACATAAAATGCTAAAATTTTACCTCGAAATTCGGGGCGTTACAAATGGGGTAACAAATAATATGCAATTAGATTAAGATTCTTTCCTTCTTCTTTGCAGGACCGTGCTAAGGATTGGCTAGGAATCTTGCCATCGGCAAGCATCACAACTTGGGATGCACTTTCTCAAGCTTTTTTGAGTAAGGTATTTCCACAAGCAAAAACCCTAAGATTGAGAATGGAGATTGGCACACATTTCGCCAGCTATATGATGAGTAACTCTATGAAGCGTGTGAAAGGTATAAAGATATTTTGCAAAAGTTCCTTCAACATGAATATCTGAATTGGTTGCAGATCCAATTATTCTATAATGGATTGTCAAGCAATAAAAATGTGGAGAGGAAATCATCTTTATACGAATTGCTTCCAAAGTTTGTTAAAAGAGTCTAAAGGTGGAACCACCACTTTGGAGAGTTCGGTGTAAACAATTGTAGACACTATGCAAAGTCATGACAAGTTCATCTAGAACTTGGAGATGCCAATGTGTCAAGTGGCTATTGTTGTGAACACACTACAAAAAGGTAAATTCTATAGTTTTCAAGAGAAAAACCCAATAGAGGAATGTAAAGCCTTAACCTTGAGGAGTTGGAAATGTTGGAATATAGAAATGTAAATCTCTTCATCTTATCTTATGTTTCCCATGTTGCTTATTCTACCCCGTGGTGTCTCCAAAGGACCATCACTAATGGGATGGTCTTGTTTCTTAGCATTTTCTATTTTCTATCGAGGATTTGCATGAGCTCTTCCTCATAACTTAGATCTTCTCTCAACTCAACTAGTTGTGCTTGCACAACTTGAGAAGGATCTAGAACGTACTTTCTTAGCATGGATCACATTGTGTATCTGAGAAAGTTCTGAAGGCAACTGAAGTCTATAAGTCGTGGGCCCAATTTGTCTTATTATCACAGAAGCACCAATACATTTAGGGCCTAGCTTATCCTTCCTACCAAAATGGAAAACACCACTCCAAGGAGATAACTTTAAGAAGACTTGATCTCCTACTTTAAACTCAAGGCCTTTTCATCTATTGTCTGCATAACGTTTCTACCTATCTTGAGCTATCTTAAGATTCTTTTTCATAAACTTGATATTCATAGTTGAAGCTTGCACCAAATCTGGGCCAATTAACTGATGTTCTCCCACTTTATTCCAACACACTTGAGTTCTACAAGGTCTACCATACAAAGCCTTAAAAGGTGCCATTCCAATATTAGAATGGTGGAATGGTAGCTATTGTAAATGATAAGTGGGTATCCCAAATTCCTTCAAATTCAAGGACACACACTCTCAACATGTCCTCTAGGATCTGGCTAACTGACCATCTATTTGAGGATGAAAAACGGTATTGAACTTCAACTTAGTCCCTAAGGCCTTAGCTTCTACAAACTAGGCCAAAACTTAGAGGCAAGCCTCACTATTTGAAACTATGGAGACTTGCACTCCATATTGACTCACTATCCTGTCGACGTAAAGCTTAACTAGTTGATTTATCATAAACATCGTTTTGATGGATTTACACTGCATTGTCTTTGTGAGTCTATCAACCATTACCCAAATACCATTGTGTCAACTCAAGGAACGAGGTAGTCCAAAGAGAAAATCCATGGTTATGTGCTCCCACTTCCACTCTGGTAGTGGTAGTGGGTTGAGTAGTCCTTCTGGCCTTTGCCGAATTGGCTTAACTTGTTGATAGATCAAGCATCTATCAACAAACTCTACTATCTCTAGCTTCTTTCCAAGCCACCAATACATTCTCTTCAAGGTCCTACACATCTTGGTCCTACCTGGATGCATAGTTTATGCTGAACTATAAGCATTTTCCAAAATGACATCCTTCAATTCTATTACACTTGAAATACATAGTCTACCTTTCTTAACTATGGCTCCATCTAACCTCAATTGAAACTTGACTTTTTGGACTTGCTTGGACTTTCCAAGCATTTTCTTAAGTTGACTATCCTCCAATTGTCTTCTCATAGTCTCAGTTAGTAGAGAAGACCTAACTTGAAACTAAGCTAATAAGCCCAAGATCGACCGAGATGACCCAAGATTGTGAGACCTGTTTCTAAATAGAAGATAATTTGGTTAAGCGATCGTATAAGAATATAAACAATCATTTTGGAACTAGACGATCGTGTAAAAAAAGTTGGACAATTGTATAAGAAGAAAACGATCATTTAAAAGGGTAAACGATCATGCAAGAGCAATAATGATCGATTAAGAGGGTAAACGATCGTGTAAAAGGTTACACAATCGTGTAGAATGTTGAATAATCATGTAGATTGATGAACGATCATCTAGGAGGTTTATTGAGGTTCTTGGGGTTATAATTATCAGACCAGTGAAGTGGATTCTATGTGTCTTACACATATTGCATACATTTTATTGCTAAGCAAGAGCCAACAAGATAATAATAATTTAAGGGGTGACAAATCTAACTTAGGATTAACATAAATAAGAGAAGAGGACAAAAGGAAAGGATTATTATTATGAGACTTTACAAAGAGAAAAACTAGAAATAGTTAAGCAAGATGAAGACTGAAGAAGAGTGCTAATCAAAGAGGGAAACTGAGTACAGTGAGTGATTTTTCTAAATGATTATAGTTTTCAAAAGCTTTGCTTTCTAAGTCTCATGTTTTATGTGTCATGTAATGCAAGTCTACGTTTACAAAGAAGCATGATTTGAAAGAAAGCTTTAATGTTATGCTTAAAAGTTAAAGATCCATGTTCTATTGATTGTATTGTATGCTTTTTTTAGAGTAAACCATTAGTTTTATTCCTATCAATGAGCTAGTTGTTATGTGTACATAATGAGTAAAGGCAACCATGTAGAGAGGCCTGCATGGTGGAATGAGGCAGAACAATGCATAAAAGATATGTATTGCGCCAAAAAGCTTGAGCAACAAGGAATGGACTGAGAAATTCATAAGGATGTTGTTGATGCCATCACAGTAGTCCATGCATGGGAATGATTCATGTCTTGGTGCAAGGAATAAGTGAAATTAATGTGTATTTATGATGTTTGAAATGTGTTATTGAATTTAGGCATTGAGCCTGTGTTTAAACAAAAATGATTTATGAATTATATTCCCAAAACGTTTTAAAAGCATCACTCGCTAAGTCTTTTGAATCACGTTTTAAATTTTTTGTCCCTAAGTTATCAGAGGTAAGCGAACGTTTAGAAAGGTAAGCGATTAGGTAAATAGGTAAGGGATCAGAGGTAAGCAATAGTGTATGAAAGAGTAAGCGATCAGGACCATGCGATTGGTCAAGAAGCTAAATGATTAAGTTGAAGAGCTAAACGATCGTTAAGAGTTGAAGTCTGTGGAGGCATTTGACATTTCTTTGTTTAACTCCTGTTGTGAGAATTTTTATCTTGTCTCGTACTGTTGTAGAAACTTTTGGGTTTGAGTTAATAAGAAAAGTTTACTGATTTTATTTCCACTACTTGGTATTTAGTTAAGTATAATTTAAAGTGTGTTAAGTAAATTGGTACAGGGTGTGATATAGATGCTCTGAGATCTACACTTTTCTCGATTGGACTTGCTCGAAATCATCATCGAGAACCTTAATATTTCCCTTTTCTGCTTCAAGTCTCGATTGAATATGACCCTAAGATGGCCCGAGACCCATTTATAAAACCTTTCTATTTTTTAACTCAATCGATAAGCATCGAGATGCTCTTGTCTTAGCATCAAAATTTTCTCTCTGTTTTCCATCTCGCTTGAGATTACTTAAAGCTTACTCAGAATTCTTACTTCTATCTTTTCTTTGACTTTTCTTTCGATCAAACAGGACTAAGTCTGAACACTCTATCTCGAGATCTTGGGCAAAACTTTTAGCCTCTCCTCAACTTCTTAGCAAGCAAATGAGATAGAAGATACATGTATTACAATGTGGCATGCAAAAAGTTCAAATTTGACTATAATGTTGCAAGAGAGGTAAGACATCTATAGTTGCATGATCTTAATGAGTGGTATTCTCAAGCTTATGAGAATGCCAAGATATATAAAGAGAAGATGAGTGTATGACACGATCACCACATCCGTAAACGTGAGTTGCATCCTAGACAGAAAGTATTATTATCCAACTCATGTTTACGTTTGTTTCCAGCTAGAGAAGCTAAAATCGCAATGGTCTTGTCCATTTGTTGTTAAGGAGGTCTTCTCACACAAAGCTGTGGAAATTGCATCATTCGACAACTCTAACATGTTCAAAGTAAACGGACAAAGAGTCAAGGTGTAATATGAAGACAAAGATATCACATCAAAGTCTTAATAAATTTATATTAAAAACGGCTTCTTTAATATTACTTTGACGCGTTGACACATTTGTAACCTAATTTTCGAAAATCTCAATTACATCGCGTTCGTTTGTGCATCATTTATTGCTTTCTTTTACTGCTTTCTTTATCACTTTTTAGCTATAAAATTTTGCGCCTATTTGAGGAGAGAAATCTAGGGCAAAACGTTGGAGCATTGGTTAAGCGATTAATATTGTTGGTAGAAGAAGATTTGTTGATTAAATTAATTTTTATACATTATCTTCATAGATTGAACGCCAGATTGAGTATGCAAATTGGTTTTGTGCCTCTCATCCGTTTAAATATACTTCGTTGATTCATCATTTAAGGATCTATTTCTTTGACTTGCAACGTGAGTAGACTAAGTTATGTAATAAAAAGTGCTAACTTTGCCTTCAGGCGATGACCATGCTATAAAAGGTACACTTTCTCACCATGTGTTGAGATTTCTTCTAATTCTGCGTTAAGTACAAGTTTTCCTCATGCTTGCCAAAGTGTAAGTGAAGCGAGAGGTTTGCTAGATAAGCCAGGATCGAACACAGAAAATTTCTATTAAAATTTGTTATAAAGCCAACTTCAAATTCCAGGCGATATAAATGTAAAACTATACTAATTTCATTATTGACATTGAGGATTTTATAGAGGGGAATGAAATGACATGATTATGGCATGTGAACTAACTTGCGTTAAGAAAGATAAAGGAAAGTCTTTGTATTCTAAGTGACCTAAGACATGCAAGATGTTCTTGATGCGATATAGATCATTTAACCATATTATATTTAAGGCGAGCAACCTCTCGATGCCTAAATACCACAACTGTTCATAAAGATAGATCAAGCGATATCTATCTAGGTTTCCTTACTTATAAACATCACATTGCTTCTCTATTTAAGTGAGCAGCCTCTCAGCGCCTAAACGCCACACTTGTTTTCCTTCAAGGACATAAATGATTGGAGGTAAAACACCAAAATGAAGTTTGTTTTCAAATTTCCTTCTGCGCATGTTTAGCTAGGTCCTTGCTACTTACCCTCTCAAGCAGTTAGCGACAAAGCACTAATAAGGCGATTAAATTAAGCTCAAGCTAAACACGATGAGTCTTATAATAAAGAATCCTTATCAAGACTCATCGATAAGTAAAGAAATGGGGGAAAGACAATGGATGAACATGCATTCTATTGATAATGTAGGCCTCTCTTCCTTGAGATTAATATAGTCAAACAATACAGTACAAAGTAAAAGAATGGAAAGTAAAGAGATGAGCTGAGCTGTAGAATGCATTGAAAAGCATTCCTTCGCTCTTTTACAAGTTAGGGGAATGATGAGTCAGCTTCTCTCTCTAGTCTCTCTCCAAACTCTCACTCAGAAGTTGATCGGAGAAGAGGTGGAAGAAGAAGAACTACTACTACAGATGAGGAAGGACTCTAAAACTCATCCTTCCTCCAACCTCCATAAAGAAGGACCTCATCTGATTCTTGTCCAAGGTAGAGTTGGAGGTACTTATAGGCATACTTAGACGATAAATTAATTATGCTATGGTGCACATCCGTCCTTCATATGATGCACATTCGTCCGTGCCTACAAATGTTAGCGCATAAAGTAGTCGTTTCTTGTTACATCATCTCCAACAATTACTCTTGTCTTTTAACGAATCATCTAGTGTGATGTATTGGCATCTTTTCTCACAATGTAAATCGTCAGGCTTCTTGCTTCTTACTGAGTTCTTGTACACGATGCTTTTTGCAATTCACTTCCTTTCTTCTTTTCACCATCTTGCATGGAAAAACACTTAAAAGCATAGTTAATCAAACATGATGACTTATGTAACGTGCATTCTTTTAACATTATAAATTTGCACTAAAAGCTACACATTTTAACTTCATTGTTTTACCTAAAGGCCACAATAACTTATATTTCTACAAATGATCAATTACACGTTGTTGCAGGATAGATTGCGATGAGTTTCTAAGCATCAAGACACCATACCACGCTCTAGGTAAATTGAGGTATCTTGCATTTAGATAAGATCATCGCGAGAAAGAATTCGAAGGGTTCTATCCATTGGGAGCCTTAAAAGGTGCGCTGTCAATAGTCACTTCTCATTTAATGAAGAGAGAGGTGTCATGATTCCTTTCATATGTGTGATGCGCTTATAAACAACCTTTGATTTTTTTTCTTCTCAACTCATTTGCATCCTCATTCTCAAGCATTCTATAGCTTTTTCTCCAATCTCTTTCTTTTCTTCCGGTAAACTTCCATTCATCCCCTAAGATTCAAACAGATCCATGGCAGAGTAAAAGTGGAACACCCATGGCTTCACTAAAACTCTCATTCTCAAGAGAAAGAAGCCTTTGACTTCATCCTCACACCAACCACTCAAACGACCCATGGTCACCTATACAATAAAAACCTATCTTAACACCTCACTTCCCTTCAAGCCAAGTGTTAAAACTGCTACCTCTATTACAAAGAAAGCACCCAAACCCAAACCCTTCGAAAAGCCTAGCCATATGCATTCTTATAGGCTTGAATCAGAATTTTCACAATGCCCTTTGAAGCAATCAGAGATTCCAGTCGCATCTACAAGCGAGCTAGAAAGGAGGGATGAAGAAGATGTGTTTGGTGAGTTGAGCGATTTGAATCGCACAAAGGCGCGAGGAGCAGAGGAGGGCGTGGTGAATCAACCCACCCCATAGTAGTACGCAACCCTGAGGCATTGGGAAGGACAAGGTATTGGTGCAGGGAGAAGGAGAAATGAGAGGCAATAAGTTATAACTGCATGGAGCTGGAAATCGACGATGAGGAAGATGCCGCTATAATTGTCACACCCCATCCCGAAGCCTTTCCTAACTAGGCCTAAGATGATAGAGCGAAGTTGATTGACATCGTTCTCCTTCTAAAAATACATATCAACCCTACTTAACCTAAAATTAAACTATCTTTTTGTAAACATATATACTATAGAAAACATCTAAAACCTGGAAATATAAGACTTCATAACAGTTTCAAGGCATCCAACCAAAGTACAATCTATTTACTCAAGTCTTATGTAAACATAAATGAAATTAGAGTCTCAACAACAAAAACTATAGCTTTACAAATTCAACACAAGCGGTTCTTACTAGTTGATTATAGACAGCACAATTATGTCTAAAACTACTCTTAAGTACAGATCATCATGCACAAAATTAAATGAGTCGTACTAAAAAATTTTAAATCTAACTTCTAGTAGAGTAGATAGACTTTTGTCAAGCGCCAAAACTATGATTTCCATCTGTAAGGTTGATAAAACACTGAAGGGTGAGCTATAAAGTCTCATGAGTGACAACTTTTAAAATAAAACATGCTTACTAAAATAAGCATGCAAACACTTAGAAAGGAATCTTTACATAACACTTTCTATAGGCATGTATTTCTAGCAAAGAAACTCATGGTTTAGGATTTGCTAGCTTAACATTACTACATTGTGTTAGGGCATGCCTAGTACCTTCAACATCTTCCTTTCTAACTTTACTTCTATAATGTAGTAGGGCACGCCCAGTACTTCCATCGTCCTTATCATAGTGGGGCATGCCCAACACTCACGACAACATCGTTTCATTGAGTACACTCAATATCGACAATATAGTAATCTTCTATGTGCATATTATATCATCATAATTTTAATCTCAAATCTCAGTCATGCATCTAGTATCAATCTTAGAAATATTAGAACATTTAAACATGTTGCTTTCAAGTATACTTGCTTAAATCCCAATTTAGCTTAACTTGTACTTAGCCACTAGAGTTCTTTAACTCGATGCCAATCTTACAACATGCTTGCTTCAACATATCTTTACTTTAGATATTTTCATAAACTTAGCATTCAAATATTTTGCATATAAATCTTATGTTCAAGGGAACATATTCAAATTGAATGATTTAAAACTTAGATCATGCATACTCATTTATAAACTTCATCAAATTCTTTCTAAACTTGAAACTCATTCTTTGTAAATCATTCATAACTCAAGTATAATTCAAATACTTTAACTCAAAGCATATTATTATAAATATAATTTGGTATTGATTGAAGTAAATAATTTGGAGAAAAATTTCTTAGTTTGAAATCTCAATATCCTAATTATTTTTTGTTTTTGTTTGACCTCTATTAGAACATGTTTTCTAGGAAATATTATTATACATTTTAATTTTTATTACAATATGACTTACTTTATAGAATATTTTGTCTGGATAGATTTCCATATAATGAATCATAAGTACAGTTAGAGATTTGTCCATCAATCACAACTTCTACAATCATTTTGGCCATTTTGTTCTATATTTTAGTTTTACTTATCAGAAATCGTTAGGCAACATATGAAAATTTCCATATCATCTTTTATGCGTAGGAATACTATTTTGTTTTAAATTTTTGGATCTTCAAAGATTTTGGGAAACGTTTTTGTTTACCTAGAACTTCCGATTATTATTTTGCCTTCTATAATTATGTCTTTGTTGTTTTTTTTTATAAGATATTGCCTTGAATATTTGATAACTAAACAATGTTTCTATTGGTAAACAAGTACAATAAGCGATATTGTTTCTATCAATATATTTCTGACACCCAGTTTACTTTTTGAAACCTAGTTTCAAGTAGCAGGGTAACCACAATGAGTAGGCCACAACTGGTTGTTGCAACTTTCAATCAATATACAAGATTCATGCCATATTTCCATTTATAAGGTATGCATCTAAAATAACATAGAACTTTAAATAGTTCAAATGGTTTTGGAAGATGATAGTTTATAATCTTTGTCAGTTTATTTCTATTTCATTCTTTGTTTTGAAACATAGAACTTTTATAATAATTTCAAGTATCACTAGTGGAAGAGTAGATCTTTGTTAAACATTGCTTGAATTATGTTAAAGCTCTTATAATATGTTACAATTGTCATCTTTCTCCTAGTTTATTCATAAAAAGTGCTTTATGAATGGTTTGGACATATGACTAATACTTAAATATACTCCTCATAATTGTAGATTGTTTGGACGATAGTTCTTTGTCTTTTTAAAGCTCCTAGTTAAGGTAAGATCTTGCTTGAAATAATTTAAGCATGTAGTTCTATCGTGGATTTGTCATGCTAAGCTCTAAGTGAGCGACTATTAGACCATTGAATAGGTCATTCGTTAAAAGGTACATTATAATTCATGTGTTGCAAAATTTCTATAGATATGCATTTTGTGCAAGTTTTCCTCTCTATTGTCCAAGTGTAAGCGAAGAGAGGTTTCTTGGTAAGTCCAGAGTCGAACATAGGAAATTTAAGCACCTAATTCTCTTATTGCACAACTAAACTGTGCGTTATAAGCTATACAATAATTTTATGCACAATATACTTTTATCCTAACTATCTACACCAAGGTACTTGGTAGTGCAAGATGAGTATGATGATGAAATGATGATGGTAAATAAACTCATTTCTAGGCATGGTGATGAAGGAACAATTTAATTATCAAATCACATTGATTTTTGCTTTAGTACTTCAAGGCGATACAAATCATATATTAACTTTGAATTAGGGCGAGCGACCTCTTGGCGCCTTTGTCATACTTGCTCGCCTTTCGAGATCCAAATGCACAAAGTTAAGCTATGATCTATATCTAATCATCTTGGATGCATTATTAGTAATGTATCCTTAATTAAGGTGGACAACCTCTTGGTGCTTTCGCCACACACATTAGCCTCTTAGTAACATATGCGAAGGATGAATTTGGCGATGAGATTGTATCGCTACAATCTTCTTGCCACTCGCTTAGCTAACTACGCGTGTTCTCACTTGTCAGGTGATTACAATCAACATCATTATTTTTCTCTCGATGTGCAATAATGCTTTGATATCCACATTTAATTTAGTAAAAGTCATAGCACAAACATTATGATTTTCTAGTTATTAAAAACACATTTCATTGCTCGTAAGTTAACAAAAAAGATTGAACATGGAAAATAAAAGAAATATGGGAGAATGAAAGAAGAAATGCATTGCTTTCATAAAAATAACTTTAGGCATCTCGGTCATGATGTACATCTTATAAAATATACAAGAAAAATATAAAGTGTAATATAGGAGATGGTGTCATGCCACAGAGTATGAATTCTTATAACATTTGGCTTTGATTTTTTTTCCTGTTGGTGAGGGGTAAAATGGAGTGGATGAACTCTCTCTCTCTTGTTCTAAGCTTTCACCTAAACTCAAGGGAAGGGAGAAAAATGAACGATGTTTGAGCTTGCTTTTCAGCCAAATATGCACTCAAATCTGTAGTAGAAGCTTGTATTTATTGACAAGAATTGATGTTGGCAGAACACTCCATGTGTTATTAATGTCTCTGAAAAGCTGTATCGATGCCGCACATGTCATTTGTCCTCTTTTAACATTCGCGCCAACCAAATTTGTGTACTAATGCATTAGATCGCCTAGCGTGGTCACTTGTTGCTACGTTGGTTAGACACGTCTCCTTGCAGAAACATTCTTATTGATAACCTCTACTTTTTTCCTATAATCCCGTGAAAAAGACACTGGAAAGCAATAAAACAGGGATGAGGTTCTTTTGCATAATGAGATTCATATATTAATCAAATTGCCTACTTTTCCCTTTGTTTTCTTCTATTTTCATGCAATAAGGTTTCATTATTTTACAGAAAAGACCATAATAACTTGTATTTCTACAAGTTATCAGATCTCAATCTCTCAAACATTATTTTATTTGGAAGTTCATGGATTTTTATTTGTGCATAAAGTTGAATATTTGCATATTATTGGCTAAGATTGTTTTTTTAGTCTTTGTTTATTTGTCATTGTATTGTTAGCTAGTTTAAGTTGTCATTGTAATATTGTAATGTTAGTTAGTTGCGAGATAGTAAAATTAAGTTTGAGATTTTTGTTTTGGAGTTGTTGCTTGAGTAGATATGTAACAACCTTTTAATGTTTTCTTCAATTTGAACTTCTACAAATATAACGCCCCATTTGACTTTGGTTTTGGTTGGATGGATTGTTCATTTTCTTATTGCTTCTCGTCAAAGTTGGAGTTGACTTTCTCTAATATAGCTTGTTCCCATTGGCCCTCTTCACATTATTCTTTGTACTCAATAGTATCATTTTAAGTGGTTTTTTAAAGTTTACTTTTAAGGTCATTTTTTATCCATCGCTCTTTGTACTCACACTATTATGGCCTATGTTTGATTGTAATTGTTTTATTTTGCTTATATAATTTGAGCAATACTCTCTTGTCATCTTAGCAATAAAAGACCTTGTTTCCTTTCAAAACAAAAGTCTATGAAGCAAACAAAGATGATAAATATCTTAATATTTATTCTTTTTTTTTTAAAGAACTATTAACTTTTATTCATTCAAATATAATTGAGGAAAAGGCGTTGCTCTCTGTAAAGAACTCTTATCTAAATATGATTGTGTTTTGCTTATATCGATGTTATACATTGTGATAACACTAAGTACTTTTGCATTTCCAATGTCACAAATCTTATTTCTGTATAAGTTGTCATGAATGGTGCTTCTCGACATTCTCTGTGAGACCCGTACCTAAGAGAGCTAAAATTTAACTAAGTGTTTAAGAGAAGGCGTTTTAGGCAGACTACGCAAATAAGAAGTTTGCCGTTGAGTTAGTTTAAGCTAAGCTTGTTTGAGTTAAACATAAGATTCACACGTATACCACTAAGAGTAGGAGCTAACAAACTGACAAGAATTTGAAGGTGACTAAGCTGATTTGGGATTAATATAAATAGAAGTCTTCAGCAAAATTATTGAGTATTGTTACTCTGAAATTTTGATGAGAAAATTGAAGTGTTGAAATGCTACTGAATTGACTATGCGAGAAAAAGAAGAGGAGAAGATATTGAAGTTTAAGTAAACAAGTGTTGTGAGTGATTTTTTCAATGTGATTTTGTAACGCCCCAAAAATTTGGAATTTAATTTATTATCTTAAGTGTAGTTATTGAAATTTTGGGTGTTTTGAATTAACTGATTTATGAACATTTGATTTTTAGACATCAAGAAAATATCTAAGGGTGATATTTATTTGGGAAAAGATTAAGGTGATTGGGTGATTTTGATTTTTTATGGAGATTTTTGGGCTTAAATAAGAAAAAGATTAAGTGATTTAATTGATTAAATTAGGGAAAGAGAAAAGAAGAATAATATTAAGCCTATTATTATTATTATTATTATTATTATTACTTTCTCTTTAAAAAGGACCATTGGGACCTGTGCAAGCCATCATCACTTTCTTTGAGAAAGGAAAGAAAAAAAAAGAGAAAGAAAAGAAGCAAAACCCTAGCCGTCGCCATCGCTGCCGTCAATCGATCGCATAGCCCTAGCCGCCAGACCCGCGCTTCCAGCTTCCCGTCCTTCGTAGATCGGAGCTCGACCTGCGTCTCTTCCGCCTGGAAGCCATCGCCGCTTACCGTGTCTTTGCCAGCAATCTCTTCCACCATCGCGTCGTTGCCCCGTGTATTGCGCGTCTAGCCGCCGTCACATCGCTGCCCCGACCCGCACATCCAGTCGCTCCGCGTCGTCGCCCGATCCGCGCCCGCGTCCAGCCGCTCCACGTCGCTGCCGACCCGCGCTCGCGTCCAGCCGCTCCACGTCGCTGCCCGACCCGTACCTGCGTCCAGTCGCTCTGCGTCGTTCCCCGACCCGCGCCCGCGTCCAGTCGCTCCGCGTCGCCGCCCGACTCGCGCCCACGTATGCTTGCTCCACGCCCGCGCCTGCGTCCTTCTTCATGAGCCGAATTTCCAGCCAAGCCGCCAACCGATTTTCGCCTCTACAGCCAAGCCCGCTGAGTCGCCAAGCTCCCTTTTAGCCCTGTTTTCACACACATTTCGGTAAGCCTCGGTAGGTTGATTTTGGTTTTAATCTATCGAGCTAAGGTTATTTTGACCCTAACTAAGTTGGTTGTTGGATTAAATTGACTTAGTTAATTGGAAGCCGAACTGGGGATTTTTCCAACTAAGTCCAAATCGAGTCCGACCTTGATCTTGGGTAAGTCACTTTAAGTGAGTTTTTGGACCTAAATTCTTTGAGGGTTAAATTATTAAATTTCCGTTTCCTGACCATTTAGGACTTTCGCCACTTGGGGAGCGTGTTGTTACAGCTAGAACTTGTTGAGTAACCTCCAAGTAAGAGATTCTCCTACTAGACCTTCGATTTATATTAAAAAGACCGCATGTTTGAATTTATGGTTACGTATGAATGGTAGCTAAGTACCTAACTCAAGGTTGTTGAGAGAGAGAGACTGATATTGAAATTGTGCCTGCTGATTGACTCTATGGTTAGCGTGAATAGTATGTCAATGCTACCGCCTTCGTTCTAACGACATAGTTGTAGTTGAGGATGACGTGATATGATATGTTAGGGTTGGTACGTTATGGTTTGATATGTTATAGCATGAATTGACGTAATTATGACATGTACGATAAGTTATGATGTGATTGATGAGATGTTGTGTACATGCTATGTGTAGGGTGTATGTTAGCTTCTTATTAGAGTCGTACCCACATGGGTGTCCTTCGGGATCACCACTATTATGACATAGACATGATGGAGAGACCCGACGGGGTCGCTCACACTTACGACTGCGTAGTCTGACGGGATTGACAGTCTGACATTAACATTGACATAGACATGACGATGTCGGATTCGATGGGACCACTCACAGCCCGATCGTCTTAGGTATTCCCTTGGAAATCACCGAAGACCAGCTTGTTCCTACGGGGGCACAGATTGCATGTGTTCGGGGACGTGCCCGTTTAGAGGTACCACTTTTCAGAACTCTAATAGGAAGTTAACAGGCATCTAGTGGGACTAGTAGTGGGTCCCTTACTGAGTATTTTTATGCTCACTCTTTCCATTTCCATTTTTTAGGCAGAGGCAAAGGTAAGAACAAGGGCAAGCTAGCGAGTGACCAGAAGTGATCGTGAAGAGCCATAGGGATACGCTTGCTTCCGCTTATGTCAAAATTTGGATTTTAGTATTGCATTTTCAGTTCATTCTTTATTGGTTAATTTATTTCTTTAAAACTAGATAGGGCCCGAGTTAGGACTTTATTTTATACTTATTTCACATTTTCCTTGTTTATTTTTTTTATTTGAAAATTTGAGGTTTTTGTCTTATTTTTTTAAAAAAAAAATTTACAAATTTATTTACCCTTTTAAATAGTAACGGCTTCGACTTAGTATAAGGAGTTGGGTCTTTATAGATTTTATGTTAAAAGCTTCTTTATAAAATCTTTATTGTTTTGAAATGATGATTTCAATATAAATAATTCTAAAGAGATTCTTATAAAAAAACTTATATTATGTTTTTAAGGGTGTTTATGTGAATCAAATGATTGTAAAATAGTGTTCAAACCATTAGTCTTCTCTCTATTAATAAGTTTAATGTTATGCATGTGCACATAAAGAGTAAGGATAGCCATGTATAAAAAATGTGCATGGTGAAATGAAGTAGGGCAATGCATAAAAGATGTGTATTGCGCTTTGGCCGGGGCAACAAGAAACAAACCAGGATATTCTTGGATGCTGTGATGAGAAGGCCATCTCAGTAGTCTAAACGTGAGATGATGAATCTTTGCATAGAAAATGATTCGGGATCTTGGCGAAATGAATGACTGTAGACTAATGTGTGTTTATGTGAAATGTAATGTATGTTATTGCGATTTGATGTGAATAATGATGTTGACAAGGGTATTTCGCAAAAAGGATTTCTTAAAACCTCACTAAGTCTCTTGACTTGTGTTTTTAAGTTTTACTTCCCAAGTTATCAGGCATTAAGACTAAAGCAAGGAAAGGGTGAGAGACTTGCCAGGCGAGAAGAGACTGCCAAGGTGTTTAGTTTAAGTTTAAGTGTTTTTTTTTTTTTTTGTATGTTAAGCATTGTAAAGTGTTGTAAACGTTACCTAAGTAATAAAAGTTTAAGATGTGGTTACTTCTTAGTATTAAATTGTTTATCGCTTTAAGTTTTGTTTTAAGTTTAAGGGTGAAATACTAGGCGGTTAAGTAAAACTTAGAAACCTCAAGTTAACTGTTTTGGCGTTTAACACATCAAGATACTCAAAATCACACTATGACTTGCATGGCGCATCGTTGAGAGAGATAAAAGTGTTTCTCTATTGATGTTAATGGTGATTATTACTTTGTTAATGTTAATGGTGATTATTACTTTGTTGATGTTACTTTTTTATGCTAGTATTCTCGATTTCATTTTGGGTAGAGTTGGTTCTCAATTACATTTCGCATTCTTGTAGCAATAATTTGAAGATATAATGTTTCAAAAAGATTAGGTATAGTTGAACAGGTAAGGGAATGTCAAATTTTTATGAAACTAAAATACATTAATATAGTAGTTATATTAATAGCAAACTTGGATCTTTTTAATAGAGAAATTAATGAATATTTGAAGGGAGCATGGAACTTCGTGAAGTAAGTTAAGAACACGTTGGGTGGAGTAGACAAAACTTTGTGTCCATGCAAGACATGTA
This sequence comes from Cucumis melo, assembly GCF_025177605.1. Taxonomy (NCBI): domain Eukaryota; kingdom Viridiplantae; phylum Streptophyta; class Magnoliopsida; order Cucurbitales; family Cucurbitaceae; genus Cucumis; species Cucumis melo. The sequence continues at coordinate 16,008,302 of NC_066862.1, forward strand.
GGAACATGAATCATCAAACCTTTGACGTAGTATATGAACATTTGGTTATAAAAGGTATGGATTCTAATTATAGGGTTTGGAACCATCATTGAAGAAGTATCAGTAAAGTGTATGTTTGATGGTCAACCCTTTTATAGTACTTTGATGAGGGACGAAAAAGTTGATGAACCATTTGTAAATAGTGATGTTAATCAAAAAGTCGTAGATTCAAACACTTATTTGTATTCTCATTGTACAAAATATACAAAAATGTCAGTTGTAGTATCTTTATATAAGATAAAGGCTACTAATGATCATATCGAAAAGTTTTCGAGCCTTTTAGAGTTGTTGCACAATATGCTATCCCTTGACATATGACTTGTGACCATTTTGTGAATTTACATTCGCATAGAGTCAGTGATCATTTTGTAAATTTACATTCATAGGGTATACCTAAGGACACTTAATATAATATTAGTTCATTTTTTTGTGAATATAATGCTAGCTAGTCATTTTCTAAATATGCACAGATAATTAATAGGTTGTGTGCATTGTGAACCATTTCAGTTTGTAACGCTCTATAAGTATTTTACATGTATAATCAATATATAAATATAAGTGTTCTCTTTATTCTCACTTGAATCATTGGTATGCATGCTAGTGTTCTTTTTTCAGGTTGTGTGAGCTATTTGAGTCTAAGAGCTTTCTACATTAGGAAAGACACGAAGTCAAATATGCATGTAAGTTATCTTTAAATGTTTATTTAGATAGAACATATTATATATGTGTGTTTGTATGTATGTATCTATATACATGTATGTATGTATGTATGTATGTATTTATGTATGTATACATATATTATACTCATTTCAATACTTTATGTCTTAAGATTTTGATAAGAAACAAATTGGACCAATCGTTGGTAAGAAATCAAAAAGACCTCGTACTGCAACACATACATTTGAAGGATGACAATCTGACCAAACCTTAGTAAAAACATCATGGTGATTTGCAAAGTCATTCACTATGGACTTAACTCAACCCGATAGTGATGATGGGGAGAATGGGGAAGAAGCTCTTCATTTGACAAAGAATGTAGAATCAAAGATTGTAAATGATATAGATAATGTTGTCAAGCCTAGTATAGAGAGAGATTAGGGAAACATTACATTTTCGTGACCCATTTCACCACAATAACATAGATTGTGAGGAAGCTACTACTCCACTTTCATCTTTGCATGTCAATGCAATTATTCTTCCCCAATGTAAAAGACCACAAAATAGGCCATTAGACTCACCTGTTGCTTGTACTAGATCAACAGTTTGTAAATTACCCATTGAAAATGTTCAATCTCAGTTGGAGGAAAATGTGGTCGAAGTTCATACTAAGAAATCGAGTCCCAAAAAGATAAGAGGTCAGACTCAGATGCAAACAATAGCGGTGTAGCCAGAAATGAAACTAAATATAATGTTCAACGAGTATGGACAACCTATTGGAGAAACATCAATTGGGTTGTCCTCATTTTTGGGTTCACTAGAATTAATGCTAGTGAATGTTAAAACTTGGAAGAAATGTTCAACGAGACAAAAAGAAATATTGTGGCATTCTTTTCAAGTATGTAATATTTATATAATAAGTACAATTTGAGCTTTCTTATATGATCACTATCTAAATGATTTTATTATTTAGCCACGATATAATGTTGATGAATGACAAAAGAAATATTTATTCCAAAAGATCGGGTAGATGGGTAGATTATGGAAAGCAAGCAAATCTCGCCTAGTGAGTAAGATTGGGGAAGCCTCAAATGACGAGGAGTTGAATAAACTCAAGCCAGATAACATTTCTTCAATGCATGATTGGAATGACTTTGTCAAATATAAAACCAGTGTAATATTCAAAGTATGTTCGTAGTATGAAAGTTGATTAAGTTTATTTCTTTGGTTCAAGGTATAGAAACAAGTTTAGTCTTAAAACCTTTATTAATATCTTGTTGAGTATGATTTTCAGGCAAAACGCAAGAAGTTCAAAGATATGGAAAAAAAGCAACTTCCTCACATGTGTAGTCGTAGAGGCTATGCTCGACTAGTTGAAGATTTGGTATAAATTTATGTAATTAATATATAACATTATTATATTTAGCACATATAGCTAATATATAACTAACTATTGTGTTTCAATGTAGAAAACTCTTATTCTTCAACTTCGATTACCCGAGTAAATGTTTGGACAAAGGCATATGTGAAGAAAGATGGAAAACCTATCAACTTGCAAGTGGCCGACACTCTGGTTGGTTTATCTTTTGTATTTTTCTTTTATGTTTCTATTTTTTTTATAGTTATTGAGTAATATAAATATTTATTTAAGGGTGCCTTATTGGTGGTTGCTAGAAATATTTCTAGTTATTGAGGTTTTTATTATATTGCTCGAAAAGACGTTCACTTAAAAGTTGTTGGAAATTTTATTATAAGAAGGTTTTTTTTTAATGTTGAATATCATGTAGGGCTTTGTAAATGTCTCTTAAATGACATAAGGCATTGCACCCCCTTGATCTTTTTTATGTCCAATGTTTTGTTTACTGTTGAGTACTAATTTGTAGTTGAATTATTGCAATTTGAGTATTGATTTCTTCAACTAAACGACTTGTTTGATGAATTATGATTAAACACCACTTGTTTCAATCTCTTGTTAGGTTGTTACAATTTGAGTAGTGAGATTTAGTTGAAGTAGTTTTTAAATGTTGTGACTTTGTCTCATGCCTCCCTCTCCCCCTGCTCCCACTTCCACCTCCACCATGACTTTTGAATAGTTTATTGATAACTTGTAGAAATACAAGCTATTGTGGTCTTTTAGGTAGAACAATGGAACCAAAACACATGGTAATGTGTTGAAACGCATAGCTTCTACCGCAAATTTATAAATATAAGAGAATACAATTTGCATAAGTCTCAACGCCTGTTTTACCCTTTTTTCCAGTGTTTAATCGCAGATTAGGAATAAAAGAAGAAAGATAGTGAATCGCAGAGGAGCATGGGCTATGCGATAAAAAGCTTGTTTGCTGACTAAACATCTCTAAGCAAGAAACCACATCAATATGCCGAGGAAGATTCACTAACAGACAAGAAGGGTAGTTGGAGTCGATATGGCTTGACAAGGTTACCAGTGGCATTGACAAATCGGTGCCGACTAAATCAAAAGAAAAATGAGAAGACTGCAATCGACACTGACATGATCATAAGAATAGATGTTTTTCATCGAAAGTTACATATATAAAACCTCCTTCTACACTGTACCAAGCAAAACGGGGGGGGGGGGGGGGGGGAGAAGGGGCAAGACGTCTGAATGGACTAGCCCAAGGCCGACCTGTAAAGGCCAAAACCTAAAGAGCTACATTGGAGGTAGTGAAAAAGACTAACTTTTTCGCCTTCTATAAAAGCTTCTTCCTTCTTTTCTGGTTTATCTTGTAAGTGAGCTTAGAGATAGATTAAAGAAAGAGTCCACTATTCATTTCCCCTGACTTATAATATCCTTTACTCTCTTTACTTTCCATTTTTGTATTTCATTGTAATATATCATGTTTATATTGTACAGTGGCCGAAGACCTACATTCTTTAATACATTGCATACTTATCCCTTTTCAATCCATCATCCTTTTATTATTCATTTGTCAAGGTGTTATAAGTATTTTAGGCTTATGATAAGTTCTTGATAAGAAGTCTAGCTTATAAGGTTTATTGTGTTAGCTAAGGTTTTCTCCATCGCTTGGCTAACGTTTATCGCCAACTATTCGAGAAAGCAAGTAGCAAGGACATAACTAACGCGTGCAAGGAGGAGTTTAGAGTTAAACGTCACTTGTGTCCTAAAAGAAGAACAAGCATGGTGAATGGTGTCGAGAGATTGTCAACCTTAAAAGAGAGGTAATATGTGATGGAAAATCGAGAAATGTGCAGCGGAAGTACGAATCAAAAATTACTTTAGATGCAACTAAACTATTTAGTGATTACCATGTTTAATTCTACCCTAATAAAGAGAAATTAGGATTAAGAGAAATACTTACCTTCGAAGCTTTCCAATCCTCTAAACCTCCTTACGAATTTGAATTGGGACCACCACTAGTGTTGATCTGCTATTCTCCGGATTTAGAACCGGGTTGTGGGACCTGTTAAGTGAAGAAAAAAAATGAGAGAGGAATGAAAAATGGAGGAGAGGATTAGGTTGAGATTTGAGAGAGAAAAATTAGGTTTATTTTATATTAAAAAAATTACAAAAATGGAAAAAAATTCTAAAACTTGAAAAATACCCTTTAAATAGACTAGTTATAGGTAAAATTGCATGTACTTTCTTAAATCTCAACAGCTAATAATCCACTAGCTATTAGTGGAACTTAGTGGGCTAGGTGTTTACATCTCATGTAGCCACTTATCTCACTAAGTGTTAGTGAGATTATCCAACAAAATATTGGATTTTTCCAGTAACTAGTCCAAGGGCAATATGCTTTTTTGACCATTCAAGCCAAAGTCAAACTTTGACATTTTTAGGTCAAAAGTAAACATTTTGACTTTTTAAAATTTTATCTGTCTTGACTAATTTGGATCTCTCGAGCATGAATTCGCATTCATTTTTTTAAAATTCAAATCACATTTGAATATAAAGTCGGTCAAAGTTTGACTTTTCAAAGTCAAAAGTTAACATTTTGACTTTTTACAACTTTGACAATTTCTATCAATTTCGAGCTTCCAAATATGAATCTGTATTCATATTTTAATATTTAAATTATATTTAAATGTAAAGCTCTATAATCGATGACTATATCATATTTATTTGTCAGTTTCTCTGTCTACCTTATTAGAACAATTCGAATTATTCAACATATTGTTCAAAGTTAATTCCTATGAGTTAGCAGGGGAACCTAATGGACCTATTGATCATAGGCTTCAATTATTTGAGATGAACTGGCTAAATTTTTTTAGATCGAGCTAATCAACATTCGTTAAATAACAAGTCATTCTACTAAAGTCACGTAGTTGCACTCCCCTCACTATAGATATATTTGTGTCCATCTGATATAACCAAGATCAATAAGTTAATCCTTCATAAGATGTTCGTATCCTCGATTGGGTCAAAATATCGTTTTACCCCCGAGACTACATCTTGTTCCTTAAGCACACTAATTCATTATTGAATAAATGGTTCAAGGTTCAACCTATCTGCTAATCCTAAAATAGTAAAATAGATAGGTTGAACCTTGGATTCAGTCATTAAGGGAACAACCTATCTACTAATCCTAAAATAGATAAGAGTGAATTTCGTCTTGTATCCTATGTCCCTAGCCATTCACCCAGCTTTACCCTTGAAATGCGAGTCTTATTAGACCAGCGTTGTTGAGTTGCTCTCACATATACAAATCTAAGGATAATTCCATTTGAACAGAAGCTCATAGTTAGCTCAAGATTAAGACTAAGTTACCTAGGTCATCATAATTGAAATAGTCAGTTTATATAGTCAACGGTGTTATAACTTAAAAGTGTCTATTTCATGGTTCTAGTCCAATGTAAACTCTTTACATAGGATGCCCCCACTCCCATGTCTCTATATGAATGATTCAGGATCACATCATTTGTACTAACTACAGAACGGGTTGCATCCATAGTATTCCCCAAATAAAGTGCCCAACCTTATTTATACTTTATAGACCGTCTGAGCTATAAACTCAAACTTGATCCACGTTTATATCTCTACATAAAGTTCAAGTCTACACTAGATAGCCTCAGAACCTTAGTTTATTGGATTTAAGATTATAATATTTTATTTTCACTAATAAGTCCTCAATAACCACTTTATTGAATAGAATATAATTTTAACTACAAATTATGAGTTTGAGGACATAAATTCCAACAATATGAGCTTTATAAGTAACCACTTCTAGATAGCAATCACTTAACTAAGCTTTATCTTTTTTATCTCGAGAGGCGAGCAAGTGTGGTATTCAAGACACTGAGAGGTGCTCACCTTAACTATAAGTGAGTTAGCTGGTACCTATCGCATTGAGTGTATTGAAAAAAATCGTGTGGAATTCGATTAACTTATAGATCCCGTTTTCCAAAAGGATCTCATCCTTGTTTTATTGCATTTTACATGTTTTTATCGCGAGATAATAGGCAAAAAGTAGAGCTTTATGATAAGAATGCTACGCGAGGAGACGCATCTAGCCAACGCAGCGGCAAACAATCAGGCTAGGCGATTTGATGCACTAGTAGAAAAATTTGGTTGACGTGAATGTCAGAAAAAGGACAAAAGGACGTTTGCACGACACCGATATAGCTTTTTAGAGGCATTAATGACGTGTGGAATGTCCTGTCAACATCAATCGTTACCTATAAATAGAGGCTTCTACTTCAGATTTAGGTGTGCATTCTTGGCTAGAGAGCAAGCTCATTTTCATCCATTCTTTCTTCTTCCCTTGAGTTTTAGGTAAGAGCTTAGAACAAATAGTGATGCATTTCTTCTATCATTCTCTCATTTTTCTCTTACTGTTCATGTTCAATATGTTTAATTAGCTTATGAGTAATTGGATGTGTTTTTAATACTAGAAAATCTTATTGTTTGTTTTATAAGTTTTGTTTAGTTAAAAAAGGACGTCAACACATTGTGTATTCGAGAGAAAGACAATGATATTGATTGCAATCACCTGACAAGTAAGAGCATGTAGTTAACTAAGCAGGCAGTAAGAAAATTGTAGTAATGCAATCTTGTCGCCAAATTCGTTATTCGCATAAGTTACAGAGATGTTAATATGTGCAGCGAAAGCACTGAAAGGTTGTCCGCCTGAATTAAAGACAAATTACTAATAGTCCAAATAAGACGATTAGATATAAATCATAAATTAACTTTATGTATTTGGATCCCGAAAGGTGAGCAAGTATGGAAAAAGCATCGAGAGGTCGCTCGCCCTAATTTGAAGTTAATGTATGCTTTGTATCTCCTCGAACTATTAAAGAACAATTCATTGTGACTAGAAAATTAAGTATTCCTTCATACCATGCCTAGAAATGAGTTCACTTTCCATCTAATTCCACTGCCATGCTCGTCTTGCATTACTAAGGCACCTAAATGTAAATAATTAAAATAAATTACACTGTTCATATTGATACTGTATAGATTATACTGCATGATTTTAGTTGTGTGATAAGATCTTTAAGAGCATTAACTCCCTGTGTTCGATCCTAGACTTACCAAGAAACCTCTATTCACTTGCATTTGGACGATAGAGAGAAAACACTACTGCATCTTTAGAAGTTTTGCAACGCATGAGTAGGATTGCACCTTCTATCGCTTAACTTATTTTAGTTGCCTGATAGTCGCTTAATTAGATCCTAAATATGATATAACCATGAACTATTGCATATGCATATAAAAGAACAAGTATGTCTTGGCGTGAACACAATTTGTGTGTGGGTTAATATAGTGAAAATACCAAATTCCTTACTATGGAGGCCTACCTCTAACTTTATTGTTATTGACAATGCTGTGGGCACTAGTGTAGCATGGCCAATGGATAGAGCGAAACTGTGTAAGAAATTTTATTTACTTTGTGAATAATGCAGTTATTTCATTCATTAACTAATTTATTGTTAGAGTTAGATAATGATATTTCTTTTTATTTTTTATTAGGTGATTAATATGTAAAAAAGACATTGGAGCAACACATATATATGTGGGAGAATTTTGGGATCGCTACAATTTAAACATCTTTTTTTATCCTATCAAATTTTTGGGATTATATATATCCAATCATTTTATTTGAATTAAGAATTTGCAACTTTTTCTAATAGTTAAGGACTTTGTTGGAACATAGTGTTGGTTATTATTTCAAACCTTTGGAATGAATAATGTTTTTTTTTTTTTTTTGTATGTTATAAATTTGAATATTTTAGTTATACTTATGATTGTAGATTTGGATGAATGTGAATTATACCTTTCTAATATGGCAAACGACTTGATCTATAAATATCTATATGATTTTAATTTAATTTTACCATTATTTGTCAAATAAATTGTAAAATAAAAAGAAATTATTATTGGATAGGTGCTATTGGATCAATAATAGTTATGTTAGTATTGTTACAAAAAATGCTATAGAAGGTCCATTAACATTAAAATTCATCTGTGAAAATTGGGTATTTACAACTTTTTCATTATGATGAATAATGCTAATAAAAATAAGAGACTTTTAATAACATATCTAAAATCACTATATAGTCTTTTATAACGTTTTTTTATTGCTATAAAAACTTTTTTATGGTACTTTTTTAATACCATGAAACGTTTCCATAACATTGAATTAAAGCTATCATATATCAACTTTTTATATTGTTATTAATAGCTCTATAAAAACCGTTATAAAAAGTCAAGGATTTTATGCTACGTCAGCATTCATAAAACACTACAAAAAATCTTTTATACTGTTTTTTAAATATTATTAAAAAAAGCTATTAAAATGTTTTGGTAACGCTTTTCGAACGCAATAAAAATGCTACAAAACATCTTTTATAGCTAGCATTTTTTCAATGTTATTAAAATAGTATTGAAACATTTTGATAGCGCTTTTGCAAAGTAATAAAAGATGCTATAAAATTTTCAATAGTGTTTTTTCAACGTTATAAAAAGCCTTTATAGCATCATATATGTGCTGTCACTGGGAACATTTTATAGTGTTTTGCTTAGTGTTGTAAAATTGCTATGGAAAGTCAAGATCTATGATGACATTTCAAAAATGCTATAAAAAAACAATGATAGCATTTTTCTAATGTTATTGTAACTAATATTTCTTGTAGTGGAAGAAGAAGAAGACAGAAGGAGAAAGGAGTTCGTAGAGAGGTTGTTGGTGGATAGGGGATCTGTGTGCATCTCGTGTACAATCCAGGAAAAGGTTTCCAAAAATAAGCAAGTACTTGTAAACACCCAAATAAATTGACAAAAGTTTTGGAAGAAAGAGACTAAAGGCACGAAGAAAGGAGGAAAGAGCTTAGAAAGCCTAACGAGCAAGTTGAGGGATTGTCATCCAAACGGAGAGCGATAAGAGGGAAAGATGTCGAGCTTTCTGAAGAGCTTGAACTTGAGTTAGAGACGATGAGCCTAGTGGAAGAAAAAGGGCTTCACCTAAGAAGACCAAGAAGAAGAATGTCATCATACCTACAAAGTTGAAGAAAAGAAAAGTTGGCACTTTCAGACCTGAGGGAGACCAACTAGGCGGCGAGGGAGGCAAGACTCCAAAAGTGAGCATCTCTAGGGAAATAGAGGTCAAGAAGGGGATTTTTCTTTTTTATTAGGTCCTCTTAGAGTTCTTAGACGTCTCAATACAGACATTTGGATAGAGAAAGTTCTTTAAGGTGGCTTCCAAGATTCGATTGAATGTTGGAAGAAATTCTATGCAGCTGATTACAACCCCACCAAATATTATGAGATAGTGGAAGAAGAACACGTTTACTTTAACGCTGAGGCCATCAATCAACTATACGATTTTCCTTTGGACACCAACACACTAGGACATTCATTAGTCACTGTACCTTTGCAAAGGCAAACTAGGAAAGCATTGAATGCTATTGCATGGCCAGGGGAAAAATGGAAAATAACGCCAACAGGGAAGTAATAATTGTAGCCACACCAGATAACCATTGAGGCAAACGTGTGGCTGTTCTTCATAAAAAAAAGATAATGCCAACATGTTAGAACAGCATCATACCGCTAGAGTATGTGATGGTGATATACTGCATTAAAAAGAAGTTGGCAGTTAATATTAGCATGATAATCTGAGCAACCATCCTCTCTTGGATGGAAGCACCAAAAGGCTCCATACCCTTCCTTTCCATAATCAAAGCTCTTTATTTATGTGTAATTCCATCTTTGGCAACCGTTCCGTAGGTAAATCTTCCTAGAGGTTTATGCAATAAGGAAACCCTCAATAAGACCATAACTCTTCATCAAAATAAAGAAGAAGGGAGGCTCTTAAAAACCCTTTATCCAATTAAGGGAGAAAAGAATTGCCTGCCACCATCGACACTCACAAGGAAAAAGCAAAGAATTGCTCGTCTAGCTCACAGAAAAGGAAAAGAGACAGAAGTTAGAATCGACCATCGTCCCAAGCCTCTCTCCATCTTTCCCTAAAACTCCCTTCGCCTCCCCAAAAATCCAAATCCCTTAGTCTTCCTCTTCCTCCCCCAAAAATCCAAACTCCCCTTCATCAATCATACCAACATCCTTCACTCTCCCAGAATCTAGTTCTCCCAGGTAACAATCATCTATGTCCTTGCCACTTTTTGAAATCCTCTATCATTATACCATCCACCACCTTGCAACCTGACCTTAACAAGCACTTACCTTATAAAAAAGGTGTTGTTAGAGAAGAAGATATTCTCATATCTAAGGAAGATTTGCAACACATTCCTCCTCCTCCACACACAGTTTATACATATTTCTGAGGAGGAAGACAAGCATTTAGCGGCAACAAGTACCACTCGACCACTGCCTAAAGTTGAATCCTGAGCTCTTGTTGATGGCCCACTTGCCAAAGGCAAATCTGTAGCCCTTGGTGTAGCAGAGGAGACCAGTTTCTCTGTGCCTAATACTGAACATCAACCTAAAGCCATATCATAGAAGGAGAAAAAGACATTTTCGACTTTATTGGAGCAACCGCTTGTAAGCCCATCCATGAAAAATTGAGTAAGTACGCGATGTTCAAGCAAATATGCTCTCGTGCATTCAGACCGCCTAGGAAAATATCATTCAAATGCACATTGAACTCACCGAATCTAAGTATTCGATGCATAATTCTAATACTACTTTTGTCCTCAAAAGAGAAAGATAGGACGCCTTGGAATGACATTTGGAGGACATCATAATGAAACACATTGAGATGACTTCTTCCTTTTTAGCTCTTACTTCACAGGTCATCCCACAATTTGGGATGATACGACGGATGTCTTTGTTACATTACCAACAGTTCATAACCATGATGGATTATACTGACACGGTCTTTGTGCAACACATGCCTATTTTGATCATATCATCAGATTTAGAGGAATCCCTTGCACTATGGACACAAGGCAATCTTGGCATCCTTGATCCTCACTAAGAAACATAAATTTAGGGATGTCCTCTCCTTTTTTATTTATTATATTTCACATGTAATTTTCTTCTCTTTTGTATTTGTACATGAAAATGCTTAGTTTATTCCATGTACACATTTTTATTCAATCTTGTGTTCTACTTTTATTGTCATTAGAATTTGCTTTCTGAGTTTTATAGTTTATTCCCTTTGTTATTCATAAGAATAACTTTAATGATATCACCCATGCACAATTGAATTCATCTTATGTTTGGCGACCAGTCTCTAATTGCAAAAACTTACTTAGAACATATTTCTAACATTCCATTAGGCGTGCAAGCTTTACCTCAAACCTCTATCGTAAACTTTTTATAAGCTCATCTTATCATTCACTTTTAAACAATAAGGACCTTGTTGTGTTAAAAAATTTGGAGATGTATGAGGTTTGAGCTAAAGTGTTCGAAAAATTAGAAGAGCCTTTCTTTGGTGTTTCATCTAAAAAAACTAACTTGTTCTTTTATTGAAATTCAATTGCAATAACAACTCTAACATTGTCGCCTTTCAAACAAAAATAAGAAGCAAAGCTTCAAAAAAAATTGAGAGTAAGTAAATATGCAATGATAAGAGTTATACTTAAGAAGAGGAACATATTCATACAACATCAATGATTTCCCACTCAACACCCAAAGTAATTAAACAATATAATTATCGCATAAAAAGGAACTAAGAATATTCAGAACAAAGGTCATTTCTAAAAATTGAAAATAAGATCTTTTGGAAATGAACAAGAGTGTTTTGCGACTTAAGCTTGCCGCGTTTAGAAGCTAGAAATATTTTCGCAAGTATGAAGTACAAGAGAAGAGAATGAGTCTCTTAGAATGTGAGTAGATTTGAATCCCATAATGAGAAGTTTAGTGAAACAAATTTGGGGGTGTGATAACTTATTATTATAAATTTGGGGGTGTGATAACTTATAGAAATACAAGTTATTATAGTCTTTTATGTAGAATAATGAAGTCACAATGGGAGAAAAAGGAAGAAAACACATAGCTAAATAGATGAAATAAGATAGTTACGAGTCACAAGTAGCAAAAGGGTTTTATGTCTATTTATCACAGTTTTTGTGTCTTAATGCAGGGTTTTTAGGCAAAAGAGAGAAGAGTAGATGATCAATGAATGTCAGACGAGTAGAAATTCGACCATCAAGCGATAAGAGAAATGAAGCTAGGCAAAACATCGCTATAAGGCAAAAATGGTTGACGCAAATGTTAAAAAAAGAAGGAAGAGACGTTGCGGCGTTGAGCAACATTATCAAAGAATTAATAAAGCCCGACGATGTTAAGTTCCATCCATCCTCGCCTATAAATAGAAGGCTATCTCTTCAGAACAATGTGTTCGAATTTTTTTAGAACAATATGTTCGAATTTTTTTAGAACAAGCATTATACCTTAGGTGTTGTCTTCGACCTACGTAAAGATAACATGTTTAAGACTATTTACTATGCCAGCAAAACTCATGATAATTCTCAACAAAAACATACTACTACTAAAAAAGAGTTACTAACAGTTAATGAATTTAGTTGCAATGTTAAACTAAGGATGAAGAAAACAATATTATTATAGCCTATATAAAAGGGTTTTTGCAAAAATAGAAAAAAAGATTAAGATAATAGGTTCCATGTCACTACATTCTCTAAATTGCATAAGTAGCAAATTTAAAAGCAAATAGCTCTTTGATAGCCCTCTGATAACCCTCTGATAGCCCTTTGATATATCTAATTACTTGTCATATTTGTCATATTTGCAATATATAAAAATGAGATGCTATGAGCTGCTTCTTTCTAAACTTTTTTGTCATTTGATGCAATTTCCTCTATATAAATATGTATTAATAATAAAAATAACTCCAATGTCATCCAATTGCATATGATAAGAGTTAAGACGTGAACGACACTCGCTCAATGTTGGTTGCCTCCATGCACCTTATAGTTGCATGTCAAAACAAAGGCAATGAAGGGATGAAAACCCTTTACAGCGGAAAATTACATAAACCCAATTTTAATTGGAACCTTAAAATTACCAATACATTGGCAAAAATTACAAAACTATTTTTATGGTTAAACATGCTTTAAAGAAAAATATAGAGAAGAAAACTTACGCTCGTTGACGACTCTGAATCTACCAATCACCAATTTGGGCACCATCACTTGGAAACCTTCCTATTCTCTGATTGAGATGGTTTGTGGGAACCAAAATTGGAAGAAGGAAATTTTTTTTAGAGAGAAAATTTGTTCAGAGAGAGAATGGGAGAGTCATTCAAACTTCGCAGAACTCATCCCTCTGATATTCATTACGCAAAAAATTCCCTCTTCTTCAGTCGGAAGAAGAGGGAAGTTAAAGAGAATAAATAAGAACGTGGGAAAACCACCCACGTTCCTTATTAATTTAATAAATAAATATTAAATTAATATATATTTAATTAATTAATTAATCAATTAATTAACTAATTAAATCATATTTAATTAATATTTCATTTAAATCATATTTAAATGAATATCTCTCACATAACCTATAGTTTTAATTTAATTAATTTAATTTAATCAAATTTAATTAAACGAAATTAAACTAAACTATTAATTAATTCTCCAATTAATTAATTTCTAAATTAAATATTTTATATTTAATTTAATTCAAAATTTGAATCATAATCAAATATAAATTTCTCTCCTAACCTATAGTTTTAATATGTATCACATACACATTAAATTTTAACCTATAGGTTTAATATGAATCTAATTCACATTAAACTAATATTTGAACTCATTCAAATATTTTATTCTCTCGTAATTTAATTTTGAATCGTATCCAAAATTAAATTTATATAATAAAGTCTAATTAAAATATAAACTTTATATTATAATGTATCAATATACTTTATATTAATTTCCAAAGTAAATTTGAACATTTCAAATTACAACCAATATAAATAAATCTCATTACTCTTTATGAGCTAGGAAGGGGATCTAATGGACCTACAGATCAGAAGCTACAACGATATGAGATTAATTAGCTAAACTCATTAACCACATTAACCAATATTCGTTAACTGTGTGTACACTCCACTAAAGACTCACAGCTGAACACTTCTCATTGTAGATATATTTATGTGTCCGCGGATATAGACCAATACCAGTAAGTTAGTCCTTCACAAGTGTTCGTAACACCAACTGGGTCAAATTACCGTTTTACCCCTAGGTTACTTTTAGTCCTTAAATATCAGTGTTTCTCTAATGAACAACCTGTTTATGGTCCAACCACTAAAAAAAAGTTCTCTCGTGCCATAGAGAGGGTAGGGCCCTTTGTTCAAGTCCCGGAGACACCATTTAAGGGAATACTTATCTACTTACTCTAAAGGTGGGAATGAGTGAATTCCATCTTGTGTGATTATGTTTCTAGCTCCCCACTCGGTCTTGTCCCCAAAATGATAAGCATATTGAGTCGGCAATTTGGCCACTCTCACCCGTACAAATCAAAAGACAATCCCTCGCAAACAGGAGTTCATAATACACTCAGGATTAAGACTAAGTCACCTAGGTCATCCTAATGAAATAGAAATCCAACTAGTTAACGGAGTTACATCTAGTGATTACTATTTCGTGGTCCAGTCTTATGCAAACTCATTACATAGGATACCCTCACTCGCATGTCACATACATGAACGCATTGGATCAATGTGTTTGTATCAAATACAAAGTGAGTCGTATCTATAGTGTTAACAGGATAAGGTACCCAACCTTAACCCTATACTATAGACCCTTTAAGCTGATCTTGAACATTAATCCCCGTATGTCTCTACATACTTTTCAAGACTCATCAAGCAGCTTAGGATGTTAGTTTATTGGATTTAGGTTATTAAGACAAAACTAATAATATAATCAATAACACTTATTGAAATTATAATAATAAAACACTTTATTAATGATGGTCAATTGATTATATTTACTATCTACGAGTTTTAGGACATAAAACTCAATAGGCGAGTAATCAGAATTGATGAGCATAATTCCAAAATCTAGGCAAAAAAGAAACTTAAGTGATGATAAGAGTTGAGTCGTGAAGGGAATTGGCATGAAGCAAGTAAAAAATAAAGTCTTATAAATCAATGTATAAATGAATGAATAAATAATAAAATAAAGAAAAAACATTGTAGTAGACATATTACTTTCTTAAAATGTCCAAAATCTGAATGATTGGTGCATAAGCTAGAGTAGAAAAAAACAGATGAAATTCTCTTATTCTTCTATTAGTTTTTTTTTTTTTTTTTTTATTTTCAATTGAATGCGACCTAAACATACACATGGGAGATGATTAGATTTGTCCATGAATGATTGTAATAATAGACTTACTTGAATATTTCTCTTCAACTCTTTGTCTAGCTATTCTTTGACGCATGAGTCGTTAACACACTTATTTGGAAATTTTCTACAATTTTTATCTTTCTTTTGATCGGGACTATCAAAATCCTAAGTTTGGAGTTCTGATACATGATACTTGTAGAAATACAAGTTATTATAGTCTTTTATATAAAATAATGTTTCCTTATCACATTGGATTGGAAGAAAACGTGGAAAAAAGTAGACGAATTGATTAACTTATGTATTGCAGGCTACAAAATAACTTTATCCCTATTTTATCATGTTTTACTTGTCTTATCGTAGGATTTTAGGCAAAAAGAAATATAGCCCGATGATAGAACGTCAAGTGAGAAGATAAATGCAACTAAAAAGGCGAGAATCACAACAAGCTAGGTGATCTAAAGCACTAGCAAACAAATTTGGTTGGCGTGAATGTCAAAAAAAGAACAAAAAGACGTCTATCTGGTGCTGATGCAAGCTTATCAAAGCATTAATGAGGTGTGGAATGTTCTGTCAACATCAGTCTCTGCCTATAAGTAAAGACATATACTTCATACTCAAGTGTGCAAAATTTGGATCCCAGAGAGCAAGCTTAACCCTTTTTTCATACTTCATTCTTCATCCTTCATTCTTTCTTTCTTGAGTTTTATGTGAGAGCTTAGAACAAAAGAGAGAGTTTTTCCCTTATCATTTTTCCTCATCACAGCAAGCAAAAATCAGAACCAAAGAATATGAGAAATCATATTCTGAGGCTTGACTCATTTCTTTGTAACCCATTTTGTATTTATTTTGTATCAAATTGTAATATTAACTCCATGATCGAAAGTGTAACACCCTGAGTTTAGGAAGGGGACATAAATGAATCGAGATCACATCTCAATCAAAAGGATCCTGAGGACATGAAAGTAAGGTTAAAAAAGATTTAAAAGTTACTACCTATGCCAACAAGATGCACATTCCTTTCCAGTGGCTCGATCATAGGAACCCCAAACTTAAGTGTGCTTAGCTTGGAACAATTCTATGTTGGGTGACCTTTTGGAAATTTTTTCATGACGCATGTGAGTGAGGACAGGTCGCAAGGGAATGGCAGGGATCAAAATTCTAAATCCTGGGCTTGACGCATTACAGATTGTATTAGGGAGGAACCTCTGAGGGGGACATGAATGAACCACCAATAAAGTGCACCTTCCTTTTCGGTAGCTCGATCATAGGAACTCCAAGTTAAGCATGCTTAGCTTGGTTCCAATTCTATGTTGGGTAATCTTTTTGGGAATTTTTTCATGATGCATGTGAGTGAGAACAAAGCATGCGGAAAGGACTCCTGATGGTTTGTGGGGATGACTTTCACTCTAATAAGCCTTTAAAACATATAAGTATGATGTTGCCAAGTCGTAGGAAAATGTCGAGGATCTTAATTCTGAATGCTAGGCTTGAGGCATTACAGAAAGGCTCAAAGTTATATTTGTAATATTGATGCAATTCTACTACCATTCTCCCATCTTTTTGTTGCTATTCAGTTTTGATACATTTAGTTAATTTTTAAATAATGTATGTGTTATTAATATTAGAGAATTTAGGTATGTGTTTTGTACTTTTTGTTCAACTAAACGTGGACATTAAAGCTTTGTTTATTTGAGAGAAAAGACAATCACATTGTTTGTAATCACCTGACAAGTGAGAACCTGTATTTAACTAAACAGACGACGAAGAGAATGTACTAATGTAATCTCATAACTGAATTAATTCTTTGCATAAGTTATAGAAATGTTAACGTGTGCGGAAAAAGTACCGAAAGGATGCTCGCCTTAAATTAGATGAATTTCTTATAACACATATAACCTGATTAGATAAAAATCATAGCTTAACTTAAAGTATTTGGATCGCGAGAGACGAGCAAGTATGACGAAGGCACTGAGAGGACTCTCACCTTAGTTCTGAAGTTAATAGAGGTCTTGTATCACCTCAAATTATTAATTTACATTGCGATTAAATAGTTAAAAATTATTTCATGCCATGCATATTACATGAGTTCACACCTTATTATACTTTATCGCCATGATTATCTTGCACTGCCAATTGCACCTTAGTGTATATAGTTAGGACATACATAATGTGCATATTTACACTATATAGAGTATACCACATAGGTTTAAAGCGTGATAGATTCAATAGGAACACCAATTTCCTGAGTTCGACCCTCGACTTACCAGGAAATCTCTCTTCGCTTACACTTGGGTGATAGAAAGGAAAACATGTTCTATATGCATATCATTAGAAATCAGCAACACATAGGTAGGACATGCATCTTTTGATACATCATCCTATTCTAGTCCCCCTTCAAGCCGCTCACTTAAAGCCTAACATGACACATCTACGAATGATTATTACATGAACAAGGAAGATTTTGGCATCGTTGTAGAGGAATTGACGATTTTTATTTTTGAATTTAATATGTACGTTAATCATGCATTTTAGCCAAAAAGTGTGCTAACAAGTTTATGAGTGAAGGTGAAAAATTGAAATTTGAGCTTGACCCTGAAATAGACCAAACCTTTTGAAAGAATAAAAGAAGAAGACAAATGAGAAGCGCGATGTCATGCCCTACCCCAAATGTCACTTCATGCGACCAAGTGGAGGCATGTCGCCTAGTTACTCAACATGTATCTCCCAACGAGATAGCACGTTGAACGCCTAGTAAGCAGAACAACTTCTTAAACCACAAACTTAAACAAGAAATTTGAACTTAAATGAAACAAGAAAACTTCATTGATAAACAAATCACAAGGGTACATTTGATTCTTAATGCATAAGTCTTTCGAAAGAAACATAGTAGACTCAAATCAACAACTTGACTCTTCTCGACTAGCTTCTACATGCTATGCGAGATAATAGTGGTCATGTAACGATCCCACTCCTTATACTAAACTAAGGTCATTACTAATTAAAAAGATAATAAAATTCCTTAAAAAAATATGAAAATTAAACAAAACCTCAAATACTTATTAAATTCATAAATAAATGTTTTAAAGACAAAATTAGACAAAATCCTAACTCGAACCCTACCTAGTTTTAAAGATAAATAAATAAAATAATGCATCAGATCCAATGACATGAAGCGGAAGCAAAAAGAGATCCCTATGGCTCGCCACGGTCACTTTTTGTCATTCGCCAGCTTTCCTCGGCTCTTACCTCTACCTCTGCCTGTAAAATTAAGGATCCAAAAATTTAGTTGATTTAACTTACCCAAAAATCGAGGCCGGACTTGATTTAGACTTAGTTGGACAAATTCCCAGTTTGGTTTTTAGTTAACTCTAATCAAATTAATCCAAAAATTAATTAATTAGAGCCTGAAATTAATCCTTGATGGGTATGCTAAAAACCCAATCATAACTTACCAAAATTAAGTGAAAAGGACCAAAAATAGACTAGGTGGCTCAAATGGCTTGGTCAAAGGAAAAATGGCTGATGGCTTGGCTGAAGGGAGGAGTCGGCTAGGGTAGGCGGCTTACACGCGCAGGGGTGGCTCGACTGGGGTTGCATGCGGCTCGGACACTGGCTCGACTCACACGAGCTGCTCGGTGGCTTCACACAGGCGCGTGTGGGGCTCAGGCTTCATGTACGCGAATTCCTGACGACGTCAGCTCGCAATGGCTTTCGACGGATGACGATGCTTCGACTGATGGAAAAACTCACGGCGCTCGGGTTTCGGCTGGATAGAGCTCCGACGACAGATAGAGACGGCTCGACGATGGTGGCTACTTAGTGGTCGACTAATGAACATACGATGCGGCGAAAAGCAGACGAATGGAGGCGGGCCACTTGAGACAATCAGCTTACGAAGGCGAGGGGACAGCTCGGGTGATCGGTTAAGTTGGGCGATCGACTGAAAAAGGGCTCGCAGACAGTGGTGACGGCTGCTAACAGAAGAAGACGCGGCGGCCTTCGTGGTTTCTTGCGGTGGCGGAGAAGGTGGCAGCGGCGGCAGGATTAGGGTTAGGGTTTTCCTCTCTCTTTTCTTTCTTTTTCCCAATGGAGAAGATGGCACAACTTCTCATGCCACATTTAAACAAAAATAATAATATTAATTATTATTTTTCTTTTCTTTTTCCTCTGTCCTCAAACTCATCCAAATAAAACAAATCTCTTCGCTCTCTTCATTTAAAACCCACCAAATCTCCTCTTTAAATTCAAATTTCTCTCTCCAAACCAATCATCATTAACTTTCAAAAATAAATATCCCTACTTAATTATATTATCCACATAATATAATTATTTTACCTTCAAAATTTAATTAATTATACAATCAAATATATAATTAATCAAATTTTCTAAAATACAACCAAATAAATTCATAAACTCTAAACACTACAACAATTAGATATTTTCCTAATATCTAAAAAAAACAATCTTCATAAATCAAATAAATCAACAAAATAACACCCAAGATTACAAAAATTTAAACTTGAGATAATCAAAATAAATTACCTTAAATTTTGGGACGTTACAGGCCACTACTAAAATGATGCAATTACAATGCATAGAATGCGATCAAGGTTGTAACTTCAACATTGGATGTCCTTTGCTATCTGGAGGGAAGGGGGAGGGAATAAAACAAAACATTTGAAAGGTTAAACGAAACGTTTAATGAATGGGATCTTTTATCATACCTTTACTAAATCAAGTTTGCCTTAACGCAACATAGCCATATTGCCAAATCAAAATAATATTGTAACGCCCCAAAAATTAAGATAATTTATTGGGCGTTATTTTGAATCCATTTAATGAGAATTATTTGATTTAGGTGGGAATTGAAATTAATTAAATATTTCTTGGATGAATATTTAATTAATTAGAGGTTTTGGCATGTGGTGTTTGTTAAGTTTTTGATTAGATGGTAAGTTAAGACAATTAAGTAAAGTTGTGGATTTTTAGTGTTGTTGAAGTTGAATTTAATTAAATAATTATGGATGTTATTTAATTAAATTGTCGGGTAGAAAGTTTGTTGGAGATTCAATAATTATATGTATATGTGGAAATATATATATAATTATTATGTTAAAGGAAAAGATAATTATATTTGTTGAAATATAATTATTTAAGGAAAAGATAGATGTGTTTTGGAGAAAGGATATTTATTAAAGGAGAAAAAGTAAAATAATTATATTTTGGGAAAATATAATTATTTGTAAAAGGATAATTACTTTGGAGAAAGATAAACAATAATTAATTATTTGTAAAAGGATAATTACTTTGGAGAAAGATAAACAATAATTAATTATTGTGGAAGATAATTAATTATTTTGGAGAAAGATAAATAATAATTAATTATGGTGGAAGATAATTAATTATTTTGGAGAAAGATAAATAATAATTAACTTTTTTGTGGAAGATAATTAATTATTTTGGAGAAAGATAAATAATAATTAATTATTGTAGAAGATAATTAATTATTTTGGGAAGAATGGTAAATAATAATTAATTATTGTGGATGATAATTAATTATTCTGCAGAAAGATAAATCTTGATTATGGAGTGAAGTTGTTATGGTTGGTTTAAGACAATTCATGTTGTGGAAGTTATAAGTGATTTATTGGAAAAGATTTGATTGATTAAATTAATTGAGGACTTAAGTTAATTTGAGATTTTGGAGGGAAAAGTTAGTTTTGGTGGAATTGTAATTAATTGAGTATATATATATGGATATATATATTTAATTAATAATATGGAAAAGTGAAGTTAATTATATGATGGAATATAATTATATTTGTTTGGAAAAGAAGGTAATCCATAAGGAGAGAGATGGTTGATTTGATTGGACAAAAAAGATATATATTTATTTGCAAGAGAGAATAATGGTTTAAATAAATATATATTTATTGTAGATTTTGGTGAGAGAAAAATAATAATAATAAAGAAGTATTATTATTATTATTACTAATAGTTATAAATGCCTAAGATTAAGGCATTGATTTAGGAAAGATAATGGGAATAAAGATATATGTATATTTTTTGGTATTATATATATATCCTAAAAGGAAAAGGAAAAGAAAATAATAATAATAAATATTATTGTTATTATATATATCCTAAAAGGAAAAGGAAAAGGAAATAATAATTATTATTATTATTGTTATTATTTGGGTCTATAAATAGATTGGAATGCTTAAGTTGGAAAATAAAGGAAAAAGAAAAAGGTTCTTCATCTTCTTCTCTAAGATAACCCTCTGCTGTCGTCGCCTCAGTTGAAGTTAAGATTGGTCTCTTTGGAAGCTTGAGGATTTAAAGTGATGAATTTTTTTCATCAAGGATAAGAGAATTTTTCAACCTTCATTTGAGTAACCTTGGTAAGCCAAAGAAATTAAATTAATATTTTATTAATTTATTTTGGATCTATTTTGGGTTTCTGTAAAGGTTCAATTGGCTAAACTTTTAAGATCTAAATCTTGGATTTTTCCCAATCAAGGTTGAATTGGTTTCAACCCCAATTTTTAGAAAGTTAATTAATTTGGGAGAATTTTTGGGTGTTAGCCAATTGCCAATTTCATTAATTAAGATACTAAGTGTTCCTTTTATGATTAGGATCAAGTTAATTGGAGAATTTTACTGTCAACTAGGGAGTACCTTTGTTTGGTTAAAATCTCCAGGTAAGAGATTCTCCTACTAGACCTTCGAACTGAATTCAAGAGACCGCATGTAATTATGATTATGCATTGATGGTAGCTAAAATGCATAACTTGATGCTACTGATAATGACTGTCATTGTATTGATGTTGGTGATGATGACTGAGATTATTATGTTGATGATTGATGATGATAGTTGATGTTGATGATGATGACTGAGATTATTATGTTGATGATTGATGATGGTGACTGACGTTATGTTAATGACTGGTAGATTGATGTTGATGATTGTTAATGCATGATATATTAATCACATGATTAAGGACGTTAAGATTAATACTCATGCCATGTTACGATGTTATGTTATGCTACATGCTATGGATAGGGTGTTCTGTTAACTTTGTCTATTAGAGTCGTACCTGCATGGGTGTCCTTCGGGATCACCACCTATTTAGGACTGTGTGGTCCGACGGGACGCCAGTCTAGCATGTATATAGATATGATTCGAGTGATTCGACGGGGTCCTCGCATCCCGATTGTCTAGTGTTACCCCCGGGTTCACTACAGACCAGCATGTCCTAGGTGCTCCCCCGGGACACCGAAGACCAGATTTTCGTTCCTACGGGAGCGCATGTTGCACGTGTTCGGGAACGTGCCAGAGATTGGGTACCATTTTCAGGACTCTAATGGGAAGTTAACAGACACCTAGCGGGACTAGTAGTAGGTCCCTTACTGAGTATATGTTTATACTCACTCTTTCTATGTTTAACATTTCAGGCGAAGGTAAAGGTAGAGGAAAGCTGGCGAGCGACAGAGAAGGATTCGTGGCATGCCATATGGGGACTCAGTTTTGCTTCCGCGTTTATGTTTCAGTGTTTTAATATTCCGTTTTTAATGAAAATTTATTCTTCCCTCGTTTCAAAAAAGGTGTCTCTTGTCATTGTTTCTTTTTAGTAACGACCCCAGCTTAGTATAAAGAGTTGGGTCGTTACAAATATATAGGTCAATCAAATCATTAATTATATCTTTGAATTTAATTAAAAAACAATCATTCAAGGTGTTAAGCATTTTTTTTTTCATATCTTGATTTATCAACCAGTCATAAATCTCAAGTGAGAATCACTCCTTTTATCATTCATCATAATTCACATAAAATTTCTTTTCTTTTCAATTCTTTTACTGTAATTCATATCATGTCGTATGCCTCTCGTATACAGCATAGTCATTTCACATATTTGTTTGGCATATTCATTTACATCTTTGTACCCTTTCCTCAGCTCAAGCATTTACCACATTCTTTTGCCAAGTTGCAACTATGCGAAGTAATCTCAACGCATATAGCAAGTTCCATCAATCCCATGATGCATAACACGTCTTCCAATGCCAGATTACACAGCAAGCAAAGGGCATCCTGTCATACCAGATCACACAGCAAGTATGAGACATCCTATTCAAAATCACACAACATGAATAGAGCATTCTATTACATAACACACAACAAGAATAGAGCATCTTATCCCAGATCACACGGCAAGTATAAGACATCTCATACCAGATCACAACAAGTATAAGACATCATATTCAAGATCACGCAGAATGAATAAGGCATTCTATTCTAGAGGACACAGAGAGAATAGAGCATCTTATCCTAGATCACACAGCAAGGATAAGGCATTATATCGCATAGGGTACAAAGGTCATCTTATTTCAAAACTTACACAGTCTCATGCATTCTTCTGAAATAATCATTTCAAGAACATTATTTTTCTCTTTTCAAATAAACAATGTCAATATCAACAATACATACACGACGCACTAAACATAAATGCAACATGAAACTTGAAGAGTGCTTTCGAAACATTTTTTTCTCTTGGAAAATCTCTCATAAAATACTTCTTTTAAATCATGTGTCATAATTCATATCGCATTGTATGATCACCTCACTTCAACCTTTATAGAATCTCATGCATTTTTTAGAATACATCATTTCATCACATCATTCCAATTTATAATAAATCATATTCGTTTAAAAGTCATAGAAATTTTAAGAATTTGGAAGCATAAGGGAAATTACATAATTCATGATCTAAATAGAAAATATACTTTTGGGTTCAAACATATTTTAGAAATCCTTTTCATTTGAAAATATTTGTAAGAAGAACCACTTACAGTCATAGTCGACTAGCTCTCTAGTCTAGCTTCCTCGGTTAAGAGTTTCCTTTGCACTTTCTCTAAATCCTCATCAGACTCAGGCTTGTTTTAGACCTCAGAAATCCTTAGAAACGTTTCTAATTCTCTTACGTGAGCTCAGGATAAAAGCAACTTCAAAATAGTCTGGATTCCTTTATTTATATGTCTCTCATGGTGAGTTTTCCCATGTCAAAATGATTACTCTTTTCAAGGACAAGAAGTGGTTTAATCTAAAAACATCACATGTCTCTGTCCAATCCTTATCATGAACTCAAATTGATCGGTCAGGTCCAATCAATTGATGACCTACTAACTTCAGGGTCACATCACTACTTCTATGTGAGGTACCCTTAACTTGTCTAGTTGCCTGCCGCGTACTTTCTTCGCGTGGTGATCCTTCCATCGCATAATATTTTTGGCAAACATGTTCCATTGTCAGTAATCCCTTCATAGTATATCTACTGTAGAACCTTTACCGTGTTGGTGATACGCCATCAGGGCCTTACACGTGAATAGATTGGAAAACAAACAAAATAATCAAGGTGTCTCTCTAAATAGTGCTGCCTAAGAGTCCAACCCTACCTATTTAGCCCATGATTTGGACAGACCTATACGATCCTATGTCGTACCAAACTATTATGAGTTTAATCTAGGTATCACCTACCCTACATTCAACGAGAACTCACGTTTTGAAATCAAGTCTGTCATGCTACAGTTGATTTAGAATGCAAGGCAAGCAAGGCCACCCACGCGAAGATCTTCATGGACATATACTTTACTATATTTGCGCCTCATTCCACATGTCGGTCATTTTGTGAGATGAGTTACAAGTCGATATTTTCCCATTAACATTAACAGATAAAGCAAAGCGATGGGCAAACTCCCTAGAACACGGGGAGGTGACAACATGGAAAGAATTAATAGAGAAATTTATGAAGAAATTCTTCCCGTCTATCAAAAATGAGAGAAGAGAGCAGGACCTAATGCTTTTCAAGCAAAGAAATAAAGAAAATATGCACGAAGCGTGGAGTAAATTTAAACGAATGGTGAAGTCATGCCTCCACAATGGCACACCTAAATGTATCTTGATGGAGGTGTTCTATTTTGGGCTAAGCAAGAATACACAGTAGACTTCTGATGTTGTGTTTGTAGGAGGGATGTTGAAGAGTTCATACAACCAGATAAAGACAACGCTAGACTCTATAACCAACAATAGCCAAGAATGAAGTGATAATCGCTTTGGATCGCGCCAAGGAGAAAGAGAAAAAATTAAAGATGGAATAGATAGAAATGCAATGGTGACATTGCAAGGACAATTAACTGTAATGAACAAATTGTTGCAATCAATGACTTTAATGCCAGTTGATGTGTAAGCAGTTCTTTTTAGACAGTAAAGCAGGAGGATGAGATGGGATGTGTGGGATATGACGATCCTCACAACACTGACACATGCTCACTAAGCACTGAGACTATCACATATGTGAAATAACTCTTACTTTAACACCTACAACCCCGATTGGAGAAGTCACTTCAACTTTGGGTGGGGAGAACAAAGTCAACCACATCAAGGACGAAAAGATGGTCAAGATAATCACCGCAGCAAATCACCTAGCTATCGTCTAAGACATCACCAAGATAGGCCACACCATTCAACACCACAACAATAACAACACACCATCACTTCTGCATCCTCCTCCTTATCTATGGAAAATCTCCTTTGCAAGTATATGCAGAGGAATGATGCCCTTCTGCAAAGCCAAGCCACATCCATAAAAAATCTGGAGTTACAACTGGCATAGCTAACCAGCGATTTCTCTAGAAGACCATAGGGGTTCCTCCCAAGAAACACTAAAATGACAAATCAAGCAAGGGGAAATGGAAAAGAGAAGTGTCAGGTTATAACATTTAGAAACGAAAGGAATTTGACTATCTGTGACTCAGACCTTAAACGTAGAATTTTCATTTCTAGTTCTAACGTTAAGAATGACATTTCAATTAATGATTCTAATCTCTTTGTTTTCCCTTTAACTAATAATGTTTCTTCCTTACAGAATAATGATGTACAAAAAAGTAAGAAAGTGGAGAGCACTAGGCGAGATGAAGATGGTAAGGCATCCAACCAGGCGTTAAGCTCCAACTCTATATACTGCCTCCTCCATTTCTTGGTTGCCTCAAGAAGAAAGGTGATGAAAAATAGTTTGAGAAATTTTTAGACATCTTAAAGGAGCTTCACATCAACATCCCATTTGTTGATGCATTAGAGCAAATGTCTTCATATGTAAAGTTCTTGAAAGATATTCTTGCAAAGAAACGAAGAATGAATGATTATGAGACCATAGCTCTAACGCGTGCAACAAGCAATGTGTTCAAGAATGGGGTACTAGAAAAGATGACTAACCCTAGAAGCTTCACTGTCCCGTGCTCAATAAGTAACATGGATCTTGTTCGTGCACTATGGGACCTAGGAGCAAGTATCAACCTGATGCCTCTTTCTATCTTTAAGAAATTAGCGATAAAGGGAGGATCAACCTATAAACCCTGAACCCTAAGAAACTTGGGTTTTTTTCAAAGAGTTTGAAAAGGTCAGTGTTAGAGTAAAGTTAAGATGAAAAATAAGTTTGAGAAGTGCTTTCTTAAGTGTATCATTGTAAGTAGGAAGAAGGAAGACTATGAAGGAATGGTAAAAGTTAAAGGAAGTTGAGTTAAAAAGGGAAAATTTGGGCTAAGTACATGACTTACCCGTTTTGGGGCTTGGTAGGCAGCCAAAGGAGGAGTAGATAACCTCTAGCTTTTAGACAAGGGTAGGAGGCAAGTTTGAGTTATGAGTATTTGGTCGAGAAGGATGGAGAAAACCTCTAAGAAGTGCTTGACATTTGGACTACGTGAGAAGACATGTCCTTAGAGGTTTGTTAGGCGTTTAGGCTTTGCAAGAAACCTTGAATAGAGAATAGTGTGGCATTGAGAAGCTAGGTGTGGAGGACATAACCTTGATAGATGTTGAAGAGGTGGAGTCGGTGAAGTGCTTTAGAGGTGTCATGTACATGCTTAGGTTAAATTTTGACAAGTAGGTAGTGTCAAGAACTTTTCATGCAAGCCTTAGTATAAATAGGTCACATCCAATTGGAATTTCTCCCAATTTACTTGTGCATTTTTGCTGAAATTAGTTCCAAAAGATCATAAATTGAGTCTATTTTCTAAGCTGGTGCTGCTAGTTAATTTTGAAGAGAGGAATGATGAGTTTAAGTTGAAAGATGGGAGAAAGGTCATTTTCGGAGGGAAACTGAGCATTTTTCACTCTAAGGAGGCTACAAAACACAATTCATGGAGTTTTAGGCTGAAATTTTGAGATATGAATTTTAAGATATTAAGCTTTAAAGTGAAGCTAACTGTTTTGTCGAGAAATGATGTTCTGAGCAGTGTTGGTGGTTGGCTGAGTGTCAGGGTTTGCTAAGCGAGATGACCATCAAGGTTGGTTTAAAGAGGTTAGTGGAGTGCATGAAGGCCTATATTGGGTGCATGACTGAGGAGCTGTACAAGATGGCCTGCACACAAAGACAAACAATGCATAAGACAAGTGGCTATGGAGGTACGCAGCCAAGTGAGGTGCGTGTAGCGTGGCCTTGTGAAGTTAGCATGTGACAAGGCCTGTCTAGGCCCTGCGAGCGCGTGTCAGCCCTTGTCACCCATCCCTGCGCACCAACATGTGTTAAAATGTGATTTTAAGCTATTTTTAGTGTTTTTGGGAAACTTAAGAGAAGTTTTAATATTTATATGAATTAAGGGAATTATTTCCTATTATTTAAGGTTAAGAGGAGATCAGGCAAGTTTACCAGCCGAGGGTCTAAACTTCCATCTGTGAGTGATAAAATGATTTAAATGACGATTCTAAATATGTTTTACATGCTATTATTTAGGTAGGTTTTGAAAGAATACTGAGTTGTGTTGAGCATTATCTCGATTACAAGCATATTTATGAAAAGTATTTTAGTATGTTTATTTAGAAATGTTTCCAAAGCATGAGTTTGATGAGAATGGATTTAAGTAAGAAAATCATGATATTTTATATATTGAGTTCTTGATGATCAATGTGCACAGTCTGGTAGGATAGTAAGACCAACAGAGCTTTACTATCTTGATCAAGATTATTAAATGAAGGACGATAGATTGAGATAGTTACTATCGTGATCGAGTTTCCTAGGTATAGAGTATACAGAGATAACAGGGTATTTGAAGGGAAAAAAGAATTTAGCATAAAGAAGTTTTTAAGATGTTTATCTTTTGTTGCTTTAATTGACTTTTTGTTACTTTAATTTTATCGAGTTGTGCCAATTGCTAGGAATTTTCTTTTAATTATGTTCACTCGTACCATCACATTAATTTCCTCAACAAAAACAAAGTGTCCACAGACAAACAAACCTAAGTATCGAGTAACTTATAGCGAGTAATGAGGATCGAATCACCGAGCATTATGATTGTGTAAACAAAATATATTAGTTGTTTATTGTAAAACGTCGAACAAGGAATTGTTTGTCGAGTAGTGTGTGTTGTTGCACTTCAGTATTTAATGCAAAAAATCATCCAAGTTCGAAAAATAGTGGTGAAAGAAACGAGGCAGCAACTGAGCGGATTGTTAGAAAGGAACAGAGACTGCAAAACAGAAACTGAATTAGTTAAAAACTAAGTCGCGGAACACGCTCTCTTTAAAACATTTTGTGGCTTTACTCTAAATCGTGCAAACAGAATTATGTCTCGTCCTCCCCAAGATAAAATAGCCCTTTTTGTCAATTAGTTTTGCGCAGAAACTAATTGGAACTGAAACACTAAAAAAAGAACACAGCTCAGGAAACTTTGTAAGAAATGAGAAGAATGTTTGTTGTGTCTCATATTTAGAAATGAAAATGAGAGACGTATATATAGTGGTGGGGAGGGTCGGCCAATGGTCAAAAAACGTTAAGAATTTAATTAAGAAAATGTTAAGGATTTAATTATGAAACAGTTACAATTATAATAAAACGTTAACGGTCAACAATTTAATTCATAAATGTTAAAAGATATAATAAATGTTAAAATGTTTCATAAAATCAAAATATATATTTTTTAATATATATATATATATATATATATATACACACATATACATATCCTCATTTGCATATCTCCTCCCTCCTTCCCAAACTTGGGTGGTCTAAGGTCTCAAACCCATTGGTCAACCAATAGGTATATGAAGGAGCCTCCACATTATAATTTTATCAATGTGGGAATGCTTTGGAGAGAGAAATAATATATTTTCCTTTTTACAAATTTTTCATCCAATAATCCCCCACTTGAAAAATTTTTACTATCAATCCCCCACTTGAAAATTTTAAAACGTTTTCATCGAGCAGTGTCTGTCTCTATAGTACTGTGCTTAAGTAAAGGTGTCTGATGACTTGAACCTTTATGTAGTGTCAATAGTTTAGAGTATTGTAAAGTAACTCGTAGTTTTAAACTTTACTTCTAGCATTATTGCACACACAACATTATTTGAGTGAAACTAAAATAGCTCATGCTTTATGGCCTTGCACGTATATCCCAGTTTAGTGAATACTTTAGAAATCTGCCTAGAATTCCATAGGAAGCAACCCTCACTTCCACATTCACAAAGGTAAATCTATCAAGAGTACTCATGTAGCTAGGTACTCTACTTTATATCAAGTATAGATTTCATTAAGAACAAAGTTCAGCCTCATCATACGCTTCAAGATGTCATGCTAATCACTAAATCATAAGAATGAAAATTTTAAATATTTAACATGATTCTCGTCATATTACTTTGTGATCAGTTATTACCCATTGAACTTGTTTCTTGGGATCTCCAGTCATTCAAGTTGGGTTTAACTCACAGTAATTCAAGTTTTAATAGGCATGAATCTAATTCTTTCTGAGGTTTTAAAAACCTTTTCTCTAATTAGTCCTTTCGTCAAAGGATCAGTCAAGTTATCGTTAGACCATACATAATCCACTATCACTACACCAATAGTGACCAATTCTCTAATGGTACTATGTTTATGATGTATCTTTCGTCTCTTACCGTTATAGTAACAGTTTTAAACTTTTGCAATAGCTGCAGTACTATCACAATGGATTAGTATGGCTGGTATTAGTCTTTCCCATGTGGGAATTTCTGATAGAAAGCTTCGAAGCCAGCTTGCTTCTTCACTAGTTGTAGCTAGTGCTATCATCTCTGACTCCATCGTTGAATGGGCTAAAATTGTCCGTTTCTTGGATTTTCAAGCAACAGTTCCTCCTGCTATATTAGAAATATAGCTACTTGTAGCCTTTCAGTTCTCTAAGAGTGAGTTCTAATCAACATTGCTGTCGTCTTCAAATACAGCGGGAAACTTATTATAATGTAATCCTAGGTCTTGGATTTTCTTAAGATATCTCATTACTCTCTCTATTGCATTCCAGTGTTCTAGACTAGGTCTGCTAGTAAACGTACATAGTAATCCTATGGTGTAAGCTATGTCTAGTCTAGTGCAATCATCAACATACCTCAAACTACCTGTGATACTAGCATACTCGGATTGGTTAACACTATCACCAGTGTTCTTAAATAATTTCAAACTAGAGCCATAAGGTGTACAAGCTGGTTTACTATCGAAGTAGTTTTACTTCTTTAGAATCTTTTCAATGTAATGAGATTGATCTAAGGAAATTCTATTTTCAGTTTTTGTAATTTTGATGCCTAAGATTACATCAGCTTCACCTAGGTCTTTCATGTCAAAATTTGCACTGAACATAGATTTTACATCATTTATGACATGCAAGTTTGATCCAAAGATTAACATGTCATCTACGTTTAGGCATATGATGATACATAACCTACCTTCAGTCTTATAGTAGATACATTTGTCACTTTCATTTACTTTGAATCCTTTTGACATGAGTAAGTTGTCAAACTTTTCGTGCCATTTCTTAGGAGCTTGTTTTAGGCCATAGAGGAATTTATCTAGTTTACAAACTTTGAATTCTTGGCCGTGAACTATGAAACCTTCAGGTTGTTCCATATTAAATCTCTTTTTCTAAATTACCATTTAGAAAAGCAGTTTTAACATCCATTTGATGAATTAAGAGATTGTTCAAGACAGCTATATATATCAACACTCTAATAGAGGTGATTCTAGTGACCAGAGAAAAAGTATCAAAGAAATCTATGTTTTCCCTCTGCCTAAATCCTTTTGCTACTAATCTAGCCTTATACTTATCTATTGATCCATCAGGTTTGAGTTTCTTTCTTAAAACCCATTTGCAACCTATAGCTTTACAACCAAGGGGTAAGTCAACTAGGTGCCAAGTTCTATTTGATTCAAGAGTCCATTTCATCATTGATAGCTACTTGCCATAAATTGGCATCTACTGAGAATAAGGCTTCTGTTAGATCTTTTGGATCTTCTACGTTGTACGTTTCGAAGTCTTCTCTAAAATCTTTTACTGTTCTAGCTCTCTTGCTTTTTCTAGGTTCAAAATCTACTTCCTTATCTTGGGATTGGATCCTAGTTGAAGGTAGGCTACTAGAACTTAAGCCCTCACTAGTTTGACTATTTAGGCCCCCACTATTTCTAGATTTAAAAGAATATCTATGCTCGAAAAAATCTACGTCATTCAATTCTATGATTACTTCGTTTTCTAAGTCATAGAACCTATAGGTTTTATTGTTTTCAGTGTATCCTATGAAGACACGTGTATAGGCTCTACTTGCTAATTTCCTTCTTTTTGGATCAGGTATTCTAACATAAGCTAGACAAACCCAAGTTCTAAGATAAGACAAGTTTGGTGTTTTATGTTTAAGGACTTCGTATGGTGAAGTTTTACTGTATGATTTAGGAATCCTATTAAGAACATAATTAATAGTTTTAATTATTTCACCCCACCAAGATGGTGCTGCTCCTAACTCAAGTAAGATAGCAACTACTAACTCAATTAGAGTTCTATTCTTTCTTTCTGCTTTTCCATTCATTTCAGGAGAATAAGGCGCAGTAGTTTCATGTATTATTCCTTTTGAGTTATAAAACTCATTGAAAGCAATTGAATCATATTCAGTTCCTCTATCACTACAAAGTCTCTTAATTCTTTTATTAAACTGGTTCTCTATTTCAGTTACAAAGGCTTTGAACATTTCATAGGCATCCCTTTTTATTTTTAAGTAGATAAATAAAAATGTAGTCAGAACAGTCATTTATAAAGGTAATTACATACTTTTTACTGTTTCTGGTTAAAGTGTCATCAAATTCACATAAGTCAAAATGAATTAGCTTTAAAGGCTTTGTTACTCTAGTTACAAATTTATGCAAGGTTTGAGTTATCTTAGCTTGACTACAACATGCACATTTCTCAAAATCATGCAGAGATAACTTAGGTATAAAATTTAACCTACTCATGTTGCTAATTAGCCTTTTATTAACATAACAAAGTCTAGCATGCCAAATTTAATACAACTACGAGGAAATGTTTCGCAATTTAATTTTGTCTATATTTTTATATTGCGAGTGACATATTTCAAGTTTTGATTTCTGTCTAATACGCAAATCAAAACAAAATTCCAATTCAAAGATAACGCGTAAATGAGAAAAGGAGAGAGAATTTATTGACCAAATGGAG
Source organism: Cucumis melo (assembly GCF_025177605.1). Lineage (NCBI taxonomy): Eukaryota > Viridiplantae > Streptophyta > Magnoliopsida > Cucurbitales > Cucurbitaceae > Cucumis > Cucumis melo. Next base: position 16,041,251 of record NC_066862.1, read on the forward strand.
GATTTTGTTGTTGGAATATGATCAAAGAATATTGCAACGTCTTAAAATTGTTGTTACACTTCGGTCTTTAATGCAAAAAATCGTCCAAGTTTGGCAAATAGTAGTGAAAGAAACAAGGCAGCAACTGAACGAATTGTTAAAAAGGAACAGAGACTGCAAAACAGAAACTGGATTACACGCTTTCTTTAAGACGTTTCGCAGTTCTTCTCTGAATCGTGCAAACAAAATTATGCATCATCATCCCCACGATAAAACAGCCCTTTTTCGTCCATTAGTTTTGTGCAGAAATTAATTAGAATCGAAACACTAAAAAAAGAACACAGTTAAGAAAACTTTGTAAGAAATGAGAAGAATGTTTGTTGTGTCTCATATTTAGAAATAAAAATGAGGGATGTATATATAGTGGTGGGGAGGATCGGCCAATGGTCAAAAAACGTTAAGAATTTAATTAAGAAAACGTTAAAGATTTAATTATGAAACGATCACAATTTAATTCATAAATGTTAAAACGTTTCATAAAATTAAAACATATACTTTTTTACAAATGTGGAGATATAGGCATATCCTCATTTGTCTATCTCTCCACTCTTTCCATTAGTTTTGTGCAGAAATTAATTAGAATCGAAACACTAAAAAAAGAACACAGTTAAGAAAACTTTGTAAGAAATGAGAAGAATGTTTGTTGTGTCTCATATTTAGAAATAAAAATGAGGGATGTATATATAGTGGTGGGGAGGATCGGCCAATGGTCAAAAAACGTTAAGAATTTAATTAAGAAAACGTTAAAGATTTAATTATGAAACGATCACAATTTAATTCATAAATGTTAAAACGTTTCATAAAATTAAAACATATACTTTTTTACAAATGTGGAGATATAGGCATATCCCCATTTGTCTATCTCTCCACTCTTTCCAAAACTTGGGTGCCCTAAGGTCCCAAACCCATTGGTCAACCAATAGGTATATGAAGGAGCCTCCAGATTATAAATTTATCGATGTGGGAATGCTTTGAGGAGAGAAATAATATATTTACCTTTTTACAAATGTTTCATCCAATAGTGTGCCTTGAGTAACCAAGCATCTGAGTATCGAGTAGCCTCTAACAAATGGGTTTAAGGGGCAAATTGATAACTCTGCATGGTGTTGACTCAGGCAAAAGGCAACAATTCATTGAAAAATATGAAAAATGAGTTATTTTTTATTTTGTTCTTTGAAAAGGTATCATCCCTAAAAAGAACCCAAGATGATGAATATGAAGATGAAAGAGAGAATGGGAGGGGAAAACTAAATTAATCGAACAATAAAGAGAAAATAAAAAATAGATTTCTTTAACCAAGTGTCTGATTTTGAATTTTTTATTATTTTTGTTTGTCATTTCTATCTTATTTTTAAGTCTAATCTAAGTGAATTCCGATGATTATTTTTAAGTTTTATTGAAAATATGGAGACAAAAAAATGGATAATTGAAAGTACAATGATCAGAATAAAATAATCATTAAAGTATATGAATCAAAATGATATTTTAATCAATAAAAATTTAAAATAATCATATATTTAGAGATCAAAAACCAAAAAAACAAATACAAATTTGATCATCATTATTTGGATAAAATTTTAGTTTGTTTCAATTTGTTCTTATTTTTGGGTTGCCTAAGTTCACTTGCTTTCGCTTAAAAGATGTTTACCAGTGGGAAAGAAAATGTACTTTAAACACTTAGAGGACGTTTGAGGTGAGAAGTGTCTTATAATAGTCTGAGAATTATAATAATATGGATATTATAATAGTCTAGAAATTATAATAGTTCATGTTTGGGGTACAAACTATTATAGTATGTGTTTGGATAATGGCTATTATAGTTTATGTTATTATAATTTGTTTTTTGAGTGATTATTATAATCTGGATTTTTTACTAGTCTTTTTTTACCTATATATATAATAATTTTCTTCAATTGATTTTATTAAATCTAGTTAATTATGATGTTCATTTAATAATTTTAGCTTGAAATTGTCTTTGTCACTGCTTTTTTTCCATACATATATGTGGTACATGAAATACATATTTTTCTTAAACTGATTTTATTAAATCTTATTGATTAGAACGTTCATTTCATAAATTTAGCTTCAATCTCGGTTTTTCACTACTTTTTTCTCTTTTTTTTTTTTTTCGCATTAGTTCTCAACATTGTGCTAAAACTCTAATATAGCTTAAGCATTGAATCATGTTCATCAACCATACCATTGCCCAAATTGTTCTTTTGCAAATACTTTAATTTACTTCCAAAAATTTATCATTGACCATGTATAAGCCAATATTAGACTAGATCAATGTTCACTACATTTTGGTATTGCAACATATTCTAAACCAACAAATCGTTTATTCAAATCTACACTATCCATCTCTAACACACTCTTAAATTAAAAAAGAAAAATAACAATAAATTAAAGATAGCAATTGTTTTAATATTACTCCAATCCTCAATTGAAAACTTCTTATATCACACAGTCCTACTGTTCGTTACATCATATATATGTTAGCATGAAACAATCAAACGTTTGACTCTAATCATGAAACACTCCCAAATTCTAAATTCTAGGAGGTTTTACAACATTCAATCAAAATTAGTAGGACTAAATTGGTATTTTAAAAATATAGGAGAATGAACTGAAAATAAAGTGAGGGACTAATTTGCAATTTGTTAAAATTAAAGGAAAAGGAAAGGATAAAAGAAAATTGAAAAATATTTGAAGCTTAGTAAGAGAAGGAGAGTAGGAAATAGGAGAAAAGAGAGTGAGAACAAGTATTATCATAATACTAATATTATTTCTAGAACTAAACTAAGATTAGTCTAGAAATTCAATATTATAATATTAGGACTAAATATGGAGTGGGGTAAAGAGAGCCTCTTCTACCAGAGGCAAACATCCCTTTAAAAAAAAGAGAATCCAAATGTGAATTTCAGTTTTCTGAATTTTAATTTCATCCAAGTGGTTTAATCAAACTTTACAAACTATCTGTCATATTATATCAACAAAATAAAAATAAAAACAAATTTAAAGTTGATGCTCATTGTCCCTCGAAGTGAAAGTCAGGGGATGTGATTTTGTAGTTCAAGTATCTATGATTGAAGTTAGTGGCTACTTCTGTCAGATTAGGTTAGTAGATCAGTTGGATGCTTGCCTTTATGTCTTCAAATAAGTTACTTTTTAGGTGTATAATAGGCACTTATAAGTGAAAAAAGATGGAATAAAGATGCGCACTTCCACAATTCTCCTTTTTCTCTCTCACACGAACAACATATTCACAAGGCCAAATAAAGTCACCCTCACCCTTTCGTGTCGTATACTTTGAAGCATCTTCTACAAGCTTGTCAGTTCTGGAGCATACTTTCTTAGGCGTTCTAATCGAAGGGTAGGTACTTCTCAACCCTATTCCGATAAGTCCAAACTCCAATGCACCAACTAAACATATACCTTGCAAAGAGCCCGAGTTTGTTTCAAATTAGATCTCTTATCGCCTCTAATAGCTTAATCCAAAATGGGCAGATTATTCGATGATTGTGTGTTGTAGCAATGTTGAGAAAAGTTTCATCTAAACAAAAGATAATTCAGGGACAAGTAAATTTAATTTCCTTACCCAAACAATTAGATCAATTTCAAACTAAGTTGAAACTAAATTCAAATCAAAGTTTCTATAACCATTTGGACCAAATTGTCTGATCGATTGGAACAAACCTTAAAAACTAGACGTTATATTTTTTAATTAAAAATTTGTATACAACTGTGAGTTTTGTTTTTGCCTTTGAAGAAAGAAATTTGCCAAAAAAAACAAGAAATAGTTTTCAAATGCACTATTTAAACAACTAAAAACAATAAATAGAAAATGAAAAAGAGAGAATTGCAAATCTCTCTCCTAACCATCGGCAAGTTCTCAAACGTTCAAATTTCAAATTTTCAATCTGATTAATCGCCTACTTTAATTAGGAAGTTAGGGGAGCAATTAAGTTTAGAAAGTTTCCGAGTGCAACTAAGTTTCAAAGTATTAACTTAGTATTTCGAAATGGAAGGACCTTCGAGCTACAAAGAGTTGCTTCATACAGGTCATTGATCTACATGATTGTAACAGTTAGATTCTAAATTAATTATATCAAGTTCTGTGGTTGAGAAGATTGTTGTAGCATCAAATATAGCACAAATAACCTTACATTTGCAAACAAAAGCTTGACAATTTTCCATTGAAAAATAAGTTATATGGAAGAATGGATTTCATTTAAAAGATGCAATGAATTGTATATACAATATCCGCCATATACAAATTCTCTTTTCTTCCCATTCCTGAAAGTGCATAAATCGTGAGACCTTACGTTACACCTCTTGTAAATCGTCGTCCTATACTCTCCAACCATTGGTGAAAAAGCTGCACAAGCCCCTGGGGAAAAAGGGGGAGTAATTGGAACGGAAGAGTCTTAGGGAAGACTTGAAACCTATTGGTTAAACTGTCAAAATTTGGGCCTTACAATCATCTCCCACTTTATATACACTTTGTACATGGTGTGTACACAAGAACTTCAGCCATTAAGCTTTGCTAAAAACTGGTTTAGATTGTACTCTTCAGTGTATTGAGATTGGTCCCAGAGTTCCTCCAGTCCTCCAAGGATGGCTTTCAGACCCTTCTTTCCACCCATTGCTTTTACCTCTCCATCAAAGTCACCATCTGACTGCTTAGATGATGCTGACGCCGCTCCCTACATTTTATGAACCGACTTAATCAACAATTATTGATTCCAGAGAGAGATGGTGAGAAATTAGAACTACTCTACTTACTTTCAATACTTCATTTAGTCATAAGGGAAGAATGAAAGGTTTCATAGATTGAAATCCAATCGTGCTACCATTATCTATAATCAAATTAATAGTAATACCTTCTTGGAGGTTTCGGCAGATGTGAAAAGATCAAGCAATTGATCAGTATTCATCGTTTTCATACTGGCATTCTCAGAATTGATGACAGCATTAGCAATTGAAACTTTAAACTTTTGAAGATTCATAACTTTTTCTTCTAGTGTTCCACGCATAATGAGCCGATGGACGTTTACAACCTTCCGCTGGCCTAACCTGTGGGCTCTGTCCATAGCCTACAAAAATAATTACATCAATCAAGATCCATATAGTTGATTAACTAATTTTGTCTAACAATGAGAACTAAAAATTATAATACTTCAATTAGAATCCTCGAACAATTTAGAATATTATTTAAAATCAGTTTGAAATTTTAGTACTTCAATTAAAATTCTCAAACAGTACAGAGTATTGTGTAAAACCAGTTTAGTTAATGCACTGCATGTTCCCTGATTTTAAGTAGTTTCTGAAAACTGTAATGATGATTATTCTAAAAAAATGTGAAATAAAAACACAACTCATTTTGCAAAATTCTCCTATATTTAATATATTACAAAAATTTGAAACAATAACCAAAACGCTTCCATATTATTCCTTGGGAGTAGATGGAGAAACAGCACGGTAACGAAAAAAATTTTAAAACAAAAAAAGGTCCCTACATCAAGACCTCCATGGAAAAAATGGTAGTGGGGGCATTAACACAGCCATTATCCACTAATTTGACATATCTTTTCCAAAAATTTCATTTTAACCTCTTCGAAGTTATCTCAAGTAACAAACCATATCTAGCCACCCAGAACTCTAATAAAAATAAAAAAGTTCATCCTTTTGTCCATGTAAGAGATTTCTTGGAGCAGTTAGGGAGGTTAGAATGGGAATTCTTTCAGTACTGACAGTTGATCAAGATGGCTCATTGGCTGTATGCATCAATAAAACGAGGGAGAAAGAAAAGGAAAGCTATAGGCTCACACTAAAACTACAAGGAAGCAGCCAAGTTTCACAAAGGTCAGAACCCAGTAAAACACAAACTGATTTTCAAGTGGCTTTGCTAATCTTTCAGAGTTCCCAAAACTCAAGAGGAACCAAGTTTGATGCAAACAATCTCAGGTGAAAAAGTTAATTTGGAAGAAGCATTGGCATTGTACAGGTGGACGAGACCTGAGCAAGATTACTCATTTGCATATTTGTTTCTAAAGTCAATTGGCAAGGGGACTTTGTTAAGCCACCACGGACCCATTACGACGCTAATGGGTGAAGATAAATTTAATATTATTATATCAACACTTTAACATGGCTCACTCATGGGTTGGAAATTAGTAGAAGATCCAACACATGGATATCAACAATAATCGGAGAGAAAATAACATTATAGAGGTCTGAATACATGACCTCTTGCTCTAATACCATGTTAAATCATCATTTGACCCAATAGTTTAAGGTGATGGATGATGATCAATTTAATATCCTACCAACGCTTTAACAATTTTAATCCCTTGGAAATGTCAAATATTGTATAATAATACTTCGATGACATGGATGGTTATTCATGACTCATATCCTAGCTTTTATGTTGAAGACAATGTGAAAGAATGGGTAGAAAGTGTTTGTAGGCTAACACCACTATTCATCCTTTCACCAATCTTTTTTCTTTTTAGGCTAACACCACTATTCATCCTTTCACCAATCTTTTTTCTTTTTTAATTCATGAGTGTTTGAACCAACTTACATTTATCGTGACTAATCTCATGAGACAATCTACTTGACACTACACTATTTGAGTGTCAAGGAAAACTCATAAAATATTAAATCCTAAATAGGTAGCGTAATTGGCTAATAACATGGCCCTCATTGACCACTAGGTTAATCTAAGAATGGTCAACAATTCAACTATTTTTTATATCCCTTTAATACTATTCATATTTTTTTACTTGCTAGTTTTATCAACACAAAGCACCAAAGCACCACAACACAATTTTTTTTAGGTTCAAACACATGAGCACGATGACACAATCGAAAACTATGATTCCCTCTATCTAAGCCCTAACAGCATCCGAAATAGTAGCTGCATTTTTGCAGACGACCAAAGAACGCCAATTAAGGTCTTTTTGTTTTAGCAAACTAAAAGATAATGATCTGACAATTCGCAATCAGTAACCATACTAATTACCAAGTAAATGTGACAAATAGAAATAATTTTCTTGAAGCTACTACAAAAAGAAATATTTAATGTCAGCAACTGTAGTATCTAAAATTTATGCTTTCCTTTCAGACTACCTGATGATCTCGCATTGGATTCCAATCATGCTCCATGAAAACAAGGGTGTCTGCAGATGTCAGATTCAAACCGAGACCGCCAACTGTAATTGTGATTTTGTTAGCATATACAATCAGATGACCCAAATTGAGAAAAGGTAAAACGGAAGAATATGAACCAACCATGTGTTGTAAGGAGCAATACATCAATTGTAGGATCAGAATTGAAGGCCTTAACAATGTCAAACCGTTTTTCTGGCTCAACAGATCCATCCAGTCGCAAGTACGTAACACTGCAGGTAAGGAGGAATTTAATATGAAAACTCGAACAAAATTTGTTGGGATGCAAACGGAACTAGTCTGAGCTACAGTAACAATATTGAAGAGGTAATGACCAAGAGATTGCCAGGTCAAAATTGCAAGAAAAGATTATTTCTTAAGAGAAGACAACCGTGGGTTATGCTTCAGTGTGCTAGATGACCAAAGTACGCATGAAGATGAATAAAAATGTTGGCGCAAACGAAAGAAAATCGAGCTATTGTTATAAATTTAATGCATCCCATTACTAAAGAGAAAACCACAAAGTTGCATGCTAATTTCTTTGATGAAAACAAAAAAGATGGTATACTAACTTCTTCATGTGAGCATGGAATAAATCTCTTTCAATAATGTCCAATAAGGCCTGCAGAAAAACCTCAGAGATTATATTATCGCCCAGTGAAAAACAGAGGCTCAAATTCACGAACAAATAATCAATATCAATCAATTTACTTTATGCTGTGCAAATATCAAGACTCTGTGCTGGCCAAAGCTGACAGCTCCATCAGAACCCAAAGTATCAACACCAATGCCACACTCCTCAAGAATTTCCGAAAGAGCAACTAGTTTAGGAGAGTGGTGCAGTTTATGAAGTTCGGAAATAATGTCAGAGCAGTCAGGTAATAGTTCTGTCAGGATGCACTTCATCGAATCTAACATTTTTTCTCCCGTAACAAGCAAAGGATGACTACAAAGTTTAAGCAAATACTGGAGTGCCTGAGACAGTAAAACAATATATGCATCAGGGATACAGTGTTGAAAACAAGAATAGAAATAAAAAGCGTACCTGAAAAATATGTGAGGATGCCTTTGTTGAACCACTACTTTCCTGTGGTACCTCTGATTCATTTGATTTGACCATACTTGATATTTCCTGTCTAACATGAGAACCAGAGAACCTTTCATACAATTTGAGTTGTACAGGGCTCAAGTCACAGAACCTGTCTTGAATAATTTTTTCTGGCAGATCAGACAGCACTTCATCTTTAGTTCGCCGAAGAAGAAAAGGCATGACCTATAAAAACAAATATAGAGATCAAAAGGCAATTATCTAACATCTATATAACACAAGAAAAAGAAATAGACGAACCTGCTTGTGCAATGCTTCCATGGCAAGTGCCCCAGCTTCTGCATCCCTAGCAGAACATTTGGAATCTCTAGCTGCTAGTAGTGGTTTTCCATAAGTTGATTGGAACTGCCATATGAAAACAAAATTACCAAACTTTGTACATATGGTAGCGGCAAAAAGCAACTAAAATAAGAACGCATTTGACATTTCAGTAAGTGAAAAGACCTTTTTTTTTTCGGATAGGAGTTGCCTTCCTCGATAGACATAGAAGAAGTTTATACAGATATACCTACTGGCATGGAATCGGAAAAAAATCCCAAACAAGTGTGCAGACAAAAAGATCCTTTATGGCCTAAAACAATCCCCTAAAAGTCTGGTTTGAAAAAAATTTCAAAAACTGAACAAAAGGGTTCTTGTAATATTAATCTAGTTACTATTTTTAAAAAAAAACAAAAACAAGCCTCTTCATTGATATAATGAGTGAGACTAAAGCTCAAGTACAAAGTACAAAGTAATGAGTTGAAACACAACAAGATTATAAGGAATGAAAATGACGAACTCAAAAAGTCCAAACCAAGAGAACAAGCTAAACAAAAGGGAGAAAAACCCAACCAACAACTCCCAAGCAACCCTACATAACAATTCGAGATGAAACAAGGAAAACCAGAACAAACAAAAACTAGATGCAGCAGTCCAAGAGGCTGTAAATCTTCCGAGATGGATATGACAGAGCATAGAAGGAACGTAAAAGGCAGCGGATAACTTGCAAATACTCTATCAACTTCGAACGGAAAAACACAGCTTCAATCTATTGGAAAATGAGCACCTGGATTAGGAATAGGATTAAAAGCTGGGTGGATGAAATTCTGAGAAGGCATTGAAAAGATTGATTAATCCATCCAAGGAAGAAGCTGAGCACACAATGAGTCAAAACATGAATAAGCACCAAAACTGGCTTTTTTACCAACGCTGTATGTAATGAAGAATAATCCAAAAACAAGATTGCATTCTGCTACCAGTGACTTCAAATGTTCAGCGATACCACAAGCATGACTTTGAGATTATCCCAGGACAACTGAACATCAATCGGATCCTCCTCACACTGAAACAAAGCATTCAGATATGCCTTAACTGTCTCTTCCTCTCATTCTCAGCCCACTTTTCGAAATGATCAATTTCCTCGTTGCTTACACTGAAAGGCGAATAAATGACAGGCTTTCCTTTCTTCTTAGATGGAAAACTTGGGTATGACTTGGAACTCCTCTAAAAAATTTCACCTTCGAGTTCAACAAAGAGAAAACGGAATAGTTGAATTGGTGAGTATGGGAAGCTTGAGAATCAGACCTGGTAACTTGGTTAGAAATCTGGAATTGAGAGCATCTTTCTTCCAATATATCAGAGTTAATTTCTGAAATAAACTTCGCCTTGGAGCTTTTCTTCATAGTGTATGCCTTCTTTTTGTTCCTTCTGACGAAATGCTTTGGAAAAGGTTTGAAGGGATGTGAAACTTTTTGGGCCATTGTGATACGTTTAGACCCTGATCTAGAAGTGAATTTGGCAGAAGAAGGTGGCAGAAGAAGAAGTCGAAAGGGAAGAGAAGCTACTTGAGTGCTTAACGACAAGGACAGGGATGTTACTGGATTCTGGTGCGGCAAAACCAACTGATTTTGGATTGGTTGAAGTGAGCCCTCGTGTCTTTTGGGCTTCCATCATGGGTAGAACAATTACTTTTACTTTCCTTTAACCAAAATGGGAAATCAGCCTCTTCTGTCGAAGTGTGACCACAATTTTCCCGCTCCTTCCTCCCTTAGCAGGTTACTTCCCTTTGCTTCATCAAAGTCTTCATCCCTATTGCCGGTTATGATGCCTACCGAAATCCCCTCCGAAAAAGCTCCAACTTCCAACTCTTCCTCTGCTGGTCTTTCTTCGTCTTCCCTCTCATCCTCGGCTAAATCTGGGTCAAAGGCTGAAAACATCCAAAATCAAGGGTTCTCCCACATCCCTTCGAAGACTTTTCCAAAGCATTTTGTTAGAAGGAAAAGGGTAAAGGAGGCATCAAAAAGGAATTTACAAAGGAAAAATTGATTATAGATCAGATCTGATTTTTTGGAAGCAAATTGTGCCCTTGCTCAAGCCGCTTCTCAATCCTCAAATCCTCAAAGCTCCATTCATCCTCATTTTAATTACTCCATTTTCTCTATGCCTAAGGTAAATTTTTTGAGATGTTCTCCGACCCAAACTCCACTTTCTTCATCTAAAAAGAAGAGTGCAGCAGATTTTGACTCTCCTTTTAGTGTGCACAGCGAGTAAGTCTAACATATGCAAAGTCAGCAAAAAGAATGACCTCAAGGATCCTTTAGAATCTAATCTCAATACCCTGTTTCGAACAGAGGAGAGGAGGATTTAATTACTAAGAAACAGACCTTGTTATTCCCCTTACAAGTTCAGCATTGTGAAATTCCAAACCACTTGAAGTCCATTGTTGAGAAATGTGGAATTGTTTTGGTTTTAGTTCAGAATCATAAGCTTAGGACCGGACCAAATTAGGGTTTCATTTTGATGTGAGAATCGAGACTTGATCTCGTTTTTTTAAGCCAATTATTACAGTTATTATTTTTCAATTTGGTTTTAGTGGTTCACAAGAAGTTCAACAGATGCTTATATTATTTTGGCCCTCTAAAGTTTCTTTTGAATTTCTGGCTCTAGTTACTCATTCAATATTTAAGGACTACTTAGAGGCATATTTTTCCAACAAACCTCAACTTGAAGCTGCATGGTTGTTTGCTCTCCCTGGTGTTTTCCTCCCATCCATTTTGAAGTTTTTAGTCCGCAATCTTGAGCTTTTTTTGAGTTTCTTATTTGATTTTTAAGTTTTCTTTGTTCTTGGTTTTTTATCATTTCGCTCGAGGTTTCGTTTGGGTTGTTTGGTTTGTTCAGGTTGTTCAATCCGTCTGTACTTTTGTTTGTAATCGTTCTTTTCGTTCCTAGTATAATTCTCTTGTACTTTGAGCATTAGTTTCTTCTCTATTAATACATTAATAAAGAGGCTTGTCTCTGTTTAAAAAAAAAAAAAAGCTCCGATGAGAGGAGGAAGAATATCAAGCCATCTTTCCCTTTGCTTTGTTCTCTTTAAGGTCTGTGAATGGATTCTGTGTGAATCCTGGTTTTGACTATTCTGAATCTAAAAACGCCCATTTAGGCTTCAAGACATAATCTTTTAAAACTTGATTCAATCTTGCTAAATCTATCAGGCAGGAGAAACCTTTAATGAATAATGCTTCTTAGACAATCTTTAGTTCTTCAAGAGCTTCAATATCTCAAAAGTTAAGGAAATCTAGTTACTCTTTTAATCAAACATTCCTAAATATAGTGATTATTATCTATGAGGATGACACATTATACCGCCATGAGACGTCAGGAAGAATAACAAAGAAACCTAAAATAACTATTAAGTGAAAGATTTAGGCAACCTCAAATATTTTCTAGGATTGAGAACCACTCACTTGAACAGGGGTTTGTATCTCTTAAAGAAAATTGGCAAATTACACTTTTGGTCCCTCAGGTTTGTAGTTAATGTCTATTTAGTCCTAGAGTTTCAAAAACAACACTTTAGTTCCAGAGGTTTGGAAAATCATTCTAAATAGTCTCTAGGTTAAATTGACCATTATTCAACTCCAAGTTGTAAAATCGTGAAATGCAACATGTATCGAAATTGATTCTTAGTGTATCGTGTATCATAACATATCGTGTATCGTAAGTTTTAACTGACAAAAAAGTGACATGGCATTGATGAGGTGACTAATCTTTACATCATATTTTTAAAAATTGTTTTTGTTAACAAGGAACAATGTCAAAGACTTGTTAGAAAATTGATATAAACACCCTCGTTGATCCTAATTAACACTCAAGCAAAGAAAAACATCGGTTAATAAAGAACAATATCACAGGCTTGCTAGAAAACGAATTTACCTAACTCACACTAGACCTGATATCTATTTTGGAGTGAGCGTTGTAAATCAACTAATGAAGAACTCTACCAAGGAAAAAATAAAAACAATTTACAAGATACTCTACTTAAAAGGAAATTTGGAAGAGGTTGCAGATTAAGAAGTCCATAAAAAGAAACCTTGAAGTCTTCACAGGTGCGGATTTGACAGAAGATCAAGCAGTGACTATTGTGCCTTTGTCTGGAAAACATATCACTTGACGAAGTAAAAGGCAATGGGTTGCATCTAGGAGTAGGCGAGTAGCACTGAAGAAGAATTGAGAGCCCTTGCTTAAGGAATATACGCAGGAATATGACTCGAAAGCACTCTATCACAACTGAGAATCACTTCAAAAGAACCAATAGATATCCACTTTGACAACCAAGCTACTAGAAGCATTGTCAAAAGCCCACTCCATCATGACCAGCATGTAGAAACTGGTCCTCACTTTATCAAAGAGAATTTAAAACAAAGGCATCTCTCTTTACTAGATATCTAACAAGATATAGATGATCACAGACATTCTCACAAAGGTCTTATTCAAGGCTTTTGAAGTCCTAACGAGTGAGCTAAACTTGATTATCATATCAGCCCAACCAGCTTGAGAGGGATTGTTGAAAATAGAAAAGTTCTCCTCAATTTTTGATCTCCACAAAATTTACTCTTTTTAGCGTTGTTTCCCTATTGTAAGATTCTTTCCCTTTTCTTGCTTACTGTTGGTGTTGTCTCTTATTTGGAAAATTCTCTCCCTTTAAATTTAAGGTTCATTTTTCATAATAATTGACAAAATCTAATTTCAAGGTCTGTTTGGAGGTTTTTTTGTGGGCAAAGAAAACATTAATGTTTCCATATTATTCACTTTTGATAACAAAAGCTTACTATTTTTCAAGTTTGACGATGTAATTCTTGATAATTTAATCCATCCCCACATTTTCAAACTTAAAGATGAACCCCAAATAGCATGTTGCTGTACTCCGTGCTTGGGTAGGGTTAGAAGCCACCGAGCACCATTAAACAACAATAAATGTAAGTGGAGTTGGCCACCATGTACATATGTAGATGTTGACTAATGTCACCAAATGATCAAAGAAACAGTGGATGCCAGTTTAAGCTCCAGACAGCATGTTCAGGGTCAAGTTGAGGGAACAACAATGATAGTCAATTTTGATTGGTTAGATCAAGACTCATTAGTTTATAATAGATGAAAAGTCTGATAGAGAAAATTGATGGTTATCACGAACCGCAAATTGTCAAAGAGATGAATGGATTGATGATGTTACCTAGGGAAGTAGGTCATCAAAGTGAAGGGCTAAGACAATTGCTAAGGTCAAAGATGGGGTCTCCTACTTGGCTGTAGGCTTGAAGGAAGGAGTCAAGCTACTTGCAGAATGTATCTTCTTCGAAAACAGTTGTTCAAGATTGAAGATGTCAGTTGTTACCATTTAGTTGAAGTGAGAGTACGTGACTATCTTTTATGTCTAGGAGCAACTACACGTAGCTTGCTCAACCTCAAGGCAAGCACAAAGGATAGTTTGTTGTTTTGAAATTTTTTGCTGTTGAGCCAAGAATTACGGGTACATATGAGTTTCAAGGCCCATTCGCCTTGTTTGGGATAGGGTGTGGTCATGTATACATAATATATATGCCATGTGTTTAGTCTGTGGCCCCCTAAGCAACTGCAGTTGCAAAATTGAGGCTAGCAAACAAATTTCTACTGATAAAGTTTGAGTGCTCTTTTGTAATCTCCATCATAATAGAGCGTGTAGAACATGTAGCAGTAGAACATCTAGAAATATATTTCATTTCGACGTCGTCCTTTTTTCTCCCATGCAAAGTTGGTATTTCAAGAGCATTAGTCTCTTTTTATTTTATTACGGAAAGTGTCTCTCCTTGTTAACAAAGGATAGAAATATATTCATTGTTTTTTTTTTTTTTTTTTTGTGTAAAATTTGAAGTTTTGTCTTTTAATTTCAGTGCATGGTGAGCTTGTATTTTTTATTGACATGAGAAGTGAAAACATATAAAACCAGCATAAAAATGGTAACAACACAAGTAAACAAAACTTAGTTGATGAAAAAATATATCTATATGGAGCTATTACCTGTCTCTCTGTTCCAAGAAAACCGGGCATTAAAAAATCAAAAAGTGACCACAAATCCATGACATTATTCTGCCACAGAAAGTTGAGAATTTTATCAGACAAAAAGAAACGAAACACTATTTTGATTATAGTAACTTAAAAACCTTGATAGGATAAACTAACCTGAATGGGGGTTCCACTTAGTACCAGACGATTTTGGGATCTCAATTGCTTTACAGCAAGGGTTATTTTGGATTTTGCATTCCTAATAATATGTCCTTCATCCAATATGCAATAATTCCAGTGAAATTGTGAAAGATACTCAACATCCTTGCGCACCACATCATACGATGTTATGATGACATTATACTTGTTGAAACACTCTCGAAGAGATATCCGCTCCTGTACTGAACCAACGTATTGGAGGGTAGAAAGAATGGAGCCATCAACATACTTCTCTATTTCAAAGGCCCAGTGTCCAACTAGTGTTGATGGACAAATTATTAAAGACGGGGGAATATTCTCTCTATCATTCAAAGTAAGGCGTTCAACTATGTCGCATGCCACAATTGCGGATGCTTGAAGTGTTTTACCGAGACCCATATCATCACACAAGATTCCATGAAGTTTGAAACGTTTTAAGAATGCCAACCAATTTATCCCTTCTTGCTGATATCTAAAAGCAAAGGAGCTACAGAGTGAGGAGAAATAAAAACCAGAAAGTACATCTACAGTTCTAACGTCATAAATTGACAACATTAATGACCTTGATAAGAATTAAAAAGTGAAAGTCAGAAAAGATATTAGAAACACATCACAGAACAAACTACTGTTAGAATCTACATCATAGTAATGAAGGGAAAGTTGACAAAGTTTATCAATCAATCAATTCGTGAAAATGTTACAATGAAATATTTAGATCTAGAAAAGTTGACGGTAGACTAAAATGTCGATTGCTGAAGGTAGTATAATAACAGAAGGATTAGAAGGCAAACACATCAAGGTGTATGAGTAATTTTGCACAGCAAAACATTGCATCATGCAATTGTTACTCTGCTTTTACGATAAAAAAAAATTTAAGCTTACCTTCTCAATGTCATCTTAAGTTCAGTACAGAGTTTGTAATCCTCAATGTGAGAGTTGTCAAGTAGTTGTTCCAGAAATTGTGCATCTTCCTTATTTTTAGAAAAAACTTCACCGAGTCCAGTAGGTGGTGGAAGACCACGTGCTAATGGAAGAAGAGGCACAAGCGCAGCAAAACTGCGGGTCACAGACCGTCTAACAGACTGATCACAATCACTCATACACCTTAAAAGTGGAACCACCAATAAAGGAGCATAAGGCACCAGCTCTACACCCATTCCCTGAACAAGCAAGCTAATAAGCATGCCAGCCCCTTGTCTAGAATTTACGGAATTCAGATCTTCTAACATAGGAATGGCGTTAACAATCACAGCTCCCATGACATCTGTGGTCAATGACTTGGCCATGGAAGTGATGCATCTAGAAGCTGCTAATCTAACAGCAACATGAGAGTGTCGAATACATCTAAAAATGCAGGGAAGCAAGGTAAGTAGTCTTGGTTTCAACATCTCATTGAGCATTGGAGCAATAGACCGTACCACCTGAAAATCCAAAATAAGACTCACTGAGATAATTCAGAAACAACTGTCTAAGAAATTCTTAACCTTAGCATCCTTCAGAAAAAAAAAAATGAAGTTATCTACTACCTTAACACACTCAATAATATAAATAATTACTGTAAGCTGGAAGAAAATGGTTTAAAAAATAGAGAATACCTAAACAAGTACAACCACGTTCATCCTAAAGGAAGACTAGACTTTCCTCAATCGTTAGGGGATTAGTTAAGTTTTACCTGGATATTATTTATCAAGGTCTGAGGATCCTTCACAGATTCAATGGAGTGCATTATTTTCTGTTCATCTTCAGCAGTAACATTTTCAACAGTAGTAGGCAACAATATTTCTGTAAGATAATCCCAAAGCTTAGGAAGCTTCTCAAATAATGCAGCCCCAAGTTTCTCACAGAGACACCTTAAAACAAGTTCAGAGCCACGTCTGCTAATGAAGCCCTCAATTCTTGATCGATCGTCTGTACCAGACGGCGCATGAACTTTTGTTCTTGATTTTCTTGTATTAGTCCCAGAAGAAAGAATATCTTGTTCATCGATTACCTCCATGGAGCAAATAACAGCAGCTTGAGGTGTTTCAGAAGCGTCCATGCAGGTCAAAGTACAAATATTTTTTATTAACTTATCATTTGGCCCAGGTTTACGTAGAACACACTGACAAATTAGCTCTGCTAGTGCATCTGCTGCTTTTTGTTGTAGTATTTCCTCCTTCAAATAATTCCAAATGGTATTTGTGATTATTATATCATGTCTATGTCTCTGAATGCTATGTTTATACATCAGCAAATATTTACCTGCTCTCTTTTTATAGAAGCCATCAAAGGCAAAATGATTGGATTGAGTCTGGCTGGAAGTTCAGACATCCAAACAACTGCAGCAGCAACCATTGCAGAGACCGAGATATGCAAATTACTCTGGGAATTTTCCAAGACAGATGGAATGTTGAGAAAGATTAAAATACAATAATCTATCAAGCATAATCTTGAAGTGGCATGATGAACACCAGTAGCTAAAGATAATAGAACAGTTAGAAAAACCCTCCAATAATGATGGAAACAATTTAATTCAAAGGCAAAAATTCAATGTGGTGCACTTGCTCGTACAATATCATAGTTTGATTACCCATGTTTTATGATGGAAACTTCACCTACAACATTGTACAAAATGTGTAATGCGTAAAATGGAGGGAAAAGGCAACATGCGAAGTCAAGGATCAATGGACAGAAGTACAAATGCAAAATTCAAAATCTCTAAATACCTGAACGCATTTCAAGTACCCTGAAGTTGTCAAAAGACGTTGTTTCAATGACTCTATATCATCAATAGCCTGCCTTCCCTCCAACCCATTTTCATCAATATCTCCAATGGGTGTTGAAATTTTCGATGCAAAATTAATCGCATCATCAGCAGTCAAGTTCTCAAAGTCAATCTGAGTACCTGAAAAGGAATCCTTAAACAACCCAGATGACTCAATAGCCCGTACTAATTGTGTAGCCTCGCCACGCATCTTAGAATATGTTCTTGAAAGTTCAGTGTAAGGAAGTGGTGAATCCTTTGTAGGAAATGCAGGATCAGAGCAAGTTAAAAGATCCAACAACCATTCTCGTAAATAATTGGGCAGGCAAGAAATAACTCCATGACCTATAGAGTTCGCTTTGTTCCTTATCTCCTTGAACCAAGAAATAAGAACAATGGAGGCTACCTAATGGGATGTGAGCAATCAGATAAATTTTTTGTGCGGGGGGAAGACAGAAACAGGCAAAAAAAACTGAGATGAAACTCCAAAGTACCTGCCGCCGAACTCCAGAGGAGGATTTAAATGCATTCCATAATGAACTGATTACTATTTGCAAAGATCCTTCATTCAGCTTGGAAGCGAAAATTCCCAAGGCTGTTGCAGTGACAACTCGGGTATGAGTCACTGAGATATCCGCATCAGCACCGACAATGATCTTAGAAAAACTGGACGAAGAATCTCCATTTCTTTCATGTGAAATAGTTACCTTTGCCAACTCCATGCCTACTCTGCTGGAAGACTCATTTTCAAGTTTTACTGCTCTCATTTTAGCAGCCGCCCTAAAATGACTTTTTCTAGGAAGGGCTACTGGCCAAAATAATTTTGAACTGTCCAACGTGGAACCATACGGAGTTGTTGCAAGCTCCATCCACGATGATGCATATGATCTTGCGACAAGTTCCAGTTCCTTCACTTGAGACTAACACCAGAAGAATGAAAATATTTTCAGCAGTTCTAGCTTTTGAATAATCAAGGGTCGAAAACACATTATATACTGATACAGGAGAAACATGCAAGAGACAAAAAGATGAGAAATTGCCTTCATACAATTAAGAAAAGGAAAATAACTGGAAAGCTACAAAAGATTGATCGTCTACAATGCAAGGAGGCCAGGGTAACGCCAAAATCTATGGACAAACATTTTGACCAGAGAAAGAGAATTAAAAATAAGATACAAGAGTAACTAAGGGCCATAGCCAATTACAAATGCTCCCTCCAACTGACAAATACCCATAAGAGCAGAATCACCAAAATCCAATCTAAACCACTTTGACGGAAAAAAAAAATCCCAATAATTTCACCAAATTCAAATAAATTTCTGTAACAGCTTTTTTTTTTTTTTTTTTTTTTTTTTTTTTTTTGTGAGCAACATTGGTTTTTTTAAGGGAAAGAAGTCTCTTTTATTAAAAATAAACAAGTCTCTCTCATCAATATTGATTGGGTTAAAGAAACCCACTAAAGTACTGTTTCCAGGGAACTAGATGTGTGTGAGCATATGTTCCCTTTCCATTTTTACCTCTTTTTTTTCTTTGGGGGGGGGGGGGGGGGGGGGGGTGGTGGTGTTGTTTGACTGGAGGAAGTAGAGTCACCAAGAGTTACGAAAGGTTAACGTCTCATTAGCTTACTTCAGGGCTATATAACAAGACTACAACTGGCTTTACTTTTCTGTAGACTTGATAAACACACATACAAAGAAAAAGTATTGCATACAGTTTCACACACAAAGAAAAGCAAAAATCACAAATATAAACCATCCTAAATATGGACCCATTTCCATTAATTTGGGGAGTGAAGACTAGTTGGATACAAATACAAAGATAAAACATAAGACATAAGAACACTAAGGTAGAATGCAGTCAAGCCAGCATAAAAACGGGAGGGTGTTTATTACATTCACAACACAACAACAACAATAATTAGCGATAGCAAAAACAAAAACCTGGAGAAGAAGCCTCCAAACCCGCTCTGAACATTCCAAAATATCATCATTTGATTCTAAAAGCAAATTCTGAAACACAATTCGAAGAGTGTCACCCAAAATGGTAGTCGGCCAAATGGCAGTAGAAGGCACAGAAATATTTTGTTTCAATCCTGCTTCTAGCAACCGTTCCTGTAAAATTGAATATTGGTTGATGAAAGAAATGAAAAAATCAATATCAATTTAGCATGGAACATGTAAATGTAATGAACGTTGTACTGAACTAACTACAATTTTTCCATGGAAAATAATTAGAACATTGAAGATATTCTACCAAAGTACGTATAGCTGAATAACGAACTGATGTGATACTGTGCCTCATAAATGGCCATAACCTTGGCGCCAATGATGTTAATGCATATGGATTTTCTTGCAGACATGTGCCCTCTGGGGTATCATGCACACGAATAGCTTCATTTAGATCATACTCTTGGGTCTCTCTTAAGGTTAATGCCTCAAACATGTTCGGAAACATCTCTGTCTGGGAATAGATTTCCGCCAATAGATTCATTACACTGCATAATAAATGGAAAGCCAGGAGACAATTTGTGATGAGGATGAAATGGGTAAATTAGAGCGTCCAAGTTTATAAATGGATTTTCGAAAAAAGATTGCATCGAGTCATAATGAAATCAATCATCTCTTAAATTACTTATTGGCCCAAAATACTTAAGTTGATGGGTAAGGTAAATTTAATATTATATCATCTAACTCCTTTCACTTGTGGACTTGAAATACGTAGAAAACTCAACAAGTGGAAATCAATATTAATTGGGAGAAAATAATACTATAGGGTTTGAACATAAGATTCCTCAACCACCTACTCTGATATCATCTTAAATCACCCATCAATCCAAAAACTTAAACTGATTGGTAAAAGTAAATTTAATACTATATCATCCAACAATTTCATTTTCACATTTTCAACTTGTACCATTGACCACCATTATCATAATCCTAGCCAACAATCAAATTAACAACAGTGACAATGAATATTGAATATAGCAAGTATAGCACATAATGAGAAAGCAAAGGCCAAGAAGTTAAAACTTGTTGGACAGGTGTTGATTCTACTGTGTCAGGAAAATTCTTTTCAGGTGGAAAACTAATGTGTCAAGAAAATTGGAAATGATTCATTACAAGAACTAGAAAAGGGATTGCCCAAGAACCTGACTCATTTCAACAATGAAAAAAAATCTTCATAAATTGGCTTCAAAAGTTAATCGTACATTGTTCACCCAAATTACCCACAATATAGCCAGTATGCCACGCACCCACAAGCCACAAAGATCCTTAACTAAGATGCTCTTCTTATAAACAATCCATCAAGGTGTTTGTTGATCCATTGGCATTGGCTTTGACTCAGACCAAAGCCAACGACTGATCGATAGTCGACGGTTTTGGAGGGGTAAGGTACATCGATTAATCAACTATGCCGGTAGTCGGTCGGTTTTGTGAATGTAGTGAAGTGAATAAAAATAACAACAGACAAAAAACCAAAACTACATTCCTAAAGGAAGAAGAAAAGAAGAAATAAAAAGGAAACGAGAAATGGAGACAAGGAAGTTAAGAAAAGACAAAGAAAATGGAGAAGTAAAGCAAAAGGGAGACGAAAAAGAAGAAGGGAAGAAAGAGAATAGAAGGTGGAGGTTGCATTGGTGGTGGTCAGCTAGTGACGGCGGCATTAAGCTCTCTCAAGCGAAAATGGTTGTAGAAAAAAGAAAGAAAGAAAAGTGATGGAGATGAAGGAGTTTGGATGGTCGACGACAGAAATTGGGAGGTGAAAGAATTCAAAAGATTGAAAATAAAAATAATTTATTTATAAAAAAAAATAGGTAATCATTAATCAGATGGATATGATGTACAGGAATCCAGGCCTAGATGATTAAGAAATGAATGTTGAATAGATAATACTAGGATTGTTCTACTTCTCAGTGTTCTGTGTGAGTGCGGTGAGGTCCAAATTCCCTTTGAATTAGAACCCTGATGTGGCATAGGAAAAACAATGTGCTCCTATGTAATTGTAAAAATAATGTAGTACGACTCCTTGTCAATATTTTGTGTTGTAAACAAGATTTGACATTATTGTTGTTTTTTGTAAGAGTTTGTTGCAGCAACATGAAAAGAAAACCAATCGTTTCACTTTTTTTTCAAATAAAAACCTATTAGTCAAAAAGTACAAAAGATGGCAGGAGGATAAGATACCCCCCCCCCCCCCAAAAAAAAAAAAAACTCGGCAGGAAAGTCAAACAAGATCTCTAATTGCGCAACTGGATATGAGGTGAAGAGTAGCATTAATGAAGATGATTTTCTTGGAGAAAGCCTAGACTCAGAAATTTTATTAATGAGAAAAACAATTGGGGAAACGAGTATACTTATCACAAAACTTACGGCTTAGAAATAAACTACAGCCATTACATAAAAAACTTAAAATAAATCCTCACTAAAGAGGAATGCCTAAAGACTTTAAACAGACAGAAAAACATTTCAGTAATCCCTAAATAACCCCTACATTAAACATCTTCTTTTTACTCGAATGAATTCTACCAAGACAGACATGGGGGTTATATCTAAACATTACCTGCTGGTGGATGGACTTAGATCATCCAAATCAAGCAGGATATCCCAGAGCAACATCACAATTGAATGCAAGGTCGGACCCTTGAGAGAAACAATAGAAGCAGCGGCTGGTATTAAAGCATCTGCTGCAACAGCCTGGACATCATCATCTGGGTCCTCAAGCCCTGCTTTACACGCAGGGAGAACGCGTGAAAGCAAATCATGAAGAAGTTCCTGGAACAAAGAGAAAAGCAGCAAGATGATAGACATGTGAAGCATGAACAACAATACTAGAGTCCAAACCCCAAAGTATTGGAATGAAATATCCTTTATTAATAAAAAGAAAAAGACAGAAGATGACAAAAAAGTTCTCATAAAGCCATCAATATTACAAGAGATTCATTTTTGGTCTCACCCAATCAGCCAATCCTGCAAAAGGGTTTTCTTGTCATTTTTTCTCTCTATTTCAAAAATTACCGTACAACTAAAGCTCCCATTCTCCTTTGAGTTGAGCTACATATTCCCAGGAGGATTTCATGGCAAAACCAAAGCTATGGACCAAAAACAGACTAATGCTCAAACTACAAAATATTATAATTCTATTATTGTAAATATGTTTGTTACATTTTCCTTTTTAAGGTTTTCCTACTTTCCTTATTTGGTTACCATTGTATCTTGTATATAGTTTTCTTTAGTGAATGAATGTGATGTACTGATTCTTTCTCAAACCAAAGTGTTTTACATGGTATCAAAGTGTTCGAGAAAATTAGAGTTTTGAGTACGGTTTTAGAATTTAGGACCCTTTTTGTGTTACATCTAGGGTTTTGCAGAGGGGGTGGGTTTATGCTTTTCTCCACCATCACCATCATTGTTTTGTTTGTCGTCTTCAATCGTCGCCGCCACCGGAAGTTGTTCTTTTTTCTTCACCTTTTTTTTCTCAACATCGCCCAGTCCAAAGAGGAGCCCAACCATCGATCTACCTAGCCCCAAAATTTCGAAGCCATCTGACCAAAATGTGAGATTCACGAAGCTGCCCCTTCCTCCGCCCCCAAATCCACGTTCCGGCACATTTGGCCGTGTGCTTGTCTTTTTTGGTTCGTTTTCTACGGGGTTGTTTCCTCTCTTTGTGTGGTGTGATTGTTTGGGTTATGAACTCATTGTTTGTAGTTCGTTCAAAGAAAAATATCTCTTTGGAAAGTTAGGGCTTGCTTCAACACAGCTTTCCTTTAGATTTTAATCATTCTGTCAGTTTTTGGAGGTAATGGCTGACAAAAAACCAGTAGTCACATCAGAGATGATTCCTATGTTGTCAAAAGTAACTGAACACAAGTTGAATGGATCAAATTACTATTCATGGAGATCAAATGTTTGCCACTTTATTAGAAGCATTGAGATGGATGAGCACATCACAGAAGAGCCACCAATTTATGCTACTAAAAGCTTTGGTTGCAGGACGATTCAAGAATGATTTTACAAATCAAAACTTCAATTAACCATGAAATCGTTGAGCTAGTAAATCAAGAACTACTGGAATATCTGGATTTTCTTTATTTCGGAAAAGAAAACATTAGTAGAGTGTGTGATGTTTGTAAGGCTCTATATCAACTTGATCAATGAGAAAAATCTCTCACGAGTTACTTTATGAAGGTCAAAAATACGCGTGCAGGATTCAATGCCTAGATGCCAATTAGCACTAATCCAAAAGTTCTCATGGCTCAACGTGAACAATTATTCATCATGAGTTTCTTAGTTGGTCTTGCACCTAAATATGAGACGGTCAAAGATCAAGTTTTGTCAAGCTCAAAAATCTCATTGTTGGAAGAAGCCGAATACTTCGTACAGAGTAATAAGGGGTTTGGATCAAATACCTCGTACAGAGTAATAAGGGGTTTGGATCAAATACCTCCAAAGGTTATCCAAATAACAAACAAATTCAAGAGATGTCGTTTGCTATTACTATCGTAAACCTAGCCACACCAAAAGCGAGTGCAAAAGATTGTTGAATATGGATCAAAGAGTGCCATCTGCAAATGTTGTTTCTACTTCTAATAATCCTGACAAGTCAATTACAATTTCTTCAGAGAAGTTTGCTAAGTTTCAAATGTATCAGAAGTCAGTGACAGCATAACCCTGTACTCCCATTACTGACATTGCTGAGACAGGTAACATCTCTAAATGCCTTCTTTCAGCCATTTAGAAATGGGTCATTGACTTTGGCACTACAGACCATATGACAGGTAACCCCAGTCTATTCTCTAACCTTTGTACATGTACCTCTAACATCTCTAAATGCCTTCTTTCAGCCATTTAGAAATGGGTCATTGACTTTGGCACTACAGACCATATGACAGGTAACCCCAGTCTATTCTCTAACCTTTGTACATGTACCTCTTCGCCTAATGTCACTATAGCTGATGGAACCTCCACTCCTGTGATAGGATTGGAAACCAGCCGTCTTACTAAATCAATTTCTTTGTCTTCATTTTTTAAACTTACTATAGTTCTCTTTTAATTTGATTTTGGTCAGCAAACTCACTCCCGATCTTAATTGTTGTGTCTCCTTTTTTTCCTGATTATTGCTTATTTCAAGATCTTACGACAAAGTAGACTATTGGTAAAGAGCGTGAATTAGGAGGTCTTTACATTTTTTAATCACAAATACCTACAACCATCACATGCTCTAGCATGCCACTTCCTGTTGAAAAACATTGTCGGTTGGGCATCCATCTATCTCTATCTTGAAGAGTCTGCGTCCCCAATTTCAGCATTTGTCTTCCTTAGATTATGAGTCATGTCAGTTTACTAAATTTCATCGTTTGAGTTTGTATCCTCAAGTCAATAAATGAGCTAGTGCTCTGTTTGAATTAGTTCATTATGATGTTTGGGGCTCGTGTCCTATTGAGTCCAAAGGAGGGTTTCAGTATTTTTACATTTGTCGATGATTATTTTTGTGTAAGGAGTAACAGGGTTATAATTAACTTTCGTGCTGAAATTCGAACTCAGTTGAGTGGTGCTCTTAAAATCTTAAAGAGTGATAATGCTAAGGAATATTTCTCTCATGCACTCAAGTCTTATTTAGATTCTCATGGCATTCTTCATCACTCTTCTTGTATCGATACTCCATCCCAAAATGGGGTTGCAGAACGAAAGAATCGTCATCTTTTTAACCGCCAGAGCCTTAATGTTTCAGATGCATGTTCCAAAATCTTTTTGGGTGATGTTGTTTCACCAGCATGTTTTTTAATAAATTGCATGCCCTCTTTCTTTCTTAAGGATGAGATACTCCATCACAACATTTGTTTCCCATTCCACCCAAAATATTTGGTTGGACCTGCTTTGTTCGAGATGTGATAATCACCACACCAACATCAACACGTGATGATGCTTTAGGTATCCAGTTGCTAAAGACTTTTCTCCATAGCCAATTCCAAACAAAAGATTTGGGCATCTTGAAATACTTACTAGGAATTGAGGTAATAAGAAGCGAGAGAGAAACACTATTATCACATAGAAAATATGTACTTGACCCATTGACTGAAACAGGGAAGCTAGGGGCTAAGCCATGTAGTATCCTAATGATGCCCAACTTACAGCTCATAAACGATGAAGAATTGCTAAAAGATTTAGAAAGATATAGGAGGTTACCAGGAAAGCTTAATTACCTTACAGTGACTCGACCTAACATAGACTATTCAATGAGTATTATGAGCCAGTATATGTCATGTCCTACTGTTTATCATTTGGGTGCAGTGGAACAAATTTTGTGTTATCTGAAGGTTGCTCTCGGGCTTGGTTTATTATATAAGGATCATGCTCATACTAATTTTAAATGTTTCACATACATCGATTAGGCAAGATCTAAAGAAGACAAAAAATCAACTTCAGGATATTGTGACTATGTTAATAGTAATTTGATTTCTTGAAAGAGTAAGAAACAAAATGTGCTATCACGTTCCAGAACGAAATCAGAATATAGTAGTACAATGGAACAGTCTGCGTGAATTCTTTTTTAAATGGAATAGTTTGTGTGAATTGATTTAGATATATCAACTTCTTGTTGAGTTGGGATTTGAAATCAACACACCAACAAAATTGTGGTGTGATAATCAAGCAGAATTTCATATTGCATCTAATCCAGTGTTCCATGGGGAGCAAAACCTATTGAAGTTGATTGTCATTTTGAAATATGTGAAGACCGGGGAACAACTAAGAGGTATCTTCACGAAAGCATTGAATGGAACACATATAGATAATCTATAAAACAAATTGGGCATGATTAACATAAATGCTCCGACTTGAGGGGGAGTGTTATAATTCTATTATTGCAAATATGTTTGTTATATTTTCCTATTTTAGGTTTTTCTACCCTTTCCTTATTTGGTCACCATTGTATCTTGTATTCTTTAGTGAATGAATGTGATATACCAATTCTCTCTCAAACCTACGTGTTTTACAAAAAAGAAAACAAGGAAATTACAAGAACTAGGGATAAGTAGGCGCAACCGGCAATCCAACTAGGTTGCCACACTCATAGCACCCTCTTTTTTTTTATTAAGTTAGGTCTTTGGTTGTTTCTTTCGTTACTCTTTTCGCGTATTGGTCTTAGTAAGCCCCTTTCCATTTTATGATTTTGCTCAACAAAAGATTGGTTTCTATAATAACAAACCAAGGTTGATTTGGGTGAATGCAGTAAAACCTTTGCCACAGATCTCTGGTTTGAAAGAAACCAAAGAGTATTTCAAGAATCTTGGCCAATTTATTTTGAGATAACTCGACTCGACGCCTTCTCGTGACGATCCCTATCAAAAACTTTCGAAGCGTCCATTCAAGATAATCGTCTAACTCGGAAGGCCTCCATCGTTCCTCCATTTCAATCTTGATTTATCTCATAGTCTTTGCTGTTTTTACTTCACTACTTTTCTTTGCATTGGTTTCAAGTTTGTAATATTTTATTTTAGCTTTGTGGTGGGTCCTAATGGGTTTGGGAACCTATCTCTTATTTATCTTTACTAATTTTAGATATGATAGAGAGTGCTAAGGAGGGGTCAACCTAATTAAGATGTCTGGGTGCACTCATTGATCATCTCTTATGTCTCTTCATTGTATCGCCACTTTCTTTGTATTGTCCATTCATTATCTGAGTGTAGAGGCTTGTTTCTTTTTTCAAAATGATTAATAATAAAATAAATAAATTATTTAAGAACTGCAATGAAAATTCTTGATGTCCCTCGGAAAGGACTGTTGTATACTGACGGTTCAAATAAAAAAAAACGTCGAAATTTAACCATGGTGTCACAACGGAGGAAACGACACCATTTCCAGCTTTCGTCTGAATAAACACACTAATTGGGGGATATATAGATGTTCGTATAGGACATGCTCCTTGTACCTTGTCGTTGTTGATTCCCCTCCACCAAACTAACCAATAAACGAATTTTATACCCGAACGTTTACTTCTCAAGACCTCTTTGCAAAGCTTTGTGGGAAAATCTCTGCTCTTTTCACCAAAGATTTTATTGCTGGTCTGCTAGAGAATAACCCTGATGTTTCCAGCTTCCATGACCAATCTAAGAGGCAAGACAGAAAGCTCCCACAAGAGAAGTTCAACATAAACCTTTATGTTATGATGGGAGATGCATTAAATACAAAGGCCCCAAGATCATCCAGTAAGAGCTGCTCTCGGGAGATGAATCCAATTATTCAAAGAAAGAACAAAAACAACAAACTCCAGCAACTGGGTACGGGAGGGTGCAAATTGTGAACTTAATTTCAACAAGAAATTAGACATGGAAGAATATGTAGATAAGATACTGAATCTATACGGCCTGTTTAAATACATGGACCGCATAAAAGAAAATTGGTTGGCAGTTTTAAAGATCAAAAGCATGTAAGCCACAACCTCATTGATTACATGGGACCACATAAAGAAAAAGAAAATAAGTTGGCAGTGTTGAAGCTCAAAAGTGTGTAAACATCGACTTGGTGAGACCAACTACAATCCAAACAATAACATTTGTTGTTGAAACTCTTACCAGAGATGCATACTTTTTTTTCAAAAGGATATGAAACTTTCCATTAAAATAATGGAAGAGAATAATACAGAACCAAAACAAAAAACAAAAAACAGTGAGTAAAAATACATACTTATATATCTTTTGAAAAAAAAAATACATGCTTATATAGAGCAAAGGGCTATGTTTTAAAGACAAATGCAATCACTTCAAATTTGCATAAATCCTTAGTGCAAAAGTCAACAAAGAACTTAGAAAGAAAATCCTACAAGGAGACAATAGTCCGAGCAACCTTGAAGCGGACAGCCTAATCAATTACTTTTCTTGAAAAGGTATCTGATTTCTTTTGAACCAGATTTCAGTAAGGAAGGCTTTCGTAGTTTAAGTCCTCAAGAATAGCTATTGCACCCCTGAAATTGTTGACCAACAAACACAAACGCCCACTTTGCTATCCCATTCAATTAATGTGTCTTGAGAAATGATCCATGCTTGGAAGGTGCCTCAAATCATCCTCTAGAATAAAGCCTTGTTGATTTAGTTTAAATGGTCACCAGTATAAATCTTCACAATGAGAAGAAATCCCAAAGGTCCAGTTACAACTCAAATTCTAGCCAAAATTGAATCAGCAGGTGTGGAGGTAAAAACAACCCACAAATAAATAGTGTTAGCATTCCTTCTCCCAACAAATCCACTATGTGCAGGCTCTATTCCACTTTCACTGCCACATGTCCAATTTCTTCATGGTTGTCGAACTTGAATCCACCGAGTAATATTAAAAACTCCACCAACATACCAAGGATCTTCAATATAAAGAAACAAAGATTCAATTCTTCCCATAAGAAATCCCTTTCACGATGCAATTGAATCAACCGAGTAATATTAAAAACTACTCCAACGTACCAAGAATGAATTCCTATTATTATGAACTTCTCATGATGCAATTGAAAAGAATACAAGTTCACCAAATCTACTTTAATGATCTTCGTAGCTGTCTTTTCAATACTGAAGTCCCTCTTAACATTTTAGCCTTGATGTCTAACATCAAACCAAATAACAAACCTTTAACCAACCTTTACCCTTAAGGCCCTCCTCACACGCATAAAGCATAGCGAGGTTCAGGGATTCTATTTAGATAAAATAACCTATGCTAAATCACGAAACCCAACATAATACCAGAAAGCTACTAGACATACAAGTAGGGACAAAATTATACCTTTCGTACGGCAACCAAATACTTTATGCCTAAAAGACTCCCATGACGAATTTCCCATTCTTGCCTGAACTGAATAAAGGAATAAAAGTAGTGTTAAAAACAACAAACAGATGCTTTAGAATTGGATTGTTTCACAAAATCAATCATACTCATAAACAACAATACCATATTTAGCAATTGTAGACGTACTTACTTGAAACTTACCTGCATTTGCAGCAAGATATGTAATGTTTCGTTAACTAACGTAGGATGCATGTACTTGAACACTGCACCCAATGCTTGGGCGCAGGTTTCACGCACAGGGGCAACAACTTGATCAGATACATAATCTCCAAACCTGCAAGATATATAGAGAGAACAGCATCTCTCAACAAATGGAAAATAATTTTGACTCTAATCTCAGTAAATGAAAAGGACCACAAAAAAGTGATAAGATAAACCTAGAAAATTACAGTCTAAGCAAGCAATAAAATCATACCGATCTAGAAGTAAAATACACAACAGACGAATCGCACAATCTTGAAGAAATTCAAAATTTTTCAGCCAAGAATGCCTAGTCAATTTAACCAAATTCCTCAGCTCGCGATTTTCAGAAAAGTTTGTCAGCATAGTAGTATCCTCACAAGGTAATTTACTATCAGGGCACTCCTCGGCCGCTGCAGCGGGTGTATCAACATGCGGATAACATGAACCATTGGGATGATCCTCCACCTTTACAGAGCAAATTTCATATTGAACTCCAGACTGATCATCAGGCATAAGCCTTTCATCAGTTTCAACTTTCAAATTGACCCCTAAGTTAATGTCCTCGTGGGCACTGACCATCACATTGACATGGGGACATGAGGCATCTTCAAACTTCGGCCTTTTCAGTTTAAATTCAAATTCGTCCTCAATCAACTGTGTATTTAAATCAATATCTCTTTCTCGCTTGAACTTATTTGGCATGCTTCCATCTTCTAACGTGGAGAATGAAGTACCGTCTATGCTAATGTCAGGCAACAGTACTCCAGCACAACCTCCTTGATGGGTCAAAATTTCTCTTAGGGCCATCACACTACCATGACGGACTTCCCAATCTGATATTTTATAAGTAAAAGGTTAAATAAATACGGTAACTCAGTAAAAGAGAAATCACTGTCAGTATATCCAATATTTAGAGAGTAATATGAAAATTCTTACTAGAATCAAACATATCAAGAAGAATTTGCTCGACAAAATTATGGAAAGGCCATTGTCCATCACCATCATGATCACCAGAATCGTCATCATTATTTACACTCACAGCTGACTGCAGATGGATCACCAACAATTACTTCACTTTCAATTTGTATACAAGTTAAAATAATAGGCAGAGAAATGGAGAAGTTAATGAAAAAAAAATCCAGGTAAGTAAAGAAAATAGAAATTAACTCGGTAGAAAAACTGAGCAACCATCGTATATTAAGAATTTCAGACATGGTTATCACCAACCTGTGGAAGCCACAGTAATATATAAACCATAGACATCACTGACTACCACTGTTTTTAATTTCACTCTTCATACTATGTTCAATAACAGAACTTCTTTCTCATAGAGACATAGAAGATAGATGAGGCTTTCATTTTCACTCAGGTAGCTTCTTTGGGATGGTTGGTGAGGGAATAGAAGAAAATGGAGAGTTATAAACGAAAGAAAATATAGCACGACTGCACAAAAATCATGCCTCAAGGTGCTTGCAGAAATTTTCTTTTGGAGCTTATTGAGATCTGATTTCCAGGCTCTTTTTGCTGAATGAATGGAAGGCTTAATGCTTGCATCAAAGAAAACTTTACTTGCTTAGTTCAGAAGATGTTTCATTTGTCAAAGCCTCAAAGACTTTCAGCCAATCAGCTTAACCACTTCGATTTACAAGATTATCAATAAGGTACTTA
Source organism: Cucumis melo (assembly GCF_025177605.1). Taxonomy (NCBI): domain Eukaryota; kingdom Viridiplantae; phylum Streptophyta; class Magnoliopsida; order Cucurbitales; family Cucurbitaceae; genus Cucumis; species Cucumis melo. Next base: position 16,072,479 of record NC_066862.1, read on the forward strand.
CATCTAATCCAAAAAAAAAAAAAGAAATCAATTAAGTACTTACTGGAAGATTGAAGGAAGTCATGCCTAGTACTAATTCTTCCTCCTCCCATGCTTTTATTGAAGGGAGTCAAATAACAAATCCAATTCTTATAGTTAATGAGATTGTGGAGTATCATTCCAACAAGAAAAAGGGTTCAACTGGATTTTCTCGAAGATGCTTTCATGCATTAAAGGATTTTTTAACAAAAATAATAGAGGGAAAAAGATGGAAGGAGCCTCCCAAAAATGGCCAACTTACTTAAAGGTAATGCCTTTTCTCCTTCCGAAGGAGAAGAAAACTATTCATATGAAGCTACCTTTTTTACTTCCAAAAACCATGGCATAATCAAATCAAAAACCATCAGATTAGGTTTTAGGAACTGGGGAGAGATATACTCAATTGAATGAGGCCGAAAAACATCCACTTCCTCTTTATGAAACTTAATTGATAGTTTGCTTTGTGCTCACGGCACAGCTCCTTGATGTTCAGCTTTCCTTTTCTTAGACACGGTTGTTACGCTTTTTCCTTCTTGTCTACAAAAATATCAAAAGATCCATCCAAAGAATCTTCTTCCATCAGAAAACAAATGTTCATTAAGAATGTAAATAAGAAGGTTAATGAGGTCATTCGGTAAAGTTGTAAACCACTGTGGTAATAATCTCCATCCAAATTCTGACTGAACATAAAGGTGATGGACAAATGACTTTGGATCTCATTGGTTGTTTTAAAAATTGTGTGGCAATGAGGAGATGGCTTCAAGTAAGGTAAACGGCACAGCACTGAATTTGTCAAAGGTGCGGTGGCTAAGCTCCCAAAGGAAAATTATGGTTTTTTTTGGGTTAAAATCTGTCAATCTCATGTCTTGATATAGACGCAGAGTTTCTGATGAATTATTGTCCAAATCGAGCAGCAGTGAGTTCAAAGATGAAAAAACCTTTGTGTGCCAAGTTTCCATGGGTCTATTTCATTATTAGTGAGGATGTTTCTCAATCCAAGATTCCACCCTCCATGTTGTTCATTCATTGTGCCCTGTATGGAGATTAGCATAGACAATTTTAAAAAAAAAAAAAAAAAGAAGGTGATGAATTGAACTACTAAGGTCTCTTCTTTCAAGTTTTCAACCAACAATCATACCAGAATGATGTATTAGCCAGGCTACCCACCAATCTCCAGCTCTCCATGGCCTCCTTGTATAAGCAGGAAATCTATCATTTGGCCACAAACTCAAGGGGGTTTTCCATACTTTGCATCCATCATTTTACGCCATAAGGCATTCTCTTCCTATTAGTATCTCCTTTACCCACTTAGCTAATAAAGGTCTGTTCTTTCCGAACGACCAGTGTAACCCAAAGCCACCTTGAGTGATAGATCAGGTGACTTCTTCCCATCCCACAAGGAATACTCTGGTTTCGTTAGAATCCCATCCACAAAGGAACTTTTAATATAATCTTTCAACAATCAATGCAACCTTCAAAGGTATCTTCCCAGAAATATGTGGGGAACTTCGATAATCTGGCTTGTAAAAGGTAAGACAACCCTCCTTGATATGTGTAATTGTATCTATTGGTGGAGCCCTTTTTCAATTTTCTCAACAATTGGGGCCCAAGAGGATAAAGATCAAGGTCTATTGTACAACGGAAAAAGAGCAAGGTAGGTGTTCTGCCATTGCCCTTGACTACAATCAAGCTTTTCAGATACAAGTCAACAACCTCCATTTGACCTTTATCCAAATGATTTATGATTTCTGATTTATATTCAACGTGGAGCCCTCTCAATTCAACAAGGCCAAAGGAGTTTTCAAGTGCCAAACAATCCGTGAATAAAAAAAGAATGGTGTTATCGGCAAATCGTTGGACTCGTTCATTCAAACCAAAGCTTTAACAGAAAAACTTGAGCGCCAACTAAGCTTGAGAAAAAGCCCACAAAAGGGTAGGTTGCAAGACTATGCAGAAACCAAACAAAGAGGGCAGGACATTGGATGAAGAAAAACCCACCATATGCACCAATAGCCTTTGACATCCTTAAAAAGATATAATCTCGGAGAAAGTAGCATAGACCCAAAGTACAAAAGAGAAACATATATTAATAGAACAAAAGAGAGACAGCCTAAGGACAAGGGGCAAGAGAGCCCTCCTCAAGAAAAACTAAAGAATAAGGGCCTTCCAATTGTGGAAAATCATGGACAGGCTGTAATTACAAAAGTGCTTTGTGTAATTTGTACTCCACCTAAACCCTTAAATTCACTTCTTATTCCATTGGGATCTAAAACTACTCAAGGCAAGATATTTTTGCATAGCAGCAGCTTTCCTGATTTTCTCCTCTTTTAATGGTTTTACTGGAGACAAAATTTGTCTAAACAAGCATAGAGTAACAGCTTTCCCTAATGTTTATCTGAAGAGCATTCAAAAAGAGGTGCTTATAGTCTTCCAAGGAGCTTTCACCAAAAAGAGCACAAACAAGATAATGCATGGTTAAGGAACCTTTTTACACTTTGTCGCCCGTGTTCAACCCTCTTTGGGAAATATCTAGAAAAGACCTTTGCTTATTTAAGAATATTAGTTTTTAAAGTGGCCTCTTGACCAACGAGTTTTGATTGAGGGATTCTTCCATTTCAGGGAGCAGAAAGACATAGATTTGCAAGTCAAGAATCCACTACATTAAGATATGTTCCTGCCCCATTCTTTAAGTGATCAATGATTCCCCTCCCTGTTTGGGGTTGGTCCCCGTAGGTTAAATTGACATCTCTAACTACCATTCAACATCCTCTTATAATAGTAATGACTCCAACAAATTACACAACCAATCCAAACATCAGAATAAGTATAGGAGCCAAACAATACTGATACATACATTTGATACAAGCAAAAAGCACCAAGAAAAGCACTAGAAGCCTTGTAGAAAAAGCAAAGGAATAGGTCAGGTAGCCATTCAAAGAGATGATAGAAGGATAGTACCTTTTGTGAACTTAATATGTCCGGACCTGAGCCCCTTGGTGTTTCCACTAGTTGGGTGCCTGCTACATCTGCCTCTCCTTCCTCAGACCAATGTTTTGACTGGTCCTTGGAGTTTATTTTTGCTTTCCGTTTCAGAAGGTTCATTTCTCGAGCACTAGGCCTTTTGGATACAATATATGGGACCATATTAGCAACAAACTGTTGGATATTATGTATAGATTTTGATGGAAACATCTGCCTGTCTCCACCATTACCATACATGTTAACCTTGTCCAAAATAAGGTCTTCATCTCTTATCATGTCATTAACATCTATGAATTGCTCACACGCATCTAAACCTGTGCAATAGGAACAGAGATGGTTAGCTAACAAGAAAACATTATAAATAAATAAATAAAGTATCTAAGAGAACAAACATTGATAAATGGAAATCAAATGCAAGTGGGTAATCAAGATGAAGAATAAGGTACAAAATTCAAAAATATTTGAAGCATGTATAATATTGAATCAATATTGGGGAACTCCAACAATGAGCTTACAAAGCACAAAAAAATCATAATAATTAAAATAAATAATCGATTATGCTCAACAATATCCAATCTTGAACTAAACAATCCATTTCTGCACAGAAAAGGGTCCTTTCTTCGACCCCTGTTACAATTGGAATTAGAACGACCCAAATTCACTTCTTTTTCTTTTGATATCAATGAGTGTAGGTGCGAGCTTACACGCACCTCAACTAATCTCACAGGACAACCAGTCTAACCCGACAATGTTTGGTTGTTAAAGAAACTCATAGGACATTGATTCCTGGATAGATGACCACCATAGATTGAACCCTTGACCCTTAGTCATTTTATTGAGACTATGTCTCCTTTTTACCACTAGGCCAACCCTGACCCAAGTTCACTTTTACTCTATGGTTTTTCTTTTTCATAGTTGCCTCTTCAACCAAGATAGGAACTTCACAAACACTCAAAAGGAAAAGCTCATAGATCATTCTCATGTCCAAAACTTCTAATGATTGAGTCATCCTAGAAGACTATGTTGGCACACTATCAAAGGGTAAGACAAAAGTTAGTCAATTGATTGAGAAAATGAATTAGTAGTTCTTCTCTTCTACTTCAATCATTTTCTAAATTACTGTTTGTACACTTCTTTGTGTTTGAATTTGACCTTTTTTCCTTGGTGGAACTTTGTAACTTTGAACATTAGTCTCTTTAGTCTTTCATGTTAGCAATTTTTTTGATAAGACACAATTTCATTGATAAATGAAATATCAAAGAATATCCAATACTACAAAGGAACCAATCATATGGTATAAAAAGGTGTTTCCAATCAGCAATAAGAAAGGAAAACAATGACATTTAAAAGCCGATATATCCTTACACAAACAAAAAAAAGGCATTATAATATAGATTACAATGTAGATTGCATACAATGCTTACATCATCATATATCATTTTCAAATATCATATATCATATATCATTTTCAAATATCATATATCATATATCATTTTCAAATATCATATATCATATATCATTTTCAAATGCATGCATGTGAGTATGCTAACCTAAACGACGACGAAGGTTTTGTTTTTGACGAGCCAATCGCTCCTTTGGACTTTTGATGTTTTCACTGGTGACATCAAACTCCTGCAAGGTTATATTTAAAAATTAATTCACAAACCCTTAAAACTCATGAGTCTTTCCTGCTTCATTAAAACACATCATTTCGAAATTTAAATCGAAAAACTTTCGACTTTAAGTTTATTTGCACAATTAGGTCTTTTCGCATACAAAATATACTGGAAATAGGTTGAAAGTCTTCTTCTTGCACTCAGAAAAATCCCAACAAAAATACGAAAACAAGGGAAAAGGATCCATGATGCAATCTGTCTCAAAATGAAAAGTTCACAAGTCCTTACAAGCCAAACAACGTTAAGATAACAATTAAAGAAAATACAAAAAAACAAAGATAAATTCCACTCATCCAAGAGATTCAGTTGAGTCTCAAACCAGCTTCACCACCCATTTCTTTCCTCTAGTTCTCCTTCACAAATACCCTACACAAACCCCTACCAGCCCCCACACTAACCAACTGTTCAAAATAAAGTCATCTTTTAGTTCGGACATATGTATAGTAGGAGGTCTCACAAAATACTTTACAACTTAGGATGATGATCAGGCCAATTAGCTAATCCTCCTTCTTCTAATAACCCTATCCTACCACAGCTACAAGGGCCATAAGAATAGCAATTCATATAAAAGTATATAAGATCGTAACTGGTATGCTGAAAACTAACAAGTAATAAATAGAAATAGATATAGCAGAAAAAGATTGGCAGAAGATTCATGGGGTGGTTTAGATCATGTCAAAGTTTGAGAAGTGTTGGAAGCTTGTTTGTAGTAAGAAAGAATATTGGTGCATGAACTCTTCGGAAACTTCTCATTTAATCGATGGATAATATTCCTCTTTTTAATTAAAAAATAGAATTATATATATTTGCACAAAATAAACTACTAAAATAGATGGATCACCTGTCCTCCAGATGCCACCAAGGCGCCAAATTCAAGCACATTATTCATATCAAAACTGTTGTGAAGAAAATGCAGCATTCAGTAAGTAAACTACTGACATGATGCATCTGCATAAATTAGAAACTCTGAAAACAAAGAAAAACCTTTTAAACGCAGACTGAACATCAGAAATTGCCAGGACATCCTCGATACTAACAGACAAGCCAGCCTCAGAAATTTTTAATCCAACACAGTCAATGAGCTCAGACACAGATGTGTGCTTAACATTCTGTGCAATAGCCCCAATAGCATGTGCAGCCGCAACCCGTGTATCCCAATTTTTACTACGTAAATACTGAGATACCTGTTTACATAATCTTACGGTTAAAGAATGATTCAACAAGATAAATTCCATTCCAACCGATTCTTCAACCGAAAATACAAAGTATGCAACCCATTACCCAAATAAATAACAATAATAACGTCAAAATAAAAGTTGATATGAAACCTCAAAAAATTAAACCTTTTTCAAAAGAGACGTCAAGTCCTGAGGATGGGATTTTGCAATTTCCCCCAACTGACGAGCTGCAGTAAATCTTGTAGCTTGTGTTGAACCAGCTATTAGGATTCCGTTAAGGAAAAACCCAACTCAAATGTGAAAATTAATGGAGATATAACAATCAGTTTCATTACAAGAACATCAGAAATAAGAAGGATACTATCCAAGAGAGTTAGAAGACGATGAAGTCGGGACGACTGCTGTGCCATGATAAAACATTCCTAGCACGATGGTGAACTTCTCCTAATAAGAACTAATAAAAAATTTCTCGGAACCGCACGACTGACCGTGACCACCATCAAGTCCCGTTCACTCCGCTAAGCCCTACACTCAATAAAAAGAACAAAAAGCTAAACACCCATGAGAGATTTAAGCCTTCAAAGAACAAGCACTTGAGTTATAAGCGGGGAATCGAATGTCTAAGGAGGAATTGGTTCTGGGTCAATGACATTTCGTAAAGAAATTGCAGATTTCGAATACCCTTAAACGAATTGGAGTTGTAAGCCCCAACGATCTACGAAATGTTGAAAATATGGAAGGATTTGAGATGGTAAAGAGAAGAAGTTAGTGTGATTAGGGTTACCTTGAAAGAGATGAAGAGATGAAATGGGATTGAACAAAACTTGTTGTGTTGAATGTTTCTTCCTTCTCCAACTTGGTGAATGGTGCTCAGTCGATAACCGACGACGAAAACCCTTCTTCCCTCCCTCGTGGTTGCATGAGTTGCATTTTATATAATTTGAACATTTTTTCATGATATGTGTTTCTTTTAGCATAAAAATGTTTTTTTTCTTTTTTACATGTTTGAATGAAAATCCAACATCTAACTTATCCAACTTCGTTTGCATTGATATAATATATTGTATACTTCTTTATGATTTTTTTTTTGTTTCCACTCGATTTTTTCTTATTTGTTATTTTGTTTAACAATATTTGAAGTTGTCAAAACAAGTATAGCTTAAGTATCATATAGGTTGACGTATATGTTTTGCAAATCACCTTACCATATTTAAGGTGGATGGGTTAATGACTTGACTTCTTAATTAACAATATATGCATTAAATGATTTGACTATATTCGTGTTAGAGTGATAAATCTTCTATTAAACTATAAAAGTGGCTTTGGATAACACATTAATAAATATAGTTTTTAAGAACATGTTATTGTTTCCAGAATTTGACTATAAATTGAAATGTTTCGTTTTATGAAACATGAAAATCTATGTAAAAAAATTTACATGAGAAACGAGCACAAATTTAAAAAAAAAATGGTTATCAAAGACGATAGAATTGTAAGCATGTGGATATGAATAATAAAAAGATGTATTAGGGTCTCTTAAGTGAAACCTGGTTCCCAATCAAAGCATAATTTAATTAGAGGCACGTGTACTTTCAACCAATATGTAAGGAGTCATTTGGAGGAAGGTTGGGTTATGGAAGGTTAGTGTTATGATAAATGGTGTTACAATAATATGTGTTTGGAGGAAGGATTATGTAGGTAGTGTTATAATAAGATTGTTTAAGGGAAGGGTTATGTAGGTAGTTTTATGAAATTTATTTTCTAGACATTTTTTAAAAGTTTGTATTCTAAATCCAATACACAAGTTTCATATATTTAAATACGACGTCCATTTTCAATCGTTTTTACATAATTGTTACGTGCCAATAAATTACTAATTTTTTTAAATTCATATTCTAACTCCAATACACAAATTTTGTATATTTAATTTACGAAATCAACCTAGTTTTCATAAAACAATTTGTCAAATCTTTTTTAAGTAATTGTTACGTGATTTTTTTTAAATTCATATTCTAAATCCAGTACATGAACTTCATATATTTAATTTAACAAATTGTCATAGTTTTCGTAAAACAATTTGCCTTAAACACGACCAGAAATTTTAAACTTTTTTTAAGTAATCATTGAATAAATTATTGTTTTTCCTTTTAAAAGAAATTATAATGAATTAATGAATATATAAAAGAAATTTTTTTATAAATATAACAAACTACTAAAATATTTACTGGCTCGTGTTTCTTCTTTTCCTTTTTCTTCCTTTCCTTTTTTTTTTACATAATTTAGATTTAGGTAACCAAATTTGATTTCTTTCTATCATATTTCTTATTTTTCTCCTTTTTTCACTACGATTTCTTTTCATCGTCTTTATTCATTTCCTCCTCTCTTTTTTACGTCGTTTAGATTAGAGTAACCAAATCTAAAAGATCGTGTATAAAGAATTTTGAAAAAAATTGTTTAGATTGAAGTAGCCAAATCTAAACGATCGTGTAAAAAAAATAAACAGTGATGTACCAAAAGAATTAAAAAAAAAAAAAACAAGGGTTATGATAACTCTTCCCCCAAACAAGAGTAGGGTTACCATAACCCAACCCCACAATGATAACCCTTGGGCCAAACGACCCCTAAGATTTTTTAATCCTTCTAGATTATAATGGTTAAATACGATGTAAGCTTGCAGATTCGAAGTAGTTAGTGTTTGAGTGTGTTTTCGGTTCGATCTTCAATTTTTTAAAAGTTTTAATTTAATTGTAGGTTCATGTGTATACGATGATTATGACATGTATAAATTGTGTAAAAAAGTTCAAATCTAGTATTAATGACAAATCTATATATTTTATTGATAGAAGCTTTATATCGTAATTTAAATAGCCTAACAAGCAGAGTTTTAAGATGCTTAGTTAAAGTTCATTTCTTATTTCAAAAAATTATAAAATAAATAGGAAAATTATTGAAATTTTGTCATAAGTAGAAAAAATATTTATGGTCTATAAAAAAAAAAGGCTCACATCAAACATTCCAAAATTTCCAAAAGCAAATTTGAAATTCGCATGGCCTATTTCTCCACGATCATTGATTTCTTCCTTCGATTTCTTCATCTCCTCTTCGAGCATCTCCAATTCCAATTTCTTTCTTCATCTTGTGGATCTTAGGTATGCATCTTCTTCATTCTTTTCTTTTTATTGTTCTTACTTTTCTTCTTCCTCTCCTCCTCCCAAATCAAAGTTTTCTTCTTTTTCTTACTTACTGTATTTTTTTCCTTCTTCTTTTTATTCTTTGATAATTCTTCTTTTTCTTATTTTCTTATTCTTCTTGTTCTTCTTCATAATTCTTCTTTTTCTTCTTATTTTCAATAATAATTATTTGTTTGTACTTAAATTTATGTTTATTCTTATCTGTGAGAATGTCTTATTATTATTATTATCATCATCATTTGGGATCATCTTCTTCAATAGTTGTCTTCCACATCTTCTTCTTCAACTGAAATATATAAATAGACAAGATAGAGTGCTATCTCTATCTATCTCTTTATTTTGTGATAGAGATAGATGTTATCAGGACGTCGAAAAATACCATCCCGACGTCGTCCTGACGCTTTTTGGAACCGCTCCCGACGTCTTTAGTCTGTTGGGAAATCGTTTAAATATTTATATATTTTTAATTATTTTTTTATTCAATTGCAGTATTCGTTTTCAATCTAATACGATTTATTCAATAGTAAATTATAGAAAATAAACAATAAATTAGTAAACAATTACATAAAATATCAAATTTAAATTCAATTTCATATGTTTACGATTCCAAAAGGTACATAATACACCGACTAAAAAAATAGTAAATGTTAAAAAAAAAATACATAGAATTCCAAAAACTATTTATGTCTCCTAACAAGTCGCATACGCCATTTTACACTAACGAGACCTACAATGATAAAAAAGTGTCTAAGTTTAGTACATATACATATCATCACTGAATAATGTAATTTAAAAAACATAATAATGGAAACATATATACGTATCGGAAGGGATCATGATCCTCTCTGTGCCTGGCTCATTTCTTCTATGAGGTTCCATATTTGTTCCACTTGTGAAGTCAACATCTTTGATGTCTTTCTCTGTTCTTCAATCGCTCGCTTAGCTTCATCAAGCTTGACTCATAATTCGTACTCTTTCAATTGCGAATATGAGGTTGAGGAACTGCTAGCACTCACTGTCGTCTTGCGGGACTTGGGCTTGGGTCCCCAACCAAGACCTTTGTTAGAAATAAGGTCGATCAGATTAATTGTTGTGTCGTGACGAACCACTGCCCTGAAAGCAAGCTCGGCTGACCGTGGTGCTAATCGTTATGTCGGTTGCTCCCCAAGATTAACACAACTTCCTAATACTAACGTGCACTCGTAAGCACAGGGAATAGAAATAAAAGGCTTATGTAAATGCTCAGAATGCAGGGTGAAAACGAGAGGAAGAGAGAAGAAGGTTGAAGTGAATATGTTTGTATTGTGTGAATGATGGAATGATTTCTCTCCAATTTATAGAGGGGCGAAGAGGGCAATGCGTGGAGGAGAACGATTATCGAGAATGAGAGGACGCGAGCGAAAATCGTGAAAATATGACAGAGAGTTAACGTCAGATGAACACGTTTCACGACGAACGTTGAATTACGCAAACATGCGCCACGTACGTCGGATGCCTTGACTGTGTAAATAAATTACACGTGTCCTAGCTGCCAACGCAAAAAATAAAAGAAAAATAGAAATAAAATTATATTCCTATTTTTCGCGCAAGCATGGTTGCCCGAGCTCGCCGTTCAACCAGACGGACAGCAGCGGCGGCGTGCGTGTGGGATAGGGTTATACTATCACCACTTTACTCAGTTTGTAGTCCCCTTTCAAGACTTGAGTTTATATGTCCTCTTCCCACTTCAAGATTTATCAATGTGAGACAAAGATTTGTGATTTGTTGCTTTGCTATTTGGGTCAAGCCCAATAAGTCATTTCCAATAATCCCCCACAAATGACTGTAGCAGCAAAGTTTCTGGGTAGGCGAAGAAGAATGAGATTTGTTCTGAGCATAGAGGAGATATTAAGCTTAGGCACCAATATCCGAAGATTTGAATTGATGCGTAGTGAAGTAAGGCAACAACCTTGTTTAGAGGGAGTGAATTATATCTTGAACTCCTTGTAACACTTGGTTGAGACCCTTACGACATGCTCTGTCTCTAGAAAAAGCCTTTGTTTCTGCAATGTAAAATTGTGCCTTTCTAGCCATGCACATAGACCAAACCTCGGGTCGTCGTGAGAGCTCTAGAAAGAGACCTTTAAACTCTTTCATATAAGGCGACCCCACCTTCACTGTCACGTTATATGCTCCATCAAGTTTGCCAAGTCAAACCACTCAAAAAGAGCTATGGAGACTTTAATATTATCCATACTGACTATGGACTCAAAAAGGTTTTGGATCATCCATCTAGTCCATTTAAGGACTGTCTATATGATGGGCTATGGACCATCAAGTCTATTGCAACAGACCACCCAATAAGAGGCTATGGACTATCAAGTCTATCGCAATAGACCACCCAATTATCAAGTGCTATGGATCTCCGAAGGGCTTTAGGCCCATGTTCACAGAGGAATCTAGGACCACTTTCCTTGTTAATCCTTTGGTTAAAGGATCTGTCAAGTTCTTCTCAGTTCGAACAAATTCCAAGGAAATGGTTCCTTCCTTTAGCAGTTGTTTTACTATTGCATGCCTAAGACGTATGTGTCTACTCTTACCATTATAAACACTGTTCTTGGCAGTACATATCGCAGCTTGCGAATCACACTATATAGACACAGGTACATATGTCCCCCACAATGGTACATCTCCTAGTAGATCTTTGATCCACTTAGCCCCCTGTCTTGCCAACTCTAATGCTATAAACTCGGATTCCATCGTGGATCTGGCTATACAAGTCTGTTTTGCAGACTTCCAAGATATTACTCTACCTCCGAGAAAAAATACATACCCACTAATGGAGTTAACCTCATCATTATTTGTGGCCCAGTTTGCATCATAATATTCTTCTAATACGGCAGGAAATTTGTTGAAGTGTAAACAGTAATCTATCGTCCCTTTAAGATATCTCAATAGATGGCATAAGGCATCCCAGTGGTATCTATCAAGACTATGTGTATATCTACTGACAGCATATGCAATATCCGGTCTAGTGTAATTCATTAAATACATCACACTACCTATGATCTTTGCATATTCAGGTTGAGACACACTATCTCCTTTATTCTTCTTAAGATGTTTACTAGCGTCAAAGAGAGTTCTCACAGGAGAAACATCAAAGGAATCAAACTTCTTTAGTATTTTCTCCACGTAGTGAGATTGACATAAAGACATACTAGTTTTGTTTTTCCTGATTTTAACACCTAGGATTATGTCTGCTTCTCCTAGGTCTTTCATTTCAAAGTGTGATGAGAGAAATAACTTAGTATCAGTTATTAACTCCGTGTTTGTTCCAAAGATTAACATGTCATCAACATATAGACATTAATATGCAATCAGCTCCAAACATCTTTGAATAAACACACGTATCGGAGGAATTTATTTTAAATCCATTGGTTATCAACGTATTATTAAACTTTTCATACCACTGCTTGGGAGCTTGCTTGAGACCGTATAGGGATTTTCTCAGTTTACACACTTTGTTTTCTTGCCTAGAAATTTTAAAGCCTTCTGGTTGTGTCATATACATTTCTTCTTCTAAGTCACCATTTAAAAAAGCAGTTTTTACGTCCATTTGGTGAATAAGAAGGTTATGTATAGCGGCTAATGCAATCAAGGCCCTAATTGTGGTTATCTTAGTTATAGGGGAATATGTGTCAAAATAATTAATGCCTTGTTTCTGGGTATACCCTACTACCACTAATCTAGCCTTGTATCTTTCTATTGATCCATTTGGTTTTGTTTTTCTTTTGAAGATCCACTTACATCTAATTGGCTTGTTTTCCATAGGAAGGTCCACTAGGTCCCATGTAAGATTCATGACCAGTGAATCCGAATCCAGTTCACTTTTAATGGCCTCTTTCCACATACTTGACTCTATAGAGTTCAGCGCTTCTTGGTAAACTTTAAGTACAAGTTTGTGAAGTTACAGTCAATTTCATCACGCCTTTCCATTATAAAAGTGCTTAGGAAATCTGGACCGAAACTTTTCTCAGTTCTCTGTCTTTTACTTCTCCTAAGTTATAATTCACATCTTAGGTTTAAAGTATTAATAGTTTCAGAAACAGGTGTTTCACTAACGATTAAGGTGTTTTTATGATCATGCATTCTTTTAGATAGGCTAGGAGCAGACAATGATTGCTTTAACGGAAATATATGCTCAAAGAATTCTGCATCTCTAGATTCGTTTATAGTTTTATCATTTAAACACATAAACCTATATGCAGCACTATTTTGAGCATACCCGATAAATATACAGTCAAAGGTTTTAGATCCTACCGTAGATTTCTTCAATGCAGGAAATGGTACCTTAGCCAAGCATCCCCAGACCTTCAAGTAGGAAAGATTTGGTGCATGTCCTTTCCAGAGTTCGTAAGGAGTTTTGTCTAGCCTTTTGTGGGGAATCCTGTTAAGAACAAAACACGCAGACAACACGACTTCTCCCCACATATTATCAGATAGACCGCAGCTTAATAACATGACATTCATCATTTCTTTAAGAGTTCTATTTTTTCGTTCTGCTATGCCATTTTGTTGTGGTGAGTAAGGAGCAGTAAATTCATGGATAATACCATTTGACTCACAAATTCTTTAAGAGTTTTATCAGAATACTCACCACCTCTATTTGATCTTAATCTTTTTATCTTTTTTCCTAACTGATTTTCAAATTCTGCCTTAAATTTTAAAAATATACTACTAGCTTCATCTTTTGTTTTTATCAGGTATATCTTAGTAAATCTAGAGTAATCATCAACAAAAGATACATAGTAGTTTTTACCACCTCTACTAGTAGTGGTTCTACAATCGGCTAGATCCGAGTGAATTAATTCAAACAGATCAGTAGTTCTAGATTCAACTGGTTTGAAAGGTTTCTTATGGAATTTACTTTCTACACAAATGGGGCATTTACCAGTTTCATGCGACTCAGAAGTATTAATAAGTCTCAAGTCTTTAAGTTTCCTAATTGATGCAAAGTTCACATGTCCTAGTCTACCATGCCATAAGTTAACAGATTCAATCACGTAGGCAGAACTAGAAGCATTTTCATTTATGAAAATTGTGTTTAGCACAAACAGACCATTAGACAGATACCCCTTACCGACAAAATCTTCATTTTTGGTGAGGACAACTTTGTCATCTTCCAGTACAGTTTTAAGCCCGACCTGATTCAACATACTCCCAGACACCAGGTTCCTACGTAAGGAAGGGACATATAGAACATTACTTAGAGATAAAGTTTTGCCAGAAGTTAAGTTTAAAATAACCTTCCCTTTTCCGATTACTCTTGTAGTGGCTGAGTTTTCCATGAACACGCATTCTCCATCGGTAGTGTCTTTGTAGTCATGGAGAAGTTCACGATTGGTGCAGAAGTGTCTCGAGGCTCCAGTATCGAGAATCCAGTCCGTCTTATTTTCTATTAGATTGGCCTCTACTATGGCTGCTATGATCTCATTGTCTTGTTCTACTAGATTGGCTTGAGGTGTTGGTTTCTGACTTGGTCTCCCTTTCCTCTGGTTACATTGGTATGATTTGTGTCCTTCCTTTCCGCACACGTAACAGACCAGCTTTTTCTTCTTAATTTGTCCCCCATGAGCCTTGAACTGTCTTTTCTCTGAGTTTTTCCCCTTATGCCCTTTTTCCTGCTTGGTTCTGTCTCTGTTTACAATAGACGATTCAACTAGGTTAGCATTTTATTGTAATTTTAATTACTTGACGTTTTTTGAAAAACGTGTTAAGAAAGGGGTGATTTCAAAGAAAAATCGTCAACAATTTTTATGAAAAGGCGGAGGTAGGTCAATTTTTAGCTTTCTTGACGTTTTTAAAATATCAAGAATTTTTATAAATTTGACATTCTTGACGTTTTTTAGATGTCAAATACTATGTACTTATCCTTGACATTTTAAAAACGTCAAGTAATATCGATTAAATTTTTTACATTTTAAAACGTCAAGAATTTTTATGAAAAGGCGGAAGAGAGTCATTTTTCAAATTTCTTGACGTTTAAAAAATGTCAAGTAAGATATTTTTCCTTGACGTTTTAAAAACGTTAAGATTTACTAAATAATTAAAAAAGAACACATTGAACTTTCCATTAATTCAAAAGAGCCTTAAGTTTCTTCCTTTCCTTCGAAAATGTCAAAGTTGGTCGTCTCTCGTGTTCGCTTCCCTTTTCTTTCGTCTTCCCCATTTGCAAAAAGGAAGCACCCAAATCGTTTCTTCCCGTCCTTCGTTCTTCCCTTTGTCCGTTCTTCTCCATCTCTAAGGGCTAACCACCACACAAAAGAGAATATTTTTCTCATTGGCGGTGACCCACGACGCATTTCAGCCGGCCACTAAAAGGGACATGTTTCGACATTTCGGCACTCAGAGGCAAGAATGTTTTAACACTCTTTTTCTCTCTATTTCTTTATCAAATGAATTTCGAGCCACTCAGAGGAAAGAACGTTTCGACTGGCAAGCTCAATGGTGACCCATGGCTGAACGGCCACCCACAACTGAAGGACTCGAATCTCTGGTTTCACACAAACATTTTCACTTCTAAAAAGCTTGAAGATATCGTCCTCTCTTCACACAAGTGTGATGTATAAATTATTTTTTCCCCTTTGATTTCACATTTTTCTTAGCAAGTTGTAGGTTTGTTTATGATTTCTGATTCTTACATCCATGAAACACAGGTTTCACATGTTAGTCGTACTAACTACCAGCTTATTAATATATACCTCATCGAAAGGATTTATATGATCAAATTTTATTTCCTTACTTTTTATATCAGTTTTCCTTGGGTGTTCATGTATAGCACTATATGGCTAACCCCAATTTCAATTACAACTTATTAGATTAGCCTACTGACAGATAGTTGTAGCACCAAGGATGACTTGAGGCTTCCAACCAATGAGAGTCTGCTATCCTAGGTAACATTTTCTTATTGGCTGTTGATATTTCTCTATGTTGTTGTTTTTAGGATGTACTGGCTAAGATGGGTTTGAATAATGGTGGCTTTAGAATCATGAAAGGCTGAAACAACGTTGTAAACTATGAAAAGGACTTGAACTTCTTCCAGAACTCTCAACCCAATTGAAAGGGTTTGTGATTTTCATACTGGTTATGCTGAAATGGCTTGTTGATTTTTGGGTTAAGTTATATGTAGGTGGCTTTTGTATAGAAATGATTTAGGTCACCAGTTTGTGACTAAATAGAAGAAATTTGTAGAGGGAATTTTTAGCAAACAAATTAGATTTTTTTGTTTCTGCACTCTGTGGCCTGAAGTAGTTTTTAAGACTTAGGAATCTCACTTTTGTTTTCTTCTTTTGTGTTTCTAAGTTGAACCATCCATGAACAGCTTGGTATGTTAAGATTTTAATTATGAGAGAAATGGAATATTGATATTAGGGCTCTTGATTTTGATGCTAATGTTACTTAGATATGAAGAAGAAAGTGTTAGGGCTCATAATGTGTGTTATTCCTAAAAGCCGATTCTTCTTTCCTCATTTATTCTTTCATGTATCAGGTGCCAAGCAAAGAGCAAGTTGATGCATTATCTAGGGAGTTATAAAGTCGCACCACTGTTCTAAATTTAGCTTAATTCTGTGATGATTTCTTTATCTTGTTTGCTACATTATTCAAATCCTAAGTTATTGCATATTTCACCCTAGAATAATCTTGAGTTTGAAATATTTAATATTGTTTTTTACACTAAACCATAGAGTTATTTGTTGTTTTTCTTAAAAACTTTTAATGGTTGTGAAAGTAATACTTTAAAATATTTTAAAGATGAGTTTGGAATATTTTTAATGTAAGTGCATTTAAACTTCTTTCTTTGCCTAGTTTCAAAATAATAGATGAGACTTTGGTATGTATATTATGGGATTTGATTTGTTAACTACATGGCTTGTTTTATTTGTTGCCGGTTTATCTTTCTTTAGAACTTGGTCTCTTTGTTTCTTTTTCGTACGGAACCTTGCCTTAGAAAATTGTATATTATTTTTTTGTTATTACTCTTCGAATATAGACCATTGCTTTAATCTTGCTTCCTTTCATGTTGTGTATTGACCTGTGCATGTTCATGAGACCCCACTTTATCGTTGTGATGTTATCTACTTCTTATATATTGGCTCTGCTGTTGGTGGAACTTATTTTAGCTCATAAATTGGAGATAGAGGATGCAGAATGCAGGTTTATTTGAAGCCAAGTTTCTTCCAAGGTCATTGAGTTTCAAGCTTCTTTAGTTAAGTTTGTGTTTCTTGAACTAGAATTGTAGTCTTATGATTTTTGGAATAACATAGTTGGATTGAGTTTGTAACTTTGGAATTATCATATTAGGTCGGGTTGATAGAAGTAATGTTTTTGTATATGACAATATCGAACAAATATGTAAAGTTTTAGAAATGTTGATACATATATGGTAAAATGTTAATATATGTTAAAGTTTTGGAATTGTCCTCGCGCATATTTATGTTCGAGTTTTGAAATTATATTTGATGAATATCGTCGTTTATATATATTTATGAAACTGTTGTTGGACCAATATACAGGACAATGAGAGCACAATACAAGAACAAAAATATAATTGAATTACAATTTTAAAAAAATTCGGAACATGCTTGACAGTTTTAAAATGTCATAAGGAAATACATTCTTGAAATTTTTAAAATGTCATAAAAAAGTATATTCTTGACAGTTTTTCGATGTCATAAACAATCAATTTCTTGACGATTATTAAATGTCATGAATACTCATAATCTTGACGGTTTTAAACTGTCATGAACACTTATACTCTTGACGGTTTTAAACTGTCATAAAAATTTGTATACTTGACATTTATAAAACGTCAACGTTCACTATTCTTGACGTTTTTATCAACCGTCAAGAATTTTGACTTTCTTGACAATAGCTTCAAAGACGATTTTAAAACCGTCAAGAATAATAATTATTGACAGTTTAAAAACGTTAAGAGTATCTGTTTTTGTAGTAGTGACATACAAAAATTTGAATGAAACATCCATTACGAAATATAAAGGCTTAACTAGAATACATGACTCATGTAGTGATCGCAAAGAAAGTGTCAATCTTCTATATGTCCCACTAATATATGCGGTGGGTTGGTATGTGCCTATTTAGGGTCGTTGTACCTTTTAAAGTGTCTGTGACAGTTGTCCTTGAACTCCTTAAAACAAGTGAGCATTTGTTGCTCAACAAATCTATTCATAGCTTGATCCTTGAAATCAAGCACGAAAAAGCATTACACATTACAGAACATCATACATTTGCTTGGTTAATTTAAGTATGTTTCCAATGAAAACAGAAATGTGTATTGAACGTACTTGTAGATCGCTCTTGATGACCTCGATGTATTCTCTTCTAACGTCAGCCCAACTAAGGCATCAGACTAGAAATGTTTTCCTTACACACACGCCAATGGCCTGGTTGAATCAAACAACATGTGGCGAAATGGGCTTCTCCGTGCCATGGGCTATGGACATGGAAATCATGCCATTGGCATGGACGTACCTCTCCAACTCCAAGAGTCGAGACTGCACACATCTCCTAGGAGTCAGAGATGGTTGAGTAGTTTCTACTGAATAAAATAACAAATTAATGTGAGAAACAAGTTAAAATAATTATGAGTGAATGTACCAAGAGACTCACTCGAATTGTTGCCCATCGAGGACGACACTTCCGCAGTGTTTAGATCATCGCTAAACTTGAGGAACACCGCATCTATCTCCTTGATACTGCTCGAGAATGAAGACATAATACCACTGGACATAGAGAAACAAACATTCATTAAGTAAATACAAATACCTACTCAGATTGTAAATATAAACTAATTAAATATGTGGGTACATGGTACGTCACTATCATTCGTCATCGCTTGATTCACTTTGATGTGACAATTGTTGATCCTCATCGTCTATGAAGTTCTCGACAACATGATGCATAACTGGTCTTTCGACGATTGTAGAATCAACATCGGTCCTGCACAAAGTGTTATCCTTAATGTGTCTATCCACTCGATGCCCGACGACAACAATTTTAAGTACATTTAGTTGCTCATTCTCAACATCTTCAACTTCGAGCACGTCCCATATACACTTATTCTGGACCACTTTGAAAACTTTCCAATTACTACCATTTTTTTAGTTTTCTAGGTAAAATACTTGTGTGCCTACATCGCAAGAATGACTTATTCTTCGACGAACCAAAAAAGGGACGTGTTGATAGCTTTGTACCCTAATTTCCGGCAAGGTGTACCATAACGCTGAAGAAGGCATGTGAAAATATCTTTTTTTTCTAAAGGTATTGTAATTAAATGCAGGGGTAGGAAGATTTGAACCCATGACCTCTTGTCCATGGGTACATATAGGTGCCAACTAAACTAAGCTCATGTTGGCATGTGGAAATATCTTTCCAACTTGCAAAGTATGATTATGATATCTGCTTACAATCTGTCTAAATCACTTACTCTTACACTTACAATCTTTCCAACTGGCATACAAGTCACGGAAAAAACTACATAGTTCAGTTATAGCGGTGTACAAATTTTTCGGTAAGAACGCTTAAATACCAATAGGTAGCAGTCAATGTAATACAACATGATAGTCGTGCATTTTGAAACTTGATATTTTCTCCTCTCTTTCATTCACACATTGTGAAATATTAGAAACAAATCCATCGGGAAATTTAACTGATTTTAGGAACTTGTAAAACTCAATTCGCTCGCTGCTAGTTAACGTGTAACTCGCGTGTGGCTTGACCAATCAGTTACCAACTTCTATAAGGTGTAAATTCATTCTTATCTTCAGATCTTATAGGTCCAACCGAGCATTTGTGGTATCCTTGGTTTTTTCTTCGATATTCAATAAGGTACTAACCAAGTTGTCACAAACTTGATGTAAACATTCTTCTTAATGTGCATTACATCAAGTTTGTGACATAACAATAGTCTCGACCAATAAAAAAATTTGAAAAAAATACTTCTCTTTGTCCAAGTAAGAGCTTATTTCTTTTCTTATCTTTTACTAAAGGATATTTACTCATAATTGGAACTCCATCTCATCTAGTTGTTCCAATATTTCATGTTCATTCATCACCACTAGAGGAACCCTACGCTCTACCTTTTCATCGTGTAGCCTACTTCTACGTTACACGTGGTTCTCTAGAAGATTGCATTGACGTCCTATGAAGGATATTCTATCGCGTATCCCGAAGGACGATCTATCACCCATGCATATGGGACATGCAAGATACCTCTTCATACTCCACCTTAATAAGTCATCGTAAGTAAGAAAGTCATTGATTGTCCACAATAAGGTTGCATATAAATGAAAGAACTGAGCTATAAGAGAATCATATGTACGCACCTCAAAATTTCATCTCTTTCAATTCCTCGATCAATGGTTAGAGATAAACATCGATTTCCCTACCAGGAGATCTAGGACCGGGTATGAGCAATGACATGAAGAAGTTTGTCTCTTTCATGCATTTCTAAGGTGCCGAATTGTAAGAAATTAACAGAACATGTCACATACTATACGAGGTACTCATATGATCAAATAGATTAAACCCATCTAAAGCTAACCCAAAAGCATGTTTCATGGATCAGAAGGAAAATCAGAAAATTCACAATCAGAGTGCTTTCATCGCTTTGCATTAGTTAGATGTCTCAACACATCATCTGTTTCAACACATTTATCCCTATGTCATCTCATGTTACACTACAAGAAATCGGACTTTTTCCGACGTCAAAAAAGACGTCGGCATAAAAGACGTCGGGAATAATAGGTTCTCCCGACGCATAAAGTAAGACGTCGGAAGAAAAAGCTATTCTCGACGCATAAAGTAAGACGTCGGGAATAAGAGGTTTTCCCGACGCACAATTCATGCGTCGGCCACAAGACGTTAGGAAATAATGGGTATTCTCGATGCCGTAAGTCGTGCGTCGGGAAAAGCCTCACGTGGGAAATAAGGGGTGTTCCCAAGGCTTAGATTTTTCCGACGCCGTATGTGTGCATCGGAAAAGGCAAGTAAAGCATCGGGAAAGGCCTAGGTTTTCCCGACGCCGCAAGTAGTGCGTCGAGAAAGGTCTAGGTTTTCCCGACGCCGCAAGTAGTGCGTCGGGTAAAGCCTCACGTGGGAAATAAGGGGTGTTCCCAAGGCTTAGGTTTTCCCGACACCGTAAGTGTGCGTCCGGAAAGGCCTAGGTTTTCCCGACGCCGTAAGTAGTGCGTCGGGAAAAGGCCTAGGTTTTCCCAATGCACTACTTACGGCGTCGGGAGATCCCCTGCTTATTTATTTCGTTTCTGTTTTACACAGAACTGAAAACGAAAGGGAAAGGGTTTGGAGAAGAGAGAAACTGTCGCTGTCCGTAGCTCGCCGCCGTCCCTTCCATCTTCGTTGCCGTCTGTCGCCGCCGTCCGTCGTCGTGACTGCAACTTCAGCTTCAGCCTTCCTCCATTCGTAGCTCGCCGCCAACCTTCTCTTTTCTCTCTTCAAGTTCTTCTCTCTCCATTCTCACTTTTTCAAGATCCCGTTTGTCACCCTGTAGCTAAGTCAGTCAATGACTTTCAAAACAAATATATCTTAAATGAATTTTTTTTTTTGAAACAACTTTCATTGAATGAATATGTGTGCGTCTGTGCATCATAGAGTTGGCCTAACATTGGACAAACAAGAAAAATCTCAAGTTTAACGAACCTTTTCAAGTGCTTTTCTCGAGCTTTCAGTATAGTGTCGACAAACTGGTTCCTTAACAAAGCTGCACGGTAAAGCCTGTCGGGGAGGCTTTCCCGATGCAGTACATGGCGTCGGAAAAGCAGACGAGGCTTTCCCGACGTCGTGGTTTGCATCGGGAAAGACGACGTCGGGAGAGGCTTTCCCGACGCGTGACCAATACAACGTCGGGAAAGCCTATCCCGACTCACTTCCCCTGACGTTTGTCCCGACGTCGAGGACTGCGTCGGGAGATCTTTTCCCAACATATTTTTCACTTCCCCCGACGTTTTTCGGCGTCGAGAAAATTCCGATTTCTTGTAATGTTAGCGGACCCTTCTTGCAAGACAAATAAGCACTATAATCTCGATACTAACGAAAAGTGGCACAATACCTTATGCAAAAAAATCTCCTTCTGTTATGATTAACCTTGTACCAAGCCTCACCACATGTAGAACAATAATACAAATCGACAAACTCTTTCCAGCACAATACATAGTCGTACTTGCGTGCATGAATAGTATCGTATCCTAAGTTCAAGTCATGAAGTTTTCGTTTGCCTTCATAAAATGAACTAGGAATAGTACTACTACACATTAAAAACACTACTCTTAAGAGTTCCAACAACATGCGAAGGACTTGTTACTCCAACCGTTGAGAACCTTAGCATGCATGAACTTAACCAAAAAATTTAAATAGGAAAATTTTAAACAATCGGGGTACAACTCATTACGTGCTTCATTCAATAAGTTCTAAAATATATTTGTTGTATCTAGTTCTATATCTACTACAATATTCCTCGGTATTTCATCCTCCAAACGACCTTTCTCTGTTTCCTTTTCCTATTTAATCGAAGCTTGTAAATCATTCAGCATACCAAACATATCATCTTCTTCATGAAAGTGGCTACTACTAGTTCCTTTATCAAAATGGTTACTACTAGTTTCTTTATTAAAGTTTTATGTACCTCTACTCAAGCTAACTGACTCTCCATGATATACTCATTCTGTGTAGTAAGGAAATACCACAATCATTGTCGTGAAACTTGGCAACATCTAAAAATTTGTCCATTTCCTCTCCATACTAAATGGAAAATTTTTTCTAAGTTTTATCCAACCCTTGTCCATTGTTAAAGCCCCTAAAACATAAAAGAGGTTTGATTAAAAGTATATTCATCCTCTCACACCCTAAACTTAACTCCTCTAAATAAGCAATAACAATCTCCCAAACTTTTCACTAAAGCTAACTTTAAACTAAAGAGGCTAACATAACTGCACGACAACTACTAAAACCAACTTCGATCTTCGCAACCTACCTACCCCTTCCAACAACGCTACTTTACAAGCTACCTACTACATCTTCATGTTGAAATTTATGTCCTAAAACTCATACTTTGCTATTTGATTCAATAAAGTTTATTATTGAATGCTATAATCTTAAAACCAATATATATTAAGGTCCCAAGGCTATTTTACTAAGTTTGTCAATACACTTGAACTTTATGTAGAGACATAAACATGGATTAAGTTCGAGTTAATAGCCCAAATAGTCTATAGTGTATGAATAAGGTTAGGCGCCTTATTCTGGAAAAACACTATGGATGCGGCCCGCTCAGTAGTTAGTACAAACGATGTAATCCTGAATCATTCATGTGAAGACATGGAAGTGGAGGCATCCTATGTAAATGGTTTGCATAAGACTGGAACCACGAAATAGTCACTTTTAGTTATTACACCGTAAACTATAAACTGACTATTTCAATTATGATGACCTAGGTAACTTGATCTTAATCTTGAGCTAACTATGAACTTCTGTTCATTCGGTAGTATTCTTAGATCTACATAGGTGAGGGCAGCTTTTTATCGCTGACTCAATAAGTCTCTCATTTTAGGGATAAGACCGAGTGGATAGCTAGGGACATAGGGTGCAAGACGAAATTCACTCATACCCACTTCTGGAATAGTAGATAGGTTGTTCCCTTAAGGACTGAATCCAAGTCTTGAATGAGGGACCCCACCTTCTCATTGGCCTGAGAAGGATTCAGGTTTATAGGTTGGACCTTACACCAATTGTTTAATAGTGGATTAGTGGGTCTTAAGGAGCAAGACGTAATCTCGGGGGCAAAACGGTATTTTGACCCAACCAAGATTATGAACAACCTGTGAAGGATCGACTTACTCATCATGGTTATATCAGGTGGACATAAATATATCTATAGAGAGGGAAGTGCAACTATGAGTCTTTAGTGGAATGACTCATTAGTTAACGAATGTTGATTAAACTTGGTCTAGAAGAGTTTAGCCAGTTAATCTCGAATCGTTGGAGCCCATGATCTATAAGTCCATTAGGTTCCCCTACTAGCTCATATGGATTCAACTAAGAACAATATGTTGGAATAATTTGAATTGTTCGGATTAGGAAAAGAGAGAGAAACCGACAAGTATATAAGATATAAGTCGGTAGTTATAAACTTTAAGCTTTGTGTTTAAATATGATTTAAATAAATATGAATGTAGATTCATATTTGGTCAAAGTTGTAAAAGTAACATGTTGACTTTTGACTTTGAAAAACAAAACTTTGACCGGATTTATATTCAAATATGACTTTAATTTTAGAAAAATGAATGCGAATTCATACTCAGGAGGTTAGAGTTAGTCAAGGCGGGTAAAATAGCAAAAAGTCAAAAAGTTGACTTTCGACTAAGAAAAGTCAAAGTCAAAGTCAAAGTTTGACTTTGACTTAAATTGGTCAAAATGACCAAATTGTCCTTTGACTAAATATATTTTCTACCAAATGTTAGTGGGAAATGTGGCAGATTGTAATGCAATTATAAGCCTCTAATTCCATCAATAGTTAATGGATTAATTAGGTGTTGAGTTTATATGAAATAAATTGCATGCAAATTGCATGTAATTTTTCTATTTAAACTTCTCATTTCAGAATGAGAAGGGATGATGATTCTCATATAAAAAACTCTAAACGATTCATCTACATCCTTCCTTCTCTCTAAACCATTTCCTTCATAGAAACGAGTTCCATATCTCAGTTCTTGGTCCTGAGATTAGTAGGTCAACTTAGTGGTTGTCCTTTGCTCGTGATCTTTAGGCAGAGAAGAAGCTTTGGAGCAAAAGAAGAAGTTGAGAACTACATAGGTAAGTTCATCGTTTACTTTTTTTCTATCATTGTTTAGGTCTTTCGTTTAGTAATTGCATATTAATTTCTAAATCGTTTAGATGCATATAGAGTAAAGCTTGATCTTTTCTTCCGCTGCTGCATGCTCTTGAATTTTTTTTTCTAGCACTTCAAACCCTAAAATATATTAAAAATTCAAAACTAAGTTGGCACAAAAAAGGCTACCATACCTGCAAGATAGTCATCCCATATCAATCAAAAATAATTTCAAAACTACTAAGAAATAAACAACTAAATTTAAACTAAAGTCTACCATAACTGCATGATAGCCAAAACAAATCTCAACCACAAATTACTGAATTTTTAAAACAATAATAGCCCTCACAACTATAAATTTTTTTACCCTAATGTCCTCAAATTTTCAATTGAAACCCCCCACCTGCTTCAGATTTCAATTCAATCCCCTCCCCCTTCAAAATTTCAATTCAACCTTCCTATCAAAATTTCAATCCAAACCCCCCATCCCCTCTAATTTTCAATCCACCATCTTCAAATATTCAATTAAACCCCCCTTCCCCTCCCCCTCAAACTTTCAAATTTTCAACCCACATATTCAAAATTTTAACTTCAAAACCAAAATCTATTCCTAAACAATATCCTAAAACTAATTCACCATTAAAATCCTAAAACTAAATTCAGAAAACATGACTCTAAACTAAATAACCTAATCTAACCTAACCTAAACTAACATTTACGATTTTAAACTTACTGAAATAAGGATGAGTAGGGCAAACGATGGTAGAGGCACAATGGCTGGAGCACGACGACGATGGCACGAATGATTGTCTCCTTCACGACAAATTCGCTTCGACAATCTCCTATCCTTCTTTTCGTTTCGGTTCTGTGAATTACAAAACTAAAACGAGTTTTTATAAGGGAACTCCCGATGCACCACGAAAATATCGAGAGATCCTCCATGTTCATGACGTCATTAGTGAATTCGGGAATAGCCAGACACATTCCTGACAAATTACTAATGACGTTGGAAAACCCTAAATCCATTCTCGATACCATGCATGAGGCGTCTGAAATCGTGATCTAACATAATTAACGTTTGAACATTTTTGACGGTCCATGCACGATGTCAGAAACAAGGGTGACTATTCCCGACACATAACAAGTGTCATCGGGAATAGTGGTGCGCATTCTCGATGCCATGCATGGGGCATCGAAAGAAGCGATATATTTTATCTAATTGCTAACAATTTTCGACACCCTACACCCAAATGTCGGGAATAGATTCTTGTTTTCCAATGACGCATTCACGAATTGGGAAATGTTAATAATTAAATATTATGTACACCATTTCCCAATGTGTACAAAACGACATTGGGGAAAGTTGTCTGTTGCGATGTATTGTCTTTCGATGTCATTTTGTGCATCGGAAACACCCCGATTTCTTGTAGTGGAAGTGTGTTGTTCTCTGTACATAAAATATTTAGCCAAAACTGCTCATGTATAAGGGGCAAGATATTGTAATGTAGCTGGAGAATCTACCATTTCGGCTACTAAAATAGTGTATTCCATTGCACTCCTTTCCAATAAAGTAGTCACTACTTGATCCATGGAAGATGCTTTTTTTTTTTTTTACCAATAGCTACATTAAACACATATTACATTGCCGTTGTTGATTGAGAATCAAATCCGTGGCTACTGCAGTTTTATCGGTCTGCCTATCCGCAATAGTTAATTCTCGCTGACCACGTTCAATAGGAATCAATGAATCAATAGTAATAAGTCCTGTTTGAAGAGGCTCGTATACGGAACGTCTCAAAATAATACCAAGAGCGAGGAATTCAATTAACCGAGAATCAGAAGATGAAATTTCACCTCAACCATCAATAGGTTTAGCGAGGGCATTTATAACACGACCTAATAAGCCTCCTTTACTAGTATCTGAGCAATTCTTCTTGTTGCTTTTATAGAACTTCCCTCTTGTATCAGCAAACAATCACTCATTAATACAACACCAACATTATTTGATTCTAAATTTAGAGCTGCGTAAAGCAAAAACTTAGAACGTCTAACTCATCAGTCTTTAAGAAGTTGCGGATATATGTTAGTTTGAGCTTCAAACTCATGGAATTCATGGAAGGTTTAATCTTTCATAAGTCTTCAATTTTTTTAGAAGGTGGTAATCTCAAGGTCGATAAGAATATTAATGACCTGAGAGCTTTAAAGGTTAAATCTTTAATTCTTGAAAGCTTCAACTCTTTGTCATTAAAAAAACTCCCTCTTAAATGAATGTCAAGACCTCTATTTATGGATAATTTTCATGGGTTTAGGTTGTAGGAGTGAATTTCGTCTTGCATTCTGTGTCCCTAGTCATCCACTCGGTCTTACCCTTGAAATGAGAGGCTTATTGGGCCAGTGCCGTTAAGCTGCTCTCACATATGCAGATCTAAGGATAATATCATTTGAACAAAAGTTCATAGTTAGCTCAGGATTAAGATTAAGTTATTTAGGTCATCATAATTGAAATAGTCAGTTTATATAGTCAACGGTGTTATAACTTAAAAGTGACTATTTCATCATTCCAGTCTTATGCAAACTCTTTACATAGGATACCCTGACTCCCATATCTCTACATGAACGATTCAAGATCACATCGTTTGTACTAACTATATAGCGGGTCGCATCCATAGTGTTCCCGGAATAAGGCGCCCAACCTTATTCATACACTCTAGACCATTTGGGCTATAAACTCGAACTTGATCTACATTTATGTCTCTACATAAAGTTCAAGTCTACATTAGATAGCCTATGGACCTTAGTTAATTGGATTCAAGAGTATAGTATTATATTTTCACTAATAAATCCTCAATAATCACTTTATTGAATATAATATAATTTTAAACTACAAACTATGAGTTTTAGGACATAAATTCCAACATAGGTGGTTTAGGACCATTCGCTTGTTGGGTTTGAGCTAGAATCCATTTGCTTATTGAGCTCAGGCTTTGGCTTGGGCTCCTCATTATCTTCTTTGGCCCAATTTTCTATCGTGGGGCTTGAATTGTATTGGGTATGAGAAATTTTAATTACCTACACCAAATCAAATTATAAATTTCACAACGGGCTCGGTTTTCATCGTGATGACATGGTGTTATTTAATTGGCCAAATTTTCTCATTCAACATATTGTATGTCTTTCTTTAATCTACTCCGAGAACTCCCTCTATTTTGATTTCTGTTACGACTCTGGATTCTCCTCTGCATTTTTGTAACGAGCCTCTAATTGACTTATTGAAGCATTAACTGTTTTCCTTCTCACCTCTTCATTCAGAAGGTTGCTATTGACAATACTCAAAGTAAGCTTTCCATCAGGCAAACGATAACTTAAAGAGACCACCAATGTCTCATAGCTATTTGGTAATAAACTGAGGAGTAACATTGCTTGAAATTCATCATTCAAGACCATTTGCATATATGACAGTTGAACCACAATATTCTACTGTAACGACTCAACTCTTTATACTAAACTGAGGTAATTACCTTTAAAATAAATAACAATTTTGACAATTTCTTAAAAAGAGGAAAAATAACTTTTCATTAAAAATACCACGAAAACATGTTGCGCAACTGGTTTTCCAAATTTTAAAGATAATAAAAATAAATAGATAAAAATGTTTAAGCTTAAAATACTGAAAACGAATAATAAAAAGCGAAAGCAAAATTGAGTTCCTATATGGCATATCACGCAATCTTCCTATCTCTCACCAGCTTTCCAGATCCTCTACCTTTGCCTGAAATATTAAACATAGAAAATAGTGAGTATATAAATATACCCAGTAGGAGATCTACTATTAGTCCCGCTAGGTGATCTATTAACTTCATGTTAGAAACATAATTATAGTGTCGTGTGATCAATGGAGCACACCTAGGCGAATGAGACCGTAGGAACACCTCTTATTGTGTAAGTGACTCAAAGGAACACTCGTTATTGTGCGAGTGATCGTAGATACACACTCCATAAACATGTCTGTAATACGTAGGTACATCCCTTATCGTGTGAGTGGTCCTATTGGAATACCTCTTATCGTGCGAGTGACCATGTAACAGATACATCATAGTCCAAAAACATGTAACATCATCATAAACATGACATGAATATTAATCATAACGTCTTTAAGCATGTGATTAATATATCATGTATCATAAACATCATAAGCATGACATGAATATCAATCATAATGTCATTAATCATGTGATTAATATATCCTGTATCATGATCAACATAATATAAGTCGTCATCATCAACATAATATCAATCATCATCTATGACATCGCATTATGCATCTTAGCTACCATCAATGCATAACCATAACTACATGCAGTCTCTTAATTCCAGTTCAACGGTCCAGTAGTAGAATCTACCTTGAGATTAACTAAACAATATTTTCTTTGCTGATAGTCAATTCCCAATTAAAGCAGATCCTAAATAGTAAGTGAAAAATCAATAACTTAATTAATATAATTTACCAATGACTAACATCTAAAATTTCCCAATTTAACTTATTTAAAATTTAAGGTTGAAACCAATTCAACCCTGATTGTAAAAAAAATCCAAGATTAAATCTTAAAAAATTATCCAATTGAACATTTAAAGAAATCTCAATTAGATACAAAATTAAATTAAAAATTTTTGCGAATAAATTACTAATTAACTTACCAAACTTACACAAATGAAGATTGAAAATAAATTCTTTTAACCTTGATGGTTATAATCCGACATTAAATCTTTAAGCTTTGCCAAATGTACCAATCATAACTAAAATTGGTGAGGCGACGGTGTCAGAAATTATCTTAGTCAAAAAGATGCAAAAACTTTTTCTTTTTCTTTTCTTTTCAACTTAAGCATTTCAATGTTATTTATAAACCCAAATAATAACAACAATATTTATTATTATTGTTGTTGTTGTTGTTGATGTTGTTGTTATTATTGTTATTATTATTATTATTATTCTTTTTTTTTAGGACATATGTATAATACCAATATATACATATATTTTTATTCTCGTTATCTTTCCTCAATCAATTTCTTAAATGCACAAAATCTTAGATATTTATACTCATTAATAATAATAATAATACTTCTTTATTATTTTTATTATTATTCTCTCGTGAAAATATATAATAACTATATATATATATATATATATATTAATTTAAATCATTATTATTTCTTCTAATTAAATATATCATTTATCGTCCAATCAAATTAAAATCTCTCTACTCATGGACTATCTTATTTTTCAAACAATTATAATTATATTACGTCATATAATTAACTTTACTTTTTTATATTAATTATTTATACAAAACCAAATAATTAATATCATACAAAAAATTCAAATTATTAATTATATATATATATATATATATATATATATATATATATATATCCATATATATACTCAATTAAGTCCAATTCCACCAAAACCAACATTTTCCTTCAAGATCTCAAATTCACTTAAATCTGCAATTCTTTTAATGGACCAAATCTTCTCCAATAAATTAGTCATTTTAAAATATCATAAATTTCAACATGAATTATCTTAACCCAACAATTAAATTTTAGCTCCAATCATTAATATAACACCCAAATAATTTAACATAATTAATAAAAACTTCTTCAAGTTTTGGATGTTACATTATTTTTCCAATAATTATATTCCAATATACAATTATCAATTTTCCTTTTAAATAAATCTAATTTCTTCTATGGGTTAGTTGCAAATCTAGCAATTATATTCAAAATAATTAAGTATATAACAACATTTTAAAAAAATTGCAAATATAACAATATCTGTTAAAAACTATCAATGATAAAAGTCTATCATCGATAGACCATGTAGCAAATGTTGGTCTATCACTGATATACCATAAGAGTCTATCAATGATAGAAATCTATCACTGATAGACTTTGCTATATTTACAAATTTTTTAAAATATTGCTACATACTTAATAATTATTCTAAAAACTACTACTTATTATAATTACTCTTCTTCTATTTCCTTATTTACCTAATCATATCAACTTCCCTCCACAATCAATATCAATATCGATCTCCAAATAATTAATTATCTTTCATAATAATTAATCTTTATCCTTTTCCCAAAATAATTATTTTCCTTTTTCTCCCTTAATAAATATGTTTTCTCCAAAATATAATTATCTTTTCCTTTCCAATAATAAATATATATATATATATATATATATATATATATATATATATATATATATATATATATATATAATTATCAAATCTCCAACAAAATTTCCACTCTACAATTTAATTACATAACATCCACAATTATTTAATTTAATTTAATTTCAATAACACCAAAAATCCACAACTTTTTTAAACCTCTTAACATACAATTTAATCAAAATTTCAACCAACACCACAAACCAAAATCTCTAATTAATTAAATATTTATCCAACAAATATTTAGTTAATTCCAATTTCAACAAAATCAAATAATTCTCATTAAATAAATTCAAAATAACACCTAATAAATTAAATTTAATTAAACAAAATTAAGATAATTAACTCCAAATTTGTCTTAATTTTGAAACGTTACATCTGCAATTGGAGCCTCTTCTAATTTGTATTTCAAATTTTCAAGCTTTTGTATCAAGAAAGTTTTGTTGCCTACAATCTTTCTTTCATACAATTCTTTCAGCTTTTTTCATAAAGACTGTGCCTTTGTCTCTTTATAAATGTGATAATAAACACTATCATCAACCCACTTGCGTAGAAATCCCACAATTTGTTTGTTCAAAAGATCCCAATCTTTATCAGACATATCTCCCTTAGTGAATATCCTTTGATCAGACCATGATACTTTTTGCAATAGAGCAAGTCCTCCATTTTCCTCCTCCATAATTATCAATTTGTTCAACTCAAACCGACCACTCAGCTTGTGTCGGTGTTGTCTATGTCTACACACTAAAATTAACCAACCAAGTGAACAAAATCAACACAAACTTTGTTAGCTTGCCAATCTATCGCTTGAACCCAAGCTTTGATATCACTTGTTGGGTTTTTAATAAGTAGTTGAACCTTCCAAGCAAAAGTAAAGCACAAAATAGAGAGAGAAATAGCAACACCAAGATTTTCGTCCTTAATTATGTAAGGAGAAAAACCACGGGACAACTCCGAATAACTTGCACTAAATATATAATGGGTACAACAATTTATTCCCTAGTCATAACTAAAGGATACAACGATCAGCAACAAAATAAATTAACGACAAAGAAAATGGTACGTGAGAATACCCTTCAACAAGTATAGATGGAATACACAGACATAATGTTGGAAAAAACAAATGTTAATCATGTTGTGTCATGTCGAACCACTGCCTTGAAAGCAAAATTCAAAGCGACCTCAGTGCTAAATCGCATATGTCAATTACTGATCTCCAAGGTTAACACAACTTTCCAACTCAAGCATGCACTCGCGGGAGTTAGGAATGGAATCAAAGAAAAACTTTTTTAAGAGAAAGAAAACTAGGTTTTTTTCTGAAAAGAACAAGCTCTCCACCACGTCAAAACCCTATTTTTATTTCTTTTTTCCCAAAAACTTTTTTCTTTAATATATGTATATATATATATATATATATATATATATATATATATATATATATATATATATAGTTATTATTATTAATTACAATGATGGCCATTCCCAACAATCCCAGCGAATGACTACTATTACATTCTAGTTAAAATAGTAATAAAACCTTTTCTCTGAGCAAAGAAAGAAGTAGTATAAACTTAAACATTAATATCTTTCGATTTGAATTGATATATAGTGAGGTGGGGCAACAATCTAATTATCAAAAGTAAGTTACCTTTTGAAATTTCGATACCCATGATTGAGACCCCCACAACGCGTTTTACTTCTTAAATTTCCATCGATTTCGCAATAAAGTCTATCACAAATAGACCACTCAAAATTGTGCTATTTAAGGCCATGCACATAGAACCCCAGATTAACGTAAAAGCTTTAGAAAAAGATCCTTAAACTTTTTCATAGAAAGCGGCCAAACCTTCACAATCAAGTTAATTTCTTCATCAAGTCTATTACAATAGACCACTCAAAACTGAGCTATTAAAACTTCACATCTAGTCCATACCAAGACCAACTTCATCAAGTTTGTCAAAGACAAACCACTCAAAATTGAGCTATGAAGATTTTATAGTTATCCATCAAGTCCATACTAGGACCAACCAAAGAATGACTATGGAAATTTCAAAGGTTTTAGTTTCATCCATCAAATCCGTTTAAGGTTTACCAACACGTGGTCAGGAACCATCAAGTCTACCGTAGTAGACTGCTCAGAAAAGGGATATGGACCATCAAGTCTATCTCAATAGACTGCCTAAAAAAGGGCTATAGACTATCAAGTCTATCGAAATAGACCACCCAAATAAAGGGCTATGGATCATCAAATGTTTGAGTCCCATACTTGTTGAAAGGCTTAGAATTACTCTCCTTGTTAGGTCTTTGAAGATATGATTTACAAAATCTCTCAAGCCTTACATACTTCAAGAAGATAATTCTTTCATTTAACTATCATTTCACAGCTGCATGTTTCAGGCTAATATGCCTTCTTTTGCCATAACACATTATTCTTGGCATTACACCTATGACAACGTATGAATCTCAATAAAGATATATTGGTATAAAGGCCCTAATAGGCTTCTATGTCATTCATACTAATGTCCTCATACAATGGTACATTTCTTATTAAGAACACATATCCACTATTAAGGCTTACTTCGTCATTCTAAGTTACCCGGTTTGCATGCACTAGCTTTCAGTATGGTAGACAATTTATTAAAATGCAAACCAAAATCTATTGTAACCTTACAATATCTTTATAAATGACGAAGAGCAATAAAATGATTTTAATCAGGATTATGTGTATATATATTCAATCTTCTCACAATATATGCAATAACAAATCTTGTATAGTCTATAAAAAAACATAATACTTTCTATAATCCTTGCATATTCAGATTGAGAAACATTATCTCATTTATTTTTCTTAAGGCTCATACTAGCACATCATAAGGTGTTCTTACAAGAGCACCATTAAATTGTCAAATCTCTTTAAATAGTATTCAATGTGTGATTGACATAAATCAAAACATTCTCAATAATACTTAAGCCCATCACATTAGTCTCACATTAATTTTTAAATTTAAAATGTCATAATTATTAGCATTACTAACATTTATGTTTGTATCAGATAAACCTTTCACATCAACATACAAACATATAATCACACAATCAACTCTAAACAACTTTTAGTAAACATATATATCAACAATTCATTTCTCAAGACATTATCTACTAATGTGTTGTTAAAGTTTTTCTTATCACATTTTCAGGAACTAGTTAAAGACCATTAAGAAATTTGACTCTTCAAAGTTACAATAGAGAAATATCATATTTATGTACACTTGATGTATTAGAAGATCGCATATAGCTACAAATGCTTTTAAGACTCTATAGTGGCTAATTTAGTCATATGAGAACAAGAATCAAAACACTATAAATTCCACGTTTGATTCAAAATATTTTTCCGTAAGTTGCATCTATGTACTTATCATCAGTTTTCTTATCTAATGTGGGACTTTGGTCACATTCCCAACGATCCTGCCTTCGAACAAAGTTCCAACTAAACCTCCTCTAAAATAGACATCCATCCATCTTAACTCTTATATAGGCGAACTCCTCTCAAGAGCATATTGCCTATTCAATATAGCTCAACCACATGGATAATACTGTGACTATTTTTACGGTTCCACTACACCTTTGTTTGATCTAGGATTATATGATCAACAAGGCTAAACCACAGACGACATGACTCTGATACCACTTTTAGAGACAACTTAGTGTATAAGTCCCCAGGTCTTATAAGATACCCCATATTCGATAGCTTAGACAATATCTTAAACTTCCATAAATTCCTATAAGCTTCATAAACAATGAATTTGCATATTTTCGTACTACTAACAAACTTTAGTAATATGCAAATATTATTGTACGACCAAAGTTGATTACAAGTAATAGTAATACTTTCAATAATTTCATAAAAATTAACAACCAAATTACGTGACAATTCATAAAGTAAGTCATGCATAACTCTGTTACATATGACACATTTTTACCCATGCTAACATGCTAAAAGACACGCTCAAGTAGATCACAATAACGTCTCAATATTCACAAATTGATTTAAATATATAAATATATGTGCTACAATATTATGAGTATAATCAATAAACACAGTCAATGGTTTTCAATCATACTAAAAATTTCTTGAATACAAGATATGCTACCTTAGTTAGACACCCCACACTTCTAAATATTTAGATGCATAACATAGTCAAAGTTCAACAATACTATTTTGTTGAAGGGAATAAATTTCACGAACAAATCCATTTAGTTCACAAAACTCTATTCTAAGGTATTCATGATCTCTTTGTTACGATTCATGTCATAAATTATTTCCATCAAAGAATGCATAAACTAATTTAAATTCATAAGAATAGCATTTCCTTTATGGCATTAATAGCAATACAAAAACTATGAACAATATACTTGCCAATGAAATATTCAATATATACTTATCAAATGTATATTGTGATGGAAAGCATACAATCGCAACGGAAACAAGATCGGATTTTTACCATAATTGCAACTAAACTTAATTTAGTGATTAACATGCATACTAAACACAACTCTAATTACATTAAATTAGGGTTATAAGAAATACTTACCTTTGTAGCTTCCCGAATCTCCAAATCTTCTCCTGAACTCGAACTGGACCACCACTAGAATTGACCCGCTATTCTCTGGACTGGGAACCGGGTTGTGAGACCCGTTCAAAGTAGAAAATTTAAGAAAGAGATTGAATTTGGAGGTAGATTTTGGTGTGAGATTTAGGAGAGAAAGAGGTTTTCTTTTATAATTCAAAAATTACAAAAAATGGCAAAAAAATCATCTTTAAAATGAAAATTAGCTCTTAAATAGACTAATTACGTGCAAAATTTGCATGTAATTGGATCACCAAATCCCAACACCTCATAATCCACTAACCATTAGTGGATTGATTTACCATTCCATTTTCTCTTAGTGGGCTTGGTGTTATCACCATAAATTTCCACATAGCTCACTAAGAGTTAGTGGGATTATCCAACAAAATGTTGGATTTTTCCACTAACTTTGGTCAAGGGGCAAAATGGTCAACTAGTCAAAGTCAAACTTTGACTTTTTAAGTTAAAAGTCAACATTTTGACTTTTTACCCTTTTATCTATCTTGACTAATTTTGACCTCCCGAGCATGAATATGCATTCATTTTTTTGAAACTCAAATTACATTTGAACATAAAGTCGGTCAAAGTTTGACTTTTCAAAGTCAAAAGTCAACATTTTGACTTTTCACAACTTTGACCATTTCCATCAATTTTGAGTTTCCAAATATGAATCCATATTCATATTTTTAACATTTAAATCACATTTAAACAGAAAACCCTATAATCGATGACTATATCACATATATTCGTTGGTTTTCTCTCTCTACCTAATTCGAACAATTCAAATTATTCCAACATATTGTTCTAAGTTAATTTCGTATGAGCTAGTAGGGGAACCTAATGGACCTATAGATCATGGATTCCAACAATCTGAGATTAACTGACTAAACCCTTTTAGACCGAGCTAATCAACATTCGTTAATTAATGGGTCATTCCACTAAAGTCTCGTAGTTGCGCTCCCCTCACTATAGATATATTTGTATCCATTTGATATAACCATAATCAGTAAGTTAATCATTCGCAGGTTGTTCATAACCTCGACTGGATCAAAATACCATTTTACCCCCGAGACTACATCTTGTTCCTTAAGTTCCATTGATCCACTTATTGAACATTTGGTTTAAGGTCCAACCTATAAACCAAATCCCTCTCGGGCCAATGAGAGGGCGGGATCCCTTGTTCAAGAATTGGATTTAGTCCTTAAGGGAACAACCTATCTACTAACCCTAAAGCGGGTAGAAGTGAATTTCATCTTGCACCCTATGTCCCTAGCCATCCACTCGGTCTTACCACTAAAATGGAAGGCTTGTTGGGCCAGCGCCATTGAGTTGCCCTCACCCATGCAAATCTAAGGATAATATCGTTTGAACAGAAGTTCATAGTTAGCTCAGGATTAAGATTAAGTTACCTAAGCCATCATAATCGAAAATAGTCAGTTTATATAGTCAACGATGTTATAACTTAAAAGTGACTGTTTCTTGGTTCCAATCTTATGTAAACTCTTTACATAAGATGCCCCCACTTCCATGTCTCTACATGAACGATTTAGGATTACTTCATTTGTACTAACTACAAAGCAGGCTGCATTCATAACGTTTCCAGAAAAAGGCGCCCATCCTTATTCATTCACTATAGACCGTTTGGGCTATATACTCGAACTTGATCTAAGTTTTAAGTTCATGTCACTACATAAAGTTCAAGTCTACATTAGATAGCCTATGGACCTTGGTTTATTGGATTCAAGATTATAGTATTCTATTTTCACTAATAAATCCTCAATAACCACTTTATTGAATAAAATACAGTTTTAACTACAGACTATGAGTTTTGGGACATAAATTCCAACATATTGAATATCATGCTCAAATATAGCCTTGAAATAAAACTGTCAAATTTTCATGTTATATAAACTTTGAAATATTGTAGAGCCTTGAACTATAGGAAAAAACCCAACCCATAGTAAACATCAACCTAAGAAAGCTCAACAAATTACCAACCAAAATATTTTCATTACATTTTAAAATTAAAAAAAATGAATTGAGATTTCAAACTAATCAAGAACATCATTATCCAAATTTACAATAGCTTGACTCTCTATCACATGTATCACGAGATAATTTGTTACTCATGAAATATCCAAACATATACTCATCAACTAAAATTTCTATCATGATTACATTTGGAGAATCATTGTTTGATATTCAAATACGAACAAATCATCAAAATATCATCCCTTAGAAAAAAGAAACTATTGTATTTGATGATCAACAATCACAAAACTGACACATGCAAATTTGGCAATCAAAATATAAAATCTCAAATTAAAGTTCTAACTCAATAGGTTGAATTGTATCATTCAAATCAAAGTGCATAATTATTTCTAGATTTATCCAACTTTTATTTATCTACATCACCCGAGAGCTTTCATCCATCGATTATGAATCCCAAAATTACATGTCTAATTAGATGATAGCATTAATATCCAATATGCATTCATTTTTCTTATTTTATCTCACATTATTGTTTCTCTAGGTACCAAGAAAAGCTATTACATTAACTCCTCTATCTCCTTAGAGCTTTCATGTCCGCAAAATTTTAGTTTATTGATATTCAATAAAAGACTAGAAAAATGCAATAAGGCTTAGCAACTAATAGGATTGAATTTATGGTCGAAATTTATTCTAGGAAATCTCAAATAGTAGAACTATATACCAAATATATCATGTCCAAATTAAATAAATTTTCTTTGCACCGATCTACTCATCAAGAAAGAAAACCTTAATCTAAACCATCATCATCAGTGAGAAGATTAAGAAAACACCATCATTATCCGTGCGAATCAAAAACCAATACTA
This sequence comes from Cucumis melo, assembly GCF_025177605.1. NCBI lineage: Eukaryota > Viridiplantae > Streptophyta > Magnoliopsida > Cucurbitales > Cucurbitaceae > Cucumis > Cucumis melo. Next base: position 16,111,138 of record NC_066862.1, read on the forward strand.
AGTGGCAAAATCATTCCCACATTGAATTGGCTGAAAGGATTTAAAAAACACTTACTGCTTTACGGAGCTTCCTGATAAAGGCCATTGGCTTACTTGTCAAACCCTTAGGAAACCTTCTGCAGGCACGGGCAGTGAAGAGCTTAACAAACTCATCGGTGGACATGTCGAGCAAAGCATCCAAATTGATACCACGGAAGCTAAATTTTTTAACGTCCTTTCCTTTGGCTGTTGTCTAGCAACTAGAACATCAACTTCCACATCTTCCATGGTTAACGTCTTTGGATCTCCGAGATAAGAAGGTGTAGACCTAATCGGTGCGAGGATGCTTTAGAATCTGCAAGCGAAGACGAGTGGCGGATAGATTTGGTTCAGAGATGGTGAACAACAGCATTGTGCACCCTAATTTTTCTAGATTTGATCAATATTTGGAAATAAATTTTGCTTTCAAATTGTTGGAAAAACAAGTATTAATCATGTTGTGCCGTGTCGAACCACTACCTTGAAATCAAAATTCGGTGCGACTTCGGTGTTAAATCTCATATGCCAATTGCTTCCCAAGACTAACATAACTTCCCAACTCAAGCGTGCACTCGCGGAAGTTAGGAATGAAATCGAAGAAAAACTTTTTTCTTAGAGAAAGAAAACTAGGTTCTTTTATTTAGAAAAGAACAAGTACTCTATCACGTCAAAATCCTATTTTTATTTTTTTGTCCCAAAATTTTTTTTCTTTAAAATATATATATAAAAAGAATAATAATAATATAGTTATTGTTTATAATTAATTTCTAATTAAAACTTTATTTATAAATCAGTACAAGGATAGTTATTGCCAACGCATAAAAAGGAGAGATAACAATAAAGAAGAAACAAATGTCTTGGAACACAACCAACACTTTCTCCATTGCTTCACACTTCCTAGTTTTTTTTTCTCTCACTCTCGGTTTTCTCTCAACAAAACGAAAGGAAAGAATAAATTTTGAAAACTTGTTGGAGAAAGCTTTTCAATCCCAGACATTTAATATAATAACATTATAATGATAAAACTTATTGTCTCCATATGGTCCATAAAGAGAATATAATGTACCAACAGATTTATCTGTGAAAAAAAAGACATATATGCCATATGTATGTGCATTGTATATTTGACTTCTACCTAAGATCACATTTCATAATAGGTAGATGTGATCAGTTTTCAACTAGGAAAAAATAAAAGAAACTAAACAAAATCTTCTTAAAGGAAAGGTTGATTTTAAACAAAGAATGAATGAGAAATAATTAAAAAAAATTAACCTAATAACAATAATTAAGAAAAACTTCAAAACAAAAAAAAAAAAGAATGAGAAAGTGTATTATAAAAAATGCTAGGGTAATTAAACTAAAAGCATATTTGAAATGACTAAATTCTTTTTTTTTTGAATTAGAGCGATGAAGAGAAAACACTTTTGATAAAACTTTTGAAAACAAAAACAAAAACGTTTTGACAACCCTTTTTTAAAAGTAATTTTACATACAAAAATGTTCGGATTGTTATATACTTTAAAATATTTCTACAAATGTTTATTGCAGTTGATCGGTGGTTACGGTTGCCAGAAGTTTGTCGATAGGGTCGACAGAAGTAGCGATCAGAGATTGTTCGATGACAGTCACTAGTGGTGGTATTTGAAAAGTTTATCGACGAACTTCCTTATTAAATTAGGAAATAAAAAAAGAGAAAGGTAACCCACATGGTTTCAATAATGTTTCCTATTCAAACACGTGGGAAAGAGTGTAAGAAACTTGACCTCCAAAACCCTTATGCTTCAAATAAGGATCTAGCTCAGGTTGCTTTTGCTGTGTAGGTTTGGAATCTTAAGTCTAAGGTTAGGCAAAGAGGTTTAGGTAGTTTGTGAAGTGAAAACTATGTTTAGAATGCAGGTTAGGTTGCATGGGTTTAAGAAACCGTGTTGAGAGTGCATGCTTAGGAAGCCTGGGAATGAACTGCAGATTCTTAACTTTTGAGTTTGTGAATATTTTCTTCTATTTAATCATTGATTAGATTTTAAATTAATTAAAAATTTTCATCATAATCATTTTAATATAGTTAAATTTAAAATAAATTACAAAATTCTAAGAGTATTTGTCTTTTTTATTTTGAAATAGAGATGTGAATAAAATTATAATTTATTTGATTTTGTTTTTTTAATTTATTTAATGTTTTGATTTTACTGCATTTTGAAATTAAATTTAGGGATGTTTGCAAAAATAGAAAAAAAAAATATGATAATAGAGTTCATGTCATTACATTTTCTACATTGCAAAAGTAACAAATTTAAAAGCAGATAGCCCACTGATAATCCTTTGATAGCTCTATGATATATCTAATTACTTGTCATATTTGCAATATGCAAAAAATATGTACTATGGGCTATTATTTTCTAAATTTTTTTGTCATCTGATGCAATTTTCATAATATTTTATAGACTTTTGGTTTTTAATTAATTCAAAAAGAGATCAAGTTTTTTAACCATAATTTACTCGCTTCAAATTGAAATAAACTAGTATTTTAATATAAAATCCAATTATTGGAAAATTATATTTTTTTTTATCAAATTATACTGAGAGAAATAAAAGTAGTCATAAAGTTTGAATTTTAATTTTTATTTGGCAACCGAATTGTTTCCGACCTTTTAATTTTAAGTTTTAAAATAATTACAAGTCTTCCGGTTAAATTGTTAAAGGAAAAAAATAAAAATATTGTTAAACTAAAACATAAAAGCAAATAATATATGCAATATATATTTACATTTTCCTTAACAATATATTTGATTTATAATTGAAATTGCAATAGATAGATGATCAATTTTCACAAGAAAAAAATAGAAGAAAATAAACAAAATCTCATAAAATGAAAGAAACATTAATTTCAAACAAAATAAAAATGAGGGGTTTTCAAAAAATAGAATAAAGTGCAAAAATATTTACACTATATAGAACAATTTTAAAAAAGGAAAGAGCCCACAGACACACAACGTGAAATAACAAAATTACCCTCGTAATTAATTGATTATACCCACGTGAAAAAATGGTTTTGTACCTAGTCTAAACGATATAGTAGAAAGTCTAAATGATCTTGTAGCCCCTTACCAAGTCTAAACGATATTGTATTCTTTTACCTAGTCTAAACAATCTTGTACTTAGTCTAAATGATCTTGTATCAAATCTAAACGATATTGTATCCAGTCTAAACAATTTTATATCAAATCTAAACGATCTATTAGTAATAGTGGTATATATCTCTGTATCTGGGATAGACAACTTATTGTTTGGATATTAGTACACGATCGTTTAGATCATGTACCAATATCATTTAAATCTTGTACCAAGAAGAAAAAAGAAGATGAAATATGAAGAAGAAGGAAGAAATTCTGAAAGAGGAAACGAAAAAATTGGTATGTATCTATATAAATAATCATAATATTATAAACTAAAGAAGAAATAATAATATGAAGAGGAGATGAATAAATTGCAAAGAAGAATAAGAAAAAGAAGTGAAAATCATCTGTATTATTCAAGGGCAAACTTAAAATTTATGAAAATATCATGAACTTTTCGATTTTATTACACTGACTGTAAATATTTTGGTGTTTTGTTATATTTACGAAAATTAACCAATAAAAAAGGAAGGAGGATATATTAAAAAAAAATCTAATAATAATAATGCTTACAAAAGAGGGGAAAAAGAAAAAAAAAGTAGAATTAGAAAGTGTTTGTAAAAATTATTATTGTGATCAAACTAAGAGCTTTACAAACAATTTTTCTTTTAAATTTATTTTTATTTAAGCACTTTTCATAAAAAAATTATTAAAACAATAATAAAAAGCGGAATTGTTATGGATATCACAAAAAATAAAATTATTTACAAAATATAATAAAAAATTTAAATGAGCTATAAAAGGTTTGATGAATTTTGTTATATTTTGTAAATAGTTTCAATATTTTGCTATTTTTTGAAATGTCCCAAACAAAAATGTGTTTGACAACTATATCTTTTCAAAAGTACTTTTATATACAAGTATTGTTTCGTTTGTTTTTATTATATACTAAAATTGTTTTTATTAATATTTTCAAAGTTGTCGTTGGCAACTAGAGCTTGGTAACCGATGGTCATCGGAGTTGGTGGCTGAAAGTTTGTTAGTGGAGTTGCAGGAAATGGTAGTTGGAGGTTGACCAACAATAGTTACTAGTGTTGATGTCTGAAAATTGGTTGTCGAACTTTATAAATTAAATTAGGAAAACTTAAAAAAAGACTCCTTGTGTTTTTGATTCATGGGAAAGAGGATGGGAAGCCAATGCTTCCAAAGCACTTGTACCAAACAGAAGTTGGGTTTATCATGTCTAACCCATCAAATCTCAACCCTTAAAATAAATACCCCTATTGTGAAATTTTAACACTTGAAACCTAACAGCTATATTAAAACAGATCTAAAAACTTTAGAACTTAAAAGAACAAAAGTTAACATTTTAATGGTTGTTTGGCCCTCAGATTATGAAGGAGTGGAGTAGGCTATTTTACCGCACTCCATGTTTGGCCAAAGGGTTATTATAACTCGATGATTAAGATTAGGACTATTATACTCATTCCCCTATTTCTCTTCTGTCACTATTCCTCACTCCTACATTTTCTTCTCTACACTATTTCTCACTCCCTCTTTCTCTTTTTATCACTATTTCTCACTCTTCAAAGAGGTATTATATATTTCACAAATTTTAATTATGTCCAAAAACAAATTCATCTAAAGAATTTTGTTAGAAAAAATAAATTAGAAGAAATCTACTTTGCAAAAATAACTTAGGAATATGGCTTGTTAGGAAAATTAAATTACGAAAAACATATTTGCAGAAATAACGTAGTAAAAATTACTTAGGAAAAATTGGAAAAATATCTTAGAAAATTTTTCTTTGCAAAAAATTAGAAAATTTGTGTTAAATGGTTAATGCCTAAACATAATACGAAAAATCAATTGTGTTAAACTTACGAAAAATAGTAATTCACAGTTTTATGAATTTATTTCAGGTTTTCAAAAAGGAAAAAAACAAACTAAACAATCAACAACTTTTGATAATATTTGCTATAGAAATAAATAAACATAATAAAAATAAATATTGGTAATTAGGTGGGGTAAAATGAAACTATGCTTGTTTTTCATTGAATCAAAAAAAAAAAAAATTGAGCTTTTATTTCTAAATAAATCAAGGGAATAATTTTCAGAAAAAAATACGATTCTACTTTTTTCATTAAAAAACTATATTATAAAACAAAATTTGAATAACCAAATTTGTATCATAAATCTGAAGAATGATAAGATATGCATCATAATGCATTTTTTTAAGAAGACAATTTGTTCTATAAAAAGAATGATAGCATGATAAAAGAAAAAAATAATAAATTTCTATTATAAAAAGAATAAATTTGTATCATACTTAGGAAAAATAAAGAATCAATGATAGTATGACAAATATTTGTGGTTAAAATCATGCAAAAACTTATTTAATTTTTTTTACAAAATTAACAAACTTATAATTTCCTTTAAAAATCATTTTTTTAAAATACAAAATAATGAAAAAAAACTAGTAATTAAATAATAAAAATGAAGAATTAGTAATTAAAATTTCTCATAAAATTATTTTTAAGACATGTAATTAATGACTTAAAAAAATGTAATTGAACAAATGAACATCATAATTAACAAGATTTAACAAAACTAGTTTAAGAAAAATGTGTATTTCATGTACCATATATATGCATGACGAACAAAAAAGTAGTGAAAAACCAAATTTGTAGCTACATTTATTAAATGAACAGTATAATTAACAAGATTTAGTCAAATCAATTGAAGAAAAATGTGTATTTCATATACAATATATAGACAAAAAAAAAAAAAAAAAAAGAATAGTGAAAAATTCATATTATAATAATCTACACCCCAAATACATCATAAAACACAAACTATTATAGTCTGCACCTCAAACACATACTATAATAACATAAACTATAATAATCTACACTCCAAGCGCAAACTATTAGGGTGCGTTTGGGGGAGAGAAAGAGTTATGAGGGAAAATGATTATAACAATCCTAGGATTATGATAATCCTAGTGTTATGATAATATGTGTTTGGGGGAAAGAATATAAAAGGCAGTATTATAATAGTATGTGTTTGGGGGAGGGATTATGATAGTAGTGTTACAATAATATGTGTTTGGAGGAAGGATTATGATTGTAGTAATTTAAAAAATAATAATATAATTTAGATTAAGTTATTTGGGTAGGGTAATGTAGGGTTGTAAGAAAGTAAAGATGGGATAAGATAGGGTTATTTAGGGATTATGATTATTTATCATATTCCTTGGGCCAAACACGGTTTGGCCCAATTTTCTAATTCTTTTCCCCCTAAAACCTCACTCCAAACACACCCTTATAATTTCTAGACAATTATAATACACAGACTACTAGAATCCCAAATTATTATAAGTCACTCATTGCCCCAAACACAAAAGTTAAAAACAAAATAGAAACTAAACACTAAATTCTAAAATTAAAAGAAGATTCCAAAATTGATTTCACAAGTATATGGACCTAGCTTAACTATAACTTTAATATAATAACGTGTATTGTTAATTTTTTTTCCATCCACAATTTATTTATATTCATTAAGAGTTATATGCTAATCTTCCTTGTTCATATATATTATTTGGTAGTTGGAATAAATTAGTAGAATATTAGTATTTTCGTAGTGTTCTTGATGTGTGCGGGCGCTTTATATATATATATATAGCAATACAATAGTTTTTTCTTAGAGAAAAAAAAGGTTAATTTATATGAATGTAATAAAACTCAAAAATATTTACGACAGGTATAACAAAATAAGAAAAACTTATGATGTGTAATCATTTTTACATAAATTTCATATATGCCCTTGCAATTTATATCTTCTTTGGATTTATTAATCCCGAGCCATCTTGGTACAATTAAGGCCTGAGATCGAATAGCTAAAGGCAGAAGTCTTTCATCTCAAGCCATCTAAATGCCACTAAGGCCCGAGATCCAATAACAAAAGGAATAATTTTTTCATCCTGAGGCAACTTGGAGCATGGTATGCCCAAGATCGTGTATCAAAATATACACGATCGTTTATATTACAAAGCTTCACCGGCGTTTCTTTGACGAATCCATCCGTCTTCACATATATCCGATTATTTTAGATTAGATTTATAAGTTCCCTTACAGCAGTTATTTATACAAAATATTCATGTAAATATATACCCAATCTACTGTATTTTAGATTTAGAGCTTCCGTTTTAGTAGTTATTTATCTTATATGTGTATGTAAATATATACCCGTTCATATTAACATAGTACATACATTCTTCTAGATGGACATTATTGTAGTATATTTAATTTGATATATACCCCTTATTATTTACCATAATACATACATTTTGGCATATAAAAATACTTTAATATATTAGTAATATGTTTGTCAGAATGACCAAAATTGCAGTATACTTCAATGGGTTTTTCAATGAATCGCATAATTATGTTAGTTTTAGTGTGTCCGAGATTACAGTTAATGAATATATGCGCTAAAATTTGTACAGTAGCCTTAGATCCAAGTTACACAGTATTATTTATATGAACAATATTGATATATACCTTTGCCTAAGTCCTATAGAATGTGTTAAGAAGGATTTTGCTATAATGAATGATAATGATGATAAATGGGTTTACCATATAATAACATCAAATGTTGAGCGTCATATTACCCTTATTGTTCATTCTATTGGCCCTTTATCTATTTGTTTGGGTTCATCGTCGTCAAGTTCTTTTCAAACTCAAATCCATGATGATGAGGGTCGATTTTTTTAAAACATAGATATATCTAAGGTCGATTCCAATTTTGCACTTAAAGACCAGGACATGTTTTCAATCAAATCTTTGTTCAAACAGTGTGTACAAGTCATTGTTCTTAGAGATAATTTCCAGTACATTACTGTGAAATCGAATCATCATCAATATATATACATCAGTACATATATACATCACATGTAATATATTCAATATATATACACCAATACATATAATTTATACTTTCTTTTTTCTTTTGTTTTCCTTTGTTCTTTTTGGGCATTTTGGCTTCTGAAGTTTCAAAAACCATTTCCGTTCTCATAAAATTCTGATATGAAGGGATGAAAACCCTTTACAGCGAAAGAATTACAGAAACTCAATTTTAATTGGAACCTTCAAATTACCAATACATTGGCAAAAATTACAGAAACAATTTTGATAGTTAAACATGCTTTGAAGAAAAATACAGAAAAGAAACTGCACGCTCTTGGATGACCCTGAATCTACCAATCACCAATTTAAGCACCACCACTTGGAAACCTTCCTATTCTCTGATTGATATGGTTTGTGGGAACTAAAATTGGAATAAGGGAGTTTTTCTCTACGGAGAGAATTTTTTTCAAAGAAAAGGGAGCTTTTTCTTCTTCGCAGAACTCACCCCTTTTATTGTTACGCAAAGTGTAACCACTTCTTCAGACGGAAGAAGTGGGAAGTTGGAGATAATAAATGGGAACGTGGGAAAACCACCCACGTTCCCTATTAACTTAATAATAATTATTAAATTAATATATATTAAATTAATTAATTAATTAATTTAATAATTAATTAAATTATATTTAATTAATATTTTCATTTAAATCATATTTAAATGAATATCTCTTGCATAACCTATAGTTTTAATTTAATTAAATCAAATTTAATTAAATCAAATTAAACTAAACTATTAATTAATTCTCCAATTAATTAATTTCTAAAATATTTAATTTAATCCATAATTTGAATCATATTCAAATATAAATTTCTCTCATAACCTATAGTTTTAATATGTATCATATACACATTAAATTTTAACTTATAGTTTTAATATGAATCTAATTCAAATTAAACTAATATTTGAACTTATTCAAATATTTTATACTCTCGTAATTCAATTTTGAATCATATCCAAAATTAAATTTATATAATAAAGTCTAATTAAAATATAAACTTTATATGATACATTATATTAATTCCCAAAGTAAATTTGAACATTTCAAATTACAACCAATATAAATAAATCTCATTACTCTTTATGAGCTAGGAAGGGGACTTAATGGACCTACAGATCAGAAGCTACAACGATATGAGATTAATTAGCTAAACTCATTAACTACATTAATCAATATTTGTTAACTGTGAGTACACTCCACTAAAGACTCACAGCTAAACTCTTCTCACTATAAATATATTTCTGTGTCCACGGATATAGACCAATACCAGTAAGTTAGTCCTTCCCAAGTGTTCGTAACACCAGCTGGGTCAAATTACCGTTTTACCTCTGGGTTACCTCTAGTCCTTAAATACCAGTGCTCCTCTAATGAACAACCTGTTTATTGTCCAATCACTAAACAGAAACCCCTCTCGTGCCATAGAGAGGGTAGGGCGCTTTGTTCAAGTCCCGGAGACACCATTTAAGGGAACACTTGTCTACTTACCCTAAAGGTGGGAATGAGTGAATTCCATCTTGTGTGATTATGTTCCCAGCTTCCCACTCGATCTTGTCCCCAAAATGATAAGCATATTGAGTCGGTAATTTGGTCACTCTCACCCGTACAAATCAAAGGACAATCCCTCACAAACAAGAGTTCATAATACACTCAGGATTAAGACTATGTCACCTAGGTCATCCTAATGAAATAGAAATCCAACTAGTTAACGGACTTACATCTAGTGATTACTATTTCGTGGTCCAGTCTTATGCAAACTCATTGCATAGGATACCCTCACTCGCATGTCGCATACATGAACACATTGGATCAATGTGTTTGTATCAAATACAAAGTGAGTCGTATCCATAGAGTTAACAAGATAAGGTACCCAACCTTAACCCTATACTATAGACCCTTTAAGCTGATCATGAACATTGATCCCCGTATGTCTCTATATACTGTTCAAGACTCATCAAACAACTTAGGATGTTAGTTTATTGGATTTAGGTTATTAAGACAAAACTAATAATATAATCAATAACCACTACTACAGAAACTGACTCTCTTGACAGTTTTAAACTGTCAAGAATGATTATTCCTGACGGTTTTAAAACCGTCGTTGAATCCAGTGTCAAGAAAGGCAAATTTCTTGACAGTTGTAAAAAACGTCAAGAATTGTTAACGTTGACAATTTATAACCGTCAGGTATTCAATTATTCATGACAGTTTAGAACCGTCAAGATTATAAGTTTTAATGTCAGTTTAGAACCGTCAAGAATGTCACTATGAATGACAAAAACAGTCAACAATACGAATATTCATGACATTTTAAAACCGTCAAGAATGATTTTTCATGACTCTTAATAACCGTCAAGAAAGTGATTGTTTATGACATTTTGTAACCGTCAAAAGTATTATTTTTCATGACATTTGGAAACCGTCAAGAGTATGCTTTTTAATGACATTTTGGAACCGTCAAGAATTTCGTTGTTTATGATATTTGCAAACCGTCAAGAAATTTCCCATTTTTTTAATTGTAATTTATTTATATTATTGTTCCTATATTATGCTCCCATTGGTCCAAGAATTCAACTACATATAAACGATAAGTATACATCAAATATAGTTTTAAAACTCAAACATAAATATGCACTAGAACAATTCCAAAACTTTAACATATATTAACATTTTACCATATATGTATCAACATTTTGAAAACTTTACATATTTGTTCAATATTGTCATATACAAAACATTACTTCTACCAACCCAACTCAATGACCTTGAATGAAACTTGGCTTCAAATAAACTTGCATTCTGCATCCTCTACTACCTCCAATTCATGAGCTAAAATAAGTACCACCAACAGCAGAGCCAATCTACAAGAAGTAGATAACATCACAACAACAAAGTATGTTCAAAACTTATTCAGTCAAAGAAATCAACTAACAATTATTAAGAGTAAGCTGATCATACTACACAAATAAAATCACAGTTTCTATTCTCCAACAACCATAATGAATGAACTTTGTAGAGTAATCTAGAGATTTTCAATGGTATTCAGAATCGAAGGTTGTAGAGTAATCTAGAGATTTTCAATGATAACTAAGAATCGAAGGTTGAAATTCATAATAAGATCGAAAGGAAAAATAATGCCTTTAAATCACATCAATGGCTATACTCTCTGTGAATGAACTTTGTAGAGTAATCTAGAGATTTTCAATGGTATTTAGATGGAATCTAACTAATATCAACATTGCTTGTTTTTCAATTATTCATTTTCAACATAATCTCAAGTGGACACAACAAAAAAGTGATTCGAATTTTCAACATGCCTTATAGAGGTTTACTATACTACAACCATGCCTTATATTGAACTAAGAAGGGTTGAATCACATTAGTACCTTGAAAAGTTGGCGGCAAGGACCCTAGTGTGAGTGTTTCAAATTCAACAGAATCGAACTTAAATTTGGGAATTTGCTCTGCATTTATAGGTTAGGTAATATTTCTTGTTGTTTTGCATATTGTCTGTGTCAAGAAAAAACAAAAAAAAAAAATTATAAACAAATGCATAAGAAATGGAGAAGCTACAAAAAGAGGGGGGAAATAAAAAAGTAAAGGAAAGGGCAAATAAAATATGTGGCAGCATGACAGGTGGAATTAACATAGTTAACCAACAAAAAAGTTGATAGAATGACTTAAGAATGGATACTACTGATGAAACAGATAAACCTTATCAAGATAGGGCCACATATATTCAATAATCATAAGAAAGTCTAACACAAAAAAAATTAAACAATATAGAAAGTACGTACATTATCAATGACCTATTTTTATGTTAGACACGTCCATCACTATCGATTCAAGCAAAAAAGAAGTTAGTTAAACTTTGAAACTACTCAAAGAAAACAAGTATTAAACAAAGTAAACTGTACCATTTGATACTATTGAAGAGTGTGGAGCACAACGACAATAACCAAGTCTTGTTCTTCACTATTTTTCACCTTTTTCTCTATTCACACATTTTATCAAACACCTTCTAGGCCCTCTATCTCTATAAAATTAAATAAAAAATTTAAAAATAAATCTTTTATGACTAGTATTTCATCCTTTATTTGCCATGAAAAATAAAGTAAAAGATGGATAAAACATGGGCAAAGTAGTAATCAAACCCCATCACAATATATACTTTACAAAATGTAATACTATCAAAATAATCCAATTGTTCCAACTTCTTCACATCTATGTCAAAACCCTTCTAGTTCTTCTTCCAATTCCAAGTTAAAATAAAATGAAGTTGATATTAAACGTACATAGAACATAACTATGCATTTACCCCTGTACATTCTTTTAAATCAATATGAAACTTTATATTCCACTTATGACCATTAATAACTTAAGTAAATATTACCACAGAGCAATAGAACATGGTATTCTTGACTAATAGAATGTGGCAATGATGAGAAAATAAAATCTACCTAATCTGCAATGAACATTATTGTGTGAATTTGAAGAAAAATTCATACCATAAAAGTGGAAAAGAAGAACATAAGACAAGATGAAAAAAGAACATTTCAATAATCATGTTTTCTACCTTCACTTTTATACACAAGAAAAAGTACATAACTTGAACTATGGAAATATCACCAACAAGTGAAAGTTGTTCTCTTGTAACATTACAATTTGAAATTTTGTAAAAGGAGAACATGTAAAAGAAAAATACCAACATTGCAGTGGCGGACTCTCTCAAATTGCCATCAATCTGGATATAGAAACTCGTTTGTGCAAACAAACTTGCAATTTCATTGAAGTCCAATAAGGATGGATCAAAAGTAGAAATAAACTCATTATAACCCAAACAATGGGTATAAAAAGAAAATCAACCATCAGTAGTGTAAAAAGATTTATGTCCAATCATACATACCCCTGCCTCTCCTAGAATAGGCTCAAACAAAAACCCAACTATTCAGTCACGGTGCTCTACATTCCATAAGAATGGCAAGTAATAAGTTAAACCAGATGCCAAGTATATAAATCCCTATTGCGAAGCAATAAACAAATATATAGGGCTGTTTTATAGTGGAAATACACAAACAAGATGATTTTTTTATGATTCTTTTAGTAACAGATTTCTTGACACATAAATTGCAAACACAAGGGTGACGATGTCTTTGAATAATATATTCTCCTAACCTTTAAAGATTTTCTAAAGGGCAACTGCATCACCAAAATCAACTTTAAGATGTCCAGGCAACAAGGGACCAAATTAGTCAAATGTAGATCTGTATCATTTCTACCATAGAAGTTTGAAACAAGCATCACCCATAAGCCAAACAAATCGTAAATTAAAACAAATAGTAAATTTCCTAAGGCTTAAGTTGAGCTATTAGGTATTTAATACAAAAACTAAACCAGTCCATCAGTGTAACAAACTTGAAGTTCATAGAGGAGAAGAGACATACCAGCAAAATGGTTGTGAGTTTGGGGTTTTTTAGTGTTTGTGTGGTCGGCGTCTGGAATGGCTATGCGTTTGAGTGGACCAAGAAGTTCTGTAGTTATCCTCAGCCGTGCGTGGTGGAGCGAAGTTGGGGCGGCCTAGATGTTAGGAAACCACCCGTGCGCGAACGTTTATGATGGAACATTTGCTATCCGTGGTGCGAGAACGTTCGGTAACCGGCCGTGGGGGAACGTCTGCAGTGCTCGAATGACTTTTGTCTGGAGCTTGGTGGAGCGAGGACTCGCATAGTGGTGAAGAATGGGGAGTGCGTGTGATTGGAAAAAATTGGGGAAGAGGAAGAAGATAGGATTTGAGAGAAAAAATTGAGGAAGAGGAAGAAGGTATTTTCGTGTATTGTGAGAGAAGAAAGGAAATTTAGGGGGGGAAAAGAGGGAAAAGATTTGTTTAGAAAAGGGGGAAAAGAAAAATATTTAGATAGGGAGAAAGTAGGAGATAATGATTTTTTTATTAATTATTTAATGAAAAGTGGTTGGAGGGAAATTAGGAATAAATGAGGAAATTTTGGATGTTTGGTTGTCGTCGGGAGGGAATATGAAATTTGGGTTGTGTGTGGAGGGAAAGGGAAAAAGTAAAAAGAGAAGGGGAAATGTAGGTTTATTTTTTAAAAAAAATAGGTTTTTTTTATAAAACATTCTTGACGTTTTTAAAACGTCAAGAAACGTCAATAAATTTGAAAATGAATCCCCTCCCCTTTTCATAAAAATTCTTGACATTTTAAAACGTCAAAAGTTTATCGATATTTCTTGACCGTTTTAAAACGTCAAGGATAAATATATACATTTGACGTTTTAAAAAACGTCAAGAATATCGAACTCATAAAAATTCTTGACGTTTTAAAAATGTCAAGAATGTAGAATAAACAACTTGACGGTTTCAAAACGTCAAGAAAGAATTGCATATTACTTGACGTTTCAAAACCGTCAAGAATTCTGTAAATTGTCTCCCCTCCGCCTTTTAATCAAAATTCTTGACGGTTTTCCCATTAAACCGCCCATTTCTTGACGGTTTTTCAAGAAACCGTCAAGAAAAGAAAAAATCAACCGTCAAGAAATGGTCTTTTTCTAGTAGTGAACACTTATTGAAATTATAATAATAAAACACTTTATTAATGGCAGTCAATTGATTATTTACTATCTACGAGTTTTAGGACATAAAACCCAACATGATCATGGTACACCACAATCTGTGTACTTGTCGGCCCTCTTAATTCTTCTTCATCATCTTCAAAATAAATTGTTTGTATTGGTTCATATTCTATTGGTTCTTCATTTCTTATCTCCTCCTACGATATATACACATTTTATATTTTTGTTTAACTATATATACAATATAATATTTTAATTCAGTAAATATCAAATATACCTTTATATTATCTTTTATCAAAATAGGATTATCCTTATTTGATTTAACTTGTTCAGCCTCGATCTTAGGCATTTTTCGCTTCTTCGAAACATTATTTTTCAATCTTATCCTACAAATTATGATACAATATAAAATTCAAATTTGTGGTAAAACAACAAATATGTACAACATGCATTACTTTAATATTTACAAAGTTCAAAATGCCGGTTTAATTATGAAATATATACAACATGCATTACTGAATATATGTTTTACACAAAGTATCTAATTTATTCGACATTATAATCACAGTAATGGATGATTGTTCAATAAATAAGTGATCATCTCATATATACCCCCTTATATTTCAGGTTAGAAAAAAAATACTCGCCGAAACTGTAGAATGATTCTGAACAGAGTGTTGCAACAGAGTTGCCCGAACCTTGAATGTCTGCTGAAGGATGAGTGTTTTGAAAACCCTAATCACCGATTGAAGGTCTATCACTGCGCAGAAAAGAGGGTTCCATATATACCCCCTTTAGTTTCAAATCAGTTTAGAAAAAAAAATAAAAAACTCATCGGAATGGAAGAATGTTGTTGAACACTCACCGGAAGAGAAGAATGTTGCGGAAGGGATGATGGAGCTTTACAAAACCCTAAAGATCGGTTGAAGAAAATTTTCAGTGCACAAAGGAGAGTATTCAGCAGTTCCGCAAATGCCCGTTGTGCTCTTTCCTTAAGTGGTTCAAAAATCTCCAAATACACGCCATTAATGTATCAGTTACTAATTTTCCATTTTTTTAATTCACAAATGATTTAATATGGGTAATGTAGTCATTTGGGCCAGACTTTTCTATAAATAATTAGCCAATTAAGCACTTTAGCGTAATATATAGGCAAATTAGGACCATTGTGTAAAATCATAGATCAAATTAGGCTATTTGAATTAAAACCCAAAAAAATAAGTGTCATATGGGTTGCCCATAATGGACATTTCCATGATGAGAGCCTTGCATGGTCTCACCATACAATTGCGCCTAAGTAGTATTACTTCTTATTATAAATATTTAGATAAAAGACCTAATTTGACAATAAAATTTTACAAATATCCTAAAATAACGTTTTTTTTTTACTTAATTAGGAAATTACATATTTTTAGGACAATTTTATCCTTATGATCAATATTAATTATACAGGTAATTCGTAATTAAGAAGTATTTTTTACCTTATTTACATTATATTTATCATTATTATCTAAAATATAGCTTCCTTAATTATGTTTTTAATTAATTTAAAATATTTTTTATTCCACAAAAAACGCTACCTTATATAATTGATTTTAAATTATAACCAAATCATATATTTAATTATTTTGTAATATATATCTTTGAATATGGAAATATTTTTCAAAAATTTATTTCTTAATCAAATAACCTCCGCTTAATTTCTCATCTCTGTCGTCTACCGCCTGCACATTACCCAATTTCTTCATCAATTTCGTTACATCCTTCGTCGAAAATTAATTGAATATCTTCACCAATTCCATCCAGTTTCGTTATTTCGTTCGTTCGCCTGCACATTATCTTAACATTTTCACCAATTTCATCCGTCGAAAATCAATTGAATTTTTTCACCAAATCCATCCGCCTGCACATTATCTCAATTTTTTCGTTCTTTCATTCGCCTCATACATCTGGTTAGTTGTTTTCCTCAATTCGTTACATTTTTTTGTACTCCATTATAATCATAGTATTCCTAGAACGTTTAACGTTTTATTCCCAAAGATTTATTTTAGACATATATCACTTCATATATATAATAATTCATATATATAACATTAGAAGAATAAATAATATACGAAACAAAAAAAAACCAACCGTATCACAAGAAGCAAATCGAAAGGGAAGAAGAAATAACAAATTTTTTTGTAATAGAAATCGAAGAAGAATGTCGACATCGGAATTGATGATCGTGAGAAAATAACTTTTGGTTGGACATGAAATTGAAAAAATTTATTTTGTAGGATAATTAAAAATATTATTAACATATAAGATAATAATTTATACCGTATTTAAATCATTTTAAAGGTAATAATATTACATTAATAAATTCAAATATATATGTATTAATAATTAAGGAAGTTACAATTGATATAATAAATATGATTGTTGATAATTCTGAAAAATATTATTCAAGATTAATGAAATTTGGGTAACAAGGTAAATTGCTCATTCTTTTGTGAAAAATGTTGGCTCAATTAAGACTTTTATGTAATATATTAGAAAGAAAGGTTCATTGTGTAATATCAAGTAATAATTTAAGCTATTATAGTTAAAACTCCTTGTTATTATCATCAATCTTATTCCTTTCACTCTTTTTCCCTTCCTGCTTACACAAGTTTTCGAGATAAATATTGATCTCTGCCTTAGTTATGGGCAAATCGTCTATAACGACCCGAACTTTTAAATTTAAGTTAAGGTCATTACTCAAAAGATAAACATCAAAAGATACTTTCTTGCAAAGAGGATAACTAAAACCTTTATAAAATTTATATCAAGATGTTCACAAAAGCATAAAATTATCAAATTAACAAAAATAATTTGAAAACATGACCTGCAGGTTCTAACAATAAAAACAATTAAATATGACAAAATCTTAAGTAAAATGGTTAAAATTTAAAATACTGAAAAACATATAAATAAGTGCAGAAAGTGAACTGTGTCCCAATGTGGCATGCCACGGATGCCTTTCTGTCGCTCGCCAACTTCTTAAGTTCTTTACCTTAGCTTGAAATATTAAACATATGAAAGAGTAAGTATATAAATATACTCAGTAAGGGACCTACTACTAGTCCCGCTAGGTGATCTGTTAACTTTTTGTTAGAAACATAATTATAACGTCGTGTGTCCAATGGAGCACGCCTGAGTGAGTGAGACCGTATGAACACCCACAAATCGTGCGAGTGATCCCATGGGAGCACCCCTAGTCGTGCGAGTGATCGCAGGTACACACTCTATAAACATCTACGTAATACGTAGGTATACCCCTAATAGTGCGAGTGGTTTCGTCGGAACACCCCTAGTCGTGCGAGTGACCCCGTATACACAATATAAATGTCCCCTAACCGTGCATGTGATTCATAGGTACACCCCTAAATCATGCGAATGATCCCGTAGAAACACCCCTAGTCATGCGAGTGACCCCAAGATAGAATCACAATACAAGTGGGGTAAAAAGCTCAACAAACAAAGTTAACAGACACACCACAATCCAAAGCATATAACATCATCATAAACATCATAACATGACACGAATATTAATCATAACGTCCTTATTCATGTGATTAATATATCATGTATCATAAACATCATAAACATACTAGTCATCATCAATAACATAATATCAATCATCATCTATAGCATCGCATTATGCATCTTAGCTACCATCAATGCATAATCGTAAATACATGCAGTCTCTTAAATTAAGTTTGAAGGTCCAGTAGTAGAATCTCTTACCTGGAGATTAGCTTAAAATATTTCTTTGCTGACAGTAATTTCCCAATTAAAGCAAATCTTAAACAGTAAGGAAAAATCAATAACTTAATTAATAAAATTTACTGTAACGCTCGAAAATTTAAGGTAATTTATTTTGATTATCTTAAGTTTAAATTTTTGTATTTTAGGTGTTACTTTGTTGATTTACTTGATTTGTGAAGATTGAATTTCTTAGATATTAGGAAAATATCTAATTATCGTAGTGTTTGGAGTTTATGACTTTGATTAGTTGTATTTAGGAAAATTTGAGTAACTATACATTTAATTATATAATTAATTAAATTTTGAACGTAAAATAATTATATTTGTGGATAATATAATTAAGTAGGGTTATTATTATTATTATTATTATTATTATTTTGAAAGATAAAGATGATTGGTTTAGAGAGAGGGAAATTTAAGTTTAAAGAGGAGATTTGGTGGGATTTAAATGAAGTGAGAGAGTGTGAAGATTTTTGGGAAAGAGAAAAAGAGAAAAATAAAAATAAAAAAATTATTTTTATTAAATAGGTCTTGGGATGTGTGAATCACTATTCATCTTCTTCAACCAAACCCTAAAAACCCTAATCTCACTTTCCATCAACCCTAGTCGTCGCCACCTTCTCCGCCTCTGCACGAAGCCACGAAGGCCGCCGCATCTTCTCCGTCAATCGAAGCCCAGTCGCGCCGTCGTTTGTCAGCCGTCTTCTGTCGTTGAGCTAAGTTGAGCCACCCGCGTGAACCAAGTGTCGTTGGTCGTCCGAATTGATGGGAAAAACAACAAAGAGCATGCAGTAGCGGAAGAAAAGGATCATGCTTTACTCTATATGCATCTAAACGATTTAGAAAACATGCAACTACTAAACGATAGACCTAAACGAAGAATATAAAAAGTAAACGATGAGCTTACCTTTGTAGTTCTCAACTTCTTCTTCGTTCAAAAAAAAAACTTCTCTGCCTGTAGATCACGAGCATAGGACAACCACTATGTTGACCTACTAATCTCATGACCAAGAACCGAGTTGTGAGACTCATTTTTGTGAAGTAAATCTTTTAGAGAGAAGGATGGAGGTAGGTGTATCGTTAGATAATTTTTTTGTGAATCATCATCATCTTCTTCTCATTCTGAAATGAGAAATTTATATAGAAAAATTACATGAAAAATGCATGCAATTTATTTCATATAATCTCAACACTTAATTAATCAATTAACTATTTAATGGAATTAGTGGCTTCTAATTCATTATAAGCTGCCACATTTCCTACTAACATTTAGTTAATAAGAAAATAAGTCAAAGGGCAATTTGGTCATTTGACCAATTAAGTCAAAGTCAAACTTTGACTTTTCTTAGTCAAAAGTCACTTTTTTGACTTTTTGCTATTTTACCCGTCTTGACTAATTCTAACCTCCCGAGTATGAATCCGCATCCATTTTTTTAAAATTCAAATCATATTTGAATATAAATTTCGGTCAAAGTTTTGTTTTTCAAAGTCAAAAGTCAACATGTTGACTTTTACAACTTTAACCGTTTCAAAATTTTCCAGGCTTCTAAATATGAATCTATATTCATATTTATTTAAATCATATTTAAACACAAAGCTTAAAGTTTATATCTACCGACTTATATCTTATATATTTGTCGGTTTCTCTCTTTTTTTCTAATTCGAACAATTCGAGTTACTTCAACATATTGCTCTTAATTGAATTCATATGAGCTAGTAGGGGAACTTAATGGACCTATTGATCATGGGATCCAACGATTCGAGATTAACTGGCTAAACTCTTTTAGACCAAGCTTAATCAACATTCGTTAACTAAAGAGTCATTCCACTAAAGACTCTTAGTTGCACTCCCCTCACTATAGATGTATTTCTATCTACCTTATATAACCATAATGAGTAAGTTGATTCTTCACAGATTGTTCGTAATCTTGGTTGGGTCAAAATATCGTTTTACCCCCGAGATTACATCTTGCTCCTTAAGACCTACTAATCCACTTTTGAAGAATTGGTTTAAGGTCTAACCTATAAACCTGAGTCCTTCTCGGGCCAATGAGAAGGTGGGGCCCCTTGTTCAAGACTTGGATTCATTCCTTAAGGGAACAACCTATCTATTATCCCAGAAGTGGATAGGAGTGAATTCCATCTTGCACCCTATGTCCCTAGCTATCCATTCAGTCTTATCCCTGAAATAGGAGACTTATTGGGCTAGCGATGATGAGCTGCCCTCACCTATGCAGATCTAAGGATACTACCGAATGAACAGAAGTTCATAGTTAGCTCAGGATTAAGATCAAGTTACCTAGGTCATCATAATTGAAATAGTCAGTTTATAGTTTACGGTGTTATAACTAAAAGTGACCATTTCGAGGTTCCAGTCTTATGCAAACCATTTACAAAGGGTGCTCCCACTCCCATGTCTCTACATGAACGATTCAGGATTATATCGTTTGTACTAACTATGGAGCAGGCCGCATCCATAGTGTTTTTCCAAAATAAGGTGCCCAACCTTATTCATATACTATAGACTATTTGGACTATTAACTCGAACTTAATCCATATTTATGTCTCTACATAAAGTTCAAGTGTATTGACAAACATAGTAAAATAGCCTCGGGACCTTAATTTATTGGTTTTAAGAGTATAGCATTCAATAATAAATTTTATTGAATCAAATAACAAAGTACGAGTTTTAGGACATAAATTCCAACACGAATCAGCAACGGAACCGATCATCTTCACGTTGTGCGTCTCAGTCGACCATCATGTCGAGCCATCCCTCAGCCATCGTTGGAGCTCCACCCCAGTCACGTCGGAGATTGCCGCATACCCAAGCGCCGTGAGTTATTTTTCCGTCAGTTGAGTGCCGCTGATCGTCGCGATCCGAGGCGTTCTCCATCAGCCGCGTCAAGCTAAGCACCGTTGACTTCCGCCCCAAGTTGTCTTCACGCGCCTTAGCCATTGACTTCCGCCCCGAGCCGCGCCAGCCATACCCAAATCGCGCCAGCAGCCGCGTGAAGTGTGAGCCAAGTGTCACAATCGTAACTTCTCAACACGATTGTGCGGCACTTGTTTAGCTCGATCAACAAGTCAGTCGTTCAAAATTCGGAATCCGCGGACAAACTCGCGGTATGATGTAGCCTCCCTCCTCGTTCTTGAGAAAATGTTTTTATAAAACGGGAAAGAGAAATTAAATAGTTGAAAACATCATAAAGAAAGCATTGAAGACTGTCAATTGCAAAGTAAATAGCTTAACTTGCAAAGAGTGCGACAAGGCTTGGGCGGGGGTCGGACTAGTCATGTACCCCCTATAGTACATATTGAGATTTTTGGCCTTGGCACGCTTGCATATGAAAAAGCCGAAATGTCACACTGTGACTCGGCGACACCTAAACGAAAGAATTAACCTAAACTACTTTCAAGACATAAAGATAAAGCGATTTGGGGGTATTCGGGCATACGGCCATCGGTAAATAATACCTTGGACGATTATGCCCTTGACATTCTCCCCCACCTAAATGGTTGACGTCCCCGTCAACTGGCGAAGCTTGAAATCTTCAATCTTCTGCTTTCACGCTTCAAGGTCTTCGACACGCTCCCAGCTGGTCTCCTCCACAGGAAGGTTCTTCCACTTTACTAGATACTCGTGGATCCTTCGTGTGGGTCTTCTGCCCCTCCTTACTCGCTCGGCCAGAATTTCTTCAACATCTTTGTCTTCCTTCTGACTAAGGTCGATAATTGGGCGAGTTACGATATTCCGCTGCAGGTCCTCCGTGTCTTGATGGTACGATTTCAGGTTACTAACATGAATTACTGGGTAGATTTTCATCCATGTGGGCAACACAACTCTATAAGAAGTATTCCCTACCTTTTTCAGCACTTGAACTGGTCCTTCGTACTTCCTGACGAGACGTTGGTCTTTGCGTCCTCGAAACCTGACTTGCTTGGGTCGTAGTTTGATGAGTACCTGGTCTCCCGCTCGAAACTCAAGAGGTCGTCACTTCTTATCTGCCCACTTCTTCATCCGCTTCGATGCTTTTTCTAAGTACGCTCGGGCGATGTCGTTTGTCTGTTTCCACTCCTTCGTGAAATTGAGGGCTTGAGGGTTCTTCCCTGCAAAGGGATGATCAACAAGGTGTGGCAGTACTGGTTGTCTCCCAGAAACAATCTCAAATGGGCTTCTCCCTGTAGATGAGCTTGTCTGAGCGTTGAAACAGAATTGGGCTACGTCCAACAGCTGGACCCAATTCTTTTGCCTTGCGTTTACAAAATGGCGCAAGTATTCTTCGAGCATGCAGTTGAATCGCTCAGTCTGGCCGTCAGTTTGGGGATGGTAGCTTGAGAATATGTTCAGACTTGTCCTCAAGAAGGAAAATAATTCCGTCCAGAAGGAGCCAATGAATCTACCATCCCTGTCGCTCACTATACTTGTCGGGACTCCCCACAACTTAACAACATGCTTAAAGAACAATTGAGCTGTCATTTCTGCTGAACACTGCTTGGTGGTGGGGATGAAGGTGGCGTACTTTGAAAAACGATCAATGATGACTAAGATGGCTTCAAAGTCGCTTACCTTAGGAAGATGGGTGATGAAGTCCATAGAGACACTCTCCCAAGGTCTTGTTGGAACCGGTAGAGGGTCGAGAAGTCCAACAACCTTCACTTTCTCTACTTTGTCTTGTTTGCAGATGAGACATGTCTTAGTGTACTGCATGATATCATCTCTCATATTCGGCCAAAAGTAGCCCTTCTTCAACAGGGCGTACGTCCGCTGCCATCCGGGATGGCCAGCCCATAGAGTGTCGTGACACTCATACAACAATTTCTTCCTTAAGTCCCCTGCTCTTGGAACATACAGTCGATTGCCCTTTGTGACTAACAAGTCTTCCTCGACCTAAAACCATCGTGTTTTGCCCGCCTTCACTAAATTCATGACATACTGAGCGGCATGATCCTTCTGTAGGAACTCTCTCAAGGTGTCTCTAACCAACCCGCCAATCTCGCTCCCCCGGAGGTGAGCTAATAGGCATATGGCAGCATGTTCTTGTTTTCGACTTAGGGCATCAGCAGCCTGGTTGTTCGACCCCTTCTTGTGTTCAAATTCAAAGTCGAACTCGGCCAGAAATTCTTGCCATCTTGCTTGTTTCGAAGTCAACTTTGGCTGGGTAAAGAAGTGGCAGGTTGCACTGTTGTCCGTCTTCACTACAAACGTCGAACCTAGTAGGTATTGTCTCCAGGCCCTCAAACAATGTACTACTGCGAGCATTTCTTTTTCGGACACAGTATACCTCCTTTCGGCTGCATTTAATTTTCGACTTTCGTATGCAATCGGGTGTCCATTCTGTAGGAGCATACCCCCCAACGCATAATCAGACGCATCTGTCTCGACTTCGAAAGGTTTGGTCACATCCGCAATCCCTAGACGTGGCCCCTCCATCATGGCTTGTTTTAGGCCGTCAAAGGCGGCTTGGCACTCGGGGTCCCAATTCCAATGAACGTCTTTTTTCAGTAGTTCAGTCAGCGAGCTTGCTCGTTTGGAGAATCCCTCGACAAATCGACGATAGTAATTTGCCAGCCCGAGGAAGGAGCGTAGCTCCGAGACTGATTTCGGCATTGCCCAGTCGCATATCGCAGCAATCTTCCCTTCTTCCATTCCAATTCGGCCACACTCTATCACATGGCCCAAGAAGTTTATCCGCTCCTGTGCAAAAGATCATTTTTCTCTTTTGACATACAGCTGATTCTCTTTTAATTTTTGAAAAACCTTTTGCAGGTGGTCTCTATGTTCCTCCATGGTCATACTATAGACCACTATATCATCCAGGTAGACTACTACGAATTTATCGAGATATTCGTGGAAGACCTGGTTCATCAACGTACAGAAGGTGGCAGGGGCATTGGTGAGACCAAATGGCATTACGAGGAATTCGAACGCACCATATCGGGTGACACAGGTTGTCTTCGGCTCATCTCCCTCTGCAATTCTTACTTGGTAGTACCCCGACCGCAAGTCTAACTTTGAAAAATATTTCGCACCATGTAAGCGATCGAACAAGTCAGTAATTATGGGAAGAGGATACTTGTTGCGAACCGTGAGTTTATTCAGGGCACGATAATCAATGCACAATCGTAAACTCCCATCTTTCTTCTTCTGGAAAAGAACCGGGGCCCCATACGGAGCTTTTGCAGGCCTAATGAACCCTGCATTCAGTAACTCATCTAACTGTTTCCGAAGTTCAGCTAACTCCGGAGGCGCCATACGATAAGCATTCTTCGCACGCGGTTTTGTCCCTGGCACCAACTCGATCTCATGATCAATCATTCTCCGAGGTGGCAAAGACTTGGGAAAACTATCAGGCATCACATCACGGTACTTCTCTAGTACGCGTACGATCTCCGTAGGGACTGTCTCCCCTGAGTTCTCTGACGAATTGAGTGGGATGGCCATAAATGTTGGTTCGTCTCGAGAGAGACCCTTCTTTAATTGCATGGCGGAGATCATTTTCAGCCCATCTGGCTGACGTAGGTCAGTCTGTACAACCGAGGGTGTAGGTCCAGTGATCACCAAGCATTTGGCCAAAGGCATTAGGATTACCTGATGTTCGAGTAGGAACTCCATTCCTAGTACCACATCAAAGTCATCCATTTTTACTACTACAAAGTCTACGAGGCCATTCCATCCTCCTAATCTTATCATCGTTCGTTTCACTAGTCCGATGATAGGTAGGGCAGCAGAATTCACAGCTTTCATTCTTCCTGCATCCTTCTCCCAGCGGAGATTCAAACGTTTAGCTTCTATTTCTGTTATGAAATTGTGGGTAGCACCGGAGTCAACCATAGTGCTTTTGGTTGGCTTCTCGTTGATCAAGGTGTCAACGTACATTAAGCCCCTTTCCACTGGTGTGTTCGTCTCCCCCACCTTTTTCTGGAGAGATGACAGAAATTTCAAGGCCCCCATTCAAGGGTTATCAACTTCTTCTGTCTGGTCTGCTTCCCTCTCGGTCTGATATTGTAGATTGTCTGAATCTGAGGCCAAAGATGCCTGGAATGCATTGAAAGCAGTTTTGTTCGGGCATTCCCTGGCCATGTGTGGTCCCTTACATATGAAGCAACTAAGAGGACGATTGGACACATTCTAGTTACTTGGTCCTCGCCAGGAGTTTCCAGTATTCGATTGATGGGATCTACGATCTCCATTAAAGTGTTTGTCCCCTCCCGTAGTTTTAGGAGAACTTGGGCGGTTGTTCCTACTTCCTCCAGATGAGGAACTTGGATGACGTCTCGTATCTTGAAAGTCGTTGGACAGGTCAAACAGCCGTTCGGCTACAGCGTACGTGGACGTGAGGTCTTGAACTCTTTGTTCATATAGCTTTGTCTTCGCCCACGGCTTCAATCCTTCGACAAAACATAAAACTTTGTCTTTCTCGGACATATCGCGTATATCCAACATCAGTCCCGCAAACTGTTTCACATACTTCCGAATACTACCGGTGTGTTTCAGCTCGCATAACTTTCGTCGAGCCAAGATCTCGACATTTTCAGGGAAGAATTGTGAGCGAAGTTCTCTCTTCAAAGCGTCCCAAGTATCTATCGCGCTACGTCCCTCCTGCATGTCAACAAATCGGGACCTCCACCATAACTTGGCATCCTCAGAAAGATGCATCGTCGCCAACGTGACTTTGGCTTCCTCTGTAACCGTGTTTGTGGCCCTGAAGTATTGCTCCAGGTCAAAGATATAGTTTTTTAGGGCCTTCGTGTCTCTTGCCCCACAGAAGGGCTTTGGTTCCGGGATCTTCACTCTACTAACCGGAATGGCTCCCCCAGCGGGAGCTTGATTTGCCATTGCTCGCATTGTGAGGCTCAGTCTCGCATTCACATCTGCGACTTCATTTCTTACGACATCGAGGGTAGCTCGGAAGTCCTCTGACATGCCGTTATCATCTCTAACAGCGTCTTTTGAGAGCTATCCAGCTCTTGAACACGCTCCTCAATATGGGCAACAGAGCCCGTCGAACTGTCTCCACGCTCGTAGTTGACAGTTCTTCCGATGTTTATAGTTGTTTCCAGGGCGTCGACCCTTATCATCAACTCTTGTATCGGAAACCCTTCGACACGGCCAGCTACCGCATCGATCGTATTAGTTTTCTCGGAAATTTCATCGAGATGAGACTCCAAGTAGCGGATGGAGTCGGGAACTTCGACTAGGTAGAGCATCTGTTCTTCTAGCTCTACTAGTCGGTCTTTCTGGCCTTGCCCGATGGATTCGACGACAACATGTTTCGGTCTTATCGTCAATTAGCCAATTTGGCTCGGATACCACTTGTCACAATCATAACTTCTCAACACGATTGTGCGGCACTTGTTTAGCTCGATCAACAAGTCAGCCATTCAAAATTCGGAATCCGCGGACAAACTTGCGGTATGATG